>NC_135267.1:91425515-92027599 GCF_051311805.1 Agelaius phoeniceus | reverse complement strand
TGATCTTAGCTGAGTTGGGCCAGGTTATCCCATGAACTGTTTTGGAAGCACCTTTGGTTTTTTCCTTCTGTTGCTTGATGTTTGAGCCTTAGAAGGGACAATAATCTCAGAGCTCTAGCTTGCCAATTGATAGCATCAGTTGATACTTCAGCGGAAAGTCAGTGTGTTACTGCTTTGGGAAAGCTAATTTTTTTAGTTCTTCTGCTGGCCCAAGGAAGCTTGACCTTTTTGTCTGGCCTGGAAAACAGCAGATGGGTTTGGAACAGAGGCAGTGACTCATTGGTCAGATCTGCAGTTTAGGGCTGCATGCATGTAAAATTAAAATTACCCCAACTTCACTAAATGTGAAGAAGTCATGACTGAGTTTGGCTAAATGTTGCAGAAGCATTTCAAGTATTGTTTTAAATTGCCTTTAATGCTAATGTAGGAAGAGGCTTGCTAAAGCTGAAAAAGTGTTTGTCAACTTGTTTCTGTAAATGATGTAGGTGCTCACATCATCTTCTATTTAGCAGGCAGGAAAACTTTTTTTTGTGTTGGAATGAGGGGATGATGAACCTACAAATGGAAAAGAAATAGCACAGTGACAGGGAGAGTCTATTTAGTGTGAAAAAAAATGCATTCTTACATTGCATTCTTACGGAGTTTTCATGTTCTTATTACATCTAGCTGCCCCAAGCTATTTCAGACCATAAGTGTCTAGAAGTTGCCAAAAAAGAGGTACATATTGTCCAACAGGAGAAGCACATTGTATGTGTATCTTTATTTTCTCTCTTATTGGCAAATCACAAAATCATGGAATATTCTGTGTTGAAATGGACCCACAAACATCGCTGAGTCCAGCTCCTGGCCCTGCACAGCACCATTTCCAAGAATCCCACCATGTGCCTGAGAGCATTGTCCAAATGCTTCTTGAAGTCTGTCAGGCTGGTGCTGTGAGCACTGCCCTGGGGAACCTGTTCCAGTGCCCAGCCACCCTCTGTGTAAAACCCTTTTTCTAATATACAACCTAAACCTCTCTTGACACAATTCAGGCCATTCCTTTGGGTCCTGTCACTGGACACCACAGAGATGAGAGGTTGCTTATCTCTCTTGCTGACAACATAAAAACTGGAAGTTGGAAATTTTTGTATTAATTTCTTGTGCTTTATTCAGCTCCTTCTTCTGACTTTGAGAAAGTCATTTAACTGTCAATTTTCTGCTGCTCCAACTATAGCATGAGGATAATAATCCTGTGCAGGTTCTTTTACTTACTTTGACATTTAGATATTGAAATAAGGTATTCTCCTTGCAGAGGGAAGATTACATAGAAGAAGTATTGTAAATGTCTTCTCACCTCACAATTCAGGGAGCAAATACAATAGAGGTTCTCCAGTACATAGTTCACAAAGAAGGCAGAAAAACACGTGAATTCATCGTACATGCCACACAGCACAGCAGGCAAAAGCAGAGTGATGACTTGCATCTACTTTTCAGAACAGATGAATGTTGTAGGACTGTGCTGTCACGTGTTACTAAGACCTTTAGCAGACAAATTCTGGAACAAGCTTGATGTTTCAATGTTTAAAAACTCTGTTTTAAAAAGAAACAAGGCAAATACACTATAAGGTATTCCTGGTATTCCTTACTTAGGTCTTTAACTTACTTGTGTTCATATTCTGTGATTCTCAGTAGTTTTCTTAACTTTTAATAATTAGCTGGCTCTCTAAAGAGGATAGAAATATTGGGGAGGTGATGTTCCTCTAGCTTTCTTCCATCAGTACTCCAGAATACTCAAGGATGCAGATATCACAGCTTCTCTGGGTGTCTGTTTTCATGTTTGATGTCTGTTAGATGACAGGGGAAAAAAAAAGTCACCCTGTTTTGCATTTCACTTAGCGCAACTTTGTCTACTACCTTGTGTCCTATCACTATTTCTCTGAAGGGAGCTTGGTGCCATCTTAGATAACTATCTTTTCATTAGCTAATTGAACAAAGCAGCAGAATTTCCCCTTTAGTTGTCATACCTTAAGAGTGAACAAATCTAATTTAATATCAGCTGCAGACATGTTGAAAGTGTGTTTTTTTTCTCAGGGTCAGCAACTGGGGGATACCCCCAGTAACCAGTGCCTGCTGGACTTTGTATCACTCACCACAGCCTTTCCAGTCTGGTGGTTTTTTCCAAGCTTATTGTCTACTTGTCTAGTCTATGTTTCCAATCTGCTTGAAGGACACTGGGGCACTGCAGGCCTTGCTGAAGTCAGGTTCAATGACATTCTCTGCTGTCACTGGTCTACCAAGTCAGTTGCCTCCATATAGAAAGCTAGGGGATATTTGTGCAATCAGAGCCAGGGTAGCTCCATGATGTTGGCCTTTGCTCTAAGCACTTAGAGTTTTAGCCCTTAGGAAAAATTGGATTCACAGGAGTAAATGGTACAATGGTATAGAGCGGAGATAGGAGGTTGGAAATCAGTTCTCTCTGGAGTAAGAGCACAAAAACTCAACCCCTCTGGAAGAAAGAGGAGAAAATTCAAGTTGATTTTAAGAGAATGGAGGAGGTTTTTGACAGCTACAGATCTTGACCTTTTCCTGACATCTTCAACCAAGAAAAGTATCTGAGACTAACTGCGTTTTTGTTGAAATTAAAGGAATAAAAGAATTTTACCTAGTATGTTTTTATTTAGTTTTTATAGAAAAGGTTTTACAAAACCTTATTTATATTTATATATAACATTATATATATTTATGTTTTATAAAACAATTTTGTTTTGTCTTTCTTCTTTTCTTAAGTTTACCCTTTTTATGTTTTTCAAGCTGAATGGTAGAGGAAATTACTACTACTGTCACTAAGGTTGCTTTTGTTGTAGTTTACAATTCCAAATACAGTGATATCTCATTTATATACCTCTTGCTGTTACTTCATAGTTGAAGCTCCAGAGTAACTACCTTGCAGTAATTTATAGGGTTAGATTTCTTTGATGTGCATGCCTAATTCTGGAGCTTTTTGATCTGCAACTCTGGGTTTTGAATAATTCTGTTGTAATCAGTTTGCTTGTATATTAGTGAAATAGTGTTTCATCCCTCATTCTGATATTTTTGTTTTGTTACATATACATTATATGTACCTGTTTTGATATGTAATTTGCTTTGTTAGAAATGCTGGAATTATTTTAGACTTCATTTTGTCTCCCCTTTAAATTACTTGTCACTATGCCATTTCAGGGAGCAGCAAAAGTTTTGGCATAAAAAAACCCCTGGAGAGCCAGATTTAGAAAATAATTAGAAGTGGGTAGTGTAGTAATTAAGTATGGCAATGGTTCATTGTGGACAGAGCTCTTGCAGTGGAATGTGTTTAGAAGGTGGAATTACCTAGCTGGCTCTGGAGTCATGGTGTGTGGCACGGAACAAGCTCACGTTTCAGTCTGGGGGTCAAAGACAAGGCTTGTTACCTTCCTGCCTACTTGTCAAGTTACAAGTGAAATTATTGCCTCCTCTGTCTGCTTGAATGTGTGCAGGCAGGAACACCCCTCCAGTGGATTATCTCCTTCCTTCCTAATCCCTGCATGCTGCAGATGCAGTTTTGCCAGGCTCTGTAATCCCAGTGTCCTTGTCCCAGCTGTCCTGCCTGCCAGACTCTGTGCCACTCTCCTTCATTAATAATGTCACGCAGGGAGTGCACCCAGGCTCAGTGCAGGTGGCTCCTGTGAGCATCCCAGAGAGGGCCTGAGGTCAGCCAGTGCTGGCTACTTGGGCTCTCAGAGGTTTGAGCATTACCAAATACAGCATTTTGGAAAGGCATGAAAAGTTATGGGGCAAAGAATGGTGAAAGGTGTCCGAAAGTTGAAATTATCTGCCAGTGTTGCAAAATTCACCATAAAACTTAGCATGTGTTAAAAGTGGGTTCTTGTATAAAAATCTGCAGATGGTTATCTTGTTGGAGATGCATTGGGTTATGAGCTTTGCGCTTTAAATTTATTTTTCATTCTTAAACTCTCAAGTGTTAATAGGTATTAAAGATGTTTAGATTGTTGTAAAAAATGCATTGGTGTCTAAGTTAATTTGTAATTGCTCTAAAGTTAAATATTTTTAGGAATGGTGTAGAAGAATTTATTTATACATCAAGGTTCATCTTACCATTTCAATATCTTTGCTTATATCTTGTTTGCTTATTTGGTGTTCCAGTCTTGGGATTGGGGAGTTTTTATGTAAGATGATGATGATTATATTTTAAGTGTTTGGAAAGTATAAATAAGCCAGGCATTCTCAGATGTCATAATAAAAGCAGGTGGGAATCTTTTGGGTTGCTTTATACAGCAATAAAAACTTCACCCCCTTCAGGGAAAAAAAAAAAGAAAATAATATTATTTTTCTTGCATTTTAATTTACATATGTAGGATATCTGTACATTATATAGATGTTTGTCATGATGGGGTTTGTTCAAACAACTTCAGTAAATTTACACCCTAATCTTTAATGAGGAGTGTTTATTCAATCTGCAGTTGGATAAACTAAGTGTTTATTATGATTTGTAGAGGATTCTATTTGTTGTTTGACATGAACAGCAAATTCAAGTTTTGTATGCACCTATGGAAGAAAAACTTTCTGAGCATTGATTCTGATATATTGTTACACATATCATTTATTTTAAAAACTGACAAACAAAAGGCAAAACCAAGAAAAGAACCCTCAAAACTATATTAGATGGTAATGGCATGGTTTATTACTTCTGTTCCAGCACTGAAAGGTTTTCATGAGCCTTTTAAAAATTGTGATTGCATAAGATAGTTTTATTAAAAGCTGATTAATATGACTGGGAAGAATGTGCCTGTGCATATTTGATATTAAAGAGCATCCAAACAGTCAGATCATGAGAAGAGTTCTTAATTTTTATTAAGCAATTTGTACTGTCTGGATATTTTTACATGTAAATGTACAAAAAGGTATACTTAAACTTCTAAAGTACCAGTCTATAAGGATCTTGGTTTCCCGCTTTTGACGTTATTCTGAACATTATTGGAATTCAGAACACAGCATTAATTTTTTTTCAGTTTGGTGTTTTGTTAATTTTTAATTGTTTATTTGGTGATGGTGGTTTTTTGTTATTTTGGTGGGGGTTTTTTTGTTTTTAATGGTACCCTTGCTCTTGGGTAGACTAAAGAAACTTTGATTGGTACCACTTTGTAGACGTGGAAGAAAAAGTAGCTTAAGAACATGCAGTTTATATGAATATATCGTGCTTACTAACTGTAACCTTTTGGTGCTCTTTAGATGTGTTATAAATGACTCAGTTGTTTGAAGCATCAATATTAGTGAGTCCTGATGAGATCATGCAGAAGAAAGAACAGCAAAAAAGAAAGTTGTATGATACAACTAAGGTGTAGAGAAATCCTTTTTTTTCCTGAATGTCAGATTCCTTCATTCAAAACACAGCAAATGCTCTGAAGCTCAAGACAGATATGGCAGGTCATTTTATAGTGTTACTTCTCAAGGCAGAGCACTTTAGAATGTAGTGGTATTACCTTGGGATTTCTAGTTTTGGAATTCCTGGCAAACTAGAAGCTTCTACATGCAAGGTGTGTGAATATATATACAAGTTCTAGCTACTTTTTAAAAGCTTACTATGATCCTTATAAGCCTGATTATTTTCTGGCATAAATCAGACTGGATAAGGAGTGAATTTGTTTTGCATAGGCACGTGCTTACCTAATCATTTAGATGATTAAGCAAGGTATTTTTCCCATCTGGAATGAGTTTATTTGGAGCAAAGGGATTTTTGGAGCATGTCTAACTATTTTCTTCTTTTTTCCTTTTCCAGTAGAATTCAAATTATTCTTACCTGACTTAAAATGGAAATTCAGTTCAGGGCAGAATCCTGTTCCCATATGTGGTCAACAGCCAGTACTAGAAACAGAGTAAGAAAAGGTGTATTTATCAGTGGAAAACTGTCACATAAATATCTGAAAATTAGTACATATTTCTCTGTAGTGACATAATTACAAAGTAGGAGCCTTTCATAAGGTGCAAAACTTTCACTTTCAGTTGCTTGAAGTGATGTGTGTTGCTTCTGAGCTGGGCAGCTTGTAATGGATGTTATGATCTTAAAGGTGTTCTCCAACCTAAATGGTTTAATCAATGTATGGAAAATCGTTCCAAACCAGCTTCCTGTGGTTTTGTTCAGTTCATGTGCATCACTGCTGCTGTGCTAAAAGGCAACAATTCTTTTACTTTTTAGCATGAATTAGTCCCTAGAGAGAAAATATCAATTACTTGAGTTTGCAACAATGCAGTTTCCAGTTTACAGAAAGTACATCTACAGTTATGCTTGTTTGAGATATCAAATTATGTAGTTTAACTGTGGCCACGTTGAGAAAATATTTAGCTTTTAATTAAAACTTTTAAATCCATGCCAGTTGGGCACGATTGCTTCAGGAGACTGTCTGTAAATCTTACCAATTTGGAGTGCACAAAATTAGCGCTCCAGCTCAAATTAAAATTAAAACTCTGAAGTTTTTGACTAAAAGCCACATGCAGTATCAAAATTCTGGGCCAGCCATCCATCCATATGATCTATGCACACGTTTGGATGCCAGGCATTTGCTAGTTCATTTAGATGGGCATAGATTAGTTTGCTGTCCATTCCTTTTTTGATTTTATTTGATCAAGTGTGTGTTAATCAGATAATACCAAATTTATTGATTTATCTTTTGGCCACAGATACACAATCTTGTATTCTTTAGAAGATTGGTATTACTTTGTCAGAGGCACAGATCCCAGTAGTAGTCGCCTATCAAATTTTTGTTTGGGTTTTCTTCCTCATGTTTGAGATGGCTCTGTAAATGGACAGGGACAGACTTGAGCCAATTAATTATAAATCAATTCAATGCAGATTTTTTTGTCAATTCTAGATAGTGATTGAGTATTTTAAAAGTCAGATTGCAGTAAACTATTGCAAGTTTAAATCACTATGATGATTTTTAGTTTGTATTTTTAGTGTTATGCAATAGCTTTCTCCCCAGTTAATCCCTTTGCAGTCTTGGGAACTTGAAATTTGCTATAAAGACATTGGTATGTGTCTGTCAGCACATTCTGTGCCCCTTAAATTGTGCTTCAAAGCAAAATACACAAGTACTCTTAGTACTGTCTTGTTGTGACTGGGGAATCAATTCCATATAATTAGTAGAAGCTCTTTGGACTCTGCAGTTCCCACTCTGTGGTTTGGTGATCATCGTTGCAGTGTAGGCTGCTTGTAAGGGATCAAGACTTGGCTCAAAGTGGGTGTTTGATTGGAAATCTGCAGAACACTTTCTCATTTAAGACAGTTCAGGGAAAAAAAGTGCTGTTATTTCAGGTAGCTCTCTCCTGCTTTACTCAGTACCTGTATCTTTTCTCCCCCTTTTCTCCCTTTATGCTGGATATAGGAAAGATTACTCTGGACTTCTATTCCTGCACCTGCTCCTTTCTATCCCTCTTCATTATGTACCTTCACTGGAGTTTAATCTCTGATTGCCATTGAAGTAACAGCATATGTTAAAATCAAATCAGATGTTTCTCACCAGCATAATATTTCCTAATATTCTTTCCTGTTATTTTATTCTCAGACTGTCTAGCTAGTGACTCATGCTTCTGTGTTCCAAATGTCTACTGAGACAGTAACACTTCTTGATGCAGATCATCAAGATACAATTTGTATATATCTGTACAAAATTATCCAATATAATTCTGTTGTTTTCAGGAGGGCAATTGATAATTGTTATTTCTAAGTCTCTGGGGTTGTGCCTGCACATGTGTTTTTCTTTCTTCAGCTTGTATCTGAATTAGCAACGCATATCAAGTTTCATTGACTTGGTGGAAACCCAGAGCAGTGAGTTCTGAGAGTTCTTGCACTGCATCATTGTCACCCAGGCTACATCTACATTCCAATAGGAGATTTTGTTGGTGTGGTACTGAACCCATGAAGGTGCCTTTTCCCGTTTTATCATTCATGCTAGTTAAAATGCAGCAGGTATTTTATTTCTTGTAATTTCTTTCCGTAATTTTTTTTTCCATGCTTCCTCTTCCAAGAAATCTATATATTAAAAAGTTTGTATCTCATGGGCTGTCTTACTCATCTGGTGAAAACATGAAGAATAGCCTGCAAGAATAGCAGAACTGGAATTGTAGAGGCTTCCACTGGTATATAAGTTTGGGCTGAAATGATGAGGCAGTCGTTGATTTTGAATAAGTTTGATAGTTTAAAATATAAGCGTTTGCATCAGCTTTTTTAAATTTTCATAAATATTTTAATCTATATTTTTGGTTACTCTAAGAAAAAACCTCTTTAAAAACGATTGCCTAGACAGTGCAAACAAGAAGGCATTTCATTCTATATTCTGGGCAATTTGGTGTTTTGGTCTAGGTTGTTTAACCAGACTTTATTGAAATCTTTTGATAACATTGTCTGGTATAATAAACCTAGTACAACTATTTTTCTTGCTACTTAAGCTCTTGAGCTGGTTATCATCATCTTTTGCCTTCATTGTACCAGATTAGTAAGGTCAGTCTTGTCCTTCTCTCATCTAAATACTGATTGTTGTCACATTCTTGTCTGAAGTAAGTTCCTACGTGGTTTTCATTCCTCTATTGTGTCTCACTGAAACATGGCATGTTTTTATCTTTAGTTTTCAAGATCTCTTAGGTCTTACCTCAGCTTACTCTCTGTGAAATCTGTCCTTCAGGGCTGGTCTGGTAGCTGACATCTCACATAGAGTGTTGATTTTCATGAGCTCCATATTGACTTGTCCAAGACAGTCTGACCTATGAGTGTCTCACAAAGCTGTCACTTATTTCTTAGAATTTAATTTTCTTTTTCTTTGTTGAACAGTAAACAGCTTCCACCCATCCCAGGAAAAGTAGTTCCATAAAACAAGGGCTGGGGGGAGCGGGAGCAAATTCTTTATGTTCCCCTAAATGAGACTTCTATCTACCATAATAACTGTTATTTCTTGCCATTTCCTTATAATCCTCATCAGTGTCTCTGTGCTTTGAGGTTTTGGCTGGCAATGGTTCGAGTTTTAGTTTTGGGACTTTATGGTTCTGGGTTTCTGCTAGGGCTGTTGAAAAAATCCTTTCCTACAAAATCATTAAGGCACTTTAGAACTAAAATTTTTTTGTTTTTTATTTGTTTTTCCTGGAGAGAGTGTGAGTCTCATTTCTGTATTGTAACAGAAGGGCTTCCCTGAGGTATGGAAGTAGGCTGTCGGTGTGGAAAAATAGCATGTCAGGCATCCCTTAGCTGAGGGGTGTAAATGATCAGAAATTGTCCACTCACTGGTGAAGTCACCTGGAAGATACAGAAAAAAAAATTATAAGCAGACAAAAGCTTCTAACAAATGAGAGTGAAGGAAGGTGTAGCATGTGAAAAGAGCTTTCACATGATTAATGCTTTAAAGAAGAGAGTTATGAGTTGTGGCTCTGGTTACTAGGACAGAAGAAGAAATTGAATCCTAAGTGGTTTATATGATAGAAGCTGGCAATACCATGAGCATATATTTATAGGTGGGTTTTATTGTCTCCTTTTACTGCAAGACCTCTAAATTACTTTTTTGTTGCTGGCTGATTTAATTATATAATAAATTTTGTTGGCGTTCTTGTCAGCTCAATGGAACAACCCTTTATTTGTGATCAGTTTAGATATGAAGTAAATCTAAGAGCAGAAAGGACTCTGAAGGCACAACTTAATCTCATCAAAATCAAGTTTTAATGAAGACATAAAAGCTAACTTACTTTTTTGGTTACTGTTATTTGTGCATTGCTGAGGTTGTTTAAACTTCCCCTCAACACTCCTACAAGATAAATTTTGCCTAATTCTGTAGGAAGTAAAAACCAATTTTCTGAATATTTTTAATTTGAGAAAAATGTCAAAATCAGTCATGTCATCTTTGAGAAAGAGAAAATTGAGACCTTCTGATGCTGTGAACTAGTAATTCACCTTGATGATGCCAGTTAAGTCAAGAATGCTACTTGTTGGAGGAATACAGCTTAAATCAGGGAATCAGAGTTACATAAGAGGAGGAAGGTTTCATATGTGGAAAAGTAGTAGACAACTCTTTATTTGTTTATGGTTGCTTTTTTTTTTTTAATTGGGCAATTCTTTGTAATTTTTACCTGAGTTCAGTTTAATGATGCATTTCAGGCGGAAGACTCCAACAGAACAATGAATGCGTGACATTGTATGCCAGTAATCTAAATAATGCTTAAAACATAAAGACGGTAGGATTTCTGAAAGAAGAGAGTATAATTTTATTTTGGTTTGTAACAGATTTTATAATCTGCTAAATGCAGCATACATTCTCTTTCATTTATTTTTGTAGGTAGCTGGCTCCCCCTTTCTTTGTCTAGTTTGGAAGAGTCAGACTGTGTGCTGTTATAATGATTCTTTTTATTTGATATAGCTCTATCTTTCTCAATTATCTTAATTTAAAAGCATTAAGGAATAAAGCTCCAGAACACTGTAAGGAGGAAAATATTTTTAAATCCAGAGAAATTATGGGTTCTCAGATACATCCCTTAAAAAACTAACTCCCAGGTTGTCTTGTAATGTGGTTTAAATGACATTAACTTTTTCTCCAGGGTGTTTGATTATTAGTATTGAAGAATGGGTGAAAAGTGCAGTGGAGAATATTAAGGTGCATATTACTACAAATCAATATTCACTTAAGTTCTTACCTTAGCATCCATGATTGAGGAGTGCCCAGTGTTCATGCTGCAATGAACTAGATGCTCAGTTCAGTCCAGCAGAGCTCTTGCAACTGTACAGAGAAGCTTTTCCTCTGATGGGAGAGGAGAGGGGGAGTTATATAAACAGTAGGCTTTTATGAATTTGGTCAAGATTCTAAATCACTTAGGTATTGCAGGTTTCTAGATTACAGTAATGGGAAACTGAAATACAGAGAATTAAAAGTAGAAAGACTTCTGTAATTTATCTGTTTTCAAACGTGAGTTCTGTTGTTGTTTTTTTATTTTAGTGTCTACTGTAGTTCTAGTGCTGTCTACATTGAGACACAAGTCCATGCAAGAGGTCATATATGCATTCAAAATGTTACCTCTATGTGACTCCAGCCATTAGATGGTTAAAGTGCTGTATGAAGAAGTTTAGCATCAAATAGCAACTCACTCACTTAGAAGACATGCTGCAGGGACTAATCTTGGATCTTAATGAAATAAAATGAATTTTTTAGCGGACCAGCAATCAAAGATGAGGTTGGTCAATAAAATACTTTTGCAGTCATGATGGCAGTGAAGCAATGAATGCCTCTGTGGTAATTGGAGATAAATAGGGGCAGGCTGTAGTGGAGAGAGGGGGCACACTGGAGCTATATGGAATAGAACCAGACTGGAAAGGTGAACACCTGGTTAGTCCTTTACACTAAAAAAACCCAATAAAATATTAAAATAAAGTTGGAAAACTGACTTCATGCTACAACACAATTAATTTTTAGAAGTGAATGCTCTAGAATTATCAAGGCCAAAAGCTTAAACCTTCAAAGAAAGACATGATCGGGTGTCTGGAAGGTTTCCTGCTTCTCTTCTGCAGGAGGGTTTTCCTCAGCTGTTGTGTATTGTGGTCAGACTTCCCCTTCTTCCCATTTTTCTTGGGTGGTGTGGTTCTCCAGACAGGTATGACAATGAAGAGAAATTCAGGACAGTAATGTGTGGCTTACTCCCCTTTCCCAGTGCAGTGGCAATGAATAAGACATTAGCTGGGTATGTTTACTTAATGATCAGCCATTAGCAATTGGCTTCTCATGCCTCTGGTTGAGCTTAATGAGGGGTTTTTACAACACCCATTTTGGTGTTACCTTAAAATCAAGAAGGTCTCTGCAAACAAGTACTCTTTCTCTGTGTTCTGGTCTGTTCTATGAGGATAGATGGGAGGTGGGTGTTCTGGGCTTATTTCCTGTAGCTGATGTATAAGGCCACATGAGCCTCCTGGCAAATACCAACTAAACTGAGTAAAACTTTGGTGCGTGAAATACAAGGTGCTGTGTGTCAGGGGTAATAAATATATCTTCATATACATATATATATATATAAATACATACACACACGCATACGTGTATATATAAAATGATAGTTCAGTTGTAAATTATAACATAAAAATGTGAGTTGCTAGCAGGGTGATTCAGCACACTTAACATTTTTCATCCACATCCATGAGGGCTTCTTTAAAATACCATTTGTTGAAAATAATTCTGCAGGTTACTTGCAGAGAAGTTGGAGACAGAGAAATTTGAGGCAAGACAATGCTGTGGGGAGATGGGATGAGAAGGGAGGAGGGTGGTGGGGTCCAATCCCCCACCATTGCATTGACTGCTTATGTTACAGTGGGCACGCCTGTACCACTACTGGGCAACAAGAGCCTGCACAGAAATGTGGGCATCATCACTTTAATGTGGGCATAGAAGAAACTAATAGAATTCCATGATTCATTATTTAAAATGCTTCCATTCAAAAGAGAAAAGTGCTTTGTTTTTACAGCCTTAAAGTAAAGCCTTATATTCTTTCCAGTTTGAATTATTGTTTTTCAAATTATACGCTGAACTTACTGGGCATAAATTACTTGGAAGTGATGTTTCTATAATCCAGGCCTTTTGGTTAATTGTGTGTGCATTTATTGTTTGCCATTGTACCTCTTCTCTTCTTTTGCCTTTCATTACTGAAATTATTTCCCAGTTTGATGGATTTCCAATGTATTTGAATGCTTGGTTCAGTACAGCCATTTGTTTTGTTGCTTTTATATTAATGTTAGTATTATTAAATTATGGCAATATTATTTTTTATATATTTTAATGTTTTTATATTTTTAGTGTGGAAGTTTAAAATCTATCTAGATTGTTCTCTTTTAAGTAACTCTACTTGAAATTTGAACTTTTTACAAAGTAACTATTCTTGCTTATGTTTGTGTAGGGGAAAATGCAGCGTTGCACTTCTGAATGAGACAGAATCTGTGCTGTCATACCTGGAGAAAGAGGTAATTGTGATTTCTGTTCAAGTAAATATTAGGATAAGTTTATTTTTCTCTCTCTATTTTTAACAAATGGTCAAACAATACTTTGAAAATCACATCTTGGATGATAGGTTAAAAAAATTATGTTGTTCACAACACTGATTTAAACAATATTATTTGATAAACAACTTAATTGACACACTTAAATGATAGGTTTATTACGAATCTGTTCGTATTTAGAAAATTATTAATTTGAAGTAATTAATATGGCATCTTACAGTTGAAAATATAGAGGTGTTTTCCTGTAGCAGATACTGAAGGAGGAATTCACATGGTGCTTTTTTTTCCTCCTTATTATTTCCTTTTATCGTATGGAAAGTATCTCCTCATCGCCCTCTGGAAGATACTGAGGATGCTTAGCTTTACCAGAGAGGAAGAAAATTCCCCAAGAATTTGAAAGATTGCAAAATACCTTTAAAAGAAACATTTTTTTTGGAGTGTCTTAATATAACATCAGGAAGGCAATATTTTCTAAATGAAATTAGCATGTCTTTATTTTTAAATTTCTACACCAAACCACTGATAATCAGTAAAAATATGTTTAAAAGCAGGACTTGGCCTATACTTATGTGACTATACCACATTTGCCAATGCCGTTTTAGTGCCTGAGAAGGGTTTACAAAGAGTGTTTTATTTATTTTGAGATTAATTTATAATGGGAAGTCAGTATGGTTGAGATACTTATGAGTGCACACTTGTTAAATTCAGTAAGCATCTAACATCAATTCTCTTCAAATCAATTGATATATTTTTGTGTACGGATCTTTTCACTATTGCTCTGTTCTGAAGTAAGTCCTAACAATGAGAGAAGTCTTAATTATCCTTTTAAAAGCATTCATCAAGCATCTGTATTATACAGAATAAAGATTTATGTACCAAATCTGTGTTCTGTAAAGTATGCAAATTTCCAAATGGAAGGTGTTACAAATTTGCAAACCTAATTTTAAAAATTATTGTGCTGTTGCAAACATGTCTCTTTTTTTTTTAGGATACCTTTTTTTATTCACTGGTGTATGATCCATCATTGAAAACACTTTTAGCAGACAAGGGAGAAATCAGAGTGGGGCCTAGATATCAAGCAGATGTGCCAGACATGCTTGTGGAAGGTAAATACTTGATCTCTGAGTAGTGAAAAAAATAAAAGTCGTCATATTGCCTTATTGCTCATGCTGACTTTCTGAACTAAGCTAATACATAGAGGCAGACAAAGTGAGATGGTAGGTCTGAGAAAATTTATGAACACCAGTAGATATTATGGAAAAAGAAAGGATACTTGAATAGCTGTTGAAAATATGTTCATTTCCAGTCTGTGCATAGGCATTTTATATTTGTTTATTTGATTATATGCTCTGGTTAGTTATTTAATATAGGCTGCATTGAGAAAAGATGTTAAGGACCAACCCATCTATAAAATATTGACACTGTAGTAAAACAAGTGGAAAAGATATTTCTTCTTTCCCTTTTAAAGCAGACAATGCATAGAGAATTCAGGTCTTTGTGTCTTCTTATTTCAAAATATTGCCTTTTTTCAAGCATCTTGTCTCTTGTAGCAGGATTGAAACAACTCTTTTTAGCCTTGGCATAGCTTTAAATTCACTGATGTTTTTTAAATTTTATTTTATTTATTTATTTATAACCTAGCACAACTACCTATGCCTCTTTTGCTACATAGAACTATTATTTTAAATAAAATTTCAAGTAAAATAATTATTTATGATTTGGATCATATTTAAGAAGCATGAGTCACTATGTCTTGTTATGTTTACAACCATGTTTGCTAATTAAATTAAAAAAGAAAAATGTTTCTTTGGAAGTGTCTAGATTCAGATACTGTTTTCAAGAGTCATGGTATTTCTTTAAAAAGAAAGGATTATGTGAGAAGAGCATCACTTGCAGTAAGTCCAAGGAGTTCTGAATGCCCCAAATAGATGTACTTGTAACCTTAAATGTTGTATTTTCTATTCATCATGATCTACTTTTTTTTGGTGCTATACTTTTACTTGAACAAAACCCCCTATTATTTCTAATTTCTACAGACCTTATTAAATAAATGTGTGAAACAAGAATAATTTGATTTCTGGCAAGTGGCAGATTATTTTACAATGAATGCTATTTAATAGATCACCTGCATTATTATTCTGACTTTTCATTTAATAACCAGAAATAGACTATAGGAAGTGACTTTGGGTTTGTTTATAAAATGTGCAGACTTGTTTCAGAACAGGTTTATGAATCGATTATGATCCACTGCTATTCTTGCTGTAAAATGTACCTGCCATAGGGAGAAAACCAGTCCTGTAGATGTTCACATGCTCAGGAGGAAAGCTTGCCAGAGGGCTCATGTGAAAATGGCTGTCTCAATGTGTGTGAGAGGCAACTGGGAAGTTCTGATCTGATTCCCAAGTACCTGGTTGAACTGTAGGGTTTTTAGGATAAGCTAGGGTTGTCTGCCAGGCAGGAAGTATTTTTCTACTGAATTCTTCTTACTTAAATTTCTAAAGACAGAGGTTAATTATGAAATAGTGAATATTAAATATAAAGGAAAGTTTTTCCTGTTCAAATTTTACTTATTTGATTTTTTCTAAAATCCATATTCATTGAAACTAAAGTTACCAAGTTCTTCTGGAGCTTAATGTTTTAAGTCCTTGGTTTAGTTAAAATGAGTAGATAATCTCTCTTGTACTTCATGAAAATATGATTTCATTGTGTCTTACTGTCTTCTTTTCCTCACACCCCACTAACCCCCAAAATGCAATAAGTGGTGCATTCTTCTTGCTGCCTTCAGTAAGAAATGATAAATCCATCAGAGCGAGAAGCACGAGGCTGCCCACAAACCAAGGATCTGTTGGTACGTGGAGCACTTGAGCAGTTGGCTTGGATTAATCTGCACCTATTTCAAGTGGCTGGTGGAAAAAAGAGCTTGGTTTTGGGAGGATCAAAATATCTAAATTATGGTAGTTTGGACTGATTTTATTCTAAATGTTTCCATAGCCCTCTGACCTAGGAGTAAAAACAAAAGATGATTCAGTTGTTGCTGTGTCTTTATATAAGCTGATGGCCTGGAAGTTAATCCATTCGCTGTCAAGCCTTTTCTTTCATAAAAACAAATCTAAACAATGTTTAAAATTAATAGATTAGAAAAGTTATATTTGGAAACTATGGGATTCTGTAAAGATTTTTTTGTCTTTATGTACATTTTTCAGCCTGTAATGATAAAAGTGGCTAGTGATCTCTATCTCCAAATTGTTATGCTCTAATGGGTAACTCTTGAGAAGTATAGAGCCGTCACCTGAAGTCAAAAGAGAGAATTTAGGCAACATCTTGTCAGTTCAGAAAAATCAGAGTTTATATCATCTAGTAATAGTATTATTAGATGATATCAAATAAAAAACATTCCTGAATTTGTTCACAAATAAAACTTGTTCTTTAATCTAAAGGAAGAATACCTTTTTGAAGGTGGTTGGTAGGCATATTTTATATTTACAGAAAATCCCCAAAACAAACAAAAAGATAAACAAATCCAAGATTCACACACCATCCATTGTTTTATTTTCAAAGTTACTGGCATATAAATCCAATTCAAATGATTAAAGACAGTTTAGATTAGCTTTCACAAGACCAGTCACAACATGGCTGAAAAGTAAAAAGAAATTCTCCAAACATGAAATTAATTTGTTGTAAATCCAGTGATGAATTCTAGTAGATTAAAAATTAAAAATGCTTGTACTTTCTCCATATTGTGGTAACTTATGTTTTATCTGGATAGATTATGATGTGTTTGTTTTGATTTTTTTTTTTGTGCCTATTGGACATTTATGTGTGATTTTTGTAGGAATAGATTTTTTTTTCCTTGCATTGATGTTGCCATTTTTGCATCCTTGAGTAAAATGTACTGCAAACCCAGGTGACTAGGTCAAACTTTGGATAATGCAGCATATCTGCTTCTCCCTGCCCCAGAGGTGTATTGGATAAATTTGTATTGCTCTTTAATTTTTGAAACAAAAAGAGCACTTACTTTCATAAGACTGAAAGGTTTATTAAAATCAAGATGCTTGATAAAGTCTTCCAGATTCAACTGTTATCTGTTTTTCCACTTTAGGATATGTTAAATCATAAATCCTTTCACAATTGCAGTAAACAAATGTAAACAAAGTTTAAATTTGGTTGAAAATGCATAAGCCTTGTAAATCCATGCCACTTTTGTTTGTAATGATGTAGCTAAATCATTTAGATCACACATGTAGTGAAGACTGTAACTTTGGAGAAAGACCAGAGCAGATTTCTTTCCACAGTCTCTTCTGACTTTTGTTGACACCATTCTTGGGAGTAAAACTTGGGAGTAAAAGTTGTCAGATTTGAATGATTTTATGGTTGTGTGAAGTCTTTTGTCCCCCCAGTGCCAAGTGTTACAGTCTGTCTCTACTCTAGTTTGGAGATTTTGAGTCTTTTTTGTTGCTTTAAATATGCTGATAGAGAGGAGACTGTTCTACAGCATTGACTGAAATTCTGGCTAGCAGGGTACTGAAGAATGTCCTTTCTTTGAACAACACATTCTCCAGTGGCTTACCCTGTGGATGTAGCACCTTGTTTCCACATCTCTTTCCAGTGTGGGGTAACATTCTTCTCCTCTGTGCAGAGCAAGAATAAAAAGGTTTATCTCTGAGAACCAAAAGCATGAATTTGGGCAAGGAGTGTCTTTTTTCTGTGGAGCATCCCTGCTCCTCAGCACAGGAGCAAGGTATCTGGTTCTCTGCATGTGATGGCCAGAAGCTGCTGTGTGGTGCACTCACCTACAGTGTTTGATCAACAAGTTGTAAAGCCTGTGACTAGTAGCTTCAATAAGCAAAGCTAAAAGCCCTAAACAAGCAGAACAAAACCCTATACAGTGTTGGTATTGGCAAGTCATTATTAATGTTGTTACTTGGTTACAAGGCATACTTTTATAAATTGTTCTGAATATGATCAAATTGTTGTCACCTTTAACTAGCAAATTTTATTTAGTTGTGTTTTATGTACGGGGAGATTGCACCCAGGCAAACTGGTTTAGATTCTTGGTAGACTTTTTATATAACATTGAATCTTGTCTCACAGCTTTAAAATCCAAATGTTTTTAAAATTCTGGCATTTCAACCAGTGTCTCATGCAGTGCAATAACTGATGCAGTGACAGTTTGTTTTACACAGTTGGCTAAAAAAGCAGAGAATGAGAGAGAAAAAGTGCTAGCATGGCATTAGGGATATAGTTTATGAAGTAGGATAATGATTAAGAATGGGAGAAACGGGAAATTTTTTTGCTCTGTAGGAGTGCTTCTAATGCCTTGTTTTTCCTGTCACATGCTTGTGCTGCTCTTTCTGCCTCATGCATGCCATCATAGGCCTAACTGCAGCTGTCACACAATTTAAATGGATTTACACAAAATAAAATGCATGACAGCTTAGCTAAACAAGCACAATTGCAGTCATGTTGCAAAAAAGGAAGCCAGTTGTTTACAGTAACCTCATTGGCCAAATCAGAAGTTTCTTAAGTAATGCTTACTTTTCATTCATTCATGGTGTTGTGAATCAAGTGCAAAGGCTGCAACCAAGTCAAAAAAAGGTCTTCTGTCTGTCAAATCTCTATTAAAACTTACAAAGCAAAGGATATTTTCTAAACAAATCTAACAAAAAATTTTATCATGACTGCATTATAGGCGTGATATGTAAGTCTAGTGAAACTGTCTGCATTAATTCTCTGGCAAAAAATATCCCAACCAAACAATTGTATTTTTGAGAAAATATCACAATTTGGAATAAGTTTCCTATGATTTTTTAAAAAAAGTGATTTATCAAAATAAATTTTCTGATGTTGCATTTGATTTTGTTTACCAGGACGTGGTACAACAGTGTGGTGCTAGGCAATGTACGATGTTTAAGTGTTGAAATCAGGATTTTCAATAAAACAGCCCAGCAGTGAGGAAGGACCATGTGAATCAGACCATCAGCTGTTTGCTAGTTTTCTTAAAATTTGTTTAAAGCCTATTAGAAATCCAATAGGCTGTCACCTTGAGCTTCCTCATGAACCTCTATGATCCTTTTTTAGTACTTCAGTACTTGTAAAAAGTACTTATAAAAAGCCTTCAGTACTTACAAAAAGCCTGTTGACCATTGTGTCTTGGTTGCAATTTTGCTTGATTTGGCTAGCATGGCTGTGAGCTTTGACTGTGCTTAGTTGCCCACATTTTTTCTTTAGCTCACATTCCCTCCTTCACACCCTAGGTATAACACAACTTGCATCTCGATTGGTAGCTGTTGTATTCCTAAAATCCTGTAGAAATCTGGAGAAGATTCTTGTCCAAACTCAAGTAGCTCGTTGCTGTTCATAGTGTATAGTTGTTCTCCATAAGTATAGGAAATTTATTTGGGAATGAAGGGGCTGAGAGAAGCAGCTCTGTGGTAAAGTCCTGTGGTGCTGGCAGGCAGGGAGGGGATGTCAGCCAGCACTGGGGTCTCGTGTTCCCCTGGGCAGCATCCCCAGCCAGCCACATGCAGGGTTATCTGAGCAGGGGAAGTGTTTATTTTTAAAAGGTTTTTTTTAATAATGGTGTGAGGTTTAGTTAACTAAACAGATTATTTAGCTATGATTTTTTTAAAATTTATTTTGAGTTTGGTTAATTTTTTTAGTAATTGTTGTATGCCAATCCACCGCTAACTGTGGATTTTTTGTTTGGTGTGTGTGTTTTTGGTTTTTTCTTTTTTTTTTTGTTAAGGTTTGGATTAAATGTATGAGATTGTATTTTTTGTTTGGACTTAGATGTTTATTAGTTTTTATTTCTATTATAGTCTTATAATTGTGTGTTCTATAGTATTAATAAATTATAAAACTGAGTTGTAGTTCTCTTTTTATAAGGTTTTTAAAGGATAAATTGTTTAATTAAGAAGATATACTTAAATTTTTTTATTTTTAACTTATCTATTTGTGACTTGTGGATTTTTTTATTTAAATATACAATACTACTTAAGCTTATGAAAAAGGTGAAAAGGATAAAGAAGGAGGATTAGCTTCTGCTTTAAAACTTCTATTTTGTTTTATATATATTACTATATCTTAAATCTTTAAGTTTTTTACTGTGATATTGCACACTTCTATTCAAACTACACACTCATAATCTCAGTTTTATCGTGCAGTTTTGGAAACTTTCTTTATGGCTTCAGGTTAAAGGTAGTGTTTTCTTGGGGGTCAGTGTCTGTTAGTGCAGAAAGTTAAATTTCAGCAGCTAGGGTTCCAACAGGGAAGCATCTGCTGGGGATGTTTACTGCCTTCATTGCCTGGGTGCCGCAGCTCCTTGGGGCTCATGGTGCCCGCTCTGAGTGCGCAGCGAGCCAGGCTTGCCTGGGCAGAATGGAGCCATGTCAGAGAGGGACATGGGATGATGGATGCAGGAAGGGTTAGCCTTGAGTTGGGAGATGAGTTTTCAGTTTCTGTGCAGAGATATGTGGCAGGAGCCAAGCGACAAGGCATTGACAAGTATGATGCGGTTTAAAGGTTCATCTGGGGAACTGGCTGCTGGTCCTAATTGAGTGCCCGATTCCGGGCTCTTTGCAAGTTCCTGTTTTCATAGCCTGGAGGGGTGATCTTAGACCCTCATGCCAATGGTCCCCTCCCAGCTGCAGTGCTGTTCCCAGCCCGGTGCTGCTTATCTCTTGCATCTGGGTTAGAACGGAGACCTTAGGGAATTCTTTATGGGGCGGGGATCTGACACTATTGGGTTCTCTCTGGCCGTTGAAAGCAATACAAAGAATGTGGAGCGGGCAAGGAAGAGGAGTAGCCCCTTCTAAGACATGCAGAAGAGGAATTAGAGTCTCTGAAATGGAGGGAGAAACACCCTGTAGCAAAGATGTTCTGTTCAAAGCATTTTTTTTTCTTCTAGTAAATAAAATTGTAAACTGAATGCTGGAGTCCCTCTTGCACACCTGAAAATACCCAATGAGTGCCTAGAAATAGCATTTGCTGTGCAGCTGATTTCATCTTTGAAGCCAAGGCATTTTAGAATTAATGCAGTTCAATTAATTGTGTTCTTGATAGGAAGAAGGGGAGCAGTTGGGCAAATTTAAGCTGCAAATTTTGGATGACATACAGAGAAACTTAAAAGTTTCTAAAATGCTTCTGTTTCAAAAAGAATAAGTTAATTCCTTTAAGGGTGGTTTCTAAAGTTTCACTGTTTCTGTTCTTTTTACCGAAACTCCATTGTAAGAGTATATTATTTTTAATAGACTAAACATACCAAATGGAAACTATTAAACTCAGTCCAAGCCTTTTAATGTTTAAGACTATTGGAATTTCAGGATTTTAGGTTTAAACATGATTACAGGTAATCATGTTTAAGAGGCAGATGAGAAACTCATTTACAATCTGTTTGGATTTTTAATATTATGAAAGTTCAGAATTGCTTAGACTTGGTGTATTGTGTTTTCTGATTCTATAAATGCTTCCCATATAACCAATTTTTTTTTTTTATTTAATTGATAAAAATATACCTTAGATTAGTGAAATTCAACTGTGATCTCACGGGGAGGGATCTGTTCTGTTACTTCGTGGTACAAAATTCTCCCATTTATTATCTGAACCACTGCTGAATTTGAAAGTCACTCATACAGCCAGAGACCTGCAGCAGTCATTTGAATGGTGCATCTGATTTTCTTGTCAAAAGTCTTGTGCTGGCTTATTTCTGTTAGTGTTGATGTAGTTGCAATGCTTCAATGCTGTTGTGAGAGGATAATAATCAGTCCTTTTTTTAAAAAAACCCGTTGATATGAAATAGTTTTAGAAGGTTCTGTATTCAAATATTTCAGTTAAAAATTGGACAGCCTGATACTGAGGACAGACTAATGTGTGTTTGTGAGGAATATCTGACAGGATAAACAAATATTGTGTCATTGTGTCCTATTGATTTCCAGAAAATATGGTCTGTAATTTGTGCTAAGTGATCACTTTTTTTGACAGTTGCTGGATATTAACTGGACATATTAATACAGCAAGTAGTTCTTAAAAATAAAATTCAGAAAATATTGCCTTTTTTTTCCTGAGTTCAGTGTTTCACAAATATCATCTGTCTAACCTTTTGTTTTTAACTGGCTTTAAAAAATCATGAGGCCTCATAATTTTGAGGCCATGTTAGTGTTTCCTTTGTGAGTGAAACAAAGTGCTGTTACAAGAATGAGTAAGTGGAATTAGAGTAAACCCAGCTGCTTAGGTGTGATCAAAGGAAGAGTTGCTTTCCTTGTGCACCCACAGAAGGCGACAACAGCAGCACCTTTAGGCTCTTCCATCAACAGTATGTGAGGGAAAGGTTTTTGTGGAAAAAGCTGTCAACCATAAAGTTATTTCTGGATGGGGTTGAGGAACTAGTGTGTCTACTCACTTGCATATCTGCCTTGTTCTACATACAGCAAATTGGGAGTTCACAGTCAGTGTCTCTAACCAGTGTTCTTGTCAATTCAAGATGACTTTATGGGATCCACAGAGCAGAAAGCAAAGCTCCAAGTCTGAAATAAAAAAAAAAAATACCTTTAGGGGCAAGTACAAAAGGAGATGGTTATGCCTAACTCAGGTTTGCTTTCAGATGCCTAGGAACCTTGTAGAAAGTGATTCCACCAAGTTCAGTGTGAAATGCATTGAATTTTTATATTTGACTGAATCTGGTAAATCAGCAGCAAAATAAATGATAACTTCAAAATATTGGTTAGAATCTTGGTTCAACTATAAGATGATGGCTTTCTATTTCAATGCTTTTTTCAGAAGGAATGCATGGAACAAAAGATATAACAAATAGATTTAGGAGTTCCTATTTGTGGAAGCTGCAGTAGAATGCCAAACATAACAGGTGTGATGGTGCTAACGCTGTAAGACTCACCTTTATGGTCAGAATAGAAAAAAAATGTTGCTGAGACTTATTCATCTCAGCTGAAAATGTATATTTAAAATTGATCAGATATTTAGATGAGATGAATCTCAACAAATAATAAAAATTCCTCGTTATATATGCTCAAATATATTTTGTTCTCAAATGGGCTTTCTGTTGGTTGCACTTTTGATTTTGAGTTAACATGAATTTTTTTTCTATAGTACCTTCTAAAAGTAGGAGCTGTTCAGGGTTAGCCAATTGAAACATGGTAGTCCCTTGTCAGATTTGAAGATTTTTTTTTTAATAAAGCTTGTACAGTAAATTTTGCATAATTAACTGTCAAATGCTTGATTACCACAAACAGTAACACTTTACAATGTTGTTCATGTCAAATTTTAATAGGATTATAATATCCTTTACATCACTTTTGCCAATCTCACTTCTAGGGAGCTGAGTTATTGATTTGTGTACTGGACAATTAAAAGCACATTGATTTAATCTTATCAGTTTTATTAGAAATTAAACGAAACACATGTAAATGGCCTCTTGATTCCTGTTTTCAGGAAGGAATTTGCTTCAGCCTAATCATGCATTTGCAAGGAAAATCTGTAGTTTAGTACTGCAGCCACATGTACTACAAAAGCTCAATTAGGTATTTGAAACTTTGCATTATAAACTATAGTGTTTTATGAAGTGTTTTCAGTGATGTTATTTAAAAATACTTGTTGCCTTCTTGTCCACTTTGTTGAGGTATTAAGTGCATGTATAATTTTGATCAAACAGATCAAAATTATTGTGGTGATGGAAATTTCTGAGCTTCAGTTCTCAGATCATTCACAACTCCTATGTTAGCAGTCATAGGATAGCAGATGATAAGATAGAAGAGTTGGAAATTGTGCTGTTTATCAATTAGATTTTACAGAGATGAGTTCTTTGGGTTGTCCTGTTTGGGATAGTTGGAGTGGGTTTTTTCTGGTATTGTTTGGTTTCTTGTTCATTTTTCGCTCTGAATTGTAAAAGCAGGTCTGCCTTTCTCAACTTTGATTTATGCTTGAGGTCAGTTGAGTTTTTGGTCTTTGTAAAAAAAAAAGAGCCATGATACCCAGCTGTCTTTAGCTCCTTGAGGACACTTAGGCTTCTGTTATTAGTGTTCTGTTTGTTATGAAGCTCCTATTTCTCTACAGCTTGAAGGAAATGGTTCAAGTGGCCCTGTGCTTGCAGTGCAGCATGAATGGTCTGTGCTGCCTGTTGGTGTGGCAGGTTGGCCATGATAGCTGTCAGAAAGATTTTATTGCTAATAATAGCTGTAGAGCCTTGGCTGTGATTGTTCAAATACTAAATGAGTTCTGTCAGGTAGTCAGCCTTATGAAGGGTACAGTTATTTATTGTGTGCTGTGTATGTGCTTATTATCCCCGTGGGCACTCCAATCACTTTTCAAGCAGCAACGTCTTAGTGTTTAATTGACTTTGCTGGTATTTTCTACCTCAATAACTTCACCTAAAAGGACTCACTGTAAGTTCAGATGTTTGTTTCTTTGCTGTTTTACTGCAAGTCTGATTTTTCTTCTAAGTTTATTCTGTAGAACATGAAAAAACAAATAGCAGATGCAGATGAAATGTGGTTTTTTACACTTTATAAGTCAATATATATTTCATCCTAAACAAAAAGTTCTTGTCTAAATTGTTTTGTTTACATTTATTCACACAAAAAGATTTTTTTCTCTTTAGAATGCTTAAGTAACAAGGAATTTGTATATTTTGAACATTAGGGCTTAAAAAAACCCAAAAAAAGACAAAACACAACTCAAAACTGTAGGACCACAGATTTAATTTTAATTTAGTCAGGGTTTTGGTATGGTTTTTTGTTTTGGTTTTTTTTGTTTGGTTGGTTTTTTTTCGTTTTGTTTTGGTTTTTTTTTGGTCTTTTTTTGGTTTTTTTTGGTGGGGTTTTTTGTTTGGTTTCTTTTGGGGTTTTTGTTTGAATTTTTGTTTGTTTTTTTGTTTTATTTTGAGACTAAATGTCTCTACATTATAGTATCCCTTTCTTAAAGCAAGTATTTTAAATACTATTAATATTCATATGTAGTATTCTACTATTCTTTTATTTGCACTCAGAATCATTTTCACCATGCTTTCCTGAAAACTCTATTGCCTCATCTGTTATTTCAGGAATTTCGACAAAACTGAAAGCTGCTCTGTAGGGTTTTGAGAAAGAGGCAGCCTCATTTGTTCCTTCCTTCCAGCACTGGGCATTTCCATAAGCCAACCATCCTTGATGCTGCATTATGTACAAGTTGGTCATTAATGTGTGTTTGCAGTTCAGCTTATTCTGAGCTCAAGTGCAATTCTTTCTATTAATTTCTAGGAATTTAGAACATGATGAATTTAAGCTCTGTTTTGTGAGTGCTTGTCTTTTGATCATCAGTGATTAAATTATAAGTACTGCAAGGCTGAACATTGAGAGAGCTTTAAGGTCATAGGAGGCAGTTCTATTTCAAAAGGGATTTTTCAAGTGCAGAATGATTAAATGTTTCTATACATTCAAGCTCTAGAGGATAAGTGGTGACTGGACTTTGCATGTTTTATTGGCTTTAAAAATGCCCAATAGCAGTTTAAATGCTTATAGACAAGTAACATGCCTTTATCACATTATATTTTTCATTTATAGTCTCTCTATATAGCCTGATTTTATTCTCTAGTCCTTATATGTCTTATATTCATGAATTTTTACCATGAGATTTGCATAAACATATAATTCTTTACCTGAATAATGGAAATCTGAATATACCTCTGTCAGGCAAGCTAACGCAGAGGGGAGATCGGTTTGAAATTGAAAGGTAAACAATTTTTCTTTTGCCTACACTTTTCATCTAAGCTTTGTCATGTTATTTTGATCAGAGAAGTTATTTGCACATAACTCAGTTACATTTTTTGAAGAGTTAAGTGCAAATTTTGGAACTTTTCTTCTGAATTTTATCTGTACTGCTGAGAATTTCAAATGATAAAAAATTAAATAAAAATGAGTAATAAGAATTTTATGCAGGATGAATATGCTGACTGTTTTAGTGAGGAACTAATGTACTTTTCATCCAAGGAGAGAGCTCAGATTTTGCATTAGACTGACAGGTTTAATGTCTGGAACTTTGTTCATATACAGTACAAGAAAATTCAATGTGATTCTATTTTTCTCCTCTGCAAGTTAAAGAAAGTGTTTGCAGACTGTCTAAATAGCAGCATGAGAATGCGATTCATGAACTGAAACTTCATTTTCACTGATTTGTTGCCTATTTTTAAAACAATGGTACACAAACAACACATGAAACTATGTTCAAAAAACCATTTAGGATTACCTGCAGGTAGTATACTCCCAAAGAGTTCTGGCAACAACCTGCTAAATGCTTGATCTGCTAAATCCATATTTCAGTGAAAGAAATTTCATTATGTTGGATGCTAAACTCATCTAGGGGAGGATAAGAACTAACAAGTGCCTCTCTTCCTCATCCTTGCAATGTTAACTGAGAGATATTCCTGTTCCACAAGTACAAAACTAACCCACAGAGGTGAAGACACTGGATTGAATTCTTATGTATGTGCTGAGCATTAAGAAAACGAGCCTTTACAAATGCCTCCACATTTATCTGCTTAGGTGTCTGGTGAGTCTGAGGAATTGACACACACATCAAAACTGGCTGATTTCAGGAGGTTGGATGAATAAATGAGTTTGCTTACTGGGAGGAACTCTGTGGTTGGAACTCTTGGTGTCCAGTTCTGTCAATGGAGAGATCTACTGCCTTACTATGACCTAAACCCCACAGCTACAGATTTTCTGTCCTGTGGGATTAAGGATCCAGCAACTGGCACCTCTGTTTTGCATAATCTGTTTTACATAATCTGGATTCATTCAGCAAGCTGAGCACTGCAGGTGTTTAGTATGCATGTTTGAATTGAATTCACAGCTAAATTACTTTCTGAGAAGGAGAATAAAAAGGTTTTTTGAAAAATAGTGCAAATCATTCTAAATGCAAAAATAAAACTTTATACATCAGAGGTGTCTTTAAAACCAGATACCTCATCAACTGTTTTTCATTGAAAATTAAATTTGTATTGTTTCATTGGCAACCATTTTAAAAATAAAACCTAACTTATAGAATCATATTTCAGTTTCTTAATAATATATTATATTGCAGTATTATGTTTAAATTCAAAGAATTTCACTCTAAGGAGCTGTTTATATTGAAAGTTATGTTCTTTTAGTTGGATACAAGAAGAATATAGAATCATGCTGAATCTGGTGTACTAGTTATCTTTGGTGTATTTATCTGCAGGAAGTGAAATCTAAAAGACTAGGTAGATATTTAATTTCTTGTACCTCATTTTAATTGCATTTGGTTTACTTCTGTTTTGTAAATTTTTTCTTCCTTTTTTTTTAGAGGGGCATATCATGCTTTCATTTGTCTGAAATGACTAATTGAAATACAAAACTTTTAAACTATTTTTTGAAGAAAAATCTTACTTTTTACTGGAAGACACTCATGAGAAATAAGGAATTGAATGATTGATGAAGAGTAAACCAGATGTATTTCTGACCATCTACTAATGTTTTCCAATAAAATTAGTCATCAGGATTAGACAGGCTGTAATAAAGTTAGAAGCAGTGACTAGAATAAATTAGATGTACTGGTATGTTATATCAGTTATTAAAAAACATTGCTTTCTCAGTACTTCTCAGAAGCTGTAATTGATATGCTGCTGGTGGTAAGGGAAGGTGACACCTTTAAACTGAACTTCTCAGATGCCGTGAAAATGGTGAAAGTAAAACTCCCCCATTCCTTTGTGAGCTGGGTTTTGCAGTATAACCAGTTAATGCTATGACAACTTTATCATCTGTTCAGTTTGAATGTCTTATACTTTGGTGTCAAATTCAACAATGTATAAGATAAATGTTGATGTGCTAACAGAGAAATTGCATCTTAAAGTGGTTTGCCAAGTTAAAAATCCTATGAGATGTGGTACTGGCATGATCAGCGAAGAATTGACAGCTCAATTAAACACAGAGGGTTGATAATCATTGTTTTCAAAGACCTGTTTGTCTTATGTTATCCTCCTGTACTGATGCTTTCAGCACAGGCAAAGGAAGTCAACAAAATACTTATTCCTGAAATTAACTTTTCTAAGGTTTTTATAGCACTGCTTGACTGCCTCCATGGTTTGGTCTGTTTAAGTTACTTTCCCTGTTTAAGTGATTATATCCTGCCACGTAAGTGGAAAGTCGGGAATTATGTAGCTGTTTAAAGTGCAGCTTGGCAGACTCCACCTATTTTCTGGAAACCTCTGTCTACCATTGTTGCAGTGATATTTAATATTGCAGTTATTATGTGTGTTTAGATTATTTTGATATAGATATTCCATCGTTTGTATCCTATTTATGCCTACTACCATTACAAAATGCTCCTTGGCAATATTTGAGATTAACCTTTATCAAGAGTTATAACACTTTATAGTAGCAATTGTTTAATTTCCTTTAATTGAAGTAAGAACTGTAGTATTGCAATTTTTTTATTCTTTTTGCAAACTTGATTCAGAAGACAGGTTTTATTTGAATACTGGTGCTGAGTTTGTATGATGTTTTTTCTTGGTGAGAAGTATAATCTACCTGCATAATGATTGATCTCTGGACTATGATGTCCTGAAATGGTTAACTAACATTAAAGGTATTTAAAAACTAAATATTAACAGATTGAAATGAAGTGCTTAGAGAATATTTAGAACATCACCCACAATGTGTCTGTCACAGATGGAAGAAATGAATGTATTGACAGGTGTGCAATCGATAGAATAAGTTTATAGATCTAAAATCCTTTCCTAGATGCCAGAAATTAACAGTTTGTCTTCAGTATTGGATGTGAATTAGCTTGAACAGAAGCTGAAGTCCCATTAGGCAGCCAGTGCTTTATTGCCTGTGTATTGGAAGAAAGTAATTTACTGTGTTTTTCTGAGAATGTGACTGTGAAATTTGTTCCTGAAACATTAGCCAGACAGCATGGTGCAGTTCTAACTTGTGTGTTTGCTAGGGATAAATATATACCACATTTTAATTTCTTTGCAGAATCAATGTGCTAGAAGTCATCATATATTATGTGATTTGAGAAGAGCCAGTACTTGGTTTGCAGTCTGCTTCCAGTCTCTTAAGTGTACAGGTTGTTTCATGTCTTGATGATACTGTGCATGTTTAGACTGGCTGTTTTTCTGAGAATATGACTGTCATAAGAAGACTGTCATAAGTCATAAGAAACAGCACAGACTAAAGTAATCTTCTATGTGATCAGAGAGGGATCTACACAGCCTAGATTTTCAAAGGGGGTGGAATGGCTGGATCTGACAACAAGTTTTCATTCTTGCAGTAGATTGTAAAAGTCACAGTGAAGTACTGGCAACCAGCTAAACATTAGTGGTTTTTGCATGTTGGCTGAGGGAAGAACACCCTCCTATTCTAAAACAGCAGGGAAAGACAGTGGTTCTGACTTGACTGTTGTCATCTCTGGTGGCCACAAATGTGTTGGCTACATCCCACGAGAAAATCTCCTTCTACTGGTAGCACAGGTGGTGCTTCCTCCATCAGCCTCTGAAATGTTTCTTATTTGCAGGAGAAGTTATTGGTGTAGTAGGCAAGACAAGATCAAGTCTTATGAATGTGAATCCTTGTACCAAATTCACACTTTACCGTTCTTCCATGCAGTACAAATAGTATTCTCGTAACAATGTATATAGGGCAAAATACATTTTGGAAACCACCCCCACTGTTTCAGCCATGTGCATGTACACAAATTGTTTTGTTCACATAAATTAAGTTGGGAAATGATGATGCAGTATATAGTAACTTTCTTGTTTTTAGCAATACAGATAATGTAGTGGCTGAAGAGGTTAAAAATGCTTAAATACAGTAGACAGCATTTTTGCATAATGATTTATTTTTTCAGGGCATAGAATACAAATTGGATAGAATTTAATTGCTAAAGTTGATTAAGTGTAAAATTAAATTTAGTATGGCTTAAGTGCAACAGTAACTTTGATATACTAGACAAGCAATTTAAAGAAGCCACTGGTTGGTTACCTAGGGTATGGTTTCAACTTTGTAATAACATTTTATTAAGGTTCATTGGTATTTCACCTCTTAAGATGTCTCCCTAAATTGAAATGCTGATGTTAAGGGAAGGTATTTATTTTGGTGATGCTGCATTATGGAATTTAACTGGATAACTGCTGATAATTTTTAATCATGTGTGCATATGTGTATATGTTTAAAAATGTACAATGTCTCTTTTAAACATGGTGCAAGAACTACACAAAGAAAAACATTGTGAATAATAAGTGTTTTGTCCCATCTACCTTTTGACAGGAGAATTAGATGACAGAGAACAGGCAAAGCTGGAAGTAAAAGTATGGGATCCAGATAGCCCCCTTACTGACCGTCAGATTGACCAGTTTTTAGTTGTAGCACGGTAAGATTAAAATCCTCTCATCAAAAATCCTTTTCCTTTTTCTACTGACTATTCATTCCCCTATATTGTGTTACTCATCCTGTTTGCCATTTTGTGAGCCCTTCTCTTTCCCACAGTTAGCTAAAAGAGAAAATCAGACCATGACCCTTTGTAATTTGTTGAAGCTACCAATACAGGAGGCAGAAAAAGAGTGTGAGTTTCGGAATAATGATACACTCCCTGTATTTCAGGTTATAGTAGAATTTGATACTTTGAATGTAGATATCAGTTTGCTTTCCCCTCAGAATAAATTGTTTCACTACTAATAATAATAGAGTCTTCGTGTTTTAGAGTACGTGGAATTTCATGGTGTAAAGAGTAGAAATAAAGAAAATGTTAACAAATTAAATGGGTGCAGAACTTGCCACATATTCATGTAAGCTGAATAATTATTTTGGATGAATATTGAAATAAAGTTTTGAAGTCATGTATTTCATTAGTGAAAAAAATCAAGTGAGCTCAATTTTATAAATTAACATGATTATGCAGATTTATGAAGACAACATGAAAGTGCTTTGAATTAATAAGTACCTTTAAAAATTATCTAAAAATCTATCTAAAAAAAAAATCTTCCAAAATTTTTAGGTTTCTTACTGAAGGGAAATTCTACATTCATAGGATATAGCAGGTTTTGCCTTTCCTCTGATTCATAGTTACAAAGGTCCTGTTCAAATGATAGCAGAGAACACAGTTCACATATGGATTTTATCCTGAAAAAATCCATCTCCTGTATCTTATGTGACCTGGTTGCTGAGTGTAATCTCAAATCTTTTTAGGCAACTAATCCTTTTACATGGGTTCTAGTTTTTGGGATTTTTTTCTCTCTCCCTTTTGAAAAAAAAATTCAGGAAGAAAAACAGAAAAGAAGTTGTTCTATATTTTCCAGCCTATATGTATAGTGATATGGGATGCTGATTTAATCATTTACAGTTCATGTGCTGATTCACTTGATTTTTTTCCTTACTCTTCCACTTGGAATGTTGTATCCTTTCTATAAAGTACTAAAACTTTTTTTTTTTTACCTGCCCTTGTTGAATTTTCAAGCAAGACAGAGGGGTTTAGTGTTAACAGGTGTAGAAAAAGTTACAGGGTCTGGTAGATGTTCCATAGTAACCAAGAATCCAAACTACTTTTTCACCAGCAGTATAATACCTGGAGATGTATGGCCAGTTTATTATGGTGTGCCCTAAAGAAACATCTGTATGAAGACTGGGAATTTTGGAAGAGTTCATTCATTTCTTTAAAATTCCACTATTTGCTGTTTCTCAGCCACTCTGGGGAGCAGAAGCAGTATGCTGTGGAGCCAGAAATGTTCCCAGAGGAATGTAGCAGTAAGCAGCCTGCTGGGAAGTAACAGAGAATAATTAAATAAATAAAGAAGAATATCCTTCTCTCCTCCTGTTGTTTAAGACATCCTTTGCAATGTTGTGCCCTGACCAAGACTGCATTCATTTTAAAGTCAATACATTTCTGTAAAGATGGTTTCTGTTATAGTGGATCATGGTTGATTAATTATTACTATCCAAGGTCTTGGGGTACTTGGATACCACAAGAGTAGTACCTGATCTGTCATCAGGTATTACTCAGGTGTAGCTTTGTGGATGGTCTTGCACAAAGCTCCATTTATCTTTAGAAGTTGCTTTTCAACTGACAGAAATGGTTTCCAAGCTCCTATATATTTGTTTTCACAGGATGCTCTAAGTGGGTTCTGAGACAGATTTTTATGAATTTCTGGAGAAATAGTTCTGTGATGATTTGGTGGCAGCTTTCAATTTAGGGTGTTGTGTGGGTACAGGATTTATACTGGACCATTAAAAGCTGCTTGAGAAACAGTGGAGAGCTGGTATTATGATGTGAACAGTGCTTACAGGCAACTCTGCTGCAGCCTAACTGTGGTTCACTGGGCATTGGCTGTGCCTGCTGGATTTCCAGGTGGAACAATCTTTCTCTGGTTATGTTTAGTTCTGCAAATTTGACAATATGACAAGAATAATTTTTTCTTAAGTACCTTCCCAAGTGTGGTATTTGTTAAGTATGTGAATGCTATTGTGCTTGACATTTTAAAAGCATTTTCAAGTGATACTTTTTAGATGCTGATTCAAAGGAATTGAGTATTTCTTCATATTTTTTTTCCCAGTCTGATCTGGTTGAAAGAAGAGTTGCTTTTTCAATCTCACAGGCAGCTTTGTTATTTTTTCAGAAGGTGTTTAAATACTCTTTTTATTTGTGTTTCCCATTTACAAGTATATTTCTATTTTTACCTTGGACATGTAGCTTTCCTGGTCTTACAGGGTTTGTTTAGTGCCTCAGGAATGAGAGGCCTTTTTCTCTAGGTTTATATGCCTGGTCAGTCTGGGCTTCTCACTAAGCCCTACTATTCAAAAATTGTATTGAATGTATTTCACTGCTAATGATTATATGACTGTATTATTATTAGCAGTGAAACAACTTCCTTTGGGTAGAAAGGAAGAATATGCCTATCCTGTACAGAAATTAGAGGTAACAGTGCCCAAAAAATGGTGGAGATTTGGAAAAAAGTGGAAATATCCATAAACTTAGCCTCCCTGAGTAGTTTTGCCTGGCACACAAATTTTGAAAGTACCTTATTGCTGCTGCTGAAGCATAATTTGGGTAAAGACTCTTGCTTGAACTGGCAAAAGCATCTGTTAGGAGAAGCCTGAGGCCTCAGACTAATGTATTCTGGATTTGAGTTGTCTTTTGGGTAATATTGGTGCTGTGACAATGAAAAGTCCAATAGCATTTTGTACTGCATTCAAATAAGATACAGCTGCACCAACCAGTTTGCTTCTGTCCTATACACTGGCCATGTTCTGTGTCTGCCAGCTTCAAAGGACAGGAGTTTGAGAAGCTAAAACAGCCATTTCAGTATGCCCACATTAGCAAATAGTTCAGTATAGTAAAAATGGATTTGTAGAATTGAAACGTTTGGTGCTGAGGGCCTAGTGTCCCCACTGCACGTTTTGAGCAGATTTTTTGTTTTAGTCATGACTCTAATCAAGTCCTGTGGACTAAATATCTGTGAGTGTGTGGAACTGCTTCTAACAGGAACCCAGTTGGGATGCATTGAGATACTTTTTTTGTTGTTGGCTAAAATGAGGTAGATAAAAACGCTGGGTACAGTGTTCCTAATTTGTGCTGATTTAGATACACTCTGTTTCCTCCAGTCATCAATCTCTTATAATTTCTAATATACAGGGCATACTTCATTTCATTACCAGATCTTATGTTCTTTTTCTAATTTTTCTGTCCCAAGCTGCAGTGTTAGGAAATAGAAGCATTCCTATTGTCTATATAACATAAGACACAGTGTTAGACAATAGAATGCTTCTATTTCCTTTATAACATAAGAGTCCTGTCTTCTTTTGGTTTTTTAAAGTAAAAAAATATCTTGCCCAGTCTCAAATGCAATAGGAGGTGTGGGCTCTGGTCTAGACAGATGCTGAGAGCTCAAGAATTTTTTTTTTTATTTTAAAAAATCTTCTTGCTATCTGCTAATTTGGTCTACAGTTTATTGCATGATACATTTGTGGTACATTCTGGTTCCATTTATGTGCTTTATGATTCAGTGAAACCATTAAGAATGTAGTTCTTTTATTCTGCTTCATCTAACTACATTACTAGCATAGTCTTCTGGAAGGAATATATTTCTAAATGAAGCTATTTAACAGACATTTGTGGTCTCAGCTTATTCCCAACTAAACCAGCGTTTTTGAAATCGAATTCAAATAGCCTTGCATCTCTACCTTAAAATTTTTTACTTTGATTTCTATGCCATTAAAATGGCATTACATATCTCTATCTGACATATTTCTCTTCATTTGAATGCCTGTTTATTTTTTGATGTAAAACCATTTAAGAATGGAAAATTAGTTGTTAGTCATGTTAAATTAAAGCTTTATCCTTCCTGTGTTTGTTCCCACTTTTCCATTTGCTCTAGGACGTTGATTATAATTATTTTCTGTTGGCTACTATGTTATAAGTGCTCACAGTATTTTGGAGTATTTGGAGATGCTCTATAATTGTTATATTTATCTTACAGTGGGGAAGGGAACACAATGCAGCTTCAACTGGCAAGGTGTCTTTCATTATACAGAGGAAAATAATGCATTCATTAACTGAGAACCATGTGTAAAAACATTTACCGGTGTGATCAAAAAGTAGTGCTCTGTTCTTGTGAAATAATTCATTGTAGTCAGTGGCAGTAGACCAGATTCCCAAAGCCCATAAATGAAAATAAATACATAAAAGATACTGGTTTGCAGTCTTCAGTTTTACAATGCTTCTGGATTCTCTGGAGGTGCTGAGAAGTAAAAGGAATTGAAGTTCATTAAAGAGGTAATTAAATTTTATGGCAGAATTGCAACATAAAATTATGCAGCGAAAATGGTGAAAAATCTTGATGCCAATGCTGTGCTCACAAAACTGGATGTTTGCTAGCAAGGTGAATTACAGCATCTAATGGTAGGCAGATGGTTTGGCAGTAAAAAGGAAAAATATGTTCACATCAAGTCTACCAGGTGTATCAAAAATTCAATGTTTCTGCCTGTCTATCATGCCGGGCTAGTATATGTTTATTCCTTTGTGTGTTTTGTATTACTGTACTTCTTGACCCAAATTCATTTGAAAAGAACTAATTCTGACTTGGAGCTGAATTTATTTTTGTATTTTTTTTATGACCTTTGATCTATTTCAGTATAAAGAGTAAATTTCCATAGCAGACTTTTCATAGACCTGCTTTTAGGGGGCTGTACATCTCCTCATGTGTGACTGTGGAATTGCAGGATGGCATAGAGATGATGCCTTAAATAACATCCTGTGAATTAAACTACTTTTATCTATTGGATTCTATTTCTGTTGAATAAGAAAGATTTCACATATGTTTCATTTCTATTCATATAGCAATGAAATGTATGGTTGTATCATACATCTATATATCATGCCACGCTTACTCTAACTTTGAGAGTGTCTCAGCAAAAGAATAGTGGCAGGTGAGTTTTCATGCTTATCATGCCATCTCCTTTTGTGCTGTAAATACCTGAAGTGATAATAATGAAGCACAGCACTCTATGGGCAGTTGCTTAGAAATGCAAAGAAAACATCTTTTTTAATAGCATCATTTTACTTTGAATATATTCTGCAGGTCAGACTTTGCAGAACTGAGTAGTAAAAATCTCCTGTGTGTTTTCAGTTTTAAATTACTGTTTTGTTGCTTCCATGTGTCTTCACTGAAGATGGGTTTTTTTTTTCCTTCTTTCCAATATTTTAAGTATCACGATATTCTCTTAAAGAGCACTCAGATATTAATTGGCTGGTTTTTAAGTTCAGACCAGTCTGAGATGTCATTTTTTTAGGACTGTTTCCAATTTAGTTTGAAGAGGAACATTGGAGTAAAGACAAGGAATACAAAAGGTTTTCTTTCTTAATATGTAGAAAACCACCAAAGATGACTTAATTGTTTTCCTAAAAAATATTAGCTCAGAGGTGAGGCATAGGTTTCATTCATTAGTTTGCAAATATCTGTGAAGAATTTTGGATTTGCAAATTCATGTATGCACAGATGTGGCTCACTTCCAACAGCTTTGTCCAGAGTATACTCACTGCTTGTGAAACAGACAACAGTGTTAAAAAAAGTGAACAGTTTTGAAATAAACATCCTCAGATTGAGAAGGATGTATGTCGTGGTTGGATTTTCAAGAGTACAAGGCAGAAGGAAATTGAGAGTTCCTTGCCTGCACCCAGAACTTTCTGGATCTGATTTGATGCTGGACTGCTGTTGCTATTGGGAGAAGCAGAGATTTTTTTTATCCTGATGTAGAATTGCAGTGGTTCCAGATTTTCTTTGGTAAATAATGGCTCTTTTCAGAGCTAGTTACTGATGAGCCACCAAATCTTTGGAAGCTTGTTAGGACAGTCTCTTATGTTTGCTGCTTCTTAATTTCTTTGATTACTACTATTTAATCTTACACAAAAATTCGAACAGTTATTTCCTTTAAAGTCTTAGACTTGAGCTATAAGTAATTTGGAGCCATGTATTTTCTGTGTTCAAAATCTAATCTGAAATTTTGCCTAAATGCAGGGCACACAGGCACGGCAACTGCAGCAATCTCTCAAGTTTTGCTGAATTTGTGGATTTATTCCATAATCTTAGATCCTGGAACTGAACTATAACCATTTGTTTTGTTTGTATGGTTGTCATCTGCAATCTGTTATAAATCTTCTTGGTTCTGCTCTTTAAGATAATTAAACCAAGGAAAACCAAATTAAAGTAACACTGGATCATTTGGTGTAACCCTTAAAGCTCTTAGAGCTGCTTGCTGATGCAGGCTGTGCAGGGAGTGATCTCCCTGCTGATAATACCAATTGTTTGTCTTGTCCATCTCTCTGCCACCTGTGTAATTCACTGTCTGTGTGACTTCTGGCTTTAGCTTATTTTGGAAAATGTGGGGAGTGTTGGGTTCTGTTTGAAGTCCAAGAATTTTAATTACACATTGAGTAATTCATAAGTAGCTTGCTGAGCACAGTTTTTTGTGTTGTCAGTTTATTATTGTTATTATTGAATTAAATATAATTTCAATTAGCTACTTACAATTATTCTTTGAATTATACAAGCTTAACAAGACATTAATATTGGAAGTTTCTTAAGAAAAGGGAGTGGTTAGGGTGTGAATGACAATGTACATGTCCAATGTACATTCTCTATTTAGCTTGTGTTGGCTTAATACTGAGTTTTATTTTAGGTAGATGAAGACAATACTGTGTCTTCTGGAAATGACACTATTTAGTTATTTATTTTGTTCCTTTTCTAAAACAATTGAATAGTGGAATTAGAAAAAAGCATGCAAGGAAAAGTGACCAATGTACATTTTGACCTTTGCATCAATATATCATTCATATCTGTATTTTTAATTGAAAAACATAAACAATAAGGTATTTTAGTGAGTTCTAAAATTAATATTGAATTTGGATGTGAATTGCATAGCTAGATTATATAAAACACTATTTAATTTTGAACCTACTTACTATTTAAGAATCTATATGCAGCCAGTTGCTCCAGAATTTCTGCACTTAGATGGGAATTCAGCGTTTTTCACAAGTTTCTATGGAAAGGAGAACTAGAAGTTAGTTTGATACAGACATGCACACGCCTCCAGACCCCCCCAGTTTATGTCCTGTACCATTCACATCCCCTGTCCTGTCACTATTGACACCCCAAATGGTACACTGCCTGCATTTTATTATGTATTATTTACTTGTTTTTGTCATATTGTTATTATAATATTTGTTCCCTTATGTTTGATGCTGCGTTTATTATCTTTTATTCTATTGTTTTCATTATTTTATTTTGTCTTTGTGTGTTTTATTTACTATTAAGTTGTTTTGAACTCACATACTCCAACATCCCACACAGCATTCTTCTCACAGTTGCAATCTTCTCCTACTTAGTGCAGCATTGGAAGCAATGTCCACTGGCGCATCAGTTCTTACTTCTCTATCACTTAGTCAAAATAATTATAATTATTAGTAGTACAATTATTAGTATTATTGTATTTTTATATTATTATTTATATTATCTCTTAATTTTGACTTTACATTCTGAGCAACAAAATACTCTTGGGCTCTGAAGTCAGACTCAAAAGTTTGATCTGCCAGAGAACTACTGTGAGAAGATTCTTTGTAGTGTTCATAGCATACTCAGACTTTATTTTAGAAATATGGTCAAAAGAAAATAGTTTTTATTATGCAAAAGGAAGATAAGCTAGCAGGTAGCAGCAGAAGGGAAATGCAGTCATGCCACACTCACTGGTTTGAGCAGTAGGGACAGAAGGATCACAGGAAAGACTGCTTAGCTACAGACCTTATCAATGCCAGCATTCTGAAAGGGTTGACAGACTATCAGGAAATGTGTTCATAATAGAGCCTTATTCTTGAGAGGGATTTGTGCACAAATACTGTTTTATGTACTGCCAATCTTTGAGAAAAAAAAAAGAAAATAGAATGTGTGTGTGTTTTCTCGTCTCATATTTGCCATCTCCACAAAGAGGGAGCAAAGGTTGTGGAAAAACATTTGAATATCACTTATTTATTCCAGTGCCTTTAGAAAAGCAGTTAATATCAGGGGGTCTAAATCACTGCTGTTAAATCTTAACTTGTAAGACTGTGGCAGCAAGTACTGAAACATGCATTCAGTAATAAATTTTTTGAGATTCAAGATAAAATTGTGATAACCTACTTTATTATCTGTTTCTCCATGATCATTTTTAACTTCAGTGAGTTAAAGTCTTGGTGCACATTGTTTTACTGTTGAATATCAGATTTATAGGATACAGCAAAGTGTGTTTATTTGTCAGTGACATTCACCATTGGTATAATTCTGCACTTGCAAGTTGTGTGGGGTGTAATTGCTGAGTAAAGCTTGAGTTCCTATGCCAGGTGATTGCACTGCATTACATCTGTAACTGGGTCTTTGCATTTAAAGGGGGTTATGTCATAACTGCAATAAATAGGTTTTTCTGAATGCACCTCAAGAGTCATTATACAAATCCAGGTACTGGAGAAACTTCTGATCTGTTTATTGATAATATTTTGTATCACTGCATCTTTGTTCATTTCTTGTATGATAACCTGGACCCAGTCAAATTCTCTATGCACCTTTTCCTTCACTTTGCATGATACATAGATGGACTTGCAAGAAATATTTACCCCTCTCCAAGAAATGTTTACAGTTTGGAACAGTCTAATAGATGCCATGTGCAATTCATCAACAAAAGTAGAAAAGAAAGTAGAGTTTTGGAAAAAATATTTCCATTTCAATAATGGAATGCTTTAATTAAGTAGGTTGAGAGATCCATTTATTTCGTTATTGCTTGAAACCTGTGGCAACAGCAGGAATTTTGGGGGTACCTTAGACAAAGCTAACATGCTTTTTTTCGCTCACTGCCATGAAAGATAGAAGATGGGAGTAGAAGATGTACTACTGAAGGGAATAAAATGTTTTTAATTTCCTCATGGGGACATGGTGAACCCCCCTTTTAATTTGAATTGTAATTTTTAAGCCCTATTATAGCCCTGGAATTTTAGAAATAATATTCCTGATTGTAAACCTCAAACTGTGGACAACCTTTGACTTCATAATTAATAGAAAATTCTGTACATTAAGCAGTTGGTACCTGAGAATTCTCTGAGTATCTTTTGTTTCTGAGCTGCTGTTCTTACATGTACATCGGTACTTTTGGGGGCAGAAGGTCTGAGTTTTTGCTGCAGTGTTTAGTGATTTGTCGTTATCAAGTTCTTCTTTGTTAGCAAAGATCTAAAAACAGTATCAATATGTGACTTCCATGTGTAAAAGGACACTTGTATAGAAATGGCACAGTCTGATACTTGGGATTACATCTTTCTGTGTGTTTACTGCTGCTCCTGCTCCTCTGTTGCAGTGCGGTTGGCACCTTTGCTCGAGCCTTGGACTGCAGTAGTTCCGTCAGGCAACCCAGTTTACACATGAGTGCAGCTGCTGCTTCCCGAGACATCACACTGGTAGGTGGCTTCTTAAACATCCTACAACTTCTATAGCCATGAATTCAACACTGTCTGGTACTCCAAAGTCCCCATTTTCCACCTGTTGTCTTTATATTCCTGCAAGCAAGGTGTGTGTGTGTGTGTGTGTGTTAGAAAATCCTGTGTGTTTTCTTTAAGCTTCTCAGTGCTGCCCTTGTAATCACACTGTACAACACATGGCTTTAATTGTGGATCACCCACAGCAGAATGGATAATACTCATTGTATAGGGATTCATTCAGGGCAGTGTCATTTAAAGTATGTGGTAATAAAGCTGACTGACAATTGGATAATGCTTTGTACTTACTAGATGTATATGTCATCTTATTTTCTAAAGGATCAGCAATCTGACTTTGTAAGCATATTTTTAAGAGCATTTCAATTAGCATATTTTACTATGTTTCCTTAGTATGCTGTTCAATGTTAATGTAAGCACCTGCATCTTTTAGAGAAAGTGAAAAATATATTGATTGCAGGTTTGTTTCTGTATAATCATACTAGCTGAGATGAGAAAGTGTGCTGCAGTAAATAAAGTATGTCAGAAACACTATGTGAGACCAAAAATATTACTATTTCAGTGAATCAAGTTTGACTTAGATTTTGAGAAAAATCAACTGTTGTTTTATTATTTTAGGCTTTTGGTACCCAAACACCATCACACAGTTTAGGCTAAAGAAGACCTGCTATTTACCAGATACTGGGGTATTAGAATTAGAGGAAACTCAATAAAACTAACAGATTAGGTCAAAACAGTTAAGGCACTGCCTTATAAAGTGAATAGAGAGCCCCTAGAATTCAGTTGCACAAAATTTTGTGGGAATGGGCAGTACCAGCAGTAAAAAAAAGGTTAGAAAAATTACGTAGCCATATAGGCCATAAATTAGTACTGAGGAGAATGGGGGAAGGTGTACCTTCTAAATGTCCTCATTCTGAAGCTTTGAAGATGCTGGTCAGTGAAAGGGGAATTGACTTCAGAGTATGATTAGACTTAGCTGAATATTTTAGCTAATATTCCTTCTTGCTACTGTAAGAGACACAATGCTTAGTTAAATGGGTGATTGGTCTGATTCAGTGGGACAATTCTTGTATTTCAGATAAGATAATTTTTTATTATGATGAGAAAAATATTTAATTTCTTATTTAAGTACACTTTTGCAGTATATTTGAAGGCTATTGAACAGAAAACTGATTTAGTCTGGGCTATGATAGCATTGTAAAGGCAGGGGCAAAATGTAATGTTTTCAGTAATACTCAAAATGAATTTTCTGTTTCACAGTTACTAATATGACTTTTATCAGCACAGTTCTATTCATATTAAATACTTAATTTTGTTCATCAAAATTGTTCTTAACATTTTTCATTATATTAATATTTCGTTGGATTAAGAATTTCTAATAAATTTCACATATTGCATATCCCTTCTTTATTTGCATCCTGTATTCAGTATTTAATAGAGTGGATTTATCCTTATGGCAATTTCTCATTTGAAAGTACATGTGCAATGCTGCTAATAAAGGGGTACTTTGTTTGAGTGCCATGTTAATGTTTCTCCATTGCAAATGATCCATTAAGTTCCATTACACTTAATGAAAGGCATATCTTATAATGAGGCATCAAAGGAGCCACCTTAGGCTTAATTATTGTGTCTGTCTCTTCTCATTTTCCTACCCCCTCAGCTTTTTAAAACCCTACTTTTTTAGCTTTTTGGCAATGTACTTCCTTCTAAATTAAGAAAAGACATATTTGTCATTATAATAGTTACTTTTTCAGACATTTTCATCTTAATTGGGAGCATATTTTCAGCAGCAGTTAAAGGTAGAGACATTTGCAGAACTTGTGGTGTATCTCATTTATACTTTGCATATAGGTGCGTAACACTAAGAAAATTATATCATCTATCTTCTTAATGCAAGGCAGATAACCCTTGCACCTGAGGTGATATTAATGGGATTTCTGTTTACCACACCTGTGGCTTTCCAGTGTTCCTAATTAAGTTTTAATCCTATTTAGTTTTAATCAGAGATAACTGTAAACAGACTGATATTAAAAGAAAAAACAAAACAAAAAAAAAACCCAAAAAACAAAAACCTAGATGATGAACGTAGATAAATCCAGGGCTGATGTACACATTTCTTGCAGATGAATAACAACTGAGAGGCTGCTTTCAGGCTCTTTTATTTTGAAAACATAGGGAAGGTAATGAGACAAGATAGGAAACTCCCTGCTTTTAGAAAACCCTACAGAAGATGTGAAACAATGTGTGTTTACCTTCTTAGATGATAAGGGGCTTCTCTTACAGTGGTCAAGAATTGTGAGACAACCAACTAAAACTTGCATTTCTGGCCTTCTCAAAGGCAGAGTTTTATTTCATAATGAAAATTGATATCTAAGAAGAGAGAGAGACTTGAAGACCTTCTGTTTCAGATTCCTAAATACTTTATAGTGCATATACTCACCATGAAAGCCATTTAAAGCAAAGCAGGTCCATGGCATTGCTTGCTCCTTGTGCTGGGTTTGTTCAGAAGAGCTTAAGTGACCTTACTGTAGGGACCTAAATCTGATATTGGATGTCTCTTCAAAATGAAAGGTATGAGCAGTCTTTTCCTTTGCATTTTGGATAGTATCTCTTTAATGATTTTTATTAGTCTTCCATATATGTGGCTCCTAAGGTAAACACACTTAAAGTATGATTGAATTGGAGAATCTACTCTCTGTTTCCAGTTTGAGTGCTTTGTTGGAGGCAGCTCACTCTGGAATGACAGATGGTTTGGGAGCTGTGTTGTGTGGCTGCTTGCGGGATTCCTTCCCTCTCATGCCCTTTGTTCCAGCTCCATGCAGCCCTTCCTTAGCTTTTGGTGGAAAGTTTCTTCCTCTACCTGCTTATATTTGGACTTGAAGTTGCCATTTAGCTGCATGGCTGACACTTTTCCTCTGATGTGTCCCTCTGTCTGTGCTGAGCATCATGCTCTGGGCAAGAGTTCTTTGGGAAGGGTGGCTCTTTCTCTGTCCTTCGGGCTCCTGCTTGGGAGAGGCAATGCCAGGTCTCCCAGCCTCCTGCTTCTTCAGGGGAAGCAGATAGAAAGAAGATATCCCAGGACTTTCTCTCAGCCTCTACTAATGCCTTCAGACTTCTCATGCTTTTGCTACCACAATTTGCATTGCAGTGTGGAACTTTGATGCAGGTCAGGGCTGACAACCCTGCAGAAGGCAGAGTTGTTATCAAAGAACTTGTCAGTGGTCTTCTGTCACAGGACAGCTCAGTGAAGGCAGTACTTATCCACAGAGTTCAGTATAAATCTTTTCTTTAGTAATATCAAAAAAGCGTTATGGAGTCAGGTGTTTATTATAGATGAAAAATGAATGTAAAGCAAGAGCAAGATTCCAATGTATTCACTTCTGTTGTTGTTTTTATGAAAGTTGGTATCAGTGAATAGATCTGGATTCAGCAGCTGCTTGGAAGACATCCTGTGTGTACTGCTGTTCTATGAGGGTTGCAATTTAAACAGATTTCAACCTCAGTACCACATCTACTGTAAGAGTTCAATCTTTAGACCTGGTTTACTCATTTGCCTAAATAGTAAACAATAAATCAGTGATTTCAATGTACATTTTCTAATATGAAGCTGATGGATTTTAGGCATTATGTTACATACTTTACTATTAGAATACTTGATTTTAATGATGGCTTTTCTCTAGGCTGGTGAATTTGATTGAACCATAAGTAAAATGATGCATTGCAGGATAATAGTGACATTGCTTCTTGCAGACAAAACAGTTCCAGAATCTCGTGCTTGATAGCACTCAAAAACTTATAGTAAGCACTGGAGAAAGACAGTAGTCATTGATAGAAGGTGGCAAAACCCAAGAAAAATCCATTATTTGCGCTGGATTTATATGCAGAAGCTCAGCTGGAATTGCTCTACTGATACATAATGCAGGAATGCTCCTTCCTTGCAAGGTTTTCTCATAGCTGGGTGTGTGGCCTTGTGAGAGTTTGCATGCCACACGGGGAGCTCAGCAGTGTGGTGGGACACATGGGGAGGGGACTGATAGAGAGTCACAGACATTATCACACTTATAGCTCTGATATCTCCTTCAGCACAGCCAGTTGGATTGTGCTGCTGGGGTCTTTTGGGACCCTGAGTCAGAAATGCTTCTTGCGTGCTGCTCATTTTCCCAACTGTTGGATTTGTTTACTTTTTATATTCCCCATCATTTGTTAGCAATGGGAGCATTCAGTGTTACCTACAGTGGGAAGATTGTTCTAATTTGTTTGTTTTCTGTTTTTCCCTTTTATAACAGAAAGGGAATCAACCAAGGAAACACTATTTACCGGTCTGTGATAACAGTGTTGAGCAAGGGACAAAAATCTTGCTGCTGTTTCAGTATGATGAGAATGAAAACAATAAATGACTTCCTTCTCCAGCAATGAGAATATTGGGCTCATAGATGTCTGAGCAGCTGTTTGGTTATTATTTAGAGCTTCTGTTAATTGAAAATGGACCCACAGTCAATATATGCCACTGTCTTTATTGGGTTTCTCAGAACCAGTTTCTGCCAATAAGAGATTCTTTAGAAACATTTGCTAGTAATTTTCAGGAACTAATAAACTAATGTCATTTTTGGTAAACGTTTTATCAAGGTATTTCCTTTCCCAGATTAAGTAATAAACCATTTATTTTCCTTACATTCCACAACGGAAAAATACAATATCAAGATAGATTCTAATTTTAGCATTAATTGAGGCTCCTTGCTTGGTTTATAGAGAATAATATATTGAATTTGCATTAACTGAAATGGACTAGTGTCAATTTAAACACGTGTTTATTCTCTCCTTGTCCCTGCCAGTTTCATGCAATGGACACACTGCATAAACACAACTATGACCTGAGCAGTGCCATTGGTGTTCTGGTGCCACTGGGAGGGCCTGTCTTGTGTAGAGATGAAATGGAGGAGTGGTCAGCATCAGAAGCTAGCTTATTTGAAGAGGCTTTGGAAAAGTATGGCAAGGACTTCAATGACATTCGACAAGACTTTGTAAGTATGAAAGCAGTGCCCTTTCCTGGAGCTGTGTTTTGCCATGGTTGAGCATAGTTGCTTTCTGTAGGTTTGGAAGGTGTAGCTAGGGGAGAAATCTGTGTAGCTGACACGTGTGATTAGCATATCTATACATTTTATCTGGCTGGAAGTCAATATGCTTTCTTGTTCACTGCTGTTGTTTGGAAAGATGGTGACAGAAGATAATCTTTTTCGTGGTTTAATATCAGGTAGGACGTCTCATGCTAAGAAACTCCAATAAGGAGTTGTACAAGGATCTTGCAAGCATCTGAAAAAGGTCCAGGAGCTTTGCAGAATTTCACTGGAAATTTGTGTTTCCACAATTTCCAGTGAAATTCATTAGCAGCTACATGGCTGACTCCCCTGGGTGTTTTTGGAAAGCTGGGGTTTCCTACTATGATTAGCAGAGAGAAATTTGAATTCAGATAGGTTTTAAAATGTACTACAGGGAGTTGTTTTGACATATTAGATGTTTTGGCAGTTCTGAAAAGTAAAAGAAATGTTTTCCAATATGTTCTAACTACAATCATTTTTGTACTGAAGTATCAGACTATAGGGCAGTAAACCTTTAATTTGCTAATTCTAATGCAGAGTAATGAAATCAAATGGATTCTAACACTGATTGCTAGAATTGCTAGTAATTTGCTGCAATTTTTTTCACATTTTATGGAGAGCCTTTTTCTTTCAAGGAAAAATATTTCCTCTGTTGTACCATGTTCATGTCGGGCTTCATGAAAAAGTTAAGATTTGAACCAAGGGAATTCCATTTTTTGAGACTGAAGTCAATTGAAACATTTTCACATTCATCTCATTCTGCATGACTCTGAGAACTCAGATTTTAAAGTTTTCTTTGCAGAAGTTTATTAATAGTCTTTGTGAGGGGGGGAAAAAAAAGGTACTGTATGGTAAATGTAGAAGTCCTTACAAGACAGAAGTCCTTACAGGACAGTGGGAGGAGGCTTGGCAATGAGCTGTCTTTCCTTCATTTTCACAGTTTGAAATGGAACAGGTAATTGAATGAAGGTGGGAAGTGAAGGCTATTGTTTTTCTAAGGAGCTGACATTTTAATAGGTGTATTACATCTGCATGCTTAATTTTGAGATTCCTAAGGGAGAAAATGTTCATTACATTGATGACGTAAGGTTGAACATTGCATCATGGCTGAAACAGCTCTTTTAAGTTCAAGAAAATATTACCAAAAACCAATATTTATAGATATTTTAGAACAGAAATCTTAAGGTAAACTGCATTCCTCATTATTTCTTATACAGGCAAATGGGTCTCATTTGTAAGTGTACAAGAGTTCAGGACTATGCCTTCTAATTAAATGGTTCCTAATATATAATATTTGGCTTTTGGAAATGCCCTAAGCATATAACATGTTTTATTGGCTGTTTACAAGTTGTGTCCTAACACAGTTTGTGAGCAAGCATGCAGAAGGCTTGTCTCTGGTATTTATGTAGTATTTTTATTTTCTGTATAATTTTTGTGTTACCTACTACTGCATTAAAGTGGTGCAGTGTAGTATCATGTAGCAAGAATTGCTTTGCATTTGTAATATTCAAATGCTAGATATTTGAATGACTTTCATAGAAGCTGTTTACAATGTTAAAATTTTGTCTTGGATACCTTGATAAAATTTTGTCCCAATATCCTCCCTCTTTCACTAAATCTTCCTTCCCAAAATGCAGCTCTTTTGCCCTGGTCACCTCCCAAAGCAGAAGACACACCCAGATCTGGTGATAAGATTGCATAGTCTACTGAGAGCACCTTAACCATGAGTCAGAGTGCAGCACAAATGGATATGGGGCACTAATTAATTGCAGCTTATTTTAGTTAGAACAGGGATATTATCTATTCTTAGTCAGTTTTTTTTTTAATTTTTGGAAAAGTGTAATTTTAATCCTTACAAGAACATCTATTTTATATCTCAGTTTATATGGCACTAAGAACAGTGCAGAGTCTTTATTTAATTCTATGTCATTTGAAATCTTTCAATTATGTTAGCCATTGTCTAGTCTTGGGATTTCTTAATTTCTCTAGTGTAAAATTTGTGTTCTCACTTCCTATGTAGCAATCTAAAAGTGCAGGGATTTGAAAACACACATTTGCTTTTTAAGTAATCATCGAAAATAGTCCTTCGAGATTTAGATCACAGATATGTGAAAAGTTTCTGCAAGGTGAGGTAGGTATAACTATGTAGCATGTAAGCAGTGATTTTCCACCATAGTACTTTCATCTGTTATCCTCTCTCTCTTCAGTGGCCAGCCATTGATAAGTTTACTTCTGCTAAGTACTCTTAGATGTGTTGTAAGAGCAAGGGCAAAGAAGATAATGGGCTGATAGTGTACGTGTGAACTTGTTTGAGTCTCCAGGTAGGATCTAATGATAAAATTAAATCTGCAGTGCCTGAGATTAAACTCCAACCTCAGCAGTTGTGCAGTGTTGCCACAGGACAGGCAAGAAAGTCATGTTGCATGGCAGAAAGGGGCTGGTAGCAGTCTGCTGAAGCAGAAGGGTGATGTAGTACCTGCCTGAGTCATTACATCCCACAGGAGTTGCCTTTTCTGTGTCAGCCCAGATTTGCAAGGCACAGCTGCTGCAATTGCAGCCTTACATGACAGTTCTGTAAAGGGCAGATTAATTTACTTTTCCAGCAGTTACTGGGAACTGCCACTGTTTGATGTTCCATGTGCAGCTCAAGTATTAAGCTACAAACACCAAATGTTAGTAAACAAGATTGTTATAAGTTAAATGGTGTAAAGGTCTTTACATTTTTTTCATGGCTAGGAGATGCTCAATTGTAATCAAGTTACCAATCTAGCTGTTGAATAATAATTTTCATCAACTGTTGACTCATTCACTCTTATAGGAGAGGTTCTTCTATCTTTAAGACTCTGTGTGAATCCTAATCAAGCTAAACCTTACAAGCTAATTAAATTTACTTGATGTGCTTCAATTATTTTACATTCCAGAGTAGTAGAATGGAAAAAGAATGAATATTCTATATTCTCCAAATGTAACTATTTTCCTAACAGTAAGACAAAGATGATATACTTGTTAATTCTTAGTTTTTCATAATCAACAGTTTTCTAAAATTTGTAACTATTACATCTCAGATATGGGCAAGAAAGACCTTAGTAATCAAGAATATGGACTGTTTATAGAAAGCAGGAGCAACTGCTTTCCAGCTTTAGGAAATTGTGAAAACATGCCTTAAAATTACCATGTTCATTTTAGGATGCTTTATAATCTTAATTTTTTCTTGCTGATCTAATTTGATTGGTCTATTTTTAGCCTAGAGAAACTAAAGAAATTTAAAACTCCCCTCTCTCTGTTTTTGTAGACCTGATAGTTTTTGCTAATTTTCTGCTTCAAAAATGTTGTGCAGATGAGCATATTTAGTTCTTTCAAGAACAGAATTTGGTAATGACAATGTATTAATCTGTGGTTCACAGCTTCACTGGCAGTTCAGAGCATTAAGTGCATAGGTAAATGAAATACAGGTTATCCATACTCAGTCTGCCAAACAGCTTTTCCAAGTTTTGAATCAAAGTATAAAAGGATTACAGTTATTTGGTCCAAGCATCTTAATTACCTTCCTTTAATTGTAAATACCTAATGAATAAATAAACATACTGGTGTCACAGCCATAGTTAAAACAGATTAAAGTATTTTCTAGAGAAATGACAAGCATTTGTAGCATGAACATGCTAATAAATACTCAGAAAGGAAAATAAATATGGATATGCTAAAATGTACCAATTGTCAATGGCAGGTAGTTGGGGTGACAGCATTTCACCTGGATGCCAGGGGGAATGTGGACCTGAAGACTGAGAATCATTTTATCTGTCACCTTACATCAAAAACATCTTGTCACTGGCCTTTTTGAGGGAACATTTCTCTCAAGGCATAATTTACCTGAGAAAGCAAAAAGAATTTTAGGAACCTGAGTTATGTTACTATTGAGACATCAGCATAAGAATTTCATACCCTGTTGCTTTTGGATCAAATGTAAATGTTCAGGGATTCACACACTGTGGAACATTTCTGACTCTGAACCTGAATCAAGCAGCTTGAAAAATTCCTTTTGTAGTCAGCTCCTGCATGCAGGGAGAGGAGTTTGAGATGATGTTCCTCTGGTGTTTTAGGAATTTAACCAAAGGTGCTGGAAACTCTTCTTATGGCTTAAAACATGCAGAAAGCTGCCTAGTGGGGTTAGTATGGTTGGAAAGATCAGTTTCCACACCTGTATTTTCTGGAACATCCTAAACTTTGTCCTCATTTCTAGAAAGCAGATAACATTTGCATTAATGTGTGGTTCTAGAAAATATAACACACAAATTACATTTCCAAGTTATGAAGAAAAATTGCATAAATTTTCGATGAGACATACTAATTTAAATTATAGAAAGACCTTGTGGAGATAAATAGATTATTTGGTGATAATTAAAAATGATTGCCTAATTTTCTCCCCTACACTTAGGTTAACACATTTTTATTTTACTGATGAATGTGGGTACCCAAAATAATTGTCATTATCAAAGGCACCTTGTTTGTACAGAGATTTTTGTGAAATATTTATTCTCAGTATCACTCGTGTTGCTCGGGGTAACATTTGTCCCTCGCATCCTTTTGTTTCTTGATAATAGTTGAGAGCATGTGGGAGTTTATGCAAAACTAGTGGTAATGTATGAGCAGCTGAGTTGTTATGGGACATGAAAAATCTGAGCTATGTATGGTATCCTTTGTATTTTTTAAGAGTAAAATTATCATGAGACTCAAGCACAGTCTTGTCAAGATGATTTCTTTTAGTCCTAATGTTTTTCTCCAACGGACACACTTCACAAAAGAGAAGTACCTCTGAGTTTTCTGATGGAAATCTGCATTCTATTTTGATAATTTTGTTTAACTACATGGCTTAAAAAGAATAAATTACATTTAGATTTGGATGGATGATACCATAATTCTGCATACTTGTTAATTGTTGTGTATTGTTAATTGCAATATGTAGGTTTTTTGCATATGGATTCTAATGCAGTTATTTAACACATTCAGGTTTTAGTATTTGCCTCAACTATACTTGATTTTAACATGTGTTTAATAAGAAGTGGACATTGCAATTTTTTGGAACCACTTTCACTTGTAACAAATGTTTTTCAGCTCCCTTGGAAGTCGCTGACTAGCATCATTGAGTATTACTACATGTGGAAAACCACTGACAGATATGTGCAGCAGGTAATTCAATGGCTATTTCAGAATGAACCAGTCTGAGACATTCTTTTAAAAAAAGTGATCTTGTTAAACCATAAAAATCTGTTTTTGTTCTTGAAGAGATACGTGATGGGAGGCCTAAGGTAATATTTTGGGATATAGACCAGTGGTGTTACAGGCTGCATTGTTGAATCCTCTGCTGTACGTCCCATAGCTGTGAAGAGCTTTTTAGCCTATTTGTATTCTATGCTGGTTTGAAGCAATAGGATTCCTGGTTCCCCCTTCAGTAGGGGATCAGATGGAAATGGGCTGCAGAGCAAATGCTTTAGACTGTGAAGCTCTGCCATGGGACTGAAGGAAGCACAAAATACGTTGTGTTACAGTGGCTGATGGTGTTATGAACCCTTAATTGGTACTTCTGGATGAAGCATTACTTTGGCATTACCAGCATTTCAAAATTGAGACCATTCTGCACACAGTGGTTTTGTTCATCCTTCTGATTGAATATTCAACTGTTTGGGTTGATGTGGAGCAAAAACAAATCAAGATTTTGTTGGGTACCAATACTGAGATGTTTTTAGCATGTTTAGGCAAAATGTCAATGTTGATGCTTTTTATATAATGTACTTTTAATATATTTACTCCTTGGTTTAGACCATAAAATACTTGAAAAGGCTCCATTTTAATTGCTGATTTAATGTTTAAGCTAGTACCTCCTTTATTCGCCACATGATTGATGGTGATGTTATGGACAGTGTATTGAAAATAATTTTTATGCTGTAATAACTACAGCTGTACTATTAGACGGATCTTTGGACTTGTTTCAAATTGAATGTGTCAGAGGGATGATTAGTTCAGGTTGTTCTGGCTTATTTGAAATTGTTTCTACATCATCTTGTTAGGGCATGGAAAGTAAGGGAAAGGTTTTTTACTGCATGGTAAAGTCTTGGAGTATCACTAGGACATTTTAGTTCTATGGATAATACAAATAGAATGTAATATGTTGCCTATAAAGGCATGTTTTTCTAGGTTTGTCACCATTCCTTTCACTTTAACCCCTTTTTTTTCCACTGTTGGTTTTTGTCCTAGAGAGGTGCTGTCAGCAGAGATTTGCTGTGTATCTTGTCAGCTCTTAATGGCTGGGCAACAGATTATCTTTAAGAATCAGATAAAAATGTGGCTTTTTTTTTCTGAAATGCTCCTCTGGAGTAGTTGGTGAAAGACTGAGATTCCTTTTGTAGTTCTCTAGAGCTCTTTATGATTCTATTGCTACAATGATCAAAGTCTATGTGTTAAGACTGCATATCTTTTCACAGGATTAGGGTTTTTACAGGAAAATCACATAGGCTTTATGGTTATCTGCAACTTGAATGCTCTGGTAAATGCCTGTGTTTTATTTGTAACTAAATAAACTTCCAACATCCTACTCAGACCATGGCAATACCGTCAGGATGGAATTCTTTAGACATGTTCTTTCAGGGTCACCTATGTGATCTTCAGTAATAAAACCAGTGTAGGCCAACTGTTTAATTTTTATTCTGGTTAACATTTCTATAATCCTTCCTAAGAAGGGATCAGAACTTCATCATACCCTTGTTTAGTTTTTTTTGAATGGTAAAAATTGATACCGTTCAGTCAAAACAATATCTGTAGGGTTTTTTTTTCCCAAAAAGAACAAGCAGTGATAATTGAATGTAGTTCAGGGAGAAAATGTATTCAGTAATAAAGTGGAAATTTCAGAATCATTCTTCTCTAAATCACATGCTTGAGGGGCAGGGGGACTTGTGGGAATGGGAAGATGAAAAAGGTCAGTGCACATACTTGAATCTTAAAATACAATCTCTGAGTTCTAGATCAGTGTGATTTAATATAAAAAATTTCTTTTAATTATCTTTATTTCTTTGTGTGAATTGGATGTGTTGTGTCAGGCATAAAAAAGGTTTATTTATCATAATTTTTACTAAATGTTATTCTTGCTAGGTTATAAATGTGGTGATTTAATGGCAGTGGAGGTACTGCTACCACCTTGCTTTGAGAACATCTTCCCTTCAAGTCAAACTGAAGGGAAGATATGTTAAAGTTCTCTGAATTTGTCTAGCAAAATTAATTCAGCCTTGGGTAATCATTCCTGTTGATAGGGCACTTCTCATGTCCACTGTGTTATATACAGTGTTTGAGGAAGGCCAGGTTTGATTGATTGATTCTACTGAATGAAAACTTATTTGTGGTGTTCTCCTTGAAAGTCCGATTCAACGGGAAAAGACTTTATTGAGACTTCGTAAGAGGGAAAGAGTGAACACATTAAATGGTGCCTAAATTGTTCTTCTGCAACAGTATAATACATTTGCCTCTCATTTATTTATTTCCACTGTTGAAAACAGTACTAATTTAGGAAAGTGGTCAGTTCTTGGGATATTTGTAAGTTGATGTTTTTAACAAAAGTTATTTTAACCCACAAACATTCATTTTCAATGCTAGCATTAGACCCCATGAAAAACTGGGTTAGTATAGTCTGACCTCCCCTGCAATGCAGTCTGTAAGACCTGTTTGATATACTGTTTAAGATGTAAATTTTTTCTCCAGGTAAAGCATCAGCTCTCTTTGTTACATTGCTCCAGTAATTCATTACATTGCTCCAGGGATTTGTTACAAACTGGTGCTTTGTTTCTTGTCTAAATATTTTCAGTTTCAGCCTCCAGCTTTTACCAGTTCTGACTCTAGATTTCAACAGAGGTTTAATCTCAGAAACTGCACTGTTGGTAGTCTTCTTTCTGCATCCTTTCCTCTCTCTCTATACTTAGAAGTTGGTATGTCAGTGAGAATTCAAGCTGTGACATGTTCTGTTGCTTTTAGAGACCAATGGTAGCCATAAATTTAATGTATAAAAATATAGCTTATACTGAAATATCATTGCATCATTTATTTTTTTAGAAGACAGTATATCATTCCCTTTAGTAAATAAAAGAGAAAAGCAATTGTTAAATTGCATTCCTTACAACCCCCATGCCAGTACTAAAAGTATGCTAAAATTTAATCCATGTCTATGTAGTTATTTCTCATTGGCACTGCCATCAGGGCTTAATACAGCTTCCTACACATGCCTTTACATTCTGACAGTGCTTCAGGGCTACTTTCATCCTTTTTTGCCCTTTATTGTATTTTCTCTTTTGCTCGTGGTAGGTGTGCAGTGAGATTTATTCATTTTTGTAGAATGGACCAGTTTGTTAGGAAGCTCTGAGTGTGGTTGCCTGGCAGTTTCACATGCTTCTGTCAGGCTGCAAACAAGTTCTATATTGTTGGATATAATAAGAAAAGGAATGAGAGACAGTTGTGGAAAACCTGTGTCCTGCTGTTAAGTTCACCACCAGGAGCTCCTCTGCTGGGGCTGTGAAATGTTCTCAGATTAAAAACTACCAGTTTATGAGACTTGGAGCATGGTGCTGCTGCTGTTCTTTTTCCTTGCTCTTGTAAAAACTGACCCAAGCAGGCAGAGCAGACCTGTTTGCATTTTTCTGTGGGCCTCCTGAGGGTAGAGCAGTGTTGCCAAGTCTGGCACTGGGGAAAGATTGCTACTACCAGCAGTGTCAATGGGATTCACTTCTGTAGCTCCAAACTGGGCATCTGTGAACAGCAAAAAGCTGTAAGGAAAAATACACCAACTGTTTTGGAGATAAATGGAAGAGAGCTCTCATTGCACAGGAATTAATTAATGGTGGCATGGACTGATTAGAAGTCTATTTGTTACACATTACTCCTTAAAGATGCAATTTTATAAGTGAGAGTTTTATAAATGGACAACACAAGAGGCAACTTAATGAAATGGAGAAGAACAGCAGTTTACACCAGGAGGTTTAGTCAGACTGCTGGGCCAGTAAAGCTGAATTACCCTGTGACTCACCTCATGGCTCAGGCAAGGGACTCTCAGAGCAGAGTCATCTCATGATAGTTTTCTCAAGGTGGGAAATATTTTCCTGGGTTATAAACCTTGCAAAAGTTGGATATCAAAAAATAAGAGTACAGCAGAGAGGAGAAGTGGTGATTGCAGGTGAAATGAAGGACTGAATTTTAATCACCTTATAAAGACAGGTAGTACTGATTTATTATTGCTGGGTATAAATGTGTCCCCTCCTTTTTTTTATCCTCTGTAATGAAATTGACCATGATTCAAATTCTTTTCTCTCTTGCTTTTCCTTTTTTCTCTCAAGTGAACAGAAGTAATGTCTTGAGTACAGAAAATGCAGGGAAATAATGTTTTTTCTTCATCTTTTATGTACAAATGTTTTGGAAAACCTTTGGACACCTGAACTCTATATTTTTTGGGCCACTGTTGAAAAAACTGTTGTCCTAGTTACTTGTATAATATATGGCAATTACTAAAACTTCTCAACATTGTAGAAATGCAAAATGGTTTGAGTTTGTTGCAGGTATGAAGAAAGTAATGATTTAGTCTGTGAATTTACTATCTTGACAATAGTATAGCTGTCCTGTTACTGTGATGTTCCTGAGCCACAGTTTTGATGGCATTTAATGCTAGTGTTTAGTTATTTCTAAGACTCAGTGGACTTGATTGTTACTAGTACTGTGGTAGAAAAGCTCAGCCTCAGTCTGGACAGAGCAGACAAGTTTTGTTATGACTGGTGAGGAGCACAATTTCATTAATTTAATTTCTACTTAATTCTGCAATGAGGGGTAGTCACAGTGTGATACATGTTTATATAGATGTGATTTATATAGGCTGTCAGTGTCATTTTTACAGTTTTGTTGTCATATGTGAGCCCTGTGAGTTTTACTGGGAAGGACAGCATGTTATGATTTCAAACTAATACTAAAAATCAAAAGCTTGTTTTTTGTGATTTTCATTGTGTACATTTCTACGCTTGTTTTGGAAGCTCTTCTGAAATCACAAAATAGAAATAATTTAAAGATGTATTGTGTGTGCAGTTTTATGAAATGTCATACCTTAATGTAATAAAATATTTTAATGTGTTAATTTTTCAACTAGAAACGTCTGAAAGCAGCTGAAGCAGAAAGTAAATTGAAACAAGTATACATCCCCACCTAGTGAGTATAACAACAAATTCATTTTTTGAATAATATACAGGTAAAATTGAAACAGTAACATGCAGTTACATGCATGGTATTTTCCTAGTCATCTCTGTAATGGTTACTTTTACAGGATTTATTATATTCAGAGATATAATCTGAAAATGCCAGAAATTCTTGTTTTTAAGTGAAACTTTCTTACTTTACTGCTCTTTGTTTTTGACCTGCAATCTTTTTGTCTGGAATAAGAAGTTTTACAAATGCTGATCAAGTGCTACCTGTGGTCTGTTCACATGCAAGAAGAGCCTATTAATGCAATGCAGTTTTTGGAAAACAATCTTTTCCAAATCCTGTAGCACAACACTTCATATTTGTGTAAATGCAGTATTTCAAAGTAGAAGCAGTTGTTAATGTAGTTACATAAAATAAAATGAGATAATTTCCCATTACAGTTTTATCTGGCTGATAAAATCTGTTCTTCATCTAGAGACAAGAGATGTTCTGGTTCTAAATTAAAGGTAGCACACAGCCCCAGATCTTCTATCTTTGACCACATGCTACTAAAGCAATCTTGTTTTCTTCTGAGGGGTTTTTGATCTGTATTTCTTTTACATTTAAACTGGATGCTATATCTGCTTCTGTTAACATCTGATTTGTAGAAAAAAGATAAAATCCCTCCTACATACTCATAATTTCCTCAATATTATGACAAGAGAAAGGATTCCAAATCACTTTTTTCTAAGCTTTCTGTGGGTATATTCAGTTTACTTATATATGAACTTCCCATTGTTGTGAGTGTTTGTATAACAGAAGAATGTAATAACAAAGGAAGTACTTCACAAAGATTTTTGATGGCTTGTATAAATTACATACAATAGAGTTTCATTTTCATATTTCATACTGGCTTTTCTCTCTTAAACAGATGTTACAATGAAAGCAGCAGACTGTTAAATTTATTTTAATCTTATCTCAGAACAAATTTTGTGAGTTTTGAAGCTCACATCTCTAATAAGTCACACTGTTTAAAAAAAGCTAGAAACTCTAGTATGAGTGTTCCCTAACCTTCTCAGATGAGTGGCTGCTTTAGGAAAACCATAAGGTGCTCAGACTTTACATTATGCCTTTTCAATTTAATTTCCTTGGTCCATGTGGACAGTTATGGATTTTCAATAAGTTCACAGTAGGGACCAGCTGTATTGGATGACAAAATGTGTTTCTAAAGGTGGGATTTTTGTGTTTTTATATTACTGCCTGTCTTTTGCCTCCATTTCAAGACAAAATCTTTAGTCTTCTAGGGACTTCTCAAGGCTTTGGTATCTGTGGTGGTCATGGGATTGCTAAATGCTCTGCTTCAAGACTCATTTATTGCATTTGAAATCTGAGTAGAATTGATTCTCAGAGCTGAGTAGCTTTTTGAACTGGATCATTAGGTATTTCCTACAATTGTGAGGTTCTGTCCTTAATTCCAGAGAGTCCCTTTCAATTCATGGCCTTTCTGAAAGGTAACTAAGCAACAGATCATAATGTGGAAGACTTAATTGTCTTTCCAGCTCTTCTCCTGTACCTCGAGTCCAGGATAAAGAATATGTGGAAATTGTAAAATTGTCTCTTGCTGATACAGTGAAAAAGGAAAAGGCAGGAGACAGAGTTATTGGCATTGGAAATTGAGACTTGATACAGCAAAGGTTTCTTCAGTTGTCATTTTAACTTTTCTTTAATGTATTTTATGCTGCCTAAAATGACAAATAATTATCTTAGCAATCAATGTATCCAGCCTTGCATTGTATTGAGGGTAATTAACAGTCACAAAGTTGAAACTCTGGAAATATTTCACTTAATCTAGTGAGGAGTTATATTGATGCCCTCTGAATTAATTGGCCTGTAAAGTCCTACTTCGCTAAAGTATTCAAGTTAGAATAATTATGAGAATGATACAGTACAATATTACTAAAAAGCCAAACAGAAATATCCAAAAACCAGTTAGCCTTCTCAGAGGGGAAGTAATTTAGAAGAGAACTGAGACAGAACAAGCAGATATATGGGTGAGTTTTGCTGTGGTTATAAGACATTTGTATTACTGTGTGTACTTCTTTTTCAGACAGAAGGCTGTTTGACCCTTTCCTGGGATCAAAAACCTTGTTATATTACAGGCACTGTTGGTCCTCTTGTTATACTTCAATCAAAGTCCAACCTCAACTCGTAAACCTTATCTGTTGACTAGAACCACCTTCTTAAATTCCATGCTATGTCAGACTTGTGTTAATGCTTTGACCCCTGAGAGCTGGTCTTTTATGAGCTTTCCAAGTAGCTTAGACAATCTGAGCACAGTAAAAGCTGCAAATTGGAGTGTCAGAGTAGCTCCTAACATAGCAAGTGTCTGACAATGCTGAAAATAATAGAGGAGTACAAAAATTACTCTTGTTGTTTAGAAAAGATTTTATAGATATTGCAGCACACATCAGAATTCCAGAACTAGATTGTTTGTATTCCTGTTGACTAACCAGTTAATAAAACCACTTTTTTTTTTTTTTTTTTGCAACCTTTAAAAATTTATTTAAAGCAATAAACCAAATCCCAATCAAATATCCAGCAACAATGGGAAACCTGCTGCAGTCAATGGAGCAATGGGAGCTTCTTACCAGGCACAAGCCACAGTAATAGGTCGGGCTTGTGAAAGCTGCTATAGTAAGTAAATATTTTTTTTAATGACTCAAGAATTTGGGTGAATCTTAATATGTGCTGTTAGAAAAAAAAAGGTATGTAATTTTGTTAGGATATGACAGAGGATAATTTGCAATTGCTCTTATGGCAGAAATATTTTTAAAGTTAGAGCTGCCTTCAGTATATTAATTAAAGTACTCAAATTTCTTTATGATTTATTTTTAAACAATTCATAAAGCACAGAAACATTAAGTAGTACAATATGGCAGTATTGATTTATTATTCCTTTACCTTCACAAAGCTAGATTCAAATTTAGTTTTGGTTTTTCTTTAAGGCTGCAGAGGCTTTATGAGGGTTTTTTTTTCTTTGAATGGTTTTGGAGTGTTTTGGGGAACTCATGGGGAGGACTGTTGTTTCTTTCTAGTATTTTGTGTGATAATTTTTGTTGGACTTCTTGAAATAGCAGCCCTCAACAGAGGTTGAGGGCAATATGAGAGCAGATATAAAATCCAACTTAATTAGCCTGACTTCCAGGGTGAGATTGGAAATAGTGGGTTTGTTGTTTTTTTTTCTGGTAGTTCTCTGGGAGAAAATGTCAGCAATACAAAGTCTCTGGTTTGAAATTCATTTTAGAAGCATTTCCAAAATTTCCATTTAGAGTTCACCTCTCTGGCACTTTTGTAAAAAAATGAAGCAACAAACAATTCAAGTTCTTATTTTCAGTGTGAAATATATTAAATTTTTATCCATACAAAGCTCTGCTATTGCCATGTGTTATGGCTGTATATAATAATCTATTACAGCATTTGGATTGATTGTAGTGAATGTAGCTTGCACCAGTTCACTGTGCTGCTTTCTCCTCCTTAGCTCCGCAGTCTCACCAATGGTATTCTTGGGGCCCTCCTAATATGCAGTGTAGGTTGTGTGCATCTTGCTGGATTTATTGGAAGAAATATGGTGGCCTGAAAATGCCCACACAGACAGATGAAGATAAGCTGTCTTCCAGCCAACCTACAGAGGTAGGATTGTGTAGACAAGCTTTTCTAAAACAAAACGTGGTGCTTTCACAAGAACTGCTGTGATTTGATTATTTAATGGAATGGTTTTCATTTCTCTATTCAACTTTGGTACTACAAAACTCAATTTATTAATCCTTTTTCTGTGTTAAGTAGAACTGTACAGTGCTTAGGCCTTGCCATATCTTTATTGGATTACTTCTTGTATAAACAAGCACGTGCTTCCTGCATTTTTGGTGTACAAATGTCATTTTGTCTGTCAAATGGTTTGTTAGCTCTGAAATGTTAAATCTACTATACAACATCTCATTTAGGATGGCATTATATATCCATTCTCAATAGAGCTGTCTGCTCGGTGACTTTCTGCACAGGCCTGTTTGGTGTCAAGTGCTTAGACATGTTATTCATGTATTCCTGTGAGTTCTACATCAGATTAATGGCAAGAGTAGGAAGACTTTTCTTTTTTCCCCGTAGTGTCTTTCTCAGACACTACAGGCGGAAAAAAGAAGTGTCTGTCTTTCACAGATACTATGTTCTTTTTGCTTAAGCAAATTTTGGACCTCGTGATTTTGTCTCTTTGAATTCTGATGCTTCCTGATTTGACCTAACATAGGTTGAAGAAAGAGTCACAAGTGTTGATGGTTTTTGAACACAGCATTAAAATAATTTTCTAACAGTGGAAACCTAATTATACCTCAACCATTTAAGTCACATTTCTTCATGTGCACACACATATCCACAATCCATATTCCATTTCTCTCTTTCTGTGGAATCATCACAGTGATCTTGCCTGCATTGTCATATTCTTGCTCTAGTAAAAGCAAAAAAGAAAAAGAATATTGTGTAGTTTTATTCCTGTACTATCATCTGGTGACCTGTTCTCAGTGTACTCTGTAGATTTTAATGTTATAACTAAATAGTCTCTCTTTTTGTCTCAATGTTCTGAATCCTTTTCTAAAATTATTTGAGGATGTCCTGAATAGTCTCTCTTTTCCTGTGGATGTCCTGCATCCCTTTCCGAGGCCGTATTGACTTCTGGGGCTGTTTGGGTGCCGTGGCTGAGCTGTGTGTGACGCTGTCCGTGTTCTGTCCCGCAGGAGCCGCATGTCCGAACGCACCTGTCGCGGCAGGCCACGCAGGGCACGCCGGTGCGGAACACGGGCAGCCCCAAGTCGGCGGTGAAAACGCGGCAGGCTTTCTTCCTGCACACCACCTGTTGGACAAAACTGGCCCGGCAGGTCTGCAAAAATACCCTCCGGCTGCGGCAGGCAGCGCGACGTCCCTTTGTCCCTATTAACTGTGCTGCCATTAAGGCAGAATGTAAGATGTTTTTTTAATTCTTAGTTCTGTGTGCTGTGCTTCCCACCCATTTTTGTCTTTTAATTTTATTTTCTTTTTCAATAAACATTTCTTGTCTATACGCTTTTGATTTTCATTTTTATTTTTTTCATTTGTCCAGCATATACCGACACATTGGTTGCCTTGAACAGATCTTAAACTGTGGGAACATTTCAAATTAATTAAAAACTATTACCTCATTCACTTTCAAAAACTGACATTAACAAAAATGGGGGGCAGGAAGGGAAAATCAGTGCCACAACATACATTCTTCCTACTAGGCAGCATGATAGAAGCATGCTTTTCTGTTGTTGTTTTTTCAATCATTTGCTGAGCAGAACCTATAGATATTTTTTTTCAATGGGATTGGTCAAAGAATCAGGAACTGGCGTTTCACAATAATTTAAATGTGGTGTGCAATACAGCCCTTTGTCACTGTGACAATCAGATGCTGGTGATAGCCATGTTTATTCATCATAGTTGCATCATTTTGTTTTTTCTGTTCCAGTTTTAAATTTTAATTCTAAATAAAATTCTGTATTACACTTGTTCTTTTTATAGCCAAAATATAAAGACCTGATGAATTTCTAGTAGTATGGGAAAAGCTATTAGTTTTTGTAGATAGCAACAGTAAGTCTCTTCACCTGCATACATGTGTAAATTCTGCTGAAAAGTCACTGAATATTTCAACAGTTTTTGTATCTGCACCAGGCATGTTGTTTTACTGTTCACACTGTCTGGCTATGATTCCCAGTCTTCCATAGATAAAGTTCTTGGAGCAGATGCTTGGTATTCCAGGATGAGGCATGCTGGTTCATTGTACTGTCAATTGTATTAGAATTGAAGAGAACTTTTAAGATCGTTAGATGTAGGGTTTATAAGCATGTTCATTAGATTAACACTGAATGTTTTCCCAGCATACTTATCTGGGATGCAGATGATGTCTGCACTGTTTATAAGAAATTTACTCCACAGAGGCTTAAAATCTGATTTTGAGTAATTATTTTCTGTTTATGTACTTCAAGACCAGCCATTATGCATATGCAAACGTTTCACCTACTTCTGCAGTACTCCAAAATTTGCTGAATATTTCTGTTCATTGTCCTTGTCTAATTTTTTAGTTATTTTGGCCATTTGCTCTCCTCTTTTAAATCTGTGCAAGTCAGGAGCAACTTTCAGATTTCAGGAAACCGTGTGTCAACTGTGAGAATAAAATGAGTTGTTCTTCATGGAAGAAGTATGTCTAAAGATGGATTAAGATTATATTTTTAATCCTCAATCCAAAATAAAGGCTACTTTCTGAGAGAAAGGTATTGAACTTTTAAATTTATGTTTTTGCTAAATCATGGAGGAAAATTCAGAAGTTCACTTGAACGTCATATCTTTATATCCATATCTGTGTTTTTTCTCACTCACTGCAGTAAAAAATATTGAAAAGATGAAACTTTTGTTTAAGGAGAAGAAAAACAGAAGAAAAAATTTCATCCAACTGTTTTATACTAGAACATGTGTTCAACCTTTAAAGAGAGGAGTGAAAAGCTGAGCTTTTCAGTGGGAAATAGTCATTCTTGCTTCAACTGGCAGTGCTGGGAGTGTTTTCTCTTTGCTCTGAGTGAAAGAGTTCTAGATGACATTAACAGCAAGAGTAGAAAGACTTTTCTTTTTTCCCCTGTAGTGTCTGTTTTTCGTGATTCTTTTTGCTTAAGCAAATTTTGGACCTCGTGATTTTGTCTCTTTGAATTCTGATGCTTCCGGATTAGACATAATATATGTTGAAGAAAAAAAGTCACAATTGTTGATGGTTTTTGAACACAGCATTAAAATAATTTTCTAACAGTGGAAACCAAATTATACCTCAGTTAATTTAAGTCACATTTGTTCATGTGCACACACAAATCCACAATCCTTGTTCTGTTTCTGGCAATCTCTTTGTGTGGAATCATTACAGTGATCTTGCCTGCATTGTCATTGTCATATTCTTGCTCTAGTAAAGGCAAAAAAGAATATTTCGTAGTTTTATTCCTGTACTGTCATCTGGTGACCTGTTCTCAGAGCATTCCATAGATTTTTATGTTATAACTAAATAGTCTGTCTTTTTCTCTGGATGTTCTGAATCCTTTTCTAAGGTTATCTTGAATTTTTGGGTTTTTAAATTTTTAAACAAGATCCTTAATTAGCAGTAATGATTTCCTATGCTGCATCCACTGAATAATTACAGTATTGAATGGGTATCTGTGTTGGTGTTAGAAATATTACAGTTGTGCTTAACTAATAACCTGGCCAGGGTACCAGGTCACCCATGATGTGATGTGGCATGAGATGGTTACAAGGCCCAAGAACTGATTTGGAATTTGTTTTCCATGTTGCTTTGTTGAAACTTGACTCTAATGGCTGCTTAGATGCTTTGTCAGACTCACCTGACTCTGTGTGTGCCAAACCAGTTCTTGAAAATGTAACAGCATTTCCCAACTATATTGCATTAGGCACCATAACAACACTCAGAAACCATAAAATCTGAAGGCAGAGGATTGGTGGGGCACTTATCCCAGCTGCGTACCGGGTTTTATGCCCGCTTAGTCTTGTGCAATTTGTTGAAGTGCCAGGTTGTAAATGAAACTGATTCCCAGATCTGAGAAAGGCTGTCTGAACAAGTGTGTCACAGCTCAGTCATAAAATAAATTGGTTTTTGCATTCCACCTGTGTACCTGAATGCATCTGCAGGTACTTCTCATGTCTTGGAGGAGGATGGAAGCTTCTGGGAATGATAACCTAAGGCCCAAGCATCTTTTAGCTGAAAACCAGGTTTCGACAGAATATTTTCTCTTCTTGAACATCCACGCACATCCTCTCCCTCAGCCCATTATATCCACTGGCAGAAAACAAGGTCCTATTCTGTGTTCTTTATTCCTTCAGACAGTGCAGAGAATTAGATTTTCCTCATTAATGAAGCCTGTAGCACGACCCCTGCTCAGATGGCAGCAGGAGGTAGTGGAGAGGATGCGTTTACATCCCAGTTCAATCTTGGAATGGCCACCAGGAGGTTGAGAAGGCACAGCACCTCCTGCTAGGAGCACAGCCCATCGTGGAAAGCTCAAACTTTGTTCTGTCTGAACTTAATAGACTCACTGTGGTTGGTGACAATAAACTTGTCTGATGGTTTTTCCAGGACTAATTAGAATTGGCGAACTGCTTTGGTAAGACGAAATTGTTGTGGTCTAAATCTCATGCACTACCTCCTTTTTTAGTTAGAATATATTGCATGGTTTTTTTTAGAAAGTTAAGCAAGACCATCCTGTCTGGGGAAGGTCTCTTAATTAGAGAAAAAGCAAAGTGAGCATTCTTCTCAGCAATCACTGAGGAGACTGGATCTGTTTGCAGCTCACAGGCAGGTTGATAAATGCCTGGCAGGGAGCCATGTGTCTGTAAACATTATTGCTTCAGCACAGGGAGACTTTAGAGGGACTTTTTTTCATTACTTGGATATAGCTTTATCATTATAACTATATGTATTAATTATAGTAATTTAGATCTGGATAACTATGTGTTGTCTGTGTAGACATGATTGTCAAAGTGTTTTCAGTGCATGGTAATATATTATCTGTATAATATATGTATAGTTATCTGGAAATGGGTGTACTGATCATGATGAAAATTTGTTATGCATTTAAATCCTCAGATTTATTAACAAATATGGTACATAGTGCTTGTTAGTGATCTAGTTTGGTACAACAAAGACAAGTGAAAACAGTAGAATATGCAAAATGTTGCTGATTTGTCTTTGTAAGCATAAAGTTTGTATTTTACTGATAGAAAGCTACCCATTCATCTGAATTGAGTTATATTTATGGGTATTAGTTCACAAACTATGTTTTGCATCCTTGATTTTGATAGCTATGGAAGAGCTTTTAGCTGTATCTAGGATGAAAATATCTTTGTTGTTATCTTTGAATACAATTTGTGCCAGATTTTAATAGCCAGCAAAATAATTGATAGAGCATAATATTTTTTTCCAAAGTTTGTAAGAATACAATTCAGGGAATACAGTACATTCATTAGATCTCCATTTTCACAGAGATATGATGGAATGTCAAAGAGAAATAACTTGCTAATGAGAGTCTCTCTAAGCTTGAGACCTACAAATCTAGGTTTTTGAAAAGGAAATAATTAGAAAATACTTTCATATCTAGAAGCACAGCCTCATTTGTTATCGTCCTCTTGGCATTACTGATTTCATTCACCTTTGTAATGGCCACATCAGTCATCATACTCGGCAGCTTTAAAGCTTCATAAAAATATGTTTCACACTCCGGTTTGTAATGTTATTTCCTAGAATTTTTCTGGTTGTGCTGTATCCTCTTTAGCGTTATGGTGCCCCATATTATGTGCACTTCAAGATACAGATTTCCCATAATTTTAGAAAGCCATGTTTTGTAACATGCTGATTTTGATTTCTTTTTAGTATTGTCTAGATATTTTTAGAAAGCTGTTGATTCTGACTTCATGAATACTCTTCTGCCTTGTGATGGTGTAGGAGCTATCATTATATCTATATATTATGATGATTCTACCCCTTCAGAATTCATTTATGTGCATTGCTTGATGCTGCTCCTGTCCTTTGCTATCAGTTTTAGCTTTGATTATGCTTAGAAATTTCTTATCAGGAAATTTTAACTCTCTAATCACCTCTTTTGCTGCCCTTTTATATGTTGAACAGCACAGATAATTTGGGGATTACATAGACAAATAATTTTAATAAGGTTTTAATTCCTGAAAAAGCTCCTTTTACCCTGTTACAGCTGGACAGCAGAGGTCTTTGGTGACACAGTTTGGTAAAAACTCTGAAGTGCCAAATTGGATGCCAGATCAGCTGCATGTGGGCAGATCATGGTCCCCTCAGAGGATCCTGGCAGGCTTATGAGACTGGCACTTACTGGTTTATAGGACATGTAAGTAGGAAGGGACCCTGGAGGTCTCTGATCCCACCTCTTGCAGAAGGTTCACGTGGTCATGGGCCTTTAGGCCAGATGAGCTTTTTGTATCTCCACAGATGGAGACTGCATGACTTCTCTGTGCACCTGCTCCAGTGTTTGATCAACCTCAGAGTAAATAATCTTATCCTTGTACCCAACAATCTCCTGTCTCCCAGCCTGGCTGCTGCCACAGATAGGAGCACTGTTGTCCTGTCGCTGTGTTCCTCTGAGAAAGGTCTGGCTCTGTGCTGGGAGGCTGCAGGTGCCAGCCATGTGTCCCCTTGTCCTTCCCTCTCAAGGCTGCCCAGAGCAGTTCCCCCAGGCCCTGGATGTGCTGCACTCAAACACCCAATCCATCAGCTGGCCCTGCTCCTTGTGCCTGTGTCTCTTCCCTGGCTCTGGCTGTGTTTGCCATGGATTGAGGGGAGAGATGACCTCTCCCAGCCCTGCTGGGTGCGTGTGCTCATGAGGCCCAGCGCGCCATTGTCCATCCTTCCTGCTGCAAGGACACCACCCAGTCATGAGAACATGCTCAACTTGCTTTCTCTTCCAAGGTCTTTGTTGGCTCCCTTGACGTTTCCAAATTTAACCATGTGCCTCTATTAATAATGCAACCTCCTGCCACTTTGCAGACCTACTTACTGGAGAATGTTATCACACTTGTCCTGGTTTTGTTCTCTTCAACCAAGAACATTTAAGCATTTGTTAAACACCAGCAGCATGTCTGCTCAGCAGTTTGGATGAATTCCACCTGGTCCTGGTAACTTGGTTCTACTGATTAACCAGTTTGTTTGGAAATATTTCCTATGGACACTTCAATGTGATGCAGTTCTCATACTTTCCTTGTAAAAGTATTTTGGAAGTGAGCTTCTTTAAATGCTTCTGCAATGAACAGGGATACAAAAAATGCATTTGGCTTTTCTGCTGTGCCTTTATTTTCTTGTGTATTTTCCTCACACCTTCATAATCTATTGCTACAGACACCAGCACACTTTCTGCTGTTGCTATGTGTGAAAAATATACTAAAAAATATCAGATTCTTTCTTGTTATAAATGTTTTTTTTTTCCTCATAGCTTCCACTATTTCACTGGTCTTACTAAGTTTTTTATTGCTCATATAAAAGATCACATTTGATTTTAGGACTTGCTTTAAATTTTGGGAGTTTTGATAACTTCCTACCTAGATTTTATTCTCTGGTTTTACACTTGAGAATGATGCACAATACAACTTCTATGTTCTTCTCTGTGTTCTGCGTAAAGATCATAAACTTCATTATACTTTTTATGGGAGCACTTTATTGTGGATCAAAGTTTGCTGCTGTTAAGCTTACTTTACTGTCTCAATAGATAGGTGTGCTTTGGAATACTCACCTTTGATGAACATGCTTTATATCAAGCATGAAAATTGTGCTCTCCTTGCAGTATGTATTCCCAGTCAGCATATAAATACTACAACATGATTCAATATGTTTTTTTATAGTGAAGGCACATAGATGGAAAATTTTCTTGCTAATTACTTCTTAGGTGATGCTTTGCTCTTCTCAAAGTAGCTATAAAATACCATATAGCCTCTGCTTATTTTACTGAGGGAGTCAGTGGAGACACATCATTCTGCTCCTCCACTTAAATAATTTCAGGTGTTTTACAATATTAAAAATATTCCAGGCACCAGGCCTTTTGATTTTTTTTCCTGAGCACAGTATGTTTTGGGATTAAGTAACAAAGTACTTAATGTACTCAGCATTAGGGCTCTGGAACCTTTGAAACCCATTGGTATTTCCACAATTTTTGGTAGGTTCCTTAATCTATGAAAGTAAGTTGTGCTTTGTCTGCTGCACTGAAAACATCTTCTTGAACATCTGAAATACTTATTCCAGTCATTGCTGTGCATTCACCATCTTCGTGATTTTTGCACAGATCTAGATTAGAATTGATAAAAAGGATTGTCAATTCTTTACATGGTGTCTTATCCTCTTCCTGTTACTGTTTACTGTGTCTCATGTGCTGGAATGAAGCAAACAGGAAGAGTTTGGTGAAACACAGGGAGGAGTTGCAATTATAATCTGTTTATAATGTGTCCCTCTTATAAAACTTGTAGGTAGGTATTTGTGGGAAGTTCTTCCATTTGAGAGACCTCCTGACCTATATAATCACTGTATGAATGCAGTTTTGTCCAGACCAGAATACCTGTATTCTAGGGATACTGGAAGCTCTCTATGGGGGTTTTTATGTGCTCTTGGAAGACAGGAAACCCAATCATTCTGAATACTTAAATAAAAAAAAAAAAGATGGTCTATTTTCAGTTGTCTTGAAATTATTTACTGAAACCTGGTGCCTTGTGAATTTTTGCCTTAAGTGACTGACTTCATTGTCTAAGCATGAACTTCTTTATGTTAATGCTTTGTGTTTGGGACATGTGGATGGAATCACTGCTTGTGTATTCACAGTAGCAGCAGAAAATTTAAGGCAGATGCTGCACTGCTAGTTTTCATGTACTTAGCAGAAAGTTACAATCTTTGAGACCTTTGAGCTCTGTAATACTTGGTTACAACAGAGCATTTTGATGCAAAGTTTACAGTGAAGAGTTGTATGGCAAAAATCAGTAGTCCCAGCTTTAAATCCTTGACTCTGTATTGTCCCATTTAGAGACAGAGAAGTGTGTAGAAAACAAAAAAGAATTCAATGAAAATCATTTTTAATAGCCAAAACTACATTTTTTAGTAATCGTGTTTTCATCCATGTTCCATTTGCCTGACTGTCTATCTCCGGAAAGACTTTGTAAGCAAAAACTACAATCTAACTGATGTTAAAACGTACATTAACTTAAAAAAAAAATCATAACACCACTTGCATGAACGAGGACATGTCCTGCCCTTAAATATTCACAATTAGAAGTATTGATGATAAAAAGGAGAATCTAAAAGGTGGGCTAAAAGAAAAAAAGAAATTTGTGTTAAAATGCAAGTCAGAGACTGGTTGGTATGTCCTGAATCTGTTTCTAATAGTAAAATATTTAAACTCAGTTTTATTCTTTAAAATTCTCAGATGCAGATCGACATTGTGAACTTGCTGGGAATCCTCTGAAGATAAAAAGCACCAGGAAACCACTGTCATGTATCATTGGGTATTTAGGTGCGTATCTGCCTCCAGAGAATAACAAACCAAACAAACTTTCAGTGTGTACTGAAGCTTCATAACCTGGGATGCACAGAAAGAGAGATTTATGCTTTTAGTAACGTAAAAAAATTCGGAAGTTAATAAATTAATAATAATGGTGGTCCACTGTGAGTTGCAAAACTGCATGGTAGAACTTGCAGGATACAGGCAGAAGTCCTCCTGATACTGGTTTAAAATGTCAGAGTGAAACCTGACGTAATTTAGAATGTGAAAAACAGTCTGGCTCTCTAAATAAAAAGAAGAACTGTTCAAAGGGGAAATTCTCAGTATGCTCAGGGCTGCTCTGCTGTGGCCTTTGTATCCATTTGCAATACTACTTTTTACTTAAGAGCAGGGGAGCTCAGCCACGCTAAGATGCATACCTTGTAATTTGATGGCCTAAGTCTAAAAGGTGCAGTGAAATGTGTACTGAGCTCAGAACCAAGAGGATGTGAACCCAAAAGTACATGGGGAGAGGAAAAATTCTGGTAATAGTGATTCCTTGCAATGAGCTATCAGTGTCTGTTAAATATTTGCACAGTCATATAAGAATTGTGGTAACCCAGAGCCTGTTAATCCTGAAATGAGGATAGAAATCAATCAGTTGATCAGAGATGCAGCGAGTAATTCTGCTGTGTATTAATCCTGTTCTACAGAAGTGAACTCTACAGCTGAGTGTAGAGCTTAGTCTAGATGTTTTGTTCATTATTTCAGTCACCAGGAAGTTTTTTTGTACTAGATCAAAGTAAACAGTCTCTTGCCTTACTGAAATAGAAATCAGCTATTAATGTAGTTACAACTGTTCTTCCAGGACATCAATTTTGTTAAAATACTAACTTCAAGAATGTGGTTAATGAGGAATTAATGCCATTCTCACTGAATTTTGATTCCTCCTGCCCTGGAGTTTAAGAAAAAAGCCAGGGATAATTCCCTACAGACATTCCAGCTGTGTGTATTGTGTGTGTTGAAGGGACTACTTTGGTTGACTTGGTGGAGTTGTGGTTGTGAGGGGGGAAGCTGGACAGGGGATGGTTCTTCCAGCTGACCTGTCTGTGCATCTAAAGAGGAAATGGTAATGTGGGGAAACTTAGGAGGCATCACATGTTTTTAGTGTTGTGTTATATTGCCTTTGAGGAGTTGTCTTGACCCCTCTGGGAGTCTGTCTGTAGGTTTAATGTGAGTAAATGGATGAATAGTGTCAGGCAGCATTTTGTGAACATACATGAAGGTCTGGTAGAAGATTAACAGTGCTAAAATGTGCCAGATATCTGTAGAGTCTGCTTAGAATGTGACTGTATGGGAAGTAACAGTGTCTTAGTACGGCTGAGGAAAATAATGTGTGTTATGGGAATATGAAATGAACCCAGTGCAGTTGGTTACATTCATCTGAATTAGCTTTATAGGGATAGCTAGAAAACGGTTTTTTGTTTGCTATGTAGCTTGGTTAAATTTTTTTAGTTTAGTTTGTTTGTGATCTTTTTAGTTTATTTGGGATTTTTGCAGTTTCAGTAAATAAGTAAATCTTGCATTCTTTTTCTCATAAAAATTATTATTATATATCATGTCATAACTTATATAGGAGGCACTTGTTTTCTTTTTAAGATTCATGCTGTGCCATTCTCACAGAAATTTATTGGCATACAATTAACAATGTGTCAGGGCACTACTGCTTTCAACCTGTCTGCTAAGGCAGGGAGGATTTCAGTGCCCTGCACATCCTGGGTCATCACTTCCCTTTACCCTGGTTCTGCATCTTGGCTGCAGGTTCCACAGCTGAGGTAGGACAAACACTAAAATTAGGCCTTGTCCTCTCAAGAGTTGGGGCTAATCCCCTCAATCTCATCAGTCATCACTGTGCTTCCTAAAACAAAGCTGCTGTAGTGAACCCCTGGCTAATTAAGTGTCCTATATTATCTCTTAGTTATGAGGAAACCAGGCTAACACTCCAGTGGGATGCATGTTGAGGAGATGAGGTGAGGGAAAGGTGCAGCTGCCTAAGCCCCTCTGGAATCCAGGATGTTTGTTGAGGTGATTTGGTAGAAGACTTCAGCTTCTCTTTGTTTACTTTGGGTTTTTAAATTTTTTTACCCTACTTACATAGTGGAAAAGGGAGAAATTTTTAATGTTGTTATTGTTATTTACTTGCTTTAGGCTGAAATCTGGTCCTATAAAATGGGAACCTACTATGGGTTCCTACTATGTTTTTGAAACATTATCTCTTACTCCTATTTATTTTTATTTCAGAATGTGGCTGGCTGGCTATTTGCTACTGGTCATTCAAATTATCATTTGAATGCTATGGTCAGTTCTCTGAGTTAGAAAAAGGTGCAGCTGGCTAAAAGATTTTCAGTGAAGTGCTATGCAATAGAACAAGCATAAGAGCAGCAGAAATTAAAAGATTTTGATTACTATTATTCCATAATACAATTATATGAAGGGATAATATGCAAAACCCTTGAAATGCCTCATTACTCTGCTTGGCTATGATGAGGCTGCTGGTTATAAAGTGCTGGTTATAAAGCATGAAAATATTTGAAGCAAGTCTGTATGTAGAGGAGGAGTGAACTAAGATGTAAAGGTCTGCACAGGAAGGACTCAGTCCATTGGGAAGTGATCCTGGCTCTTTAACTGAGTTTCTTTCTAGAACTTAAATGTAGAGCTTGGTCTTGCTACCTTCCTCTACTGCAGACAGAGAAAAGACAGCCTTCATGGTAAGCTAATGGAGGATTAGTGACTTCTGAACTGAAGAGAAGTTGAAAGAAGGAAATGCTTCCTTCCTCAACTGTTTGCTCACCCTGAAAATATGAAATTGTCTCTCCTATAGGTTGCAGATGAAAGGAGGTGGAGTTCTCATATGTCAATGCAACTGCTGGGATTACTGTGGTTGCTGCCGGAGCTCTTTGGCAAATAAGATAAGATTTTATTTGCCAAAGTGTTAGCCCTGGAATCTACCATTTCCTTCAGAAAACTGGAAAAGATTGCTAAATGAACATTTTAGAATGTAAATTCCAATTACCTTCAGCAAACAGCGCAAGGGATCTATTTTGGTTTAGAGTTTTGCCTTAGCAATCAGTGGTGTTCATAACATTAAGCATGCCTCTGTTCCCATTTTAGTAAAAAAAGCAAAGTATGAGATGCTTGTTCCCCACAACAAGAAAAACAGGACATGCCATGAAATCTTTTCTGTGTGAAAAGCAGATGAATTCTGCAGTGAATGGCTGTAAAAAGCTCTTATCTAATTAAGTGGTGGGGAATTTGGTGCCATCAAATCTGCAGCTCTGCCCTGAAGTGACTGGTTACCTGTGCCTTCCTTCTTTGCTGTTCTCTGTGTATTTCTCTGCCCTACTGTTTCTTACCTGGCCCTCTTGAGGCTTCTCATGGGAGTGTGTTCATACTTGGAGAGTGTGATTGAAACCCCAACCAAAGCAGTGGTGAACAATTAAGCAAAGTCTTTTCCAGTGTGAAAATTGTTGGGGTTGTCTCTTGGCACGCTGTTCCAGTGCAGCCTGGCCAAGGCCATGAGACCAAGAGCTCCAGGCAGGGCAGGTGAGCACTTGGGTATCAGACTTTGGGCATTTCTGAAGGAGGAGAAACATGCTAGTGCAGTGGGCTTTGACTTTATGCAGTGGTTTCTCTTTCTCCTGAATGATGGCCATGCATGGCAGAGGCTGGAGAGGCTCCTCCTTGGATACTTGGCCTCACTGTAGATTTTGCATCTTCCCAGTTTCTGTGTTCCATTTTATAAACAGAAAAAAAGCACTTTATAAGCAGAAAGAAGCACTTTTCAGGAGGTGTAAACCTGGGCTGCAAATGGGAAAGTACTCAATGTTTGTGTTCTGATCTCACCTGCCTTGGGCAGCTGACTCTGCTGATCTGACTCCCACGTCCTCTGCCCTCACCTTCTCAGCCTCTTCTGCTGCCTGGGGCCATCAGAGGCTGCTGTAATTGGGCTGCAGGTGCCTCATACCCTGCACAGTGCTGGCAGCTGGTGCCCTGCGCTGTGACACAGGGACAGGACCTGCCCCCGGGCAGCTGACTTCCCACACAAGCCTGGCTCCACCCAAGGCTGGACAGGCTGGTGGCATTTTGAACCCAAATATGTGATGGGAATTAATTATTTGGTTCAGCAAATTCCTGGTGAGGGACCAGCAGACTCATCCGAGGCTTCCTTTTGCCACTTTTATCTGGCAGAATATACAGAAATTTCCCTGCAGCTGTGTCAGCTCCTGGCAAACACAGCAGGTGCCACCCTGAAATGTGCTGGCCAGATGTGCTTTGCTGCCCCATACCCTCTTTATTCCTTTTTCTCCAAAATAATCTTGCTCCATGAAGCAGATACTCTGGGATGTTTGAAGCTCCCCAGTAAGGGGAAGTATGGAAGTGTTCCCACTGCAGTTTTGGGGCAGTTTTAGCTGCAGAGCCCTACAGTGTCTGGCCCCCTGACTCCTGCACCTTGTGACTTGTGTGTGGGAAGATCCTCTAAAGCCTGTTACTGTGACAGAAAATACTGAAATACTAAATAGCTTGAGGAATTGAGGTAGTTTCACTACAGTAAAATGCTTTTATTTGCTTGCAGAAACCTGTGGGTGTGTAGCTTCAATATAAATCTCAAAAGGGTATGAAAATATAAACGCACCCATTTCAGACTGTTTTGTATTTATTAGCTCTTAACCTCAAATCCTTACATATCTGCACTGTGGAATTGAGCTTGGGTAACCTAAAGTGAAATAGATCTTTCTTACTTGGAGGACCTGTGGGTAGGAGGACTCGTGTTGTTCAAGGTCTTGTAAACACAAAAGTGCAGAAGGAATTTTCTTTTCACTGAAAAACAAAAGTAAATTTCATATGTGGAATAGATTGTTTTATTTATCTTAAAATCAAGTAGATATCATTTCTCTCTCTCTTTTGTCTCAAACAGAGATACATCCTGCTGTGAAACCCAGTGTAATCAGGTCAACACCAAGCCTTCAAAGTCCAAGTGCAAAACGACTGCTTGCACCCTCCAACCACTCTTCATTAAGTATTTTGGGGAAAAGAAACTACAGCCATCATAATGGGCTTGATGGTATGTGAAAGAATATAAATGAAATATTCTTTATCTCTCTGAATTGAAAAACTTTCTGTGAACCTAAGGTAATATTAAATGAGAGGGTGCAGACTTAAAAAAATGTAAGATATGGATGTCATGTTTATAGCATCAGTGCAATGAATAGTGGTCCCTATTCATTGGATAAAGGTATATTAGTACCATCTCTTACAAAAACTCCATTTACCATTTTTCTTACTGATCTTGATTTACCAAAAAAGGACAAGAAAAGAATAAAACAAATTTGGTGAAGGCAGAGATGCAGCATGTTTTATTTTGGCTTTTTGCATTGCACCTTAGAAAGCCACTGTCCCTGCAGAGTAGGAAGCAAAAGGTGTGTCACAGAGATGCAGGAGAGGCTTTTTCTGTGCACTCTGCAGTGCCAGAGGTGACTTTTAGGCCTGGTGTATCCAGCCACTTCATTACACCTCGGTGCAAACTAAGAGCAGGAATGAAGATGTGTGAAAAAAAAAACAACAAAAAAACCAACCAAAAAAAAGGATGGAAATTTTTTGGTAAGACTAACTTTTCTCAAATAATCTTTATTTTTCATTCTGAAAAGTGACTGTAAATTTCTGATTTTTTTTTTCTTTACCAAACAGAAAGATTTTTCAACTCTAACTGCAAACAGTTTTACCTTGTCCAAATAAGAGGAGAATCCAGAAGAATATAATGTTTACACTAAAAGAAAATGCATGCATGCATTCCTGATATATCTTTGTGAGATATAACTTCTGTAAACCATTAGCTTATTTGTTCTGTAATTGAATAAGGTTATTGAGGGTAGATATCTGTCAGACGTTGGGCTCTCAAATAGACTGTTCAGGAGAAATGTTCACAAAAGGAGAAATTGTTCACAAAAATGTTCACAAAAGAGGTGTCTGCTTTCATGCTTCACAGAAAAGGTTGAGGTAGAAAGGAGAGGAATTGCCTTTCAGACAAGCTCATAGAAATAGTATTCCAAATAAAGGGAGAAAAACTTGATTCATTATCCATCATCTTCCCTGTAATCGTGTTTTTCTGTCACTGCAAACGCTGCTTGTGTACTGCAGTGAAAACACCTACTGTACATTTAATAACACCATGATAGGAATCATGACATCCTTTGACAAGAGGTGCTTACTGAGAATACACAGAAGAGAGGATTGCTTGCTCTTCTGCTCAGCATGCAGCTATTACACCACAGACAAGCAATATTCATGGCAACACAGTCTCTTCGGGGGACCAAGGTGACACCATAGGAGAAAATATTGCAGCTGGAAGAAAAGATGATATCTGCATTAGTAGGCAGAACCAAAAATGCTGACTTTCCACTGCGTCTTTGAAGGTGGAGTTCTGCATGGATGGTTTAGTAGTTGCTGCATGAGAATGTGGACAAATGCCTCCCCCTCCACCAATGCTGGCCCTTAGACTGGGCTCTCCATGAGAGCTCTGAGTGATGAATCAGTTTGCCTTGGATGTAAAGATGATCACTGAGTGTTTTCAGTTGAAAAGACCTCAAAGATGAAGTCCAACCCTCAACTCAGCACTGCTAAGCCCTAAACCCAGCATGCCCCAAGTGTTAAATCCCTCCAGGGATGGTGGTGACTGAATTGCTTCCTGGGCAGCCTGTTCCACTGCTCGGCAATGCTTTCAGTGAAGTAGTTTTCCCCAACATCCAACCAAAACTTTCCCTGGCATCACTTGAAGCTGTTTCCTCTTGTCCTATCACTTCTCATCTGTGAGCAGACACTGACCCCCATCTTGCTGCAACCTGCACATTTCTCCAGCAGAGAAGGCTGTAGCAGTAAGTTCAAGGTAATTATTATGATTAAACCCCTCCTTATGTCTCTGTAAGGAGACATGCTTGGAATTCTGTAAAATTTTTCTTCTATTTAGTATAGATCTTCTCCTCAAAGTAAAGAGTGTGTAAAACCAGTTATTAGCTACACCAATTAGTGTGTATCAAACAGTCAACTGTGTTAAAGCAATTTGCACAAAATAACATCTAACTTGAAAAAGTAGTATTGAGAACTGCAAGTCACTGCTTTAGGAGATATTTCTGTGTGGAAGTCGTATTTTCTGGAAAAATCCCTTTGCCCAGGATTTTGCTCCTGGGAAGCTGAGAAGTTTAAGAGAAAAAGCAAAACAATATTATCTAATTTGCTTCTCCTGTGTTTTGCTGCTTTGGAATGTGTTTGGAGATTGTTCGCCACAGGTGATTGTTTCATTGGATTCTGGTGTGAGTGTTTTCACTCATTGGCCAATCGTGGCCAAGCTGTGTCGGGGCTCTGGAAAGAGTCATTATTGTCTTGTTAGCCTTCTGTAAGTATTCTTTATTCTTTAGTATATTTAGTATAGTATTCTTTAATATAATATAGTGTCTTAAAATAATAAATTAGCTTTCTAAGAACATGGAAGCAGATGCATCATTCCTTCCTGCCATGGGGCACCCTACAAATACAATATTTCTGCTTATCTGTTTCTTGTGAAAACAACATACTGGAAAGCATATATCCTAAATAAGTGAAATCTATATTTTTTAGTGCATAATTTACTATCTTATTACAAAAAGTGGCTATTTTTGTTATTATTCTTGCCACTCTCTTTGATTAAAATGTGGAGACATGTAAATAAAATGCAATGAAAAAAAATAACGAACCAGTAGTAATGATACTCAACAGCACAGATCCATTTCTTCTGACTTAAAAGTGATTACCTTCAGTATTCATCATTTACCTCCTCTCCAGGTTATTGGTAAATATAAAATATATTTTTCTTTTTGCTTGTGTTTTATCCAGCTTCTCTTCAATACCAGATCAGCTTGGGAAGTGGTGATTTCTGTAATTTCCCTGACCACAGTGTGCTATTTGTGCAGTGAAAGCTTTTGCCAGCCTCCAGAGTTTTTGTGTTACTATAAATACACTAAAAAGCTTTTTGGATTCCAAAATACTATTGATTGCTGCAGGTTTGATTGTGTTGTATCAATTAACAGTATCCAGAAGGCCTGATATGGAGTTGATGACAGATTCTGCCTTTCAGTGCATGCTTTGGTGAAATGAGCAAACAAAAAGGAGCGTGGGGAATTTATATTAAATCTCATTTGCTGTTTTCATAATCTTAGTATTATTTACATGTAAATGTCTGCATTTTCAAGTGTACCTTTTCTCCAACAGTATTAGATATTTGTTTTGAGAAAGCCACATAAATATATTTACTTAAGATGTACAATATTTCATAGCATTCAAATAAATGTTGCTTAGGCTTGTGCAAATATATATTTAGATTAGCATAATTTAAGCCAATCTTACTGCCTAGATGAGTGCCTTATTTTTGGCAGAATTTCTTTTTAAGCAAATTAATAATTATTTGCTTTGAATATAGCAGTACATTATGGAAATGGCACATTTTTATGCCTCTTTGGGGAAGTGGGGGAAGATTATGAGAAACATCATTAATATTTAGTTAAATGCTTTTAAGAATAATAAACAAGAATATGATTAGCATTTCTTATACAAGTCTTACACTGTCTTGAGTTCTGCTTTTAGCCAATGCAGCACAACATTCCCTTTCAGTTTTCCATGGATGCACCTCCAGAAAGGTTTTGGTGCAATTGATGAATGAGCTCCCTCATTTATCTTTTCTTAATGGGGAGGTTGTGCCCTGATATCTTGTTATTGTCAGTCATAGACATGAGTGTGATTGCTTTGCTTAAGCACTCTGTATTGTAGCTAGAGAGAGGATCTCGTAGGTTTTTGTGTCCCTGATTGGGAGGAAGAGTTTTGCTGAATGGTCTTAGAAAAGTGTTTTTCATTTTATTTTCAAACAACAGCAAATCTTGCATTCTGTGAGATGTAATAAAAAGTGCCAGTGAACTGGCAAAGTACTGTTCTGGAAAACTCACTTTGAGAAGCTTTTGTGTAATATACATACTGGAGCTTTTAACTACTCTGGAGATGCAGCATTTCAATTGCTGCTGAAATTAAAGTCAGCATAAGATATTTAAGTGGTTCTCTGCCATGAAGATAGCCTCTTTCAAGTGGGAAAATTCCATCTTCAGAAAATCACGATGTTGCAGAAGGTTACACGTATCCAATTTTGTTACTGGAGTTGATGATGGGAAGATTTAGGTGTGACTGTAAAGCGCTTTAGATATTTTGAATCTGATCTTTAAATTACAGTGTCTGAAATTATTCCAAGCAATTACTTTCTCCCACAAGCTGCTTAACTGTGAGGAACAGTGCATCCAAGTACTCAAATTTTACGTCAGCCTATTGTTTTGGCAGGGTGAGTAATGATAATTTTGCTTATAGTATTTGGAAACATCAGGTAGAGGTATTTTACACAAGAATAATTTCTGTCATCTGGCATGCATTTCCTTACCTTTCATACATGAGAACCAGAATATCCACAGGATGTCCAAGGCATCAGCGTACTGATGAGGTACAGAAATCTGTCTGTGCCTGTTGATAGCATTTTCATATTGTGGACAAAAATAAAAGAGCCAGCATTTCATTGCTGAAGAGACTCGAATTAACAGCCCTGATCCTCCTTTCTTCCCTGCCATACCTTTAGTGCTGTATTTCAGTCTGACATGTCCTGCTGCCTTCAAGAGGATGCTTTCAACAGTCCAATTTCTGTTGTGGAATATTACTGAAGTGCACAGCAGATACATGAAGTATGTAGGAATGAGGCAACAATTTTGGGGGTCTCTTTTCCTAGGAACCCACACATTTCTGGCCTGGCAGGATGAGAAGGTGACAGGAGAAATTGGCAAATGGAGAAAAACCTCAAAAAGGTGTTCCTTCTCTCTTAGATACTGTTTTGGTCAATCCTTCTCTCTATGCTTATGACTGATACTATTGGCTATTCAGGAGATGAGCAAGGTAGACAGGCTTAGGTTCCACTCCTAGTTTTCCATGGGGAATTTATGACAAACAGATGAAAACATCAGCAGCCTGACAGACATACAGGGAGACTAAAACCTTTCCTGTCCCAAATTTTCTTGAAACAGAGAGAACAATTATAATATTATTATAATTAAGTTCACATAACATTATGTGAAAGTACATTAAAGGGAAGGAGGTTTCACTCTAGGGTGGAATTTTTCAGCAGTGAGTGAGTTGTTTTTTCTCAAAAGTGTCTGATTGTTATCACAATACTGTGTTTTGGTAGAGACAGATGTTCTGCTATGGTGGCAGAGGAGCAGCATGGATTGCACATCAAAAAACATCTGGTGCTCTGTTACTTTAAAAAAGAAAACCATAAATTTTCTCTTACACATTAATAAACTGTAAACCTACCAAAATTGTTATAAACCTCCTTTAACATACCAGTGATCTCTTACTGAAAGAGCAGAAATGAGTTGTGGCAAACAAGCTGCCATGTGAAAATTTGCCATTTCTTCCATCCTAAAGCACAAGGTATGATTAATGCTGGATTGTGTATACTCACTCTTCCCAAAAGTGAGAGACAAAAGCTATATATTGCTCCACAGTCAGTTTTCCCTCTGAAGTTTGCTTAGGACATGCGTGTTCTAGCTTTGGTCTTTGCTATAGCCAGAAAATGCTTTAAAATATTCAGCTGCAGATTTCTCAGTCAAATGTGTACACTGGTATTGATGGAAATGTGAACATGGAAAATAGATCTCTCAGGAAAAAATGATGCTGTGTTACTGTCATTTACTGAGGAAAGCAAAGGAATATGAAAAGGTGTTCATGGCTCTTAGTTACTTCCCGAAATATATTGCTTTTATGCTTATATCATTATAGGAAATACTTAAGAGCTTAGTCCTGCCTTTCTATACAGAGTCATTTAAACCATCTCTGACCCTCAAGAGATTGACCTAACAACCTTTTTACATTTAAATTTTGCAACTTGCACAAGAGTAGCCATTTTCTCTCCATTTTCACTGTGTAGTTGGAAGCAATAATTTAAAATATTTATTAGGAAACTAAAATGCTCTAAAGCTTACATTTCTGTGGTTAGTAAATCCACTTGTTTTTGCAGAGGTACAAATCATGATGAACTACTGACAACTTCCAGAGCCCAAATAATGTGCCTGGAAAGTGACACAGGCCAGGATGTTACTGCTGACATTGTCAATCATTTGTAGAACTAAGCTTCTGCATCTCATGTTAGCAAGTATCAAGTAAATTTTTTCCCCTATTTAAATTTCTGTGCTATTCAACAGTGAGTTGATGATTCCCCACTTCCCTCGTCAGTCTTCATTTCTCCAAACCCAGTGATGCAAATGATATTGTGACTTAACATGAACAATAACCAAGTAGGAGGAAAATACTTCTGTCTGAAAAAATAGAAGAGAAATATTTTTTCCCCCTAGAATTTCTTAAAATTGACAAAATCATCTCTTGTCTCACACGGGACATTATCTCACATATACATTGAATTTACATTACAGTTATCTTCCAAGTATTTGAGCTCCTTTGAGTACAAATAAAAGGACAGTCTTCCATTCTCTGTCTGATGACTGCTTAAACTGCAGGGTATTTTTCAGTGAGAAAAGGTAAGGAGTGTAATTTGCCCACAGGAGTGCTTGGGAGGAGCAAAAGCATTTCAGCAAACCCAGGTTTCCTTGGATTTCCTCTGAGAAAGAACTGTTCCTAAGCACGTTGTGTGTTTTTAAAAATACAGACAGCGATTACTTTTGTTATGCCAAAGTCAAAATACAATATCCATTCAACTGAAGTGCTCAGGTTTACTGTATCTTGAGAAATGTAAATTATTTCCCAGGGTGAAAGTACATTAGAAATTGAATAAAGCACTATTATTGATTCCTTTGGCACTTATTCCTTTCTTTCAAAAATTGATCTTTGGTTTTGTAAGGCTTCTTTGCCTACAATTGATTCACAAGAAAAGCAAAAATCTAGAGTCACATTCATGCTCTAAAGCACTACTTTGAGCGTGCCATAGATTACTTTGCTTTTGTTGTGCCAAGGAAATGAATGCTTATGAAAAGTTGGTGTGTTGCATCCCTGAACTCACCAGTGCACACATGTTTCTGGTACCACTGGTGGCAGCAGGGATCAGGAAGAGCAAGGCAAGTGGGATCCCAGGGGGAGGGAAGGGCACTTCATGGTAAAGTGCCCCATTTCTGCTGTTGAGTCAGTGTTTCTTGTTTTAATATACAGGTATTGTGTAGACATGAAACTGCAGTAACCTTGGCTTTCCTAATTGGCAGAATGAATCAGCTTTCAAACAGGAAACAACACTGTAATTAAGTTAACATTTAAACCACAATGCAAATAGCCAGAGCTTAATTCCTAGAATCACTACTTTCCCCTAGTATTATTTTAAAGAATTACAGTTGCAGAAAGAGAATCCTGTTTGTTTGATAACAGGATTAGCCGCATATTACCTCCTGAATTATGGGTTCTGGATTCAAGATCTGGAGTTCATGCTCACAGTGCTTCTGTGTATGATTACTGGCAAGTAGGTTGATTATTTTTTGTAAGCTGTGATTGCAGAGCAATAGTTCCTAACAATTTTAGTACATAATGCAATAGGGAAGGCATCTTTACAAAGTGCTTAGGCAGTGGGACTGGAAAGATCCTGTGTCTGGTCTGTGATGTTTAGTGTGGTTTTTTTGTGGAGCTTTTTGGTTGGTTGGTTGTGGGTTTGTTTTTTTTTTTTTGTTGTTTTTTTTTTTTTTTTTTATTTGTTTGGTTTTCTGGTTTTGTTTTTTTTCCATCGGTATATTCTTTCTCCAGTGTTTAAAACTTTTGTCTTGAGAGAATAACAGTCTTCCTCAAAAATCATTCTTACTGTCAGATATACATATATAGTTATATATTTTTAGTAATACTTTTGAATTAAAAATGTCACTTGTTCAGTTGCTGCAAACTGGGAGGAAAAAAACAATTATGTTTGGTTACTCAAAACATTCATAACCCAAATGGAGGAGAAATAATGAAGCAGTCTTCCTTTCTCAGATTTTTTCATAAGGTGGTCCATCCTGGGTGAAATTAACCTTTAAAGTCTTATGCTGAGATGTTGCTAGGATTGAACTGTTCTGATATTGCCAGTCTGCCTTTATTTTCCACCTGTCAAAATCACACTAGCTTCAAGCATATTTATTCTGGAAGTTTTAGAAGTAGGACATGTTTCACCCATTATTACTGTCAATGATCCCATTACCCAAAAAGGAGAAATGCCAGGGAACTCTGTTTTCTATCAGCAGATATAAAGAATATCTCATATACAAATAACACATGAACATCTGGAAAAGAGTTCTGATATGTAACAAAAAATAACATGTTGTTGGGAAATAATATGTAAACTTGAAATAATTATGTGGCTGACACCATCCCTAAGCAATGCACTGTTTCTGATTTAGCCTTAAATGGTTTTACAGTGGGAAGTTTTATGGTGTCCTACTGTCTGAAAACAGAGAGAAATGCTTGATGATCAATATGGTTGGTAAAGCACATTCTAATGTGAGATGTCTTCTACAGCTTACTCATTTCTATTTGAGTTCAAATAAATATGTTGTAGAAAGGGCACAGGGGCATCTTAGGCCGTTTCTGTTGTTGGTACATCAATTTCTCCACAATAATAAACTTATAAGCATCTTATCAGCACTGAAGCTGCATTTACTAAAACTCCCCCACGTGACAGCACTACAAACCCTGGTTAGTGGTGATGATTTCTGCTCACTTCTGCTTAGAATGGAGCAATCCACTTCCCTGGCACTCACTGCCCTTAAGGGGAGAATCAGTCTCCATCCTGGAGTTCCCCTCCTACTGCAGGGGTGCAAGTACACGTCACTGTCTTGCACAAAGTCCTCTGCTGTAAGAACTCACTTATAAACCAAGTGTCCACGGGTGCCCGTTTCACTAAGATTCCAGCCAGATTATATCACTTCCCTAAAGCATTGTAGAACTTGGCAGATAAAAATGAAAATCCAAAGTTCTGTTTTCTGTTCTGTTCAACACCGAGAATGTTGTGATTTTTAAATAATATCTGATCCCCTTGAGCTGCGCTGGAGTTTACATTGGTGTGCAGACCCTTTGTAAAGCTTTCTAATGCTGTGTGACTGCCTCTTTAAGCAAGGGCTTTCTTCCTTAGTTGCCTTAGTTAAAAGTTTTCCACAAAATTGGCTGGTGTGTCCATGCATAAGTATTTTTCAGAACCTGCCAAGTCAGGGTGTAACTATTTTCTGGAAGAAATTGGTGTCTGTTTGTCTATCTGAAGTCTGATACACAAATATTCAGACTTCAGTTCCAAAGTCTGAGTATTTGTGTATCAGAGTATATAAGAGTTTAAATTGTGTAACAATGGCACCTTAATTAGTACTCTATGCTAGATCCTAGAATCTTTTGACTATATCTACTTATTAAACAGTTCTTTTCCTATCTTTGTATTTATGGATATAGTCAGCTCTCTGATGTTTGGCAAGTTAGATGATATTTCAGTATCTACAGCAAGAAAAATACATGCAAAAAAAGAGAATCAGTCTATTGCATGATATAACAGGGATATTTACAAATATAACATCTCTTTTGACTCCTTGGCTGGGTTTTATTATTAGATTATCAATATGGCAATATCCTGGAGTTAACAGCTGCTGGAACTGCATTAACAGCGTCTGTCAGGTTCTTTTCAGAAATGCACTGTTTAACAATTTCCAGGAAAATTCAGTTGTTTCTCAGCTCATTTTAGGGAGATCTTCTCAGTTTCACAGACAACTGAGTGAGAGCATGTCTGTGTATTTTGGGACAATCATGGCAAAGCACAGTTTTTATAGACTTGGCATATAGAGCTATGCCAAAAGCACAGCACCTCTGAGTAAGAGGGAAGGTTTCAAGTATCTCTGTATAAAAAATGTGGATTTTTGTTTGTGGGCTTTGATCATTTTGGGAGTAACTGAAAGCACTCTGTAATGCATCTCTTCTCTATTTCAAGAGACAAGAAGCCCCATTCTTTGTGTTTAATTTTGTGGATAATTCTGCCTACGTTCGGAATTCTTCAGAAAATATTGTGCTCTTGGAGATAAGGTGGTTGGATGTTGGAGATAAGGTGGTTGGGTGGGTTTTTTTTTCTGAATATTTATGTTTATAAATTGAATGAATTTTAGTCTCATTTATTATTCCATTAATGCAGTCTCTGTGTTTTCCCAGGAATATTCAGGTCCTGAAATGTTATTTTAATGCGATGCCAAAAAAAAAAAAGTTTTAATATCAAAAATTACTGTGAAGATAAAAAATTAACTGATTACAGAGTTCTTCACTCTACTGTGATCTTCTCTTGCTCTGTAATAGTGCCAAATATGTTCAAGTATCAGGAAGCAGTAGATTATCACAATATTTAGTTCTTATACTACCAGTTTAAAAATTGCCTTGAGAACTACTGACCTAAATGTGTATTTATAAATGATAACTTTTGCATGAAAAAAGAGGGGAAAGAGGGCTGGTAGAGGAGCTCATAACTGAGATATTGCTGGCTTTAGGTAGGTATTCGCATTACAGTACTGTCAGTGTGACCTTAGTGATATATATATTTCTTATTTAAAACTGACTAGGGATGAAGACTTGTACAAATGTAAATGTAAACTATATACTGGAATTTCTGTTGAATGTTGGAGTTTAAAAATAGTTTGAGATGTTTAAAATGGTTTACCTTTTTTCTATCAGTGATTGAACTATGCCTTCAGACTAAGCTGACTCCTCAAAATGAAAGGGAAATGCCACTTAAGGAGTGTAATTACATTTTTTTTTGAGAGAGAGATATGCAGCTGTTCTCATGCCCTTTTAATCTCTTTAATACAATTTTTAACAATGATAAAATCCCTCAAGGATTCTTTGTGTAAGTGATACTAGTCAGAAACCCTGTAAGTTGCAATTTGGAACCAAGAATAAAAAAGTGTAATTATTTAGAATTTATCTTGCTTGCAGAACTGAGACTCTGCTGATTCAATTCATTCAGACTTGTGTACCTTTTATAAAAACATGTGGTTTTGATGAATGTCCCTTCCTTAAGAACTCTCTATAGGCAACAAGGTGTCCTATCCAAATTTTTGAGCAAGTCTGTGAGACTGCTGGTAGTATCATCTTTCATCTTATAGACCAGCAGTGAGTTTTCTTGCAGGTTTTTTAACTGTTTATGTTTTGTTACTGAAGTTGCACTGCTTTGAAAAAGAACACGGTCTCTAATATGTGAACTGTAACATTTTAAAGCAAAGAGAATGTGATTTATTTCTGCTCTTGGGGAAAGTAAAAAGCAAAAGTAATCTGAGTTAAACAGCAAGGTGAAATCTATGTTAATTATTGGCCTAGTAGTGATTGCTCTGCAATTTATATAAATATTACCATGAGCTCAGTTGATTGACTCCTGTTTTATCATATGGGAAATAATTGTTAACTTTTGTGCATGTTGCATTTCTCAAAAAGCTTTGTCAGTTTCAAACTGAGCATCCACCTCAAAATTCTAAGAAAAAGTGTTGTCTAGCTTTATAAACCTTTTTTTTTGAAATGGGAATAGTAATGGAATTATGTTGATACTATCTGTATTTTTGTCTGCAGAGCTAACCCTTCATGATGCCATATGTTGGAAGCAAAATGAAAAAGCCCTCACTTCTTCAAACATGAATTATGAATTAGTTCCATTTTTATATTTTCTTGCAGAAGAGGATAATTAAGCAAAGAGAACGAGTGCAGTTAACAGCATATTATAGCATGCCATATATATTCAGGACCAATGATGAGTCTCATGCTCACTTCATGAGAAATCTTTCCAGTCTCTGCATTTTTGATGTGTTCATTGTTGTAGCTGAGCAGTAGCACCATAGCCTTCAGGGTGAGCATCAGAACATAGGGCTTTCATGGATAAAGAAAACATTCTAATGTGCTCTGGTTCTTTTATTTTCCAGAATCATCCAGCCATACAACAAGAACAATCATGGTAAGTATAGAGGAGATTATAGGTATTGATCTGCCTATAGCTATGGTTTTTTCCTTTGAAATGAAGTAGATATAGTAGTATCCTAAGCCATTGGCTTTTTTTTTTTTTATTTATTTATATTCCAATATCACTGTAGACATAAAACGAGTCTGTCTTTATTTCATGAGAAATCTTGGGGAAAAAATCAGAGATTAAAGAGCTTAGAAGTAACAGTGCTGTCAGTTTGAATAGCTGAAAAATTCAACTACAATTCTATGCTCTGTGTTTAAGTAATTTTTGATTATCAAATTAATGTCGATAAAATTTCTTGCATTGTATCTATATCACGTGGGGCAAAGCACATTTAAATTTCAGAACAATAGCTGAGTAATTTTTTGCATAACATTCCTTAGAGGCGGGTTTCTGACTTTACCTTGAGTTTGATAATTTGGATTCCAGAAATGGGAAATGTTTAAGAGGATAGATACACTTTCAAAAATGAGATTAGAAAGCTTTATGTAAAAAAATGTCATGCACTTAGTGACTATCTTGCATTTTTATAGGGTGAGAAATGTTGGTCTCTTTATTTTTCAAACTCATAATAAAGTTAGGTAAGGGCTGAACAACAATTCACATAGAGAAAACTTTTCTCAATCTCTTATGATTGATGCCTGTCCTGTGGGTGTTTGAGGAGAGGGCTTTCTGCTTTTGGAAAATAGGCAAGCATTGAAATTTTAGAATAAGCTCCAGCAAATCATGACATGAGCTTGTTTATTTCCATTCCTACAGTTTTTAGGGTGTCCCTTCAAGTTTATATCTTTTTTATGTATGGCATTTATGGGACAGGTAAATTCCCCCATGGATTTCTTCATTCTGCAGGGGATAAAGGGTTAATATAGTTCATTGCCTTTATCATCAATGGACATTATTAATCCAGTGCAAACGAATTATAAATAGGTAAGGACTACAGACCACAACAGATTTCAAAATAGTAGAGATGTCTGGAAAAGTGATGTTTCTGTTTCCTACTGGATGTGATGTTATCCTTCTTGGTCATGGATTTGTTTTAAGTACACCCATTTCAAAAGAAGATATTTAGTTATTCAAGTGTATTCCTCTGCTATGAAATTTTGGAAGGGATTGAAAAACTTTTCAATGTTTTTTCCATACTGCATTGGTTTGGGAAAAAAAGCAGGACAATTGTGTTGAAGCTGGTGAGCCCTTCACTCTGCTTTACCTTTACCCTTTTTTGTCCTATTAATTGTACTCTGAAGATACTCAGTCTCTCTTTTCCATTGATATACCAGAACAGTTCTAAAAACTGAGCCAAAAGAGTGAGGATTTTTCCTATATATTTTTTTCCTCACACCAAAACATGTCCTAACTTTTAAAGAGAGAAGGAAAAGGTTTTTAAATAACTTGAGTTCTTGAGAGGTTCCTGTGTTTTGAACCTTTCCAGACCTCTCTGCTGACAGCTCTGATGGCTCAGACCTCAAGTGAATATTCTGCAGTCAGTGCGCAGTAATTTTTCATTGCACTTAAATAAATAAAGGTAGAAATAAAAGTAAGTATTCTTCGTAGAGAGAAATTGTTACAGCAATGTCTGCTCTACTCTGCATCTCAAGCATAACTGAATGTGTAAAAGAAAATTTCTTACTCCCCAGTGAGTAAGTAGAAACTGTCAGGAAAACCAGGAAATATGGTATTCCTTGCATTAAAGCCAGTATGAGATGATACATTTGATACAGATGTAGTAAAGCAATGCTGCTGAGAGCCAATGTAAAATGCTACTGTAATAAATATTTACTCTGAAATGAAGTCCCCTTTTTCTGACTGATTACAGTTAGATTGCAACGTGAAAAGTTAAAGCATGACCTGTAGTCATCAGAATGTGAGAGGTACCACAGCAAATTTGTGCTACTGCCTTGGCTGCTCTGATGTAAAAGAACTTTTGTCTTACCAAGGTGAAGTTTTTGCACCTCTTTAAAGTTGCATATACAGGTGTTGAAATAATGTAAGGCATTAAATCTGATCTTGTCTCTGAAGATTCAGATTTTTGCTGAAGTCAAAGCCAGCGAGGTATAAAGTGTGCTCTGCTCAAAAAACAAAGTCCAGTTTTTCTGAGGACATTTCAAGTATTTTTCTTCTGTATTTAAAGGCAATGATAGCTGCCTATTTTTTGTTTCAGATTCTTGTTCATAAAAATAAAAACCCAGAAAATATTTTAAGCATCTGTGTGATGAGGGGAGAGGGAGAGCATGCTCTCTTTTAACTATAAAATAAATTTCCTTTTATTCTGGGCATAGTTGCCTAGCCTAATTTTCCATTACTAATTTACTGATTTCCATAAATAACTGTTTACTTCAAAATCATACCATCTAAGACATGGTGTATTCAGAGGTTATATAGCTTTTGTGTGCCATGTATGACAAGCAGGGACTATAAACATTGCAATATTCTGGCCCAGAGGCTTTGGCAAGTCAGCTGTCATCTTTTAGGAGGGTTGTTTCTTTTGGGGTTTTTTTGTGGGTTTGTTTCCCTTGCACAGAAAAGTGATTGTAGCATTACATTTTCAGCATTTTCACAGAAAACACAAAATTTTCAGCATTACAACTATTGTAGGTGTTTGTGAAAGGTTCGGTGGCAAATCCAGAGGTTCCGAAGTTATACTTGTATTGAGTACTTGCTTATTTTCTTGTATATGATCTGTTGTTTGAACATCTTTCACTTTTAATAGCCTTTGGGTATTTTAATGAAATTCTATACCCAAAGTGGTTGTGTGCCTGCATACTATTATCAACATTTGCAACTTCATGCTGTGTAGAGATTTTGGGTATTAATTTTTGCATTCATCTCCCACTTCTATGAATAAGTAAACCAGCCCCAACCCTTGATGCTTATTAAAGGTATAATGCTAATCCCTTTGGAAATAGGAATACCTCAGGTGTGGCAAAAGAGAAACAATACCTGATTAAACTTAAGGTAATTCTAAACTTGTTTTAAATGATGTATTGTATAATTAGGCCAATGCAAAATATATGGAACCAATTAATACGGGTAATTGCCAGTCATCTGAGCATAGCTGATTTATTCTAGTGATTTCTTTCTCCTTGTATGGAGCTTCTTTTGCTCTGCTTTGAATTGATTTTTTTTTGTTTTGTTTAAAGATACAACAAAAAAACCCTAAAAATGTTAATTTAAGGCAAAAGGAATGTTTTCCTTCTAGAAACAATGGAGGAAAACATAAGAAATCATAAATTGAAATCCACTTAGGAATTTATGTTAGTGCAGTTATACATTCCTTCAGCCATAGTACAAATGTTCACTGTTAATTTTTACACTTTGAATTACTGTAAGTGCTTATTACTGTAAGCTGAATTTTTTTCAGATCTGAGTGTCTTTTCAGAATTTTTAGTGGCTCTCAATGAATAAATGTTTGACCACTTATATAGCAATATAAAAAACTGAGCAACTTATAGGCAGGAACCTTGGCTAGAATTTAGGATCTGGGTCCCATTCCTGAATTTGTATAGGATTTCTCTCTTGTCTTACCATTATGCATCTCAGTGTCCTTGTACTTCTCTGGGAGCCAGTGAGGACAGGAGATGTACTCTTGATAATAAAAATGCTATAATAAGTTACCACTTTAATTTAAGGTGATTTTGGGATGGTATCCAGACTTCATTGGACTCATAGCTGCCACTAGAGCAGATAGCACGGGTATAGTGATCCTATGCAGTCATTTCCTTGGTTTCCCTGCCACAGCAAAACCTTATGTCAGGTGCATCTTGTATTGAAAGACCTGATTTACAGTTGTAACTCAGTGCTGCTGCTCCCAGAAGATTTGACAGGGACAAAGACATGTAGCTTCTTTGTGAAGGGATCACCTGTGTTTCTTGGAAGTTGGAGGTGTCTCAGCAGATGGGAAATTCATGCCCTTGCCAGGTGAGTTTTGATGAGCAGCACTTGCAAGCAGCAGAGAAATGGATCAGCAAGGGGCAGGTGGAGCTGCACAACAACCAGTCTTTATGTAAAGTCCTCCTTGTTGAAGACCTTGGAAGGATTGCCTTTGGTCTCTGCATTCACTCTGCAGCTTGGACACCACCTGTTTGACAGGTGAGACTCTTCCCAGAGATTACCCCACAGTGACTTGAATATTTGTGTTCTTTAAGGGATGTAAGTTTGCCTGAATCAGAACTCCCTTTGTATTGAGAAGTTTTTCTTCTGAGTGCTCTCAAAGTTTTTCCTCCTGATGTCTTTTGAGTGTGGAACAGTTTTGTCACAGAGGAACAAGAGATCTCAATGAATGTGCTCAGACTGAAGTGAAGAACTTGGGAGAAAGGAGTCACTCATCACAGAGGAAGATTTGTCCAAAATGCAAACTCCTGATGCTCAGGTGCTGCTGTGATGTGGCCCTGGCATGCAGACCCTTAACACCAGTGGCTGTGTTGCAAACTCAGAGCACAGCTCATTGGTGATGTACACAGTCAAAATCAAAGCAGAGCAGCTGATTGCACACGGTGGTGTTGTGAGGAAATTACTGAAGCTTTTTGCAAGAAGAGTTTTAAATGAGAAGGACTTCTGTGGTAGCACAGGGAGTATTCTTGAGGCTTTCATAACCTTTCTGGCATAACTGTGTTCTAGGAGGGAAAATTTGAGTTCATCATCATCATAAAAGAAAAGCATTTAATGAGTACTTTGTATGAAAGTTCATTCTGCTCTTGGTGTTGATATTAGTGTGACAGTGGCATTGAATGCTCATTTTCATATTCATTGATGAATATATTTTTTGAGAGGAACTAATGAACTGATTTCCTGGTCAAGAGCTTCAATTGTTTTTATTAACTTGAAATTAATGTGGTCCCTAGCACAGACTGGAGAACAATGGTCTTATTTTCTCTGTCCTTCTGTGAAATGTAATTAATTTCTTCAAATAGCTTAAAAGGGCTGGGGTAGAAAGGAAATAAAAGAGAAAATTCTAACCAAATTGATGCAACAGAAAGCAGATGATATTGTAAGCCTTGTGTCATTTTCTATAATGTTATCTCTTGCCTGGAGTGAGGGTTAGGGGCTAATAAAAGTAGAAAAAAACAGAAGTTCAGAATTAGTTGCAATATCTGGCTCTGTCAGGGGAAAAAGTGTTGTGAAAAGACAAGTACTTTTCCCATCAGGCTTTACTGTTTTGCAGAGTTTATGCCACAGGAAAGATACTTTTTGTACCTTTTTTGAACATTTTTTGCCTGTATTTCTTATCTTAAGGAAACATTCAATGGTGTATTAGAAAGGAGCCTGGGAAAAGATCTGAATCATTACATGAGATACCTTAAACCCATTATTTAGTAGGGAAGCACAACAAAAATATACCATTGGAGCCCATGAATGCTCTTCTAGTGCATGGCACAGGAAATTGCCAGATAGAAATATTGAATGGGAAATCTGATGTGTGGCAATGTTTTCCATGCATGACTCCTTACTCTCTTTTTGAGCACCACCCACTGTGTACAAGAAGAGATCAGTAGTTAAAAACCTTAATGAATTTCTAATTTCATAGCACCTATGTACTTTATCCTGAATTTACTCTAAATAACAGCTGAATTACTTCTAGTAGCATGTCTTTTAGGTACTTTTCCCCATCAGAGCCAATATGAAAAAATATGTGAAAGCCAAACTGCAGTCTAGACACTGATTGAAAAAATGGAAAAAAGTAAGTATTTTTAAAGGGCTACAAAGATAGATTAATGATCCTACATGCAACAATTAAATTCACCCTAAATCTTCTTTGTTTTAAGACAAAGGAAAATAGTTTAGGTCTAAGAAAGATTTATATGTGACTCACTCAAATATGATGTCTTGTTTCTCCTCTTCTTGTTTGGTTTTGTTACATGAGATCTAAGGAATCACAGAGGAGATGGCTCAGTTACTCACAGCAGCATAATGGATAGATGGAAATTTTCTGTCCAATGCATAAAATTTGTCTATTGGAATGTGATCCCAATATTAGTGGGTGGAACGTGCCTGGGCTCTCTGGCCCTTGCTGCTTGACCAGAGGCGGCAACTGTGGTGTTTTCACCTCAGAGACACCCCTGGCTGGCTGGATGTTGCAGCTGGCACTTGGAACAAGTCCAGGCAAGCAGGAACTCAGTTTTTAGCTCTAATGGGAAGGCTTTAAAGATTTTTAGAATCTGTCTCCTCTTCCTCTTCACCTCGCCTTCACCTTTAGGCGAGGTGAAGAGGAAGAGGAGACGGATTCTGCCGCAGCGTTAATCCACAGTTTTATTCCATGGTCACAGATCTCCGAATCTTGGTAACAGCTCCAACAGAATCCCGACCTCATGGTCCCGTGTCTTTTCAAGCCCAGGGAAAGGGGGAGGGGAAGGGACAGGTGAGCCACCAACCAGGTGGGAGGGGGGCAGTCTCAGGGGACAATGACACCTGGACTGGCCAATGACCCCAGGGCTGAGAAGCATCTTTGGAACTGCACCAACCAGACGATGCCCTTGCTGGAATGTTAAGATTGATGGACAGCACTTAGCAAGGGGGCAAGGGGGAGGGGAAGGGAGAGGTTGGCACACCTGAGGGACTGGGAAAGGTGAAACAGGATATTGCTTCACACCGCAACATTTGTCCTACTGGAGAGAGCAAATGGTGCGGATCAGGGTTTTGTCATTATGTGAATATAATGCTTTGAATATGAGTGTAAGAATTGTTCAGAAAAAATGATGCCCTTGTTTATATTTTCTGGCTATTTTATGTTTTAATTACATGATTTAAGAGATCAGTTCTGTGCTCTGTTCTGCTGGTTTTGTGGGTGCTACCAGTCCCTTCCTTACTAATGACTGTGGTGCTGCTCCCCTAATTAGGGGCTACACCCACGAATGTGCAGCATTGGGTGCATTTGAGGAATGTTACAAAAATGCTATCAGTAATGTGGAACACTGGTGTTATTTTACCAAGAAAATAGTACTTCTACCTAAGAAAACATGATGTTGAATTCATGTGAGATAAAGTAAGCAAATTTTCTTCTTTGTATAATGTCTTCCATCGTAACTGGTTCTATCCAATTGTTGTTAGTCCTGCTGCTAATTGATTATGTGGGAAACAAGATTAGGATTTGCAAGATTAATTTTTTTTGTCATGGTGTATTCTTCCAAAACATTAGCTACAGATGATTACAGAAAACATTTCCACTCTCCTCATGTGTAAAAAGGCAGCTTCTCTTGTTAGATCTGAGTACTTTCTCTCATTGCACAATTACTCCGGGTAAAGGTTGAGTGGAAAATCAATGCATCATTTTCAGTTTGATGTTATCAGCTGTGAAATGAATGCAGATATATTGCAGGTAGCTCTAACTAGATAAACACCAGTGAGTAAACCTAAGAACCATGGCATCAACATGGTGATATAAACCTTTGTTTTCCTGCTTCCATTCAGGTTAACAGCAGGACCAAACCACTTATTCAGTGACTTCTATTTAAAAACAAAAACAGGCAGAGTAAGGACCTGCAAAGTGAGAAGTATGCATTTTTTGAAATTAGTTTAATGCCATAGTTGGATGAAAAAATAGGTCTTGTATCTCATTGCTTGGGATTTTAGTTTTTTTGCTCAGAAAATGTTAATTCTCTCCTAAAATCAATGGGTTTCTGTTTCTGAATTGCTTAGTTCATAGCATTGACTCATGCTTCAATATCTTTTTTGTATACAACGGCATTCGCAATAGTTAATTCAGTTTTTAAACAGCCTTCAAACCTTCAAACCCTTGACATGCATGAAACATGTCAATGGGCACGGGTTGGTTGTTATCTTGCCCCCAGGTGCTGATTGAGGAAGATGAGCCAGGTTTTCAGACGTGTGTAGGCTGCCCTTTGCAGCAGAATTCGTTAATGGAATTATGCTTATTCTCAGACAAACACCTTTCCCTTTTATTATGATTTCAGCATGCTGCTCCCCACATCCACATGACTAATGGGAAGGCCTTGCAAGCCAGTGCAAGTGCCATTAAGACCAGCACCATTCCAGTGATCAAGAGACAGAGGCAAAATTGGCTTGATGCTTCAGATGATGGTTTCTTCATAGCTACAGAAGAGACCAGGTAAGAAAAAATGAAATCTTAGCAGGGAATGAGGCTTCACTGCATACGTGTTACTGATCCACTATTTCAATAACAGTTTTTGACATTATTATCTGAAGTTGCATTACAGCAGAGACCCATGCTTGGCACATGCCAAACTTCTTGCATCTTCTATCTACTAATATTATCAGCATTTCATTAATAACACTTAGTGCTACTTCTCTGTGGCAAAGATTAGAACTTTTAAATTTCACTTATTTTAGTTCATATACAATGAGGTTTAGGGCACCTCTGACCATCCAGCAAAATATAAATGCATCTACAGTGTAGGTTATCTTCTGAAATTTTCAGAACTTGAAAAATAGTGTACAGTGAAGAAATATACAGCTGATAGCATCTTTTCCAGGCTAGAAGTTGATTTCCTTTAAAAGCAACTGAGATGATAATCTCCTTCAACCTTTCATTTACAGATTATTTGGTAAAATTTAACAAGCTTTTGCTTTCCCCAAAAGTGCTTGATATCATGGAAGAGTCACTATTTTTCTGGAGGTTCCTCTATTCTGTTCTTGTCTTCCCCTGTCTGGCCCTTCCTTGATTTAATTCAGACTAAGACAAGAAGTTACAGTCTGGTTTGTTTTGTTTTTTTTTTTTTTTTTTTTTTTTTTTTTTAAGGGCCTGTTATTTAAAAACCTTTAATATCTTGCTTAATTATAGCAAGTAACATCAGACTTTCCTCGCTTCTGTGATTATTTCACAAGCCTAGAAAATCTGGTAGTTGAAGAAAAATGTAAATAATAAAAAGAGAGAAGAGAAAGAACATATGTAAATATAGAGATAAACATGGAAAATGTGCACATTTAATCCCATTAATGGCAGATTCAGCTAGGAAAGTTAACATACTAGATACTAGCACATGATGATCTGGTGGTTATTTCAACATAATTCATTATGGCACTTTTGGGGTTTTTTTATGAGGAATGCAACAATTCAGAGAGAATGGTAAGAGGCTGCTGAGCTGATGAGCTCTTAGGCTTCTGATTCCAGCCCAGATTGATGGCATTTTGAGTTGTTTGATACAAAGACTTTAGTAATATCAGACTAATCCCTAACAATTGGATCCTGAAACTGAGATTGATTACCTTTTGAAGTTTTAGAATTTCCAATTTAATTTTTTCCCAGTCTTATAGAGAAATGCCTGTTAAAGGATGAGAAATCTTACATGGGCAGTGATCTCTCCACTGATCTGGGAAGCAGCCCAGACAACTTACCTGGACTAGATGTTTAAAATGCAGGTGGTTGAAGTGTAGTGGGATGAGTCCTGGCTTTGCAAATCACTCATTTGTGATAGCTCTGCTTGTTCTCATCCTAGGAAATCCCCCTCCTACTCCCAGGGCTGCAGACCCCCTGCCCAGACCAGGGACAAAGCAGAGCTGGTTCTGGCTCTGCAGCCAGGGTGGGGCACAAACAAGGGTTTAGTGCTCAGGGGTCTGTGTCTGCTCCTCTTCTCCAAATAATGAACAGTTTCAAGTAACACTTGAAACCTCCTGGTATGGGGAACACAGGGAAGCTGGACCTCACTGACACTCCTCAAACAAGGAGGTGCCTGAACATGTGCTGTTGCATCACTCTGGCAGGTGCAGGAGCAGCACAGCAGGGAATGCTTTTTGTCTTTGAAACTCTATTTCACATGAGATCTGTTCCTTGTCTTTCACAGACGTTTTTTCCATTTTCTCTTTTTTTTTTTTTTTTTTTTTTTTTGGTACTTTCCTGTCCTCATACCATCTCCATTCATTGACTCCTTCCCTCACATGTGTCTCCTTTCTAATTTTTTCCTTTGATTCCTTTCACCTTTACTCTGAGATTATTTAGAGCTGGGCTAGTTTGCTGTCCTCTGGGCTCTGAAAGTCTCCAGCCTTTAGAACTCCCAAGTGGAAAGCCCTGCCTGGTTCTGCTGCTAGGAATGCCCCATGTCCAAGAGAACAATGAAATACTCTGTTCTTTGAGGGCAGCTGGAGGCAGACAGCAGTCCCTGCCAGGCAGCCTGTCCTGTGATAGGAGATCACAGCTCAGCACTGCCAGGACAAAGTTGAAAAGCCAAGTTGGATGCAATATAATTACAATGGGAAGAGATGACTAGGGAGGAGATGTTTGAAAAAGCAGCACAAAATTTACCCAGTCCTGACACAGAATGAAAAAAAAACCCCAAAAAAGCAACAAATAAGAATGAGCTGCTAGGGAGCAGCTATTAGGTTCTGAACATGTTCTGAACACTCAGGTCAGAAATAATCACCCTATCTAAGGTCACAACTGGTTCTTTAGGGAACTTTTTTGTGCTCCATCAGGATCCAGTCTGTTTTATCATGTGAATTTGTTCATTAAAAATACATATGAGAGCGACACATGCTAATTATAGCAAAAGGAAAAATATTTTTCAGTATAATTGCAGCCTGAAAAAAAGGAATTATTTTTCAGTATCGTTTGCAACAGTCCACAATAATTTTCATTTCTCTGTCCTAAAATTTTTTTTTGTCTAATGAATTAATGCTTAAGATTTCTATAAAATATCAAGTAGGGAGTCTAGAGGGTAAATTTTCACAGAAATTTAGCTTAAAAAGCCAATAATAGACTGTTGATATTTGTGGAGGAAAAAAAAAGAGTAATAATATTGCTCCTAGACTGAAAGAGGAGGTACTAGTCTATTTCGTGCTAATCAAACCCAAGATGCACATGAGAATTCTCAATTTTATTATTTATCAATAGATAAGGTAAATATCTATTGTTATCTATAAATATTATTATTATAATATCATTATCTTTAAATATCCTATATAAGGTAAATATATATTATCATTTATATCTATTTATTTATCTATTTATAAATATCTATTTATTAAATATTTATTTATCACTCCATTTTAGAAGAAATTTTAGTAATATTAATTTTTAATAATCACCCTTTACTTTCTGAATTTAAGCAGCAGTATTATTTCTGTGAAGTTAACTCTTCTGTATCTGATTGCTCACATATTTGAGATATTTGTAGCAATGGATGTGAAATATTAAGAGCAGTGAAAATGGGAATTATATATCATCTAAGCTTTCCATGGTAACCCTTGGAGTTACCCTGGAATTTTAGGGCAGTGCCTTTCTCTCTACGCTCAGGCCACAGTTCAACAATGCCTGCAGGTATTCTTAAAAATTAGTGTGAGCTTGTGTATCATGGAACACAAGAACTGGAGTTTACATCTGAAGTTGAACATATTTTTGGGTGCTAATCTGCCCCTCTGAGTAGAACAGGAATGTATTTTATATCAGTTGTAATGCACATCCTCATACATTTCAGCTTTGTTTTTAAGCTGTAGCTATTTGGAAGCCATTTCCTCCCCCACTGTTTATCAGTTTCTGCATATCTGGGGAAAAATGGCAGCAGAATTCCCATTTGTGTTTCCTTCCTTCCCAGGATTGCCCCTGCAGAGCTGGCTGCACACTAACACAGTGCTGAGCCCCAGTCCTTGCAGCCCACGGCCACTCTGGGAGACAGACAGGGGTTTCCATCTGTCTGCATGTTAGAGCCTTGAAGGGATCACCCTCATGAGTTTTGTCATGTCTGTATGTGGATGTCCTTCTGAATACTGTCAGCATGCTCAGTGAATTTTGCCAATGAATACAGAGGTCCCCAGTTCTGCTGTTTCATCTGTACTCTTCATTCCAAACCCTCCCTGATGCCTGTGTGAGACCAGCTCCCATGGGATTTCCCTGCCCCTCATAGACATGGGCTCACAGCAGGGATTAATCTAGACAAAAATCCACATGGCAGTTTGAGAACACTTACCTTTTGACATTACATCGTAATTTTATTGACCTTTACTGGATTTAATATTTTTGTATTTTTCTTTATTTGTATCCTTTTCAAATGAAAAAGAAATTCTCATTCTCTACTGTAAAATAACTTGCTCAAGATTTTATTCTGAAGTGCAAATCTGTTTACACAATTCATTGAAAAAATCACTCTTTAAAGAGCCTCGTGTTTATCGCTACTCACAGAAGAGTGCCCTTAGTTTTTTTTAAATATCATTAGATATTAGTTGCTGGGATTCTCCTAGCACTACGTGCATGCTTTAGGATAAGCCAGTATTCTCCTAATTATAAAGCATTTTATTCATTTCTTTGTGCTAAATCAGCTTTGCTATAAGGAAGATTTTTGGGTGATGTGGGTTCTATTGTAGGCCCAATAGAGGTCAACAGAGAAAATTACCATTTGTGAGGAACTAAATTCTTTATACAGAATTACTGTTCTGGGAGTTAATAATTGAAAAAGTTGATCATCATGGTCTTTAGAACCTTAGTAAGATGTAATATATTGGCTTAATATATATTGAGTTATAGATGATATAAACACAACCTTTGAGTCAAATTAATAATATTACTGTTGAACCATTCAATGACAAGGGGAATATATCTGTTGACAAAAACTTTTCTCACCAACTCTAGGTATGCAGTGTGCCTCTATTTCCTATACACACACTCTGTCCCTAGCAGAGTGCATGTGCATGCCAATGATCACACTTGTGTAGGGACAGCTAAAACACTGGCTGGTAAATGAATTAATTTTTTTTTCAGCATTTGCATTATAAGAAATGTGTGGAAATGTTTGGCTGCCTGCGCTATAGCAGCGGATTCTATGTGCTTTCCCTTCATGGGCCAAAAAGCATATTTGCATATAGCTCTGCAGTTGAATGACTCAATGCTTGTTTCCTTTCAGTGCTGAAGCAGTTAGAAACCTTCTCACGGTAAGTGCAACTCCATTGGGAATGAGTTAACTGCAACTGCTAAAATTAGAACGTGATCTTTAGCTGGTACCAGCAGACATGGCTTCCTTTTTTTGCTGATAAAATGGTTTGAGAGGCATCCCTGTGGCAGCATTATATAGGCAATTTTCTTATCCCTCACTTCATGTTTTGTCTCCAAAAGGCAAAATCTTCCCTTGATTTGTTGAGGTGCTATGTAAGGATATCACAACTGCTGTGATAATTACCTGGTACCACTCATTTTTTATTTATGCATGTCTCATAGCACACACAAAAAAAAGCTTAAAATCCAAAGTTGCATGTTGAGAAAGAAGAGAATGTGAGGCTGACAACCAGCTTCTGCAGAATGTTGAGTCTTGCTGTGCTGTCAGTGGTCTGCTTCTCATGCAGAAGTCTGGGAGAGCCATGCTGGTGCTCATCACCCTTCGTGCTCCTGCACGTGCTGCTGGCCCTCTCTGCAGTGCAGTTTTATCCATGGAAAACCCAGCCTGTACCTGGAAACACAAACTGAAAGCCTGCTGGAACCAAAGCCCGAGTTAAGAGTTGTGGGTGACCTGCCCCTGCCCCCTGTCTCTCCCACACGTGTTTTAATCCAGGCTTAGGCAAGGCCATGCACAGTGCTTGAGTTGCAGCACGTTGCCAGGAGAAAAGGGAAAACTGGAGGAGTAAGGCTTTGGTGCCTGGGGTCTGATACACACTGCAGAGCTGCAGCTCTACATCTGAGCCAGAGTTCCAGTGCTAACTCTTCTGCTCCTTCTTCCTCTTCACACGTACAATTCCTATCACACAAATGTCCATGGGTATGTTTACTCTTTCTTTTCCAGTTGGCCCCAACTGTGCAAAAAAAAAACTTGTGTGCCAAAAGAAAAAAAGGTATTTTTGGCCTTTGCTTTTTGTAAAGATGAGACACTTTGATTTGATCCTGGTTTTGAACTACACCACACTTGGATCCTGGGCATCGTGTATTTTCATTTCTTACCTGCATGGCACCATGGCCTTTAGACCCCAGTCCTGAACCAGCTGCAAGAAGATGCTTGTCTGCACTCTTGGAGCATCAGCTGCAAGCCTGACAATGTGATGGACCAACTCTCTAACAAAAAGCCAAATCAGCCTCTAAGGATGTAATTTTCCATCTCCTTTACTTCTGTTGTATTATATAGTTGTCATGCATCTTGAAAAGCAGGGATTACAGAATATATCCCTTAGAATTCTCTTTAATCCCTGCTGATAGGATTGCAAATATCTTATTGATTGACCATGTCTGAGTCCAGGTGAACTGACAGCTCTCTCCAGTCTCTGTGACAATACTGTGTATGAAGAATTTGGGGAGGAATTGTCTTTGCTACAGTTTAGGAGCCATCCTACTTGGTTCACTTCCATTCAAAGCTGTTATATGCTCATGAGAGAGCATAATAGTTTCTATGAGATGTTATTTTGATCTTATTTCATGTAGTCTATTCATGAATGCTGTGCACTGTTCACATCTTATAAATTCATACTTTTCTGAGTCCCAGCTGAAGTACTGTGGTATGGAATCACAAGCAGCAGTATAGAAACTAGATCATAATCTCTTACCATTCATTTCTCATTGAGCAGGTTTCACGGGTCTAAAGACATTTTTTTCTTTCAGTAATTATTTCCTGTTGGACCCTTTATAGTACCTACTAAATCAAAGTAGCACTATTGTGATAATGCAAATGTTTGTTTTTAAAAGCAGGTTCATTCCATGGAACTAAAACAACTCATTTGAAGAATGTGAATATTTTTTTAACTTAGGGAGTCATGGCTATATACAAGGAAAACATGTTTACAAAAATGCCTCAGAGCTCAGTGTAAGTTGTGCCATTGGACAGAGCTGGGAGGTTTGAAAAACACAGACTGTTGTGGGGTTTGCTTTATCAGTCTTCAGAGCAAATGGAATACAATCCAATTCTGGTTTGGAGCTGTGGATTAATCTTCTCACTGTTTAAATGGAGTTTCAGTGGCACTGCAGTAAGCTGCTTACCCTGTTTGAAGCCACATGGCCGTGGAAGGATGTTGCAGTGTTTGGAGCGCTTGCCTAGGACTTGGAAAACCATGATCCAGTTCCCTGCTTCCTCACAGACCTCCCATGACGTGTCAGTCAGGTCTTTTAAGTCTGTATCTCCAAGCATTTATATACCTAACTCCTCAGACACAAAATTAAGGAGGTGTTTAAGTGCTTGCTTGAAGATTTGGAGGCAAAGAACAGGTAGCACCTGTTCTGAAGAATCAGATGAAGCCTTCTCGTTCTTCCAGAGCACTGCTCCACATGGAGCAGGTCAGAAGCCTTAGAGGGGATCTTCTTTCAGAGGAAACTCTTTACTTTTATTGGTAATGAAGTCTCATGGAAATGCCACCCACAGGAATCCAGAAGCTGTTGACTGAACCTGGATGATTTGTTAGTTTCAGGGCTGTCTGCACTGATTAGCAGGTGAAAATTAATTAGCACAGAGCTTTGGTGATGACCACAGGGAGGCTGAGGCTGGGAACAGATGGCTGTAAATGACCTAGTTACTGCTGCCTGAAAAGTCACACCTTTGGCTCTTGTGAAATGATCCTGCCCTGTTGTGAGCAGAAATTCAAATATGCTGCCTCTCCAGGGGGGCTTAGATACCAAAGTTTGCTTTGTAATTGCATCTTAGGTCAGAGCTTGAATGTGGCTAATTCACATGGCTCAGCTAAAAAACAAAGGCATGTTTAGAAGGGTCACTCAGCCACTTGCAGTCTTCTCCACTGCTGTTGACAAATGTTCTCTCACATTCATACAGTAGGTGCAGAAATAGCCAGAAAATTTTATATTTGGGAAGGGAAATACAATTTCCAAAATAAGCCTTTTTGTAAACTTTTGTTCTTTTTGGAAACTTGGGAGGGAAAGAAAACCTCAATAACTTATATGAAATACAGGGACGATAAATACATTAAGGAAACTCCTATATAAGCACTTGGCTTTTCCAAAAACCTTGTTTTCTTTGCTGGACCTTCCAGACCCAATTCAGCAAAGCCCTTAAATCCAGTCCTGAGCTCAGTCCATCAGCTAGAGTGCATCACGTAGCCTCCAATACACCCTGTATGTCTGAGGTAAGATTGGGATGCCATGCATCTTTAACCTGTTCTTTTAACCTGTTTTCTTATGGTTTTTGACAAATTTAGAGTTTCCTGCAGTATGGTTGGCAAGGTTTCAAAAGGTTTTTTTTTCAGAAGCTGTTTTTTGTGTTTGCACAGAGGATTTGATCTAGCTGAATCCAATCCTCTTTATCGAACGTTTTAACTGAAAGTCTTAGGGCTTAGCTTTTTGTTAGCTTGCTGCTTAGCTTTTTCCTAAATCCACATACCCAGTGGGAATGTGTCATCTTGTAATATTTGGCTGCCTTCTATTGTGGGAGTTAAAACCAATTTGGTTTTGAACAAGAAGAAATTTTTCTATAAATAAGCATCTTTGTATGGGAAGCCAATTTCTCTGGCAAAGCTCTGGGAAACAAAGCAAAATAAAAATGCAAACTTGTAAGACCAACATGCTTAATATCAAAGTAAAGATAGAGATGACATTAATTATACAATTGTAACCTATAGTGAGGCTAGAGTAACATCAGCTTAGGGCTAAAATTAGTCTACTCTCACCATTCCTATGCATAAACCCTGTTAGTTTCTCACATTAGATCTTAGATATTGATGATTGTAATCCTCAAATACTGTTCAATATCACTGTTCAGATATATTTTTCACTTTTTATGATTCCTGTGCTATGTGAGCAATAACTCAGAGAAGCTGGACACAGAGTTAAGAATTATTTCATCTAAAGGCAGAGAAATACACAGCAATAATGTACATGTAGGCAGGGAAACCATGTAAGTCCTGCGGTGAACACATTGTTGCTAAAGTTAAATAGCAAAAAAGATTATAAAATTGTACTGTGGTGAGTATGTTCAAAAATACAGTGTCAGTGATCCTCACAGTCTTAAAATTCACACAGAACTGCCCACTAAATTTAATTTCTAAGTTGTCTTCTATCAGAGTTTCATTTCAAATTACAGATAGAGGATTTAATTCTGAATTAGTCCATATTTCATTGTATGTATTTAATCATTCATTCTCAGTACCTTCCCTGACAATTTGGGGTTTTTTTTAACTCATGACCTTCTGGCATAAATGTAGGTAAGGCTGTGGAAAAACAAGTGTTAGTTGGTCTCTTTTTGTGAAAAAAGCTTGCATAAGTAACTACATAGGCATTTTAAATATAAAATACCATGGAGAGCATATTGACTGTGACTGTGAAAGTCAATCACAGAGAAAAAACAGCTCTTGTCAAACATCTAAGGAGATTCGACTGCCTGTTTTTGTAACTTGTGCTATGAGTAGAGGCTAAAACATTTAATTGACAAAATACTATTCAAGTGTTTTTCTTGTAAAGAAAATACAGATCCAAACTTTAAAATTCTGAGGTTGCCTCTTGTGAGACACCAGACAAGTAATTTATTCAGCCTTTCTCTAGCTCCACCATTTTGTCTGTGAGCTTGAGTGATATTGGTGTACACCTACTCTTTAGGATGATGTGCAGTTTTTAATTAGCCAGTCCAACAAGAACTATGAGATACTGATGTGAAAAGTGCTGGCCACAAATATGGAGAGCAGGATGAGTAGCAGAAAATGAACTTGAATAGACCTTTGGTCACATAAATATTTTTAAAAAATTTTAAAAATCTTCAACCTTTGACATGAAAATGACCTTAGAGATCAGCATCAAATCATTCTGTGGCAAAGCTTTCTTCTGTCGAAGTCACATTACAGATTTCTAATCCATATTCTGCACTGGAGCTTCTGTGTGTAGAGAAATGCTGATTATGCAAGAGGTTGATGGTGTGAAGAAATGCCCCAGGGGATGGGCTTGTGAGGGAAATTTGGCTCTCCAACTGTTTCTGGTAAGACTGAATAATTTTTATTTTTCAGCCCTTGCTTAATAGCAAGTATCCAGGATGCCAAGAACCTCCTCCAACTATACCCTATTGGTACATATGTTATTCCAGGAGAAGTGTATGCATAATTGATAAAATGGAAGCATATTGTCAATCTTTTTGAGCCTCAGGTAATATTATAAGCTGTAATATCGTAAATCACAGTGTTCAGGCCAAAAACTTCATTAAATAAGCAAGGTAAGAAAAGAAAGACAGAAAAATACTAATAATATTGTACAAGTATAATATCACTTTTTTTTTTCCTATGAAAAATATAATAGGGAGTTTTCGGTTATCTTCGACTTAAATAAGCATATTTAGTTGACACAATATTTTTGAAAGTTTTCCATGCAGTATTTAATGTTGCTGGGGAAATGGCACTTAATTTTTGTAGCTCAAGGCCAGAAACAGAAGTTGTATGTTCTGTACCTTTTTGTCATCTTAGAGTCTGGGATAATGCTGGAATTGTGAATTAATATGCTAGGTGTTTGGGGAGTAGTTGAGAACAACATTGTGAACAAGCTGTTAGCCAGCTTGCTCTGGTGCACCTTCTCTTTAGGTTCTTGCTTGTCTCAGGAAAAATTATATGCTGCCAGGTGGGTAAATTTTTCATCTCAGAGCAGATGATGTTTAATCAATATACAGAATGGCCATCCTGCTGCAGAATGAATAGATGGTTTTGAAAATTCTTCTTGGTAGAGTAGGAATTCATCTTCACCCTGCTGATATAGTTAGGAAAAATAAAGGATTTGCCTTGAAATCTGCTGGTGTTTGTGCCTGTGAGCTGTGGAAGGATTTCTGGCTCCCTGGATTCCCAGAGTGTATTGACACATCTGCAGTGATCTTGTGTGTTCCCTCCCAGGGAGGAGAGATTAAGCAACTCTTTACTAGATAAAGCAGACTTCCTGCCTTGCAGGCTCTGCAGGGTAAGGTAGCTAAGGGGAGGCTAATGAATTTCAGATAAAGTGCAGAGCAGCTGTCCTGTAGCTCAGGTTACAACTCTGTTGTAGCCTGAGCCATTGCTTTGTTTGAAGGAGTATGAATAATTTACTTTTTTACCCATTCCATCAAGCTTCCTTTGCTAGGACTTAGTAGTTCTATTCCACTCTACAAAGTTGGATGCTGGTGAAATGCCATGAATTCAAAGAGAGGCTTTTCTCCCTTCCTTGAGGGAAGGGCTGTTTGAGGAGCACAGCTCTGTGCATGGCTCTGCCATCATCACTGCTGTGTGTGAGGTGCTGCCCCTGCTGAGCTTTGTAAGCTCAAAACTCAGGGCAAGTCCATGTTCACTCTGTGGTGTCCATCATCCCTACCAACTAGATCATGGAGTTTTCTAACTCTTTCTACCCCGGTAGGCCTCTGTGCTGATGGCTTTTGTGAGAAGCCAGCCTTGCACCCAAACTGATGTGCCACCCTTGTTGTGTCAGCAGTAAGCAACCTTAGCCTCTTGGTGCTAAATACCAAGCTCACAGCTGAACTGTGAGGACAATCTCACTGCTGATTGTTGGGATGGAGATTTATTCATCATGCGATGACCAGTGTATGATAGCATCTCTTCAAAATGTTTCTTAGGGGCTAGAAGTTTTTTCAGTTCCAGCATTCAACTGAAAAATGAATAGTGGTGCAGAGAGTAGGACTTTATGTTTCTTTAATTCTTTCTCTACTAAACCACTTTTAGACTCTTAATTAAATATTTTCAGGGGAAATGAAAATATGGAAAAATCTATTGAACTTGTTGATTATTCCAAAAGCCATGACAGTTCTTTGCAATTAAACTGTATAGAAATAATTTCCACAGTAGATATTTCAATAGTAGATTAACCTGTTGTTCTAGGAACTCTAGAAATGCACATGCTCCAAGGTGATTTTGATTGAAATCAGCAGCAGGTAGAAAGAGATAGAGGTGGCTTGTGCCGTACAGTAGGTCAGCACCGTCAAAGAAGTCTGTGCTTTAAACCCTTAACCTGAGATTTCTCCTCCCAATAAAGAAAATGCTTTAACCCCATTATTAATGGCTTTCTATATATACATAGTAGGTATAAGCTGTTGCTTTGAAACACAAAACATCAGAGAAGCCCTCAAGGTGATGCAGTACTTGAAAAAATACATTATCTTAAGCTGCTTAGGAAGATCTGATGCTGTAATTTGTAACTGATGTGTCTAAGAGTTATTGTTCATAGAGAACAGTCTTGTTCCATAAATATTGATAAAATATTGGAAGATAAACACTAGCAAAGGAAAACATTTCCTTGCTAGGAGGAGAAAAATAAGATAAGCTCTTAAAAGATTTAAATAATGTTGGCATGTCTACAGCAGCACCTCTTTAATCTCATAAAGGTTATATCACTCTATCTGCCATCTGTATGGGTTTTATAATGCAGCTATGTGGCTCATGGCAACAGCTTTCCAGTAGTCCCATGCTTATTAAAGTCTTCCCTTTTGTTTTTATAAATTAACATTTCCTAAGGCCCTTATTTTTAAAAGGTGTATCAGTGTCAACCCACTTCTGCCTTCCAAAACTATTTTTAACTCATTTCTGTCATGTTGAGGTTCGATTAAAATTTTAAGGCAATATGGGAAAGCTTCATCCTGAAAGTATTGAGGGAGAAAACAAAACTAAAGCAGCAAGCCAAAGAGTTAAATAAAATACTTCTCATTTGCACACAGGTAGAAATGTGGGAAGTGCTGGGAGTCCTTCAGTGAGTAACATATCAGGTTTCTAAGGATCTGTGCCTACAGCTTCATCCCAGTTAAATTCTCTTTCAGCAGGCAGCACTGCACACATTTTGGCATTTCACTATGTTTAAAACCTGTTGAAATGAATAAAAAGCCTATCAGCTTTCTAGGATAGTACCCCTTCCTGTAATTTAATTCACTGAATAGTTAAAATATACCTCTGGATAAAAGAAGCCCTCAGAGAAATAAATGATTATTTAATCTAATTACCACCAAGAAATTATGGTTATTCTTTTAAATAGTTGTTTTTTCTAAGTGACCATGAATTTGCACTTTGAAAATGAAAATTTACATTGCACAAAATTTATATTGCCTTGGAGCAGCAGCAACTTCACAAACATTTCTCTAGAATACAGGGGGTTTTTCTTATTTTTTTAGCCTTGTTTTCTTTCTGAATGGCTCTGTGGTTAGACTGATTGCAAGTTTCACACATAATTTGTGCCAGAACACAAAATTCTGCCAGTGTTGGCAGTATTTATGCATCTAGCACATTTATGTTGCTGTTTACACTTGGAAAGTTGTAGCAGAGTACTTCACCCCAGTGGAGAGATTATATGGAATTTCAACTATGATTGTGCAGGAAATCAGTTTTCCTATGCCTGCTGCTGACCTGGGGGTGTTCCGTGTGCTACCAGCAATTGGATAACAATGCATTTCCACAGCACCAGTCCTTACATATGAGGATGTTGCTCAAATGGCATCAGTCTAAAAAAGACTCAGTCAAAAATATCCAACTAATTTAGGGAGAGTGAGGAAAACAAAACTGTGTCCTTGAGCTTCAGACTCTGTAGCCAGGTTTGTATTAGATCATTAGAGTATTTTTAGTGGAAACAGAGCACCAAAAGCAATTCTGGACCTTGGTATTTAAGAAGAGTTAAGGACATCTCACAAGTGCATGTATGTTGAGGGCAATTCCTCTTCCTAGGAAAAGGTTTCTTTCAAAACAAGGTTTGTCATCTGCTGAAATATCAGCAGGCATTTGCATGCAATGAATTTCTTTCACTGTATAACTTCTTGCATAACTTGTATTTATTTAATATTGCTTCTTAAGTCCTGTTGGTACAGTTGATAAGACCAAAGTCAGTGTAGTGATCACAACTCTTGAGTCCAATGCAGAGGCAACATGGATGCACAACAGTTTATATATAGCACACAGTAACAGTCTGTACCAACAAACTTAAAGCAGGCAATGCCTTCCAGTCCTACTAGAAAAGGCTTGAAAACACAGACTTGACTAATGCCAGTTGGAGGCCTCTCTTTATTCGACTCAAGTTTAAAAATTGATGCTGTTGTAGTGTGTGGCAGAATTAGAGAAGGGAACTTTGAGTCAGCTTTTGCAAATGTGAAATTTTGCTCCCAGTTATCCTATTCTGAGAAATCTGGACAGAATAGATTATATAGGATTGTGCTTCACTTCAGCAGATGGTGAGTTACATGGAACACACTTGGATCCTGAGAAAGGGTTGGTTAATTATAAGGACTCGCCCGATTAAATTTAAGCATGGCATAAATGCCCTGTACAGCCTAACTATTATTTCTACCCATGAGCTTTCAGTCTGTGTATGAAACTTGAACGGAATCATTAGGTTTTCATCTAGACCTTTACATACATCTAGACCATACATAGACTTAAGTACATTTCCATATTTCCCTATGTGCCAAGGGTCTTGTGTACCTTTATCTGCAGTTACTAATTGAAGTGTCATGCAGACATAAAAAATGTGTATTATTCCTACATTACACCCGTGCATCACATTTTACCTCAAAATGAGCACAGTGGGCTTTACATACTGATTCCCTATTAAATATTTAGCTCATTCTCACACCTTTGGTCTCAAGAAGACTAGAAATTCAAAGCAAAGGCTTTAAAATACTTTTGAATTAGCATTTCAAGCCTGTAATGCATTATGCTTCAAGAAGTAGTACAAAAGTCAAAGAAAAAAAACCAGGGGAAATGGCAATTAATCTGTCCTAACAACTGCAAAGGATGTTACCAACGATGCAGATATTAAAGCCATTTATTGCCATTGCCAGATAAAAGCTTGATGTAATTAAAACATATGGCTGGGATTAACTGAAAGAGGGACAGGAAATTGAGCATTAAAATTGACTCTGCCCTTAGTTCAGTGTATCTTTGGGGGAGGGCAAAGTGCTATGAGTGAAAGAGGGACAACAATTTTATCTTTGAATATCCTGTCTTTTGTCAGCTATTATTGCAACCTGCATGTTTAAGTGTTAAAAAGACTCTGAAGAATTGCGAAACCTGATGAATGTGTCTCAGAAGGCTAGACTGTATTTAGATGCTAAATTCTTCAGTGTAAAGATTCTACCTTCTATAATTTTTGCAGTAAAAAGAACAGTTTTGGCTTTTAAGAAATGATTGTTTAAATATAACATGTAATGCAGTCAGTGGAAATTTCCATTCTTCCAGTTTTATTTCTGAAAGGCTGTATCCCAGAAAGCTAATTTCTGGAAGCATTTTTGCATTCCTGTTTAAGCAGAAGTGCTGGATTGCCTTTTAAGAGTGCCTAGCAGATTAGTTTTTTCTGACAGAGTATATAGAGCTAGTTTCTTGTTTCCTCTGTTTGTGGCTTGCTTGATATAATAATGTGATGACCTTCTTGTTCTGCCTTTCTTTGTGTTGGTTTTGAACCAGTGGTTAATGGGAATACCTGTATCTTTCACTTTACTGTCCATACAAAATAATGACAAATTGCAATCTCAAATCCTTTACTGTCCTTACATCTAGTGTCAGCTGCAAATTACTTTCATAAGCAGGAACCTCTAGGCAGTTTATAAAGTTGCCTTATTAAAAATTCAGAAGGGTAAGCAATGATCTGATATTATTTGAACCTTGCACTTCTCAAATGATTAATGACCACATTCCTTCTGTAAATAAAGTTTTGCAAACAAATACTTCTGTAAGGTTTTGTGGAGATGGTCCCCCTTAGTGATTGGTGTGGGTAATAGCTATTGTCTATTCACATGAATTCATTAAGCCTGGTTATCTCATTATTTTAGATAGACACATTTCTGCCAGTCTAAGATTACATTTCTATGCTTTTACCATTCTGGAAGGTATGCAATATCTTTGCAATCAATTAAGTATCTTTTTTGCCGAATTTAAGATGACCATATAAAGCAAATATGTTTTTTTTTTTCCTCAGTGGGATTGTGTGAAAAGCTGAAACTGAAATTTATGGTGATCCCTTTTCTTTTCTTCTGTTTTGCTTATTGCTGAATGGTGCTAAAGCCTAATTTGGTATTCCAGGACATGAAGACATCCTTCTTTCAAAATGGAATACATCTCTGAACCTTTAAGATATATTAACCAAAACAGATGTGTTTTTCAGGCTCCCTTTAACTTCTAATAGCAGAGTATATTCTTCTGCTTTTTGCATGTTTGGTTTTTTTTTTCCCCTTATGTTCTCTTCTGTGTCCCAGTTAACATGGAAGCTTACATCCCTGGGGACCACTCAACCTGTAACTCACTAGTAACAAACTAATGTTTGAAATTTAATATACCAATTGCTATTTTAGAATTCAATAGAATTTATTTACAGCTGATCATGTATTTTCAATGTCATGTGCCACCATTTTTCAGTTTCAGAGGTAACAGCCCACTTAGATGAAAGGGAAAAACCACTCCTTGAGTTACCATCTCAGAACCTTGATGCAGGTAGGCACCTCATCACCCTGTAGTTTGTAGGTCACATTTTCAAGTCAAAAAGTCTGAATTAGAAAGCCTGGTCTCATTAAGTATTAGAGGCCTCAGTTTGCTTTAATTCATTTCCATAAGCTCAAAATCCCTATAATTTGTAAAACTGCTGAAACAAAGGCTGGGATTCTTCATTAAATTCAGAAAATAGGTCATTTTCCAGCAGCATCTAATGTTCAGGTCTCTGCCAATGAAGATGGTTCTTGGCAAACTCTGTGTGTACCTTTTCTGATACCATACCCTGGATACCCTCAGCATTGTGGTAATTGACTTATACTAGTAAAGAGACAGAGCAGTTGAAACATAGCAAGTATTTATGCTTCAAAATTAACTATTCTTGGATATTTAGGATTACAAGACAAACAACATGGCCACCTGGAGTTAATATGTTTGCCATTTATCAGCTGAAAGTCAAAAGTGAAAATTAATTTACTGCACCTGAATGGCCCTAGTAAAAATGCCCGGAGCTCTGGATCATGTGTTATCTGTGGAAGTGGTGCAGTGTAAATAACAACAATTGCTCCCACTTTTACAGAGGTAGCACGTTCATTGGGTGCTAACATGGTCGCTTCTTCTGTGGACCTTCATTCCACTACCAGTATCACATGTGAGGATTCACTACCTGGGCATTCTGGCCCAAGATTTCATGTAATTAAATATTATTATTCAAGTATTATCTAACACCAATTCACTTTTTGATGAACCATTATCAGACAACTCTGAATCATCAGTTGCTGGACAGGGCTGACTCTTGTTGACTGCAAGTCTCTTTTCCATGAACTAGCCTTCCTGCTCTGGTAAGAGTATTTGTTATGTTTGTTATTGGCTCTTGTGCAGTCTTCTGTTAAAGACTGAGATTTATCTCTTCTGTTGTCTCTCTCTTCCTTCCCTCCTTTCCTCCTTCCCTCCTTACAGAAAAATCCGTAAGAAGTTCACCAGGTCACAGCTGAAAAGAGCTTCCAGAACACCTTGTTCTCCGATCATTGCAAAGACAAAGTCTCTCATGAACAATAGGCAGGCCCCAACAGAGCCAGGACCCATCATACACTGAAGAAATAACAGCATCAGCACCATAATAATGTCAAAATCATGTCTAATTGTGAATGCAGACATAACAGGACTTCCCACATCTCTGTGACAGAAACTTTGTGTGGACATATTGTGGCCGGGTTCCGTGTTCTGGGCAGGATCCAACAGCAGCCCTTGTTTTCCCTCATCTCTGCCAGGGCTACTTCTGGTTCACTGTACAGGCCTATCCCAGATTCCCTCCATTCCCAGACAACAGTGTTGGCTGGTCAGGGAGGGGCTGTTTGCACTGGTCCCACTAAATGGATGCAGAGTCCACCCATCACATTTGTCTATGCCTTCTTGTGGCTCAACAAAAAATATGCAGCTTTCAAAACCATTACAGTGTCTTTAAAATGGGATTTAGCCTTGAGGTGTTGCATTTTCAAACAGAACTGCAAACTTGGAGTGTTCATATTTTTCAGTATTGGCTTGAGTTACCTTGGATTGGATTTTCTGTACTGAATGTCCACAAGGACAAGGTATAGTTCAGCAGTTCTGAAACTTAGACTGAATTAGGAAATGTCCATCATTAGTGTCCAATTTTGAAAATGTTGGCCATATTAGCTGTGTTTAAAATCCTGGAAAGTATTATGTGTGACAGTAAATATCCAGCCAGACTAGGTGCATGTGTAGGAACTGGTCCCATTGTCTCTGTATTTGAAAACATCTGCCTATTTCTTTGGATATTTTTTGCATTTCTTGAAGCCTATTCTGAATAGTGAAAACCAGCAGAACACCATTCCCAGAAGACATGAAGAAACAGTTTATTTCCTATTAGTAATGTCTCTCCACAAAATAATTTCTACATTTTTATATGTCTGGATAAAGAGGTCTTGCAGAATGCTTTGAATTCATAAATGTAAGGCTACAGGTGGATACTTACCATGGAGAGATGATGTGCCTTTTGTAACTTCTTGTAGGAAACTGTCCATCTCCCTGAAGGTGGGAATGGCAACAGAGGCAGGTCTTTTATTTCTACTCAGGTACTTACAGGTGAACAATCTCTGCCCTACTTTGAAATCCAGAGAAATCCAGTGTGGAGCACCGCTGTGTGAACCTAGTTGGGATATATCAATCGTCTGAGGCAAGTTGTCCTTCAGTAGGATTGGATTCCATATGGCTTTAAAGATGTGGTCAGACACTGAACACGTCATAGCAAACTGGGACGAGCTTCAAGACTTTTTTTTTCCTCTTCATTTACTAGATAGCTCCAACAGCATAGTACAGATGTGAGGTTTTCATCCAGTTGTGGGCATGCACCCAGCTTTGTGGTTAGAAAGACAAGGATGTAAGTGACATCTCATACTTCCGGGTGATCCCCCCAAAATTATTTTCCCTCATGCATTTTATTGTTTCAGTCTGAAAGAGCATCTGTGATCTCAGCCTAGCCATACTCTCCATGTAGGATTTTCTGAGCTCCTAAGACAATGACCCAGATGCTTCTTCAAAGAAAAAAGCACTCTGACCTCTTGAAGGGACTTTCTGATGATTTTCCATAAAGATGGATCCAGGTCTTGTCCACTGTCCTTCACCAGCAAGAAAAGGATGGATACAAGGAGAGGTTGAAGACATGGAGTGCTTGCTCCTAGTGCCCTGAACATTTTAGTGAATGTCATTGATTCAGACTCAGTTGGAGAAGACCTGGAATTCATCTACCTACAGTACTTTCCAGTAGCCATTGAAATGTGCAGCTCTAGAAGTCTTCTAGGCACCAGATCTGCATTTTCCTCTAAACAGGAGGGCTTTTAATCAGATAGCTGAGTGGAGACAACCTACTCTTATTAGTAAGAATTGCCTTTATTAACAGCAACATATGGAAACACCTTCTGTATAATAGCTTCCTCACCCATTAGAATAAAGAGAACATGATTATTCAGCAATCTGTTTGACTGAAAAGTATGAAAAACATGAACATAACGAGCTTTGTCTCCCTCAGACATCACTGAAATCACACACAGCAGACTCATTTTCAAAGTGTTGTTAGCTGTAAGGTGGTAGATTTTTTTACCCTGCCTTATTAAGCCTGTACTCAAATGATTTCTTTTAGCCAGTGTGCTCCAGTGTCTAGACAGTATTTTGTAGAATCTCTGTGTGTTCCTGCTTTTGACAAAAAGTATTAGTATCTGTAATAGTCAGATGTGAAGTCATTTTTTCTTCTTTCCCTCTGAGAAGAGAGAGGGACTGGTAACACAGCTCCCTGTCAGCAGCCAGCTGCCTGATACCATTATCTTTTGCATCAAATAGCCAAGGAAAGGAAGAATCCCTTGCAGCTCCAAGCTGAGGTGCTTCCTCTGGATACACTGGATATAATGTTCCACCTCTGCCCAGCAGAGCCACTTCCCAGGTTGCAACAGCCCAGCCTTGGGATGGGCAAGGCATGGAGGAGACAGATACCTGGAACAGCTTCTGCTCTGTCCTTCAGCTGTCCTGCATGCAGCTGCAGGGAGACATCCTCTCTCCTACACTGCCCACAGGGCACAGAGAAACTGCACACCAGGCATTGCACCTTAGCTTTTACCTGCTCTCTCTTCATCTGTCCCTCAAGATGTTCTCCAGAGATGGATGCAGGATTTATCCGAGAATTACGACTGAGAGTGTGGATGGAAGATGTGCTCAAGTTGTGTTCCTCCTGCTGGGTTTGGGCATAATGATTTAAATTTTTGTAGGAATTTTGAAACTCCTCATCACAATATCATGCAATTCCATGCTTTCTGTTGAGTTAAAATATTTTTCACTGGCTGTGAGCAAAGATGACACATTCCTCTGTAAACTGAAACAGTATATCCACAACAAATCAGAGCTTTCTACTTCTTTATCAATCTTCCCAAGTTACTTATTTTAAAACCAGCCAACATATATCAGTCATCAACAATGACACTGAGTATAAACATGAACCTTGTAAGCAAGGACAAGAAGTTTGGTACTTTCCATGATATGAGAGAATCAAGGCAGCAACAGCACTGCATTTACAATGAGATTTATTTTTCTGTTAGCTAGACAAGAAATCCTTCTGAAAATTTGCCTCTCCAGTTACAAATATGGGACTAAAAAAACATGTGAAATGCACAATGTCTTTGTGTCCAGAGGCCTCATGCAGAAAGTAGGAGGATTGTTTTAATGTTTAAAATGTGTATATTGCCATTTTCAACTCCATAGCTGCTCTGCTTTCTTGAAATATTGTGTATACTGTTTTCAGATTATTTTTTAAAGGCCCCGACTTAGTGGTGGAGTTTTTGATTCTGTAAGATGGTAAAGAATGTTTTGAAATACTTGAGATTGCCTGAAATGTGTTGGTCAGATGAAAAAATCTTTAAAACCAGTGTTTTGATTAAAGGCAAATATAGCCTTCGTTTCTGCAGTCCAAGCCTTGCAGGATATTATGAAAAACTGGGAATTGGAACTGAAATGTAGAACAAACAAGGAGTAGAAATGGTGAAATGGAGCCTGCACTTACATAACGTGCACTTTTTTTAGTAAGCTAAAGTAAGATTTATTTTTTTTAATAAATATAATTTCAACAGAGATACTTTCCTAATTATGAAGGCTTAAATAAAATGGAATGGCTGCACACTAGTTTCTGATATAGTCACAGTATAACACGCCACAGCCTTTTGCAGAGAACAATTATAGTCCTTCAGAAATACTATATTACTGGACACAGTGTCTTTATGTATATGTACTGCTATGGTAATGGAATTGTTAGAATCCTTTGCAAATTTCAGCAGAATAATATTCATTTTTCATTTTCTTTTGAAGCTTCTTTATATAAACCTGTGTCTTCATAAGCCAGAGGGGTTGTCAAAAGATCTGAGTTTATATAACTGCATAGTGGATTTTTTTGGAGTAAGTCAGGACTTTTTTATTCAAATGTTGCATGTTGAGGGAGGAAACCTAATTTTGGAATACATGGGTTTTGGATAAGAGTTTTGAGGTTGTACTATATAGTGATCAACAAATTTGCAGAATATGCTCCTGTTGCTCATAAAGATTTAACAGTTGGTATTGAAATACTGTATTGATTAAATAAAAAAAAGTAAAAATTAAAGAGTTGTCTTTTAAAATTTCTGCTCTTTAGACTAAAAGTGAATTTCTCAATGGAATGGTAAAACTGGGAAGCTCAGTGTTGGGTGTTTGAGAATGTGGAGCACCTTAGAATGAAATAGTACTATTTGATTTGCATTAAAGTGTCTTTGTGTACAAACTCTGTGACTCTTGACCCTTTTTGCAGGAAACTAAATTTCTACATTTTTACTGTCATCCTGTTTCATAGTAGACTATTGAATAGTCAAAAGACTGAAGATTGGTGAACTACATGAGAGTTTAAAAGATGAATAGGTAACAAGGGGATGAGGAGAGAAGACTCAGAAGTTGGGGAAAGTGAGCCATGAGGTATTGGTCCTTACACTGGAGCACCAGAAGGCTGCTTAGGATTGAACTGAAATCTAGGCAGGAGGACTCATAGCCCACAAAAGCAATACCAGAAGCTACAGTGCATTGCAGTCTCCAGTGGACTGGCCCATCTAAACTCCTCAGGTTGGTATTAGTGTCAAAATCTTTGTATCTTCAGTTGGTAGCACCTGGAACTGGTGGCTTCTATGTAAATATGGAACATTATCTGAATCCTCTTCTTTAATGACATCTAAGCTAATTTCTGCAAATTAATTGGACTTTTTTTTCCAGAGGAGAATCATAAAAAGGTCTTCTGAACAGAGGTAAGGACTGCTGCTTCACAGGTTTGTTCAAGCCAACTCTTTCCATCCCCTGATTCCCCAGTCTGTCCTGGGGATTGCAGGATGCTTAGTCCATAGGCTAAATATTGTTTCAAATGTTTGGTTTAGAATGGATTATCTTTTTCTCCTTCCCTTCCCTCCACCTCCTTCACCAAGGACACCTGAGTAGATCCAAGTAGAAGAGCTCAAATCTTCTGTGGTGTTTGGATTCAATAGGCAAGATGAGTTGTATTTACTAGTCCTTCTGGGTGTGAAGCATTGGTGTCATGGAGGGGGTAACCTCTGGAAGCAGTCCTTTGCTGGCAGAGCTGAGAAACTGGGAATCTCTTCAAGCAGGCTTGGACAGGCTCACAAGGAATCTCAGTAAAATAGGAGGAGGTCCAAGGGACTCATTGCTTTCAAAGTATGGCTGTAGAGCCTTTCCCATGTCTGGTTGAAATAGGTACCTAAGGGATAACTTTAGTCTCCCAGTTCTTTGGTTCACTGTGAAGGTATTGATCACACATACAAAGCCTCAGCAATGAAAGGACATAAAAGGTTTTTTTCTTTCCTTTGCATGAGCAGTCAGAAAAAAGGAAAAAAATATATCTTAAAAAACACGCCTGCAATAAAAATCAACCAAACAAACAAAACCCAAAGAAACAACCAAGAAGTCCATGGCTCTGCTGTCTATTTGAAAGCAGAAATTATTGGAGAGGACATTTTGCTAAGAGCTGAGTTTTGTTTTGGTTCATGGTATATGCAAAACTTTCGTAAACCACTGTAAATACAGAAAGCTTTTCTGTGAAGTTGGTCTGACATGGTGACACTTTTCCATTGTTTCAGATGCATCATGGTTGCTTTACAAAACAAGGTAAGTAGTTGATGCATGAATGTTACCAAAGTAGTATAAAAATCCTGTGTGCACTTTAGGGCCTTGTTGTATTACAGCCACTTGTTACTACTGTGGCAAGACCAAAGTTTCTTCAAATATACATTATTTGTATACACAATAAAGTGTGCTCCCTATAAGCTAAGCAAAGGGATCTTTATGGAAATTAAAACTCATTATTGCTCATTTATATGATGATGAAACCAGGCCAAAGAACTGTCTGTGGCCAATAATATTTAAGATACACTCAAATCAAAGTCCACTTTGTATAGCTGGGATGCTCCTTAAGCATTAAAATTGGCACTGATGTTGAAAGAACATTTGCTTTTAAATGGCTTAATGGAATTTTTTTAAGGAAGAGAATCACCTTCAGGAAATAAATCTTGATCTGTACTGCTTTGGGTAATATAATTGGAAGAAAAGGTTTAGAGCCAGATTTTGATGCTGCTTCTCTTCCTTACCAGGTTGTCAGTTCATGACTGCAGAATTTCCTCACCAAAACTAAGTCCCAGCGAGTCTGGAGGAACATGGCAACTCTCTGATTTATTTTTAGAGATTTTTTTCCCCTGCTGGCTAGCTATATTATTACTTTGGAGTTTTTCCACCTCAATAATCTGGATCAATAGTTTTATTAGTGTGGGGGAGGCAGTTCATATCACCTTTGGGTTAAAAGTGGCTGTTTTACTAGTTTATTTTGCTTAGGCACATAAAAATCCATTTTGTATAATAAAAGCAAAAAAAAACCAAAAACTCAGGCATTTCTGGGAAGCTAAGAAATAAGTAAGTGTATGCAACATTAAACTAGCAGGATATGGCTGACTAGGACACTGAATGTGATTTTCTTTTGTTCATGGGTACAACTGTTCATGACAGAAGGATCATCCTTTCCAAGTGTCCTTTCTGTTACTGTTCTCTGGACACTGCACTCGCTTTTCTTGTATTCATCAAGCTCCTCCATCGTGCTGTCTGCTCTGCCCAGTCATCACTCTGGCAAAATGAACTTCTCATACTTTACCTTTTCAATAAGATAAGTTTCTTGGGCAGATACAATGAAAATTTAAAGACTATAATGTTGATGAAGGGCTCTATATTTCTTTACTTTCCTTCAGTCTTGATTTGCATTGGATTTTTAATCTTTTTATCAGGCAGTGAATCTAAGTTACACTGAATGCCTTTGATCCTTAGGATATGCATTTGTTCTATAGTAAGGTAGTTATGTTGCCCAGTCTGCTTGCAGGAGCCTGACTCAATCCCAGCTGTTGGATAATCCTGCCACATTGTTTATTTTCTGTATTAGTGACAGTAAGTCCAGTATTGATTGATTGGCTTTTCCAAGCAGCCCAGGCTCCATCCTGCCATTTGTACGTGCACAGTTCAGGCACGGTTAAGTATTTTCTCCTTTTTTTATGGCCTCTGCTTGCTTTCCTGTTTCTTGTACGTGTTCAGAAGAAAGGAAAGCCTGATGATGCTCCCCTTCCCAGGTGTGTGGGTTTGGCTCAGTTGCTGCTGAATGCCTGGGAGAAGGAAAGGTTGGATCACTGCTGGCTGTCCCTTTGCACACAGACTGTCCTGGGCACTACAGACCACTCTGATTCTTGCTCTGGAGTTCTAAGTGTGGGGACAGCCTGGCAGGCTGGTGCTGCTGGCACACACAGGAGGAGAGTGTCTTACTCTGTGGCTAAAGAAAGCTCCGTGGCACTGCTGCTCTTTGGAGTACAACAAATGGTTTGGAGTGGCTGAGCCCTCTGGAGATGCTCCCATTCCACTGCTGCATAACTGGAATACACTGCCAGCCCTCTTATTTAATGGTGTATTTGGATCCCAATGGTATGTTTGGATCCACTCCCCTTCTAAGTTGCTTCATCGATGCTCAGGCGCCCTAAGCCTGCCATATTATGTTTTCTTTGCTTTGTTGAACCCTAATCTCTATGGATTTTAACTCATGTTTCAGAATGATGCCAAGGAAGATTATAACCAAGATGCTATAAACATCTAGAAATTTTTGCTCCCTCATCCCTTCATTTTTCAATTTAAGGCCATTTTTTTTTTCCATTATGCTTCCCTTTTCACCTTTCTTTCTGTTGGTCTTTCATTTACTGATAATTAGACCTTATTTTAAATTACATAGTCTTCAAAATAAAATATTTATACCTACTGGGGTAAGAGCAGCAAACATCTGATGTGGGTTTATAGCTCCATAAGCCTAGACAGTGTACTGGCCAAATTGTCAGAACTCAAATCTGGATAAATATTTTAAACCTGCTGAGTTTCTTGGCTATTTGGATCTAGTGGTTTTGTATTTTCCCCTTCCAAAAATGGGGGCTTGCTTCAGACTTGCAATCTCAAGATGTCTGGCTTTTTTTTAGAGGAGTTCTGCTCTAGGGTTTGGCTCAACTGTACCTATTGCACATTCCTTGGCAGCCTGTAATTACACTGACTGCTTAAATGCTGAGTAGCTTTCTTCTGTTTACTGCTCATATGGATTAAATGTGCAAGATTTCAATAGAAGAATATAAATGAAGTGACTGCCTAGCTCTGGATTTTCTCCATCTTCCCTTGATGCACTAACGAGAATCAATTGCAGTTGCTTATTATTTTTAAATAGCAGTTAATTTGAGAAAATCTGATTCACTAGCTCTTTTCATTTTGCTGATTTGATTTCAGCCTTCTGCCCATCTGGGCCAACCTACGTGTACTGTTCAAAATCCAGTGCCTAAACTCACTGGTGCACACAAAGGCAGACACTCAGCCTAAATAACCAGGAAAGCACTGTCTGCAGCAGTGTATACTCCAACCCTCTGTTTTCTTATTGCTAAAACCCTCAATGAGAGAAGGGGCTTTACTTTGCAGTTAATTCTCTGTTGTGTCTGAAAGAGAATCAGAGTGATTATAAGAAAACAACTCCTCCTTATCCATTCAGTTCTCTGTGTTTTCAGATGTGGTGATAGTATCTCAGAGTTGCACAGTCACAGAAATGGTTTCCTGAGCAGATGAGTTTATTCTGCCTGGGGATGCTCTGGTGTAACTCCACACTCACCATAGGAACTGTAGAATTAATCTCTGTGAAATCATGTGGACTTCTCGAAATGGCCTTCTGGTCAAACTACTGCATCTGTGCAAATCCCCAGGACAGCAATAAAGAATCCTGAAGAAGGATTGTAGGCTAAGCTGTAAGCTCTTTAGGTTAGGGCTAATATCCTCCTGTAATTATTTAAAAATGCTTTTTAGATTTATAGCCTCATGGCAATGTCTGGGGTGAAAAAAAAGACTATTCAGGAGCTGGTAGTGTATACAGGATCTGTATTTGGACAGATGCAGCAGTGGATGTCACTGCTTTGTTCAGAGGATGTGTGTTGTTATCTGATGTGAGGAAGAAAAATATGTATTCTTTTTCTCTGAATCAAGGGCTGGGTGAGGGTTTCTAGTTCCTAATGGTCTCCCCACATTTAAATCCATGGTGATTCCTGTTCACAATTTGTTAAATGCTTTTCATTTCATGGCAAAAAAAAAGATGGGCTCATACACTGTAAATACAGGGTGGTTGTATGTGATGAAACATTGCTTTTTTCATTATATACACACAGGGAAGTTGAAATGTTATTTGTAAAGGATAAAGGTGAACTTTGCTCATGATTTTATGAACTTCTTTATTGCACAGTCCTCTGTGTGCAAACAGCACTTGATACTCTCTTACCTTTTGTTATTTCCAGCAGATTGGAGTCATTTGTTTTGTAATGTTGATCTGTGACAGAGCAGCAGGTGTTGGATAAAAGGAATCAAGATCACTTTTGGGTTTTGTGATCAAATATTTAGGGGGATTTGAGAAGTGCTGTAAAATTCAATTAGTTTTGCTTCCTATGTCCTTTTCTCCTAGACAACTGATTTGCAATTCTGGAATAATTTGTCATGATTTTTCTAAAAGTGGACCTGGTATCTGGTCTGGGCTAAGCCTTTTATCCCAGCTGGTGTTCCTGGGCTTGGTGTTCACTTTGCAAGCTGCCATGCTGGCTGAAGATGTCAGCCTGAAACAGCTGCTTGCTACTAATTCACTGCTGAAAGTTTCTGCCCTCTCTCAGCAGGGAGAATAGATGGACTGCTGTTTGCTACAAAGTTAGATTGAAAATTAGGCTTAACTCTGTGGTTCTGAAATGAGAGAATGAGGATTCAAATAAATCCACTGCCAGTGAGAGAGGGGAGTAGGGAAAACCTCTGATGGCCATGGAGGAAAAATAGCTTAGGTCAGAAGCAGCTGCAGCTGCACAGCCAGATCTGCAAGTGACCATCTGTCTGCAGCCAAAGTCAGCCTCTGGGTTTGCCCAAGGAATCATCAACCCTGCAGAAATAAATAACATTCCATGAAGAGCTATTAAGGCATGGGAAAAGTAGAAAATATCTCAAATTAATCAATGCAAAGTCATCAGCCTGATTCAAGCACCTGTATATTGCTGATTAATTCATTGTCTGCATGCCTGTGGCAAGTTCAGCATTGCTGTCAGTGTCTGCTCCTCACCAGTTTTGTGTTCTCACCTGTGTCTGTGACCACTTTTGTTCCATCATTGCCAGTTCAGGAGGGTCTGTCAGGTCTGGACACCTATTGAATAGTGTCAGACTCTGAATTGCTGAGTCCTTTCTCTCTGCACTACTTGAAAAGAGCCTGATTTTCTCAAAACTCAGACTGTGGTTGGGATAAAGGTCAGTGACTTGGTACACTTGGTATACTTGGTACAGTTTGCTTGAAATGTCAAGTATGATAACTTTTCCACAAACTAATAGGTTAATCCAATATGATCACTGAGAAAGAAATAATTCTGTTTTCAAATGTTTCCACAAACTCAGTATTGTCATGAACACAGAGACTGAATTTCTGATGGCTGGTGAAGTGCATTTCCATGGTGTTTGGAGCTGTGTACACATATTCAGGTAATTCATTCCACTCTCACTAATGCAGGATGCTATAAATCACAGCAAAAGTTTCATAAATATGCAACTAAAAATCAGGAGTGATTGTGAACGGAGTCAGCAAAAAGCCAGTTTTAGTAAAATGATCAGCAGTCAGCAAGAGCTCAGGTGAGTAGTCAGTTTTCCCTGATTTCTGGATATAAGTATGTTAATGTATTTTGCTAATCTCATGAAAAGTCTATCGAAGTTGCCATTCATTTTTTAACTTGAGCACCATCTAGTGTGCATGATAAAAAGAATTTTAAAAGTAAATTTAAGGCCAGATCATTATGGCACTTCGGAGTGGAAGTGCTGGCATATTTTCAATGTCAAGAGGAAGAAAAGCACATCAGAGCTTCCATCCTGCTAACTTTCAGTAAATCAAGCTTCAAGTGACATTCTTGGGAGCCCACTCCGCCTTTTAATTTGTGCTTTACCTAATCACTTGCTTGCACTTAAAATAAATTCAAGAAATGAAATGCACACAAATAAGTTTATTTATTGGCAAGCAGGTTAAAAACAAAAAAAACCCAGACAACAACTGTTTTTTTCTCAATACAAACACATATTTGTATAGTCCTGCAAATATAAATGCAGGGTCCTGCACGCTGCTGAAAGCTGATACTGCCTGCTCCACCAAACCCCTGGCTTCCAGCTAAATAGATCTTGGCAGATATTCTCTAGCTCTATCAGGGTTTGAATACAGTCAGAGATGAGTCTTTCCTGCATGCCTGGATCAGAGTGAGTGCATTTATGAAAAGCTGATTGTGCTTCAGTTCTTCCTGCTAGCATTGCTTGGTGCAGCCTGTGCCCATGGTGTGTTTTGGGAGCAGCCCAGCTGCCAGTGCCATTGCAAAGGAAATTAATTCTGCTCTTTGCAATACACTTGGTTTGCACCTATAGTGGGAGGTCCCTCTGACAGTAACTTCTGCTCTTGTTCTAATCACCTCACATTCCCCCATATAACAAGATTAAGAGCTGCTGCTGGAGGAACATTACTCACCCATCAGTCATTGCTCCATCACCAGTCACAGCTCTGCCCTTGCTGCAGCAGTTCCTGAGATAAGGGAAAGATCTCTTGCTCCCATGAATTCTTCTGGCTTCTGAGTAGTTTTAAAATCAGAGGAGATCAAAACCTACTGTTAGATTTTTCTTTAAAAACCTTCTGATTTGTGCAGCAAGTGAAAGGTTTTTTGGGGAAGTGAGAGGCAAAAGAAGGGGATGTTACCAAGATTTTTTAAAACTTTGAGCATCTACTTGAGCATCTACTGATTTTTTTTCTGCCATTATTTTGTGAGAAAAAAAAAAAAAAAAGGCGTAGGCATGCAAGCTAGTATTGTTTTAATCCCAGAAATGAAAGTCACAGCTGGTAGGCCTATACCCAGAGAATCAAGTTTTCTTGTTAAGAGTAAGACAAGGAAAAAAACTCATTTGGAGCATTTCTCTTTCTCAGTTGAAACAAGTCTCTGGGAATAGACATCCCTGGCCAGCTGTGTTCTGGCAAATTTAAGAGCTCCTTGCTCCTATAACATTTCTATGAGACCTGTCTCTAAACTGAAATAATTCAGATCAATAGCTTCAATTTTTAAAGCTTAATAGCTGTAACAGGATGAAGCTTTTGAACTTGACCTCTCATTTGCTGACTTGCAACCCAGACATAGGGTCTCTAGTGCAGCACAGACTGCAAATTTTCACCAAAGCCACACATCAAATGAATTCTCAGAATAAATGGTTCCTATAATAAGTGATAACAGCTGCATTGTGGTGAGTCACCCCACAGCACACTGGGGTTGAAAACTGCTCATCACCTTGTGTGTGTGAGAGAGTTGTGAGCCCTATGATGTAGGGAACACATTAGTAAACTCTGGTTTTGTGGGGATCTTCTGGTGGGATTACCTTCTCTACCCAGAACAATTTTTCTTTGAATTATGCTAAGACTCTGAAGTGTTGGGCAACTCTTCAGGCAGAGGGAGTTTTCCCTTTCTAGCCATTTGTTGTATTCCAAGAGTGAAACGCCAAATGGAAAATAAACTGAGCTAGGAAGAAAGGAGTGCCTCAGCATTTGTTCAAGAGATATGGCAGAAAATTGAGAATGCCAAACATTCATGAAAATAATGATTAAAAAATTTTGAAGTTAGGTCCCCTACTGTCATTAGTGTTTACTGTTGGGTAGTTTTATGACATTTATTTCTGCTCAGATTGTAATATCAATATTGTTGAATGATTCATAACAGACTAATTCAGTTTTTCTTTTGGAAAGGGAAATCTTGCCACAAACCAGATGTTGCGTCTGATCTGAATTTTTAAATTGATTACAAAAGCACACACAAATGTGTACTTTGTCAGGCTCTTGAAAAGGGACAGGAACTGCTTATTTTCCCTTAAGGGGGACTGTGGTGAAGAGAGCAGCAGTAAATTGATTAATAAGGACTGTGAAATTATTCAACCTTCCTCTCCCCTCCTGCCCCCCAACAAATCAAAAGGCTTGCAGTCTTCTCTATCACTAAGGCATGGTTCCCATTCCAATCTTATCAAAGTTCAGGCGGACTTGTTGCTCTCTGGTATGCAGCATGGGAAATGCCACCAAGCTAAGAATGAAGCATGTTGTTCTAGCACTACTGGCATTGGTTTGCTCACCTGAACCACACAACACAGAGAATTTGGTGGTGCTGTCTCTCAGAAAGCTCTGCTTCAGTGTTTCTCCATTTCTTTGTGTAATTTCTGGAAAGTTTAGTTCAGGTGTTTTAATTCTCCTTGCGGAGCCAACTGTCAAAGCCTTTAGCATGGAAAAGAGCTGCTTCCCACTAGTGCTTTACTGTCCATGCAGGATTTCAGTATCTCACAGAGGATTTGGAGTTATCATTTAAACATGGTTCAAGAGGCTTGCCATTCTGCCTTTTCATCAAAATTGTAATTTTGGATAAGATTGTTGAATGGAGTATTTTCAAGCAAAGATACCTATTCTTTTTTTCTTAAACAACATGGTTTTAAAAGCACTTTGATTTGGCTTAAGTCCTTTCTTCTTCAACAGTAGTTTTATAATACTTGAAGGCTGATAAGTTTACTACAAACATGCTTTGAGCCCTATTCCCTCCAGGAGTTGCTTTAAAAAAATGGAATCTAATGGATGGGTGAAGCAGCTTGGGCAGTCGTGTCACAGGGGATGAGAAAGGGGCACCTGAGGAGCCAGCATGAGCTGCAGCCTGAGGCCAGCTGGAGTTAACACCACAGAGCTCACAGTCTGAAAGGGGCTGTGTTTGTCACAGTTTCGATGTTGAAGAATTAACTGTTCACATTTTAAGACACAAATGAAGAGGAGAGCTGCTGGTCTGATGCCAGTGAAATCTGAACACCAGCACGCCAAGTTCCTACCAGAACAACTGGAATGGCTTTGGAACAGGTATCCTGAGAGGTACAGTATAATCCTCTCAAAATGTGGCTGTTTTCCTGTCATTTCATTCTGGGGGAAAAGCAGCAACTGGTCCCATTCCCTGAGCCAGTCACCTGTCTGTGTGCTAGTGGAACACCACTTGTGAAGGCTATGAGTAGGATAAGCTCAGTGAGTTCCCATCTTACCAGATGTTCATCGTTTGTTGGCATCTCATGAAAGAAAATGGAATGTCTGACTGAACAAGTGGATTATCTGCATTTTTGGGTGGTGTTTTGTTTTATTTATTTTCTTTGCAAAGCCAGGGATCTCAAATCTTCAACTGTTTCTTTTTGTTCATAAGTGAATACCTTTTTTCAGAGTCTGAAGGCCACACACCTGCATGTTCCCATTTCCTCACCCTACAACTAACTCCTGAAAACAACTCCCAGGAAATCTTGTTGATCTTATAAAAATGAAACAGCCAGTTTTAGGAGAACTACTTAGTTTAACAGACAGGGTTTATAAAATGATTCTGCACAGGGAAATTAGGACCAAATGAGAAGTAGACTAATATTTGGTTGTGGTTATGTTGAAGAGCATTCTTTATGGAAAATTTTAACTGCTATTTTTTTCCATAGAGATCTATTGTATATTGTGCTATCAGGAGCAACTGGATTAGATTTTTTTAATCATATCCCTCTTTGGGTCTGGACATTATTTATACATTTTTTAGTCTGTATCTGTTATTTTTGTGGGTAATTACCTTACGGATCAGTGAGAGAACAGAAAATAGAAATAGACAACCAAACATCTTTAAATATATGTATTGCTCATTTTTCTGTTTAGAGGCTTTGCCATCAGCTATTCTGTAATTGTGCCTTATAGCAACTTCCCTGCCAGCAAGCTTATCAGGACATTTCAGACTAGTGCAGCCTTATCTAGAGATCTTCAGTGCATGCTTTAAGATCCTTCTCCTTTATCAGACACAACTGTATCCTGGGATGACCTAAGTAGTTTGTTTCAGAGAGCATATTTACTCTCTGAATACTTCTGCTAAACCACCACAATTTAAAAGCCAGCATATGAAAGTAATTTGACTGTAGTGCCCATTCTCCTAAATATTTTGGACTAAAAGCCATGATTCAGTATCTGCTGCATCAACAGTTGAGTTGTTCCTGCAGCAGAAGCCACCGTGATGCAGTGACTGTTTTGTTGAACTTTGCAGTGCTTCAGCTGGCAGCAGGGGAACTAGAAATTGTCCTTATGCCAGGACACATTTTTCTCATGGGATCTTTTTTCTATTAATTCAATAGAACCCTTAAAATAGTGTGCCTCAGGCATTAAGGGTTGTTTCTGATCTGGATGTGAAAAACAGAAGACAGTTGCTGGAGATAATCACCTGAGAGAGAAAGACATGCAAGAACACTCCCACACAGTCACCTGCTTTGGTCTGCTTGTCTTTGGAGTTCAAGGGTCATTTATTCATGGATAAAAGTCTCCCCAAATCTGTCTTCAGCCTACACAGCTCCTAACCCTTGATCAAGGCCAAACTCCCAGAGATTTCAGTGGGGAACAGGAGCATGTGTTTCCTCATATCCATAAGGCACTTTTCAATGAAAAGTAGATGGAGAGGATTCCCCTGGTGTGACTCTTGGGGATGGTGCTGTGCAGGGCCAGGAGCTGGATTTCATGATCCTGTGGAGCCCTTCCAACTCAATATGTTCTCTGATTTTGTGACTCACTCTGGGCTATTACTTGGGAATAGGGCTTCTCTAGAATCCACAGTAATGTAGCCATACTCATGATAGTCTAGGAATACATCTACAAAGAATATATCTATAAACAAAATTTAAAAAAGAGGCAAGACTAAATGGCTACCATGTTTCAGTAGATAGTTTTAAATGATCCAAGCCTTAGGTCTTTTGCATGGACTAGGTACAATCAATCCGGGTTTTGCTAATTAATGCTTTGCTGTCTCTGCAGATTTGTCACCACTGAGCTCTGACTCAATTTTCCACCATCAGACTTGTCTATCCTGTCAGATCCACAGCTGACTCTCTTACAGTAGCTGTAAATCAATACATCTTTTTTTTTTATTTCAATGTTGTTTCCTATTCATCAGCTGATGATCAGACCAAGGATTCATTAAGAAACTTTCCCATCTGGGTTGTGATCTCTCTTTCTAGTTTATTATAGTGATGGCAGTTTTTCTCCTGGGTTTAACTTTTGCTCTGGATTTATTTGCTTTATTAGAGCTGTATTTTATTAGACTCCTATTCTAGCAAGTTACCTTGAAGTAGGTTATTGAATTAAAGCAAAGTACATTTTTAAATGATTTTAAAAAAAGAAATGGAGTCTCCGTTATAAAATGCCCTGCCTTCAGAATTATTACCTGATAGTAGGTGACTCCTTTCTGAGTTTTGATTTTTCTCATCCCTCCTTTCCAGACCATAGCAGACATGAGGCTGTTTACCTTTGTGTCTTAGGTTTATATATATTTACTTTATAATTCATTAAATTTAATCTTTAAATGTACATTTTTCAATGACATCTCAGTAACAAAAAAAAACATTAGGGTGCGTATAAAAAGTTGGATAATTATGCTTAACACTGTGTGCTACATTTGTCACTGCCATTGAATTTGCTGCAAGTGATTTGGATTGCTATTTTAAAATTAAATTTGGAGTTTATTTAATTATTTTTAGAAAATAATACAACAAAAGTCTGAGAAGAAAGAAACAAAGATGTTAATAGGATATGTACAGCCCACATCAGAAAAAAAAAATTAAAAAACTCTTTCATTGTCAATACCTGAGGTAGTACAGAAATTAATTAATTAGCAGGCACTCTGGAGAACACCTTCAGCAAGAAACTATCCTTGTTTTAGAGCTACAGGGACTGTGTAACTTCAAGGGTGCAACACATGGTGATTGTCAAGCTGCTTGGCATCTCCTTCTCCAATTCCTTCATCTTGCAAGGGAAAATTGGAAGGAAAGAGTAGGGATTAAGCTAAGCTCTCCTAGAGGTATTCAGCCATTTTCCCTGTTGTGTGCAACCAATCCAAATTATTTCTTGATTTCAGAAGACTTCTGTGTCACAGATATGAAAGAATCAGCTTCCAAAACCAAACCCAGTTACAGGGAGAAAAGAAAGGAAAATGGCAAAAATCTTGTTTTACAATTCAAACTAAAAAATGTTTTTAATGCAAGTAACACTATGGTTCTGTTTAGATATTTTTATGGCAAAAATTTTATTTTTTCAGGAGATTACAAGCTTGATCTCAAGAAGTTCCTTGGAAGCATACTTGTCACACACAATATGTAGAATCTTATAATCTCTGATTGCTATTTTGCCTCAAAACATAAAAGCAGACAAAAACTAATAGAGAAAAGTATTAAATTAAATAATCCCATTAAATTTTCTGCATTTCTAAATTTTTAATCCAGTGATCTTATCTGGTCATAAACAGTCTGTGAAAATACTGTGCATCTCAAAGTGGATGGAAGCACCTAATTTCATATGTTTAGACTCTTATACTTGAATATCTAATCCCCTCCCCATCTTTAGATATAAAAGGAATACAATTAAGTTGATTGATTAAAACTACAAGGTCCTTGAGGCAAAGTTTTCTTGCAAAAATTGCTTTTTAAAGCCTTCTTTAAAGACCCATGCTAGTATTAAATGCATATAACAACAATCCACATATTTTTTGCAGACTTTTTATTAAGTAACAATTATGTGAATAGACCAACAAACTTCTTGTTTCCTCTATTATTTCCTACAGTAAAATTGTTTAGCACTTTTAAGAAACAGTTTAAATCCCTGAAAACAAATATTCATTAATTACTTTGGAGGTAAAAAATTTGAAGCCAAGCTAATAATGTTTATTATTAATGTAATTACCAAGAAATGTTTCCAATTTAACCACTGGGAACAGTCTCCCACCAGTAAGGTGGATGCCTGAGTAACTGCTGCTGGTCTGAGGCAAAGATTTTCTCTCTTTGGTGTTGGGGATCTTCTCCCCCAACACCACGTGTTTGTATCTGTCCAAATCAATTATTTCATGTAGTGACAGTGAAGGCAAGGGAATGGTTCTGCCACAGTTGGACAATTTCCCCCTTGGAAAATTAATGCCTTGTGTTTGCCATGTTTGTAGACAATGTGAGGGAGACCAGTTGTAATTGGATAGCATAGCATTATCTCTTTGCTAAATTCCAGGAGCCTTATTTAAAGACAACTTTTATTCAACAGAGGTAATTTGCCAAGAAAGGCATGGCTTATTCTAGCAAAGTGCTGGCTTGCACACACAGGCTTCTCTCCCACATGGTGCATTACTTTTTGTAAGCTTCTATATGTGTCTCTTACCTTCTTTCAGTAAACAAAAATTTTAGAGACACAGACTAGGAAAAATAAAACTTTTTTTTTTTAATATTCACTGCAGTTGCAAACAAAAATTCAAATCCCTGAGCAGGTCTTTATATTTTTGTCTGAGGTGCTTTTCAACCTGAATTATTCTGTGATATCTCTAAAATTTTAAATTATTCAAAGTCATATATAAAAAAATAGAATAAAGCCCTCTTCCACTTGAAGTTTACTTTTTTGTGAGTTATAGTTACAGCTGCCTTATTGGTAAATGCTGTTGATTTTCAGAAGTGTATGCTGCCCTGGCTCCTGGATGGAGCCTTGGGGCTTGAGCAACCCGGGCCAGTGAAAGGTGTCCTGCCCAGGGAAGGCAGGGCTGAAATTAGATGATCTTTAAGGACCCTTCCAACCCAAATCATGCCTTGTTTTTGTACCTGCAGACATTTATGCAAATCAGTTCCTGTATCCTGAAATAACCAACCTTAGCTTCAGACGTGCAATCTAAGGGTATTGATCATGGAAAAATTGAAAGCATCTGTTGCTGGAAGAAATGCAGGGTTTGGTAAGAGCTGAGCCTTGCTGAACTCCTCATGTACTGAGGAGCCTGGGAGCACTCAGAGCTGACAACCTGGGTGCAGGCTGCCACATCCACTGGAGCACGTTGGGTGTGCCAGGTCACCCAAATGGAAGGGGAAGGCGACAGAAACGCGGATTCTCAGCGCTCTGTCAGGCCCTGGCTTCCAGCTGGGAGTAGCTGTGAGGGCAGGGAGCCCTGAGCAGCCCAGGGGAGCTGCTGTGGAGGAGCATGGCTCAGCTGGGTCTCCCAGGATGGCTGCTGTGGGTGCTGCAGCTGCTGGCTCTCACACAGCCCAGGGGAACCAGCGCTGCAGCAACCCCTGGGCTGGTGAGGGCTGACTCCTGGTGTGCTGCAGCACACACACAGCATTTACAGGGGGGTTTCAGTACTCAGGGAGCCCTTCCTGGCCTCCTGCTTCCTAAAGCCTTTAAAGAGCTGATGCACTTTCCATCACTGGAAGAGTTCTGTCCTGGCTGTTCCTGCCCAAGGCAGCTCTCACAGACCCCGTGGGCTGCTAATGGAAGTGGGCAGCACTTTATGCCTGCCCTGCGTCCTGGCCCAAGACAAATCACCCTCCAAAGCCCATTACAAAGCAGTCAAGGAGAGGCTGTTGCTTCAGCAGAATGTTCTGTAATGCAGAGGATTTCATTCCTTTGTCTGGAATGGAAAAAGTGCCTTTCCAGGATGTAATGCCATGAGAGCTGGGCTCTGAACTGCATTAGAGACCCACCCTAAATAGCTGACTGCTCTTTTGTGAAGAACTGCTAATCAAACTCCTGTAATAAAAAAATTGTCAGAATGGACTTACACTTCTAAAAAGCCCTCCAGGGTCAGTAAAAATCATTAATTCTTTTTCAAAAAGCATTCAGCTCTCTGAAACATGAGGAAATGTGTGAGGCTTATTCTCAAGCCTCTCCACTCTCTCCATTTATCTCAAAAAGTTTGTTAATTTTTAATATAATCTCAGGACTCTGGGAACTTGGGCATCAAAAATTCACTCACTGTAGTACTCAAGATATGAGAATTGAGACTGAGCAGATATTTTCCTCTTGCATAGGAATGTCATAGTTTTGAATCAACTATGGACAATACAGTTAAGAGAAATGAGGTGAGGAAGTCACGTAAAAGAAGCAAGAAAAACTATTTTTTTCTAGTTACTTTTTCTCCCTACTCTTTTCTAGTTACTTTTTCTCCCTACTCCTCTTCAAAATGCATTATTTATGGAACATGTTGTTTTCTGTGGCTGACTTATGAAAAAGCTTTGAATCAACAATTTGGTAAACCCATTATAAGGATCATTTTATAACTAGTAAGAACAATGTTGTTTAGAGATATTTCAAATGCAATGAACATTCAGAAGAAACAATAATAATTATGGCAGATGGCAAGCAGAGACATAACTTGTTTTGAATGCAAAACTGCAGTTCAGAAAGCTAATTTGGGTTTTTTTCAACTCATAGGTTATCTGCCAGAGGTTCTTACAGGCCAGATGTATGCAGCTAATCCCACAGAAATCAATGAAATTGCATGCAGAAGTGTGAGACTAAAAGAAGGTAACTTCCATTTAATAAAGTTCCCTGCTTTATCTTGGTTCTGTATTTCAAAGGCTCCTCAGCAATATTTACTTTAAAGGTGACTGTGTCACTCACTCTGCCTGCACGGTGTCAGAGGAAGCTGTAGCCCAGCTTTTCTCTGCCATTGTGCTGCTGCCATGAAATCCAGCCTTGACAAGAGAAATAGAATAGTTGAGGACCTCAAAGGCAAAGTTAAATATGCAAATCATTTCCCTAACCAATGTAGCTATTTGTGTTTACTTCCATTTGCTTCGAATAGTCTGAGTGTGGGGGTTTTTCGTAGTCAATATTGCTATTTTGTAGAAAAAATGTTTGGTTTCAACAGAAATCGTTTTCACAAGTATCTCACTTGGATTTATTATTTTCCTTCAAAAATAGAAATAGGCCAGTATTTGAACTGATAATAAGACATTTAATTAAAAAGTTCTGCCACAGTGCATAATGGGAATCATGGTTGTCTTTTCTTAGAAGATAAGACAGAGATTTCAAGCTCCATTGAATTGCTCTTGATGTGTTCTGACCAGAGAATTCCATGATATACCTGGCTTCTCCATGATGCAAAAGATTATGCGGCAACAGTGACACAATGTGCAACCTAAAAGATAAATCTGTGAGGAAGATTAATAATAAGAAATATTAGAAGGATACTTCCTCTTGGTCTCCTGTTTGGCAATGTTTCTGAAGTGAAATATTTTGTTCTGAAGTAATTTTTCACTTTTTAAAAATTTTAATGTAGTTTTTCTGGCAAAAGTCCTTTCTTTTCTACTGGTTTCTTTAGTCAGATATTTAGCATTAGTTACTAAAAATAAAGCTGTGTGGCAGATTATATTATGAATGTACATTACTGATTTTTACTTGACAAATGAAGCTTTAAAAATGCCTTACACTTGAAACAAAAATTGTATCTCCTTATGTATCTAAGCCATGAATCCAGAATTAATTTCTGTTCATTTTTGTTCATATTCTTATTAATAAAATGTCAAACATATGGATGTTTTAAAAAGGAAACAAAAAAGGGTGGTAAAACATTAAATCATATTTCTAATTAGAAGCTAATTGAATATCTTTGGTGATGTTAATGTTCTCACACTGTTGCATTGGCAACTCTTGGCAAATATTTATTTTTCTAGTGGTAACTAGCCTATGGTCATTCTAATTCCAATGGACTGGAAATTACATTTAATGCTGGTAAAGAGGATGTGACTCTGAATTGGAGTTGTGAACATAAACTTTAGCTTCAGATGAGTATGCTGATCATTTTCCTTGGTCCTTTCTTCCATAGGTGAAGGAAAGTTAGCAATGAGAGATGGAAAAGTGCTGTGGTTTAGCTCACCAAGCTGAATGTTTGGGGTTTGCTGAGTAAGGTGTGTGAATTAGATCCAGTGGAAGCTGCACAGCTGCAATAAGCATAAACAGTGAATGCGGAGTGAAATGATATGACAAATACTTAGCAGGGAATCTCTGGTCTGATTTATCCTAGAAGTAATTTTTTTCATATCTCAAAAAGCAGCAAGTTAGTAGTTAAGAGAGAATCTGCACATAAATCATTTGCATGAAGGGAAAATTGTTAAGTGCTTCAATCAATGTAACATCTCACTGGTATTGATGAGGAGTACCAGCAGCAGATGAAAGGCAGTCTGTTGAAATCATTAGATACTGGTTTCTTATCCCAGCAGGATTTCCAGCCCTGACTTGATGGTCTCTTTCAGTTGTGCTGGTTTTATCCTGGCTAGTCCTTGAGGAGAACAATTTTTTTACTGTCTGGTACAGTAAATGAGAACTGTAGCTAATAACAAATGTGTGAGCTACATGCTTTAAGTAGCTCATGTTCCCCTGTAAAGGAGATGTTGCAATAGCACATGAAAGGAGAAAGCTGGAAATATGTGCCAGTGGAAAATAAAAAACTCCAAAACCTAAAGCTGAACAATAAGGACCCTCTGTAGAATAGCAATACCATGATTTAGCAAAGCATGGAACAGCCACAATTTCCAGATTAAAGAAGAAAAGTTATTTGTTGGGTGTCAGGATGATGAATAGATTGTTTTTGCATTGCATCAACACTGCTTTTATTTTCAGTATGTTGCAGCATTGAATCAACATGTTACAGTTGCTGAATGCAACCCCATAGAAAAAAAGGGTTGTTAGGCCAGTAGCAAGAACAGTAATTCATTATCAGTGACACTTTCAATTATTACAATGAATAGGTGCCCTGAAAACATATTTTCCAAAAGCTTGTTTCTACCCTGTTCTTTGAAGAGATGTTGAAAACTCTCCTGATGACTGTTCCAGCTGTGGATTTCTCTGTCCTGGTACATGCCAATTGCCTCAGGCCTGCTTCAGGGTTTCACTACTGAAAGAATATAAGCAGCAATGTCAGCAGCAAACAGCTTGTGTAGAAGAGAGATCATATCAGAGGATCATAGCAAAACAGCTGGAAAGGACCTTATAAAATGGAAAGGACCTCTGGAGGACATCTGGTCAAATCCCTACTCCAAGAGGGACAAATTTGAAAACTTTCTTGGGACGTTGTCTGGTGGGGTTCGCACAGGAGCTTGCTTTAGGAACAGGTAGATGATCTGCTTTTTGATTGTTTGCACAGGCATTCTGAGTCTGGCAGTTTGAGGTGTATCTGGGCAAGACAAATTGACTGGTGTCTGGAGCGTGTTGCAGGAACATCTTTGTTCTGACTTTCTGGTTTGCTTCTATGAATGATTCTGCCATGCAGAGGAGGGCCTGTTAAAGGGAAGATCAAGAGGAAAGGGAGGCAAAGTTGGTTGTCACTGTGCCTTCATGACTGAGCTCAGTTTCACAGTTGGGTATAGTGAGTAATAGGTGACAAGAAAGTGCAAACAGGAGCAGAGTGTACTGAGCCTTGGCACAGGTCATGGACCAACATGTTATACACGTGCATTATTTGAAACTGCTGGGAAGATGGGCAGGGATATTTCTGGGTACTGACTGAACACACAGCCTGTGCCCAATAGTGGCTATGAAACCCTCAGGTGAGATCCAGGGAAGCATGGCTATGCAGACATCCACCACTGGATGAGGAATGGATGAGAAGGAGGAGGGCACAGAGTGAAACTTGGTTCTGAGCCACTGAGCAGAGCCTGCCCCTGGGTCTGGATGCAGTGGGGTGTTGGGCTGCCTCCAGGCAAGACTGAGCCAGCCTGCCTAGCTGGTAATGGGGGTTAGTCTTGGTTTGGTGTGCATGAGTGAAGGGCTTTTTCTGCCCAAGCTCATCCCTTGCTCGGTTCCCTCAATAAGTTGAGCTTAGCACTGTCACATTGCCTGGTGTTCCCCTTCCTGCAACTCAAATATACATCTGAATTTCAGGATGACAAGGAGTCCAGATGCCACTGGCTCACTTGCAGTCAGGCTCAGGAGCTGGAAAGTGCTAGTTGGCTCTAAATCTATCATCTCAGATGCTGAGACTGTTTCTCCCTGGAGGTTTGCCTTTGCTGCAAATAGTGGTCCCTCTTAACAGTTTAAAACACCTGAAATGTCAGAGGATTCCATGTCATCAGTTTTGCTTGGGTTAACTTTATGAAGCTGTGTAGCATAGAAAATAACAGCAAATGAAAACAGTGCTCGATTCTCTCTGTTCAGTGTCTGGCTACAAAAAATACCACAAGAGGGAATTTCACATTACAGTGCTACTGCTTTATACAGAAAGGAAGGGGCTCATTCCACATAAAAATGAAGGGCTAAGGAGCTCAGGTGTGGCTCAGAACAAGTGCAGGGAATGAAATTCACCATAAAACCCTAATGGGGTTTAGTAATGATATTTAAAAAGCTTGTCCCTTTAAAGCATTGGGCCTGATTCTAATGCCAGGATACCAGCCTAACACAGATTTTATTCAGTTGAAAGAAGACCAGATTAGCCTTTTGTAGCAATATGGCATAACCTTTCCATCTGGAATTCTTAAATTGAAATTGAAGCTGTATGATAATTCTGAATATATCCACCATAAGGCTGATAACAATTACTGGTGATCTGCTACCACTTTGTGAAGCCTATCAAGGTACTAATTTTATGGCAGCCCCTTAAGGCAGAAATCCTTATTTAAAAAAGAAAAAAGAAATAAAAAAGCAGAGTTAAACTATTTTCCATGACTGTTTGAAGAAGAACACATTGAAATTTGAAGCTCTTCTTACCATTCACAGCCATTAAGTGCATTTATTTAGATCCAGAATAAGCAGGTGAAGTTAATTATTTTTCCCCTATTACTGGTGGTTTTTGTGGTAGTGCTTTCAGCTGCACAATTATTGCCTGCTCTATGACAGCTTGGAAATTTTAAATTACTCTTAACCTTGGCCAAATTCATAACTGATATAATTTGACATTGCTTCATTTGAATTTGCAATGTTGACTGTCACTAAAGCAAGAGATGACACATGATTTCTAATGTTGAAGAAGGCAAGAAGAGTTCAGCCATACAAAAAATTGAGATGATGTGATCTTTAAATGAAGCATGTGAGAATTCTCATTTAGTGACAGGTAAATACTGAGTTAATACCAGGTTAATCAATGCTAATGGAACTGAAATGCTGCTCTAGGAAAATCCTGTGAAACCCGAGCTGGATCTGCTAGTGATACCAATAAAAATGTACTCCCACATCTTTTCTGCATGATTCAAAGATGAGAACACACAATGTGATAAATGCTTCCTTAGAGAAAATGGTCTTGCTATTTAGCTGTTTTCTAGAGATTAGGTAATAATGGAAGCAATGGAATCAGACCTGACTTCTCACAATCTGTTATTCAACAAGCAGTTTGTGCACCTTTCATTCTACACTGGATATAAAGTGTGACATATTTGGATTAAGAAGCTTGACTTGATTCTAGATTGTGATAATCAAGTTGTGGAAACCTGAATTCTTTTTTCTGGTTACCAAGGCAAAATAAGAAGGTAGTTTCTGATCTTAGAATTTGAGTGTCAGTCTGGAGTGATCCCTTGACTTCAAACCACTCCTTCTCTTTTTTCTGCCAGTGCTCATCTGTTCACATATGCTCTTGCTTTATCATTCTGTCTTCTGCTTCATACCTCAGTGGCTCTTTTAATGCATGTTCTCTGCTTCAACCACCCTTTCATTTTGTTTGTCAAGCATAGCACCACAGAATGGTTTGGTTGGAAGGGATCTCAAAGACCATCCAGTTCCAACCCCCTGCCATGGGCAGGGACACCTTCCACTACACCAGCTTGCTTAAAACCCTGCTCAACACTGCTTCTTTATTGAAAGTGCTGTTCAAAACTTATTTATTATACCTTGGTTGTCATCCCATCATCATTCCTAAATTACATTCTGAATTAATTGATGATAATTGCAACACTTCTGTTGGCTTGCTGAGAGACAGATTTAGTTTTCTGCATCTGGATTTGTCAGGGAGAGATTGAATAATGTTTGGGACAGAAACAATTGGATGGACTTCCTTACTTATAGTGGTGCCCTGGCCAGATTTTTATTTTTTTCTAGTGCTTCACTCTTCTAAAAAGATTTTCCCACTCCTGTTAAATGAAACCTGACTCCCTCTGAGATTGAGACTTCAGAGGCAATGAAATTTCCACTCCTGTTCACCCTACCTACCATCAGCACTTTAGCTGAGGTCTCTGTGTCAGGAATTGAGTCATGCTAGATCTCCCCTGCAATCATTAGGTGGAGAGAAGCAGTCTAAGGTCTACTTCTCCCTGCTATGTACCACCCTCTGGATGTGCTGCTGGCTCTCTTTAGTGACCACAGTGTTGTTTGTGCTGACTAGACTCCAAGTCTGGACAACTCAGGTTTCATCTGAGACCTTAATGTCACAGAAAATCAAACAAAGCATTAGCTGAACACATATCAAATTGACTGGAGCCAATTCAACCTTCTGACATCAATTAACTTGCCCAAAGTTTTATCTGCTGGGAAAGAACTATAAATGCTAAGCAAGGATTCCTTCATTCTCCTTTTTTTCTGGACAGCTGGGCCATGATGCCTTATTGTACACAAATGACACATGTATCCATGATGTCATATTGTATTCAAAACCCCAAAGCACCTTTTGAATTTGGGAAATTAAAACTCAGGAATAATTTTTGCATCTGGGATGCAAGCACAATTCGGAAGTAGTTCTACTGCCATTTTATTAATACTTTGAGAGACTGCAATAATTTCTTGCTGGACCCACATTTTCATCTTTTACAAGGGGCTCTCTAAATGGGTGTAGCTTAATTTTCCTTTTTTTTTGTGTGTGTGTGTGTTTCTGTTTATGAACCCTTTAAAAGTAATGCATAATGTTCAGACACATTATTTAGGTATGTAAAGGCAATTGAAGCATGGAAGAAAGGACAACAATACCAAGTTTTTGTAATGCTTCCCCAGGTGCCAAACAGAATGAAATAAGAAGAGGAAAGAAGCAGGAAATGTGTGTAACAATGAACAAAGAGCAATTCCTATTAGCACTTTATATTTCTTTGGATTGTGTTCCTTTCATCAAGCAGCTTCAGTTTGAAGGTGATGCAGAAAATACCAAAGAAAACACTTTAAAAGCAGAAAAGAACACCAGAACAAAGTTTTATGCCATATATCATCTTACTGTCTAGGCATGTGATTTTGACAAGATTCATCACAATGAAAAGCTTTCATGGCAGTGACATGGAGGTTCAGAGCATTGATATTTAATTCAACTGCTGGTGCAGATGAACCACTATAAATAACCAATGCAATGTGTTGACAGCAGGAAAAGTGAAACTCCCAGTTCTGTTCAGAGGCAATGGGAACAGATCAAAACTACAGAGAATTTCTTTGAAAATCCAAAATTCTCTTTCCTGGTTGAACTGCACATGAAATGACAGACTAATCAACAGTGAGAAATCAGCAGCAATTCTGCTGAAGAGGTATATGGTGCTTGGTCTCTAGCTGTTCCTATGAAAGCACAAGAGATGCACAAAGCAATCCCACTGCCAAGCACAAGGCCAAGAATTCCCAAACTCCATAACACCCACTTATTTATTCAATTGTTTCTGCCATTCTGGAGTTCTTCCTGGATTCATCATCATTGTCGTTGCTGTCAGTCCCAATCAATTGGTAAATTCAGCTGTTTTCTAGCCAAGAGTCTGTGAAGTGAGCTGTAGAGGAAGTGCAGTGAAATTTCAAGATGTGATATGTTTATATGCAAATTATGAGTCACAGTGAGTGTGACACACCTCTTCAAACTGTTAAGATAAGTGAGTAATGATGAATTAGTTCAATAAAGCATTGCCATGGAAAGTGAAACCTAGCTGTACTGTTTTTAGGTCTCCAACAAAACTACAGGTGCAATAAAACAATAAATCTTGTTCTGATTTTCATTCAGCCTCATCCAGTGAGAAATGGCCCAACATCAAGTGGTTCCCTTTATTTGAGGTACTACATCTGTAGCTCAGTATTTGCTGTCAGCAAGTACAGGGTAGTCTTTGGAGAGTCCAGGAGAGCCATTTGGCAAAGCATTTAAGCATATGGCTTGCTTTGGAGTACACTAAACCCCACAGGTTTCTGTTCATTTCTTTCTACAAGTGGCACCAACAGTTGCATCAGAGGGAGGAACTCTGCAGCTAAGATGCCAGGTAAGAGAGAAAGATTCCTTGCACTCCCTCACCAGGTGTAGCACGCTGTTCCCTGAGACAAAATGTTTAGTGTTGCAACTTATATTTTAAATTTTTGCTGATTAAACCTATTTTTATTTCCCTAATTAAATATTTGCTTCCCTGGGAACCTTTCTAAACTGCTCACTTTATTCTTTGTTTCTCATGGTAGCAGACACCTTTTGCATGGATATGTTCTTATCTCCAAGTAGTTCAATGTAACTATGGACAGGGACATGAACTTAAGTTCCAGAGGAAGTCTAGCTGTGTCTAAAAGCTGAAGCTATCTAGGAGAAGTGAGTTTTACAGGCATGTCTGTCCCCTATGAAATAATATGTTCTTGTGCATTAATTTCAAGTATGTTGTCTCCTGGAATATCCCTTTTTTCTTCAGTTACAGACAAAATAAGAAAAACCATTATTCATTTTCAAAGTACTTCTCATGGTGTTTCTCTTAATTTCATCTGTGATGTAAAGAACTTTGTTTTTTATGATTATATATCACAGCTGTTGAAAACCAGAAGAAACAGGTGACTTAGAAATAGAAAAAAAAAATTAATTTGTTGATTTTCGTCGTGTCATGTGAATTAAGACCTCTGTTTCGAAGAAGGGAGTAAGAAAACGATGATTTCACCTTTACACAACTTTTCTGTGGTTCTCTAGGTTTGGAACCTCCAAACCTGTTAGCTTTGTAGCCTAACAGGTGTGAAAGGCAAGGGTCAGAGGTTCCTGGGCTTCTTCACCTGTGGGTGAATACTCTGTGCTATTTGTCCCATGCTGTGCCCTTAAGCTGGTTGGAGCTCAGTGTTCCTTTATGGATTTAATTCTTGAGGCATTTTTGAGATTCAGCAAAAGGAAATTGCACTAAGTTTGAGCTAGCAGCAGTACATTTGACATAACAGCAACAGAAGGATTAGACTGGATGGTTTCTTAGCATAATCCATGGCCAAAATATAGAGCAGCATTTGCCTTTCACAGCAAATTTCAGAACTGTTGCAGTTGTTTGCTTATCATCCAGCTTTGGATCATCCTGTAAAGGTTTATGAAGTTTAAGAGGATGGTTTCACCTGCACCAGTTCTGACTTTGATCTGCTTTTGTCTCATTATATTTTAGGTACAGCAATAATTACCATAGCACTTTATAAATTCCATGCATGCAGGAAAGTTACAGCTTACATAAGGTTTCTTAAATATGTAAAAAAACCCTTTTCCAATTTACTCACAGCTCTCTTTGGATAACATCAGGCTAGATTAGGCACATTTACAATCCAGCTTAAATGTGTGATTGGCAAGACAAGATCCTGGATGTAAAAATGCAACAGAAACTTCAGAATTGGGCTCAGCTGATATTTATATTTACTGCTCAACCATTGTGGGAATGGTTAATCTTGAGAAAAGTTTAGACACAAAATTAAATCCTCAATGGCAGAAGCATGCATATGTGTGTTTATGGAATATTGAAATGCATCTAGGGGATAGCACTCTGAGTATTTAGCAGCATTGTTGCCCTAAGATATTCTTAATATTCTTTTTTTCTTCTTCCAATATTGCTGACTTAGAAGGAGTGGTGAAGAAATATATTATTACCCTGGAGTGTTGGGAAGAGCAAGTGTTAAGCCATGTAAAAACCAGCTAATTTTGTAAAAGAGTGACCCTAATCAACACAGGAAGTTACAAAATGGCCCACGTGGCACCATCAATAAGATTAATTTTGTGCACATAAATCCCAGTGAAAGTTCTTGAATGTAAATTTCTTCTTAATTGAAATGTGTTTGGCTGGGAGAGAGAGATGGGGTGACACTGGCCCAAGTGGCTTCTCTTAAGGTTTAAATTTTAACATATGTGTTGCAAACTTGTAATGCATACAGGGATTAAATAGTAAAAATATAAATATCATAGAAAGCACATGATAATCCAGTGGGTTTGGGCTCTTTGTTAGGCTTTGTTTTCTTCATCTCAGCATGTGCCTGGGTGTGGGGGAAGACAGAGAGACAATCTTTCCTTTCCTATGCTGAGAGCCCTCTGAAGGCAGAAGCAGCACTCCTGGTCTGCAGCAAGAAAGCTGTCCTGCCTTCCTGGGCTCTGGAAAGGCTGCCACTGCCAAGCAGTACAAAATTCATCCCAATTTTCTCCAAAAACTGCCTGCAGGATTGCCAGTGGGGGTACTGGGGAGACAGCTTCATGAGCCTGCTTGGCTGCTAAATCAAAAAAATTAATTTAACCTCTGATTTCATTTATGTGGTTATGAAAGATACTGAAATTGGGATTTTTTGTTTGTTTGTTTGCTTTTATTTGTTTTCTTTTTCTTAATTAAAGGACCTAATGAATTGGGGCAGAAGACACAGTGAGATGTAAAAATAATACTTATGTCTTGTACTTTTATGGCATGGCTGATTTCTGATCATGTTTTATATTGAATATTTTATTTGGGGCAACATACAAATTGAGTAGTGCTGTTCCCAGTTGTGTGAGCTTTATGATTTGATACACACTTTTAATTACAATTCTTTTCCCTTTGATCATGCCAGCATAAACCCATGTGAACTTAACTCCAAACCACATTGGGGGCTATGAACACAAAGAATATTGTCTCTGCTTTAATTTTGCATTTTAATTACTTCCCTGCCTTGAATTAATTTGTTTAGTTGATGAATTGGAAAGATAAAGCTTTTTTTTTTGGATAACTAGGCTTTGCAACCAACAGCTAATATTTGTATTTTTTGGGAAAAACCTAACAAAAAACCCCCCAACATGTTATGGATTGCTTGAAATTGTCACATATTTTTCTTTTGATCACCTTCGTCTGCTGGACAACACAATATGGCAGATGTCTGGTGTTTCTAGTTGGTTAGCTGGGTTTTGTCCTCCTGTGCTGATTAGTAAAGTTAGGTTAGGTCTCAAATGATTTGTTTGCATGTATTTTGTGGAGATGGCAGAGAGAAGCTTCTGTTTTCCTTGGAGCTTTAGACATTGGAGGGTTTTTCATCCCAAGTTCTTTAGCCTGTGACTTGGTTTCCTCTGTGACATTTATGCCTGCTCTGACATCCTGTTTCAGAGCTTTATTTGCTGGAGACCACAAAGGAAGAGCTTCTTGCAGGAAGAACTTTCTCAGCTGAATATCTCCAGAGGAGAGAAATTCAGGAATGTGAATGAATGTGGAGAGGCATTGCTTGCCTCTTCTGCTTAGGACCTGCCAGAAGAGGTTGGTCCTTTGCTGCAGTTTGGGACATCTGTACCTGGGGCCAAAATGCACTGAGTAGTCGTGGCAGGGAGATACCATGAGAGCACAGGACACACAGCTGTGTTCAGCTGCATTTCAGCAGCAAATTGCCTCAGAGTGAGAAGAGGCTTTTTGGCCACATGTGTGATTTAAGACTGTACATGGGTTTGGAGCCTGTGTGCTCCAAATGCAGAGTCTGACCACCTGCACGTCCTGGTTCACTTTGCGGCACCCTCAGTGCCTCCTTTCCAAGCAGACTGTTGTTTTTATTAGGCTTTTGCTTGAGAAAGGAAACAGGATTATTGGACTGTGTATTGGCTGTGTAGAACCATTTTTCAGTTTTTGTTCCATTATTACAACTGTTTACATTAATTGAAGTTTTAATAAAAGCCCAAGCAATTCACACAGCAGGTGCTCTCTGAGGCTAGGCACAGTCTGAGATCATCACAGCTTTCACAGGCAATCCTGCAGCTTTTTTATTTTTTCCCTGCTGCTGTGTTTACTTTGTTTCCTACAGGTGCTCAGAGAGAAATAATTGTGTGTTTTCTTTCTCATTTACCTTGTTGGTGAAGGGACTGTACCCCCTTCTGATCATTCCAGCACTTCTGTGGTCAGTCCCTCCCCAGCCCATTGTGGTGAGAGTAGTGTAATGTGCTTTTCTATCTGCTGGCTCACTGATGGCTTGTTGTAGTCTACTTTCTCTGTCCTGCTATTCATTCCACCCATAATTCCATCAATTTTTCCAGCTCCCCTTTATAGATTAGATGTTGACTGATGCAGACTTCTCAAACCCTTTTTTCTTCTGCCCTGTGAGACTTTGAGCACTACTCAGTGTAAAACATTTGACAAGTGTTTTCTTTTTAAGTGCTCCTTTCTATCAGAGTATCCCACAATAGCCATTAGACAAAGTGTCATATTCCCTTGAATATGGGGAGGGAGAAACAAAAGGGAGGCATGGGCAGGTATCTGTAATTCTCAGAAAACAGAGTGGTCCCTTTGCCAGCACTTGGCCACAGGGGTTTGCATCCTATGGAGCCCTACATTTCTTTCCTTCTCTGCACAAAGGCTTCCTGAGGATCTGGAGGATCTGGGTCTGTGTGTGAGATTCCTGACCCTGTATATTACAGCAAACTCTAGGGTGTCCCTGAGTCTGCATTCCCATCACTTACCAGATGCCAGTCACTTTTTAGTCACCCCTTCATCAGTCTCAGAAAGCTCAGTGCCACCATTTGAGTGTCCTTAATTATTTATTTGTGTATTTAGCTGTGCTTCCTTGTCCCTGGGGATATCAGCAGACTCAGAGGATGTGCTTCAGCACTGAAGCTGCCAAACACTGGGAAATGGCAGGCAGGCACAGTCTTGTAACTGTCCTGATACTGACAGCATATGAAATAATACGATTTAATGAAAATAATTATCTTCCTTTAATAGCATCGTCATACAGCAGTGAGACCTGAAGATGGCTTTCTCAAAGCTCAGCGTGACTTTTAGGACCAAAATCTTCATTTATGTGCATTTATTTCCATTAATTTTTCTAAAAGAAAGAAAAAAAAGGGAAATAAGCACTAATGAGACTTTATTAGTCCCAGGTACCGAAGGTTTGGTCTGCACACAGTTTTTCTCCTGGCACAAAAGGTCTTCCTGGGTATGATCTTTAAATCTTCTCCTCCATCTCACTTATTCCTGGTGAAACGTTATTTGAATGAAATTGCACTGGTATAATTCAATTTCCTTCTCATCTTGTAATTAGTCTACAATAGTGCTGTGATTGCATCAATACTCAGAGGTGTGAATAAAGCAATTTATCTATGCACAGGCAGGCTCTAAAACATTTATTTCCCCTAACATTTAATATCATTGAAGACCCTGTTGGTGCTTTGAGAATATTAAAGGAAGCTAGATTAATTATTTTGCCTTTAACATAGTCCTACTCTCTTTCCTTGTATGCCATGAAAAAGGGCAGCTGATGTTAATAAAATCCTTCTATCTCAGCTTTTAAATTACTTATTTTTTCTTTTTCACTTCAAGTCCTGAATATGTGAAAAAGTTTTAGGTCCTCCAAACCAAATTCCAGTTAGTGCTACTCTAAAGGAGCTGAGCTTCTTCAGTGCTATAAAAAAAATACTATTGTAATGGAAAAGTGAGTGAAATAATCCAAATTTTACAAATATACCCCAAACTCTCTATTTTTCTGGTAAAAAATTATTTCTTTGGATCATATTTTTACTTAGTGAGTTGTATGCAGGCAGAAGGGCTCATGAGAAATGCATTTTCTGCACATCAAGGTTATGCCTGAATGATGTATTTTGCATTCAGGGAGTATGTGAAAGCTGAGGTTATCTGAATTGTAACCTTGGTGTAACACTTTGAGAGCAGCAGGTTTTTTAACAGAACTGACCATGGACTTAATTTATTCCTTTTTAAAGAATAATTGAGACTCTTTTTGAACAAGCTAAGTTGCATTCCTGTCTCTTCCCCCAGGATTTATGTCCCACAAAACTTTTAATAGATACCCAATATTGTCTTCACAGTGTAAGGTTTAGCATGTTTGGATGCAATACTGGAGATTTGAATATTTGTTATATGTATAACTATCCTTGTGGCAAATCTGTGCAGAGTTTTGAAATAAAAGAAATACATTCTGATATACAACAGGATAAGCTAGTGGATAAGTTGTGTGGTTTCATGCAGGTTCTTTCAAATGTTTTTAGGGTGATTTTTAATGATATGGAGTCTTTATTTCCTTTTCTTCTCATTTCTGATTGATACTGGTATGGTTTCAGCTGCTTCTTGAGGCAGCATATGGATCTGCACGTCTTTGCTCTCTGTAGGTCAAAGCTGCAGCTTTGCTTTCCATTTCTGTTGAATAAAACACTTTAAGAGGCCTGAGGTTCAGAGAAAGAGTGCACAGCTACAGTGCAGGCTAGCTTTTGTTTGCTTGTTTGTTTCTTCTTTGATAAATTGCTTCATTTTTTTTCTTTTTCAAGCACAGTTTTTGGTCTGGTGTGCCCACTCTGTGTCCTCGTGCTGCACCTTGCGAGCTGATAACTCCCCCTGCCCCACTCCTCTGCCACACACCTCTGCACTCCAGCTCCACTGCTGCTCCCCCTGGCAGTGCTCCCTGCAATGAAAATGGGTAACTGTCCAACACAAAGCAGAAGGGAATATTGTATTTCAGTGAAGGTGGATCAGAGTATTGAATATATCGTGGTGTCACGAACTTGCCGTCTCTGATGCTGGGTTTTTGGAGCATATGGGAAAAGCAGCATAGCAACATAGCTGCTACTCCTAATTATATAGTATAAATGTCAAGCTTGTTCAAAATTCAAGGATTACACACTGCCAGAAGAAACTCTCTTCTGTAGACCGAAGCTTTTTGGCAAGAGGGTCTGAAGGAAGAAACACTAACTGTGATCTCATCAGCCTCTTTCTCAAACAGCAGGGAGATGGACAGAAAAAAGCATTTTTACAATGTCTCTGCCAAAGGACGAGATCATTTCTTGCTTTCAGCTCTAAAAAACTTCCAAGATACACAATGTTTCAACTATATTCAAATTTAAATATTAAGTTTAGAAAAGTTAACAAATACTGATTGCGTATTTAAGCATTAAAAATGTTATAAAGCACATTCAGATTCACAGATGGGTGTAACCAGCTGACATTTTGGTTGCTGTAATGTAAAAAAAAAAAAGACATAAATTATTCTCTGAGCATTTAGCAAATAGTCATAAATTACTGCTGGAAAGATCTAATAAGTATTATTCTTTTAGTTTTACTATAATTCCTAATATACAATACCTATAGTAAAAACTATCCAAGGATCTTATTAGACACAAACTAATGTGTTAGAAAGGAAACAGCCTCACCTCTGTTGCACAGCAAGGAATTGAAAGTGATGTCTATGCCAGTTGTTTGGTCAATGTTTGGCAAAGCTGATCACCTGTTAAGTGAGCTTCCAGAGACCTCTTCTTGCTTCCTGTAGAACAGGTAATAAATGAAAAGACAGGTAAGTGTTTGCCTTGATCCATATTGATTCTGAACAGCTTTTAAGTTATCCCTAATCAGCTTAGTAATTTCCAAAGTGACTGTTTTATAGTGACAAATCATATGGATGCACTAAGAAACCTGTTTGAATTTTTTAATTTAAATACTTCAGATCATAGCATTATAAGATATTCTAAAAGATGTTTTCATGCAGTTGTACCTAAAAAAAATTACCTACAAAAACATTTTACAGAAAACCCTCCAGAATTTTAAGGGACTTAAATAATACTTTTCATTATATATAAATGGTTAACAAAATTCCTACAGGACCTTTTAAATTTATAACTAATATGGCTTGATTTAAAACCAGCAAAGCATATAAGTCAAATTTCTGAATTGGCCAAGTGGCAGAGAACACACATATGATGTATGTAGAATTGGCAAAGGCTCATCTTGATGAAGAGTGCTGTAAATTACTTTTGATAAAAAAATCAGCAGAGGAAGTGAAAAATCATTACAAGCAGAACAAGAACAATAAAACATTAATGCTCTGCGTAAAGATTGATGGATAGTTGAGAAGTTGATTTGTTAAAGTCACTGGCACCACAGGGCATGAGTTTATTAAGACTATGAAAGAGGCAGAGTAAAAAATGAGATCATGCTTTAATTAACAGAAATGAAAAATAAACAGTTCAATACTTGTAGGATTTTTTAATGAAATTTTAGTTTGAGAGTAACTGTGTGTGAAAAAATCCTAAGAATTTGACTGCTTGAAAACCAACCTTCCCACTCTGATTTGTCTGAGGGGCTGAAGACACTTAATAATGGGTGGATATTTATGATAATTTAAATGTATTTCTGCTGGGTTTGACTGGGAGAGAATTAGTTTTGTTCACAGTGGCCAGTATGGAGCTGTGTTTTGGGTTTGTGCCAAAGGCAGTGTTGATAACACAGGGATGTTTCCATTACTCACAGAGCCAAGGCCTTTTCTGCTCCTCACCCCATCAACAAGGAGGCTGGGAGGGCACAAGGAGCTGGGAGGGGACCCAGCCAGGACAGCTGATCCCAGCTGATCCAAGGGATATTCCATGAGACATCAGCTCAGCACATAAAGCTGGGGCAGGAAGAAGGAAAGGAGGGTGTTCAGAGTGGTGCCATTTTGTCTTCCCAAGCAGCCACTGTGGTGATGGAGCCCTGCTTTCCTGGAGATGGCTGAACAGCTGCCTGCCCAGGGGGAAGGGGTGAATTAATTCCTCATTTTGCTTTGCTTGCACATGGGCTTTTGCTTTACCTATTAAACTGTCTTTATCTCTTTCACCTATTAAATTATCTCAACCTGTAATTTCCTCACCTTTCCAATTCTCTTCCCCATTCCACCAGGAGGAAGTGAGCAAGCAACTGAGTGGTGCTTAATTGCTGACTGGTGTTAAACCATGACAAGAAGGAAATGGGTAGAAAATCAATGCATTTTCTTGCAACCATTTTTTTTCTATAAGATTTGTCATTTTCATATACTAATGTGCATTACATGTAGTACCTTACAGGAATAAATAAATTCTCAGCTCCAGAGGGAGGAGCTATGACTGGTGTAAAGATAGAGAGGAAAATTAGGGCCCTAGATCTGGAAATTGTTGCTTGCTATGGTCATGCCTTCACATCTATTTCTACACGGGTACCCTATAAATTGTGCTACCTCATTGAGGGTCCTGACCACCCCTCTGTTACACAAATTGCCAATAGCTTTATCTGCTCAGGAAAGATGTAAAAGGCCAAACAATTCCAGTGAAAAAAATTGGCTAAAAGTTAGGGATCAGTTGACTGGACCTTCATGGTCTCAGAAACAGCCATCATATGTTTGACACTAATTGTATTTGACATCCAAGCTGAAAATTCAGAGTAGAAAGCCCAAGGATCTCAGAGGCATAAAACATCTTCTATTTTGAGAGATGAGTCACACAGATAAGAAAGTACAGAGATGCTGGAGACTACATGTATTTCTGTGTACTGTTTCCACTGTTGATCTAGGATAGGAAACTTTCTTGATAAAAGTTCATGTACAAAATTATACCCTTGGAAGCTGCCAAACTGACAGTCTTCATTCCACTGGCAGAGGTAGCATGCATTTCTTATTCTATCTAGCCAATATGCCTATATTTAACTGTTCTAAAAGCACTGAAATACAGTGTAAGGATTTTATCCTCTTGCTCATTTATGGTTTACTGCAAGATCCTGAGCTTTTCTGGGAGCTGAAGGGAGTCTTTAACTCCCACTAATTTTGCTCAAAATTGGTGTAAATAGTTCACAAGGATGCCTCCCATTCTGTGGAGACAAAATGACTCCTTTGTTTCTCCCCATATTTCATTAAATAGTTCAGGATTATAAAATAATTTGAGATATCTATCAAACAGAGGCTTCCAGGTATCTAATTGTTTAGTTAACTTCCCTCTCAGTAGGCTTATTTTGTGTTTGTGAGATTGGATTTCATCAAGAAGTAGGGCTACATCTAAAAAAGAGTTTTAGTGCCTGGTAGGGGAAAAAATAAAAATAAATCCCTTAGTCTTGGAAACACATCATAGTCAGAAGCCAGTTGCCTCTTTGGCCTAAGAAGGAGTAGAAATTCTCTCTCTTTTCTAAGAATGACAAGACTGTCTCTGGCTGTCATATATGAGAGAATTATGTTTGACTAATTCAGTTCAGACTTCAATATAATTTACAGTTCTTATTATTTGGGGAGGTGTATCACTATTGTAATTTATCTCCCAAAAGTCTTTATGTTCAGTATACAACCAGCTTTTACAGCTTGTGAATTAAAGGCTTCTCTTTCTAAAAAGCTAAGTATTTAAAAAAATGTAAGGGTGTGATAAATGTCTTTCATGTTTATCAGACAGTAAACCAAATAAAATGAGACTTGGGGGAGACATACAGTGTTTTTCTAGAGAAGGAGTGTTCTTATCAACTCTAAATAATAGAAATATAAGAAACAAATTTGTGGTGCTAACTCTCTATAAATTAGCTTTCTCTGTGTGTTGTAAATGAAACTTTGGTATAGTAGTGAAAACAACAACAACATGGGTATAAAGTTTTCAAACTCTTTAATCAGTAGGGAAAATGCAGAAAAAGTTAATCTGGATCAATACAGTGCTCTCATGTAATAGAAATGTTAATATACAACTCTTTTTTTTGCTTATAACAGTAGTTGTAAGACAGAGACAGTTGCATTGCTGTTATAAACATGATTATCTGAAGATCCAGGACAGACAAAGTTTGTAGGGAAGGTGTTCTTGGACCTCTCTTCTTGGATCTGTACATTGGACAGGTAACAAAAATGCTAAAGGGCCCAGACTGTTTCGATTATACACAGCTATTTTGCCAGATTAAATGAAATAATGTGAATTCCATATGGGATTAATAACTTTTTATTCACAGGCTAGGTCACCAGATTTCCAGTTACAACACAATGAGGACTCATGGAACTTGCTTGATGATTCCTCGTTCTTCATCTCCCATCATGCTTGGGCTTACAATTTTTACTGGGTATTTTGCTTCCAATTTACAAAATCAGTCAACAGAAGAGTTTAAATGCTCTTCTCATGCAAGGAGCTATGTAAAACTGTTTTTCCTACTTGTAACATTTTTTTCCTAAGAAATCCCACATCTTTAATGCTTTGCTCATCCTTCACTGCTTAGAAGCATGAAATCATTTAGGTTTGAAAAGACTGAGTCCAACAATTAACCCAACGCTGCCAACTTCACCACTAAAGGATGCCTCTAACTTCTACATTTCCCTAGCTTTTAAATACTCCCACAGATGCTGACTCAACAATTTTCCTGGGCAGCCAGTTCTAGTGTTGTCAATACTTTCAGAGAAGAAATTTCTCATAATATCCAACCTAAAAGTTCCCTGGCACAACTTGAGGTCATATCCCCATGTCCTATTGCTTGTTGCTTGTGCCTTTGTATCCCATTCATAGCAATCAGAGATCTGACTATATTTTTATATCTTCAAGTAGGAGGGGTTGATAAGAAAGAAAAATACTGTAGTATATCATCTATTCTTTTGAGCAAATGGTGTTACCTTGGTGTTGCTAACAGCTGTAAGTTTCTGTTTCCTTACAGGATTGGTGGATATCATTGCAAAAAGAGATGATGAAGGGTCTATCTCTGCTGTCTTATAAAACAGCTTCCTGACCTGGTTGCTGGTTCTCTGATTGTGCATGCTTGTGGATATGTTAATTCACTCTCCAGCTCTCTTCTGGAGGGAACTAATTAGTTCCCTTGGGCTCTGTCTGCTTTTGTAATGCAGCACACAAGAGTGGAACAGTCGGTCAAAACAGATGGTGCTGAGGATCCTCCTCTCTCTGTCATTTGTGTGCTATCAGCGTTGTGAAGGATGTCACAGGCTGCTGCCCTCCTGTGATCAGCTAGCTGGGGTTTCCTCTGACAGGGAAGCTTGCCTCAGTGTTCTCTGTTATGGTGGGCTCTGCTCTATGTGCCATCAGGAGCAATGGGATGCCACCACGGCCCCCACTGTGGCTCCCAACAGAATGGGAATGGTTCTGGGCCACAGGCTTACAGCATGGACACCAGGCAGGAGCTGTGCCTGGCACACCTGGCAGTTTGTGTGCACCACTGATCAAAGAGAATGAGGACACAAGAAGGAACTGAGAGATGGACCCTGTCTGAGGAGAGGAAAGCACTACCTTGAGCTGAGACTCTCAAGAGTATGCAGAATTTATCTGTATTGCTCTAATAAAAGATGTGCTCTCTTCCTATAAACTTCTCATTGAAAGGGAGAACATCTTTTATGGGATACTGTAAAACTCATGTATCATAGGTGAATCAGAAGGTTGATTTAAAAAACCTATTCTCAAGGTCAGTCCCTGGGTTTTTCTGATATCTCTGTTTTTGCAGCCAGTCTTTTGCAAATTTTGGCAATCTTATGTGTGGAGTAATCTTATTTCCTCTCAGCTGGTTTTGCTCACTTAGGAGGGAGCTCTTTGCCCATTCAGGAAGGACAGTGTGTCTTTAAAGAGCAGCATAGGAAATCCCCTGTAGCATGTTGTATGGCAAGATAAAGCTCCTTGGTAGTAGGTCTTGCTGAAGGAACAGCCTCTGTGTGCTTGGAGTCCAGAACACCTAAAACATGCCCCCTAAACTGAGACAATTTGTAGTCTATGATTCTGGGAGTGGAAGGAGTGTGGTGGTAAAAGTATTGATATTTAAGATTGAGAGGGCTGGCAAAGAAGCAACTTTGACTTAAAAAACATTAATTTCAACTAAAAGCTAACAGTCTGTGATGGTTTGCAGCTCCTCACTTCTGAGCTAAGCTCATACTGGGTGTGCCACTCCTAGAGGCTCCACCAAGAGCCATCCCTCCATATGCTCATGTTATTTACTGCTTGAGTCCTCAGAAACATGACAGTTAGCAAGTGGATTACAGAGTTCATCCCTCCCAGGGCTGAATACCCCGCTTTCCTAACACTGAAGTAATTTCTTTTTTTCATCTCTTTTATTTTTTTTGAAAGAGTGTGCTCGTGCATCCCCCTCCCCACCAGGTCACATTATGATCTGAGAGTTCTTTAAACAACCTTAAAACAGCCATTTGGGACCAATAGTACATAGACTGGGTCTCTACAAACACTTGGAAGCAGAGAAATATCCTGTCCCAGAGTTCATATTAATCATACTTCTGTCAGACATGCCCTAAATTGTACCTGCATATTCCACCTTTGGAGCCCCTAGATTCTCCAGGGGAAGTTAAATGTCACCTTCTGAGGCAGCAAAACCTGAGCTGATTGAGACACAGGGTCGAGGCTATGCACACAATTATGTTGCACACATGCTAATAAGTGCTGCAAACACGCAGGTCTTTCAGGCAGAAGCATTTTCAGAAATGATGTGGTCAGATACTCACAACTGTAATTTAATTTCTTTCCAGACATAAGCAGGAAGAAAAAGGCTGTAGAGATCTCAGGGAAGGCACTTGTAGAGCAGATAGAGATTCTCTCAGGACCGTGCTATTTTTCAAGGAGACACTTGGATGCTACACAAGTCCAGCATACCTGCCATGCCCTGAACATTAGCAATAATGAATGTCTTGCTTTGAAAGCCAAAGAAAGCGGTGTCAGGTAGGATAATAGTACAAAATGTGAGCCCATCTGTCTGTGTGATTAATGGAATGAGCCCCTTCCAGAGAATGAATGGAGGCAAGGAGCCATTTCCAGAGTTTGGGCTCAGTTTGGCATTGCACAGAGGTACAGAAAGGCTAAGAATTTGTGCAGTTGTTGATGTTCCCTGGGAAATACCAACAGAATGTGCTGGGTGATTGAACAGGGGATCTGATCCCTGTACCTTTTTCCATGAACTGAACTAAAAGGCAAAGGATCCAATAAATCCAGCCATGTTAAACCTTTTGAAGGGGAGTTGGAGGGAAAAATATTAGCAGCAAACAATATGATAACATTTTCTGTAGAAAGTATGAGTCACTCAGTTTTCAGTCAACCAATTTAATTTCAGAGAGTAAAATAAAACCATAATTTGCCTGGTCATCCATGAGGAGGCAGATGAGTAATTTTTGCAACTGGCCTGTGTCTCAAATTATATTTATAAATTAATTCCACTCTGAAACCAGAAGACCCAGACCCACCAACCTGCCATGACAGTCCAATAATGGCTTACCCTGAAAACTGCACCCACTTACAAATACAGGAAAATTCTCAATCTTATTAGTATGATCTTATTTTCAATGATACTTAGATACTTTCCCCAAAGACCTCAACTGGGACAAAGTACCTAGATTTTTCTGGCCTTTTTCAAAAATGGTTTTATTTTTTTTATTGTGATAGAGGCCACCAGCAAGATGAAATCAATGAGTTGTGTCCAATGACAATATTGATAGACCGTGTATCTGAGGCTCTCTTTCATACTCTAGGGAAAATATACATCCCAGTGCCCTCAAGGCTGAGTCACAAACTCTCTTGCTTTGCCATTCCTCACTGAACACAAAACATACTATCAAAACCAAAGTTCTCCAACAACCAAATCTGTGATCCTGAGTCACAGGTGAAATTCTGAATTTATTAGCATGTTTCTCTGGCACATGTTGTTGAACAACTTTTTCTATGGCTTTAAGGAGATTCTTTAGTCTTCTACTATTTTAAGACAGTCTATCTTTTTTTTTAAATTAGATACATTTGGCTTCAGTTTGGTATCATGTTGTCATCTGTCTCTGAAACTTCCCTAGAAGCCTGTAGAGGAAATGTGTTCTCCATGGTGCTGTTAATTTGGGTACAAGCTGAAGATGGTTTCCAGAACAGCACTGACACTCACCTGCTGGGATGGCACTGGGGCCTCCCACGCTGCTGTCTGGGGCTTGGGAACTTGCATCTCTCTTCAGCATCTCACTGCACTTTTCCAGTTCCTGGAGAAGGAACATCTATTCATAGCTGTGGCAGCATGACATTTTCCCATATTTACCAGGAATAATTGCTCTCTTCAATGTTAAGGCTTTTGGCCCTGTAGGAACCAACAGCAAAGCCTCTTTTTATGTAGATGTAATTGTCTGCAGTGCATTATTTTTCCCTCTTTCTTCATCGCTTTTACCTTTTTTAATTCCCTCCTTCACACACTATTTTTGGTCTGTGCTTTTGTTTTCCTTCTGCCCAACCTTGAATATCATGAACTGTTTCCACTGAAATTGTTTCTGGTTTTCTCTCACAAATAAGTGACAAGCACGAAGACGCGACTGTTGGGTGCACTTCATTGTCTCCAACAGCCCTCTTGCCTCCCCATGGCCTCAGTGATCTCTTCTGCCTCAGACTGAAGAGTGGGTGTGTGTCTTGAAGAAGCAGGTCTGCCAAGAGAACACAGAGTTATTGTATTTAATTGGGAAGAGGCAGGGTGTGGATGGCAGAAATGAGAGAGTTTTACCTAAATTTAGAGGTGTTCTCAATTTCTTTCCTCATCACAAATTTTTTATTTTCTTCCTTCCAGAGACTGCAGTGTTTTCCTGCCTGAACACAAAAGCTAATTTGTGAAAGATGGGAGTAAAACTGGCTTGGATAGCCTAGCTCATTAATGGCAGAAAAATTGCTTTAAGATCAGGACAATAGTGCTAGATATCTCTTGGTTCTCTGATGATTCATGATGACAGTACAGGAAAATTTTGGTCCAGCCTTGAAGCATGCCTAGTCACTGTTAAGCTGTCTTTTATCTCTGTGGTAAGAAAAAAATAGTTCATTTTCTCTTTTTTTTGAAGGAGAGAGGAAAAAAAAATGTCCCTCTAGAAGCCCTGCAGAAGGTGTATGTCATTTAAATGTCTTTAAAGCTTTGGTTTGAAAACTTCTGGAGCTCTACACAGTAATTAGTTCCATTGAGGAAGTGCACACATTCTGCTACTCATGCTAATTGCTGATAAGGAAAAGGCAGGAGGGCTCAAGTTTGAAACGTTTCAGGCGCTTGTCTTTCTTTTGCTGAGCCAATTCCTGCAAAGCTGGCAGCAGCCAGAAGGAGTGCCTTCTGCAATCATCCCTACCCAGTGCAATTTTAAAGTTTCTTCTCTTCTTTCCATCAAAAAAGCCAGGGCAGCAGCTCATGTCTTGTCAAAATGGGCTTCACATGCTTTGTGCACTGAGCAGCAGGCAGCTCAGCAAGAGGCCATGCAGATGAGTGGAAAAAGGGAAAATTGCCTCATTTCTTCATCTTTGCTGCTCAATATGAGGGAATAAATGCTGTTATAAGCATGGGGAAAGGGATGGAGCAACAGCTTAGCTAAATAATGAACCCTAGAACTCCGTTTGTCACCTTATTTCTGATAGTTAGGATTGCCAGCTTCTCTTCAGTCATGTAATACTCAGCAGCCAGACAAGGAGGAAGGGAGGAATAAATTCCAGCATATTTCCTGCTTTCTAGATGTCTCTAGTTCTTGTGATAACTCTGTAAATTTTGTAATTTGGATAGATTAAACTTTAGACTAGATGAGTAAAATTGGAATTCAATTTTAATTTTTTCAAAATAGAATTTTAAAATAAGTTTTGTCATTAGGATTTTTAGTATCTGAAAGTAGCAATATTTTCTGTTAAAGGTCAAACTCAAATTTTTGCAGAAGGCAATGGGTTCCATTTGAGATTTTAGCCACTGTATCAGATAAAACAAAATCTTGTAAATGCGTCCTTTGTTTAGTAAATTTAGTAAATGTAATATTCTGATACAACTGACTGCTATTGAAATTAGTTAAATTTCCCTAACTTTACCTGACATTACTTTAGATTTAATTAACAAAAAGCTGGGCCAAATAGTCAGGCCAAAGTTAGACAATTTGCATTTTGCTGTATGCTAAATTGACATGCCTAAAAATATTTTAGAATCTAGGCACCCTTAATATTTGCAAAGCAGTGTAAAAATGTGGAGAGCTGTGTAGATTTTACAAGGTTTTAGAATTCATTTAAAAAGAAGGCTAAATGTCCCTCTGGGAACAAAACAGTAATTTATGTCCTTTTGAGCTGTAGTACCAGAAGTACAAAACATTTACAGAGATTTTATTAGAATTCAGAATGAACACTGATAGTGCTTTGGATACTTTGAGGTAATTTTAATTTATGATTCTTGATTTTTGCTTGGAAATGCTGAGTAGAAACAGCTCTCTTCTTGTCTGTTATGACTTCCTTGGTGACTGTATCAGGGGATGAGAAGGTCAAACCTTTCTAATTTGAAGTCTCACTTGAAGAATGACAAAAAGAATAAGCACCTGATACAGAGAGACTGCTTTATTTATCACAAACCTTCAGATTTTGACAGTATTTAAGATCAACGTTCATGTTTAACATTTAGCCCGTGTTTAATTAATTTTTTTCTTCCAAAACTGACTGACAAATTTATACAATCTAAAACTGAAATTTTAAGTTTAAAAAAAAGAAGCATAAGACATAGTGGGGATCTTTGAGAGGTGCTTTGCTATATACGAAGACTCACAGATTCTGAAGCAGAATCTCTTCTATCTTTGTGAAAAAAGTATTCAGATGTTGCATTTTATTATAAAAATCTGTACTGGCTGGGTGGTTGTTTGGCTGGGGTGAGGAGCTGGAATTGCATATTGCCTCCCTCCCTCCTCAGATGTGGTACATACACCTGGGAGCTGTATTTACCTGCAGCCTTGTGAGTTTCCCATGGACTGAGAGGAATTCCTTCAGGATTTTGTTTGTGCCTCTCTGTACAGTCTGTTCTTTCCTTTCTAATGTGCTGGGGATCCATTTTCATCTTGTGATCTACGATAACCTCCAAGTGATCTCCAGCAGAACATTTGCCCATGTTTTTATGCAGTGGATTTGTTTGTGCCTGAGTGTGTTCCTTGTTGTCCAGTTGTCCCCACTGAATTCCACTCTAGTGTTTAGAGCTTTCTACAGACTAAGAAAGTAGTGAACTCTAAGCCAGACTTCGAGGATACTGGAATTTGACCTGCTTTGGGAGTGTGTGTGTTTAGCTTTTCTTAAAGGAGGGAGGTGAGGGCAGAGAAGTACTCTTGCCCTTGTCATTGTTGGGAAAAAATGAAATGTATCCTGACTTCAGAGCAAGGCCTGAGAACTCAGGATAATAAAATGAAACTAAGAAATTTTCATAAAATGCAAGATGGTGCTTGACCTGCTAATTTCTGAGTGTATAAGGAGTTATAGCACTGAAATGTACTGTGAAACCTAAACATATCATGCTAGGTTAGCAGTGCAAAGAAAGGCCAGACCATGGAGGGCCATCTAGCAAACAGATGATATGCATAGAATAACTAAAAGGAGGTAATGTGGTATTGATCTTTAAAAGCATTGTCCAACAAATCTAACTCAATCTCTCCTAAAGTAAAGGAATAAATATTAAGGAGAGTAAAGAGCTGGTGTATAATGGTAACAGACCAAGAAGCAATAAGAATCATGAGCTGATGATGGAGGAAAAATCCTGTCAGATAAACTTGATTAATATTTTGCAGATTGAATTACAGATGGTTGCAGTGGAACAGATGTAATTTGTATGGCTGTCAGATCCTGCTCCTATTTTTACAGATGAAAATTGTGACTGACTGTTGACATCCGTCGAGGAGATTTCACTGACTGAACTCAGAGAACAGGGAATAACACATCCCTCATGTTCCCTGAAGCAATATTGTCTTTGTAAATATGCATTCAAACACTGCTATGCATATTTGCACAGTGAGGTAAATTTATACACCACAGAAAGTGGATAAATGTATAGATCTGTGGTTCTGGGGGAAGTAGGAAATGAGCTGTGGATAATATTGCAAGCTTGTTTTGAATTGAAAACAAGATTGTCTAAATGGCAAGTTCCAAAAAGAAGGTGTTTTCCTGAGAGGACACTGCACTTGAGGAGCTTGTACCACATGTTTTATGGTCTGAAATGTGGTGTGAGGAGAATGCCAGGAGTGGTGGAGAATGTAATCCATGGTGGGTAAAGCCAGAGGATTGCAAAGGCTGGAGGGAGACAAAACTTCATGTATCCTGCAAGAACTGGTCCTTAGGAAGATCTTCCCTCAAAGTACTCCCTAACCCTAATTTTGAAGTGCAATAGCTGGAACACCTCAGGACAGAGCTATGGGATGACTGGAAACTGCTCTCATTGTCACTTCCAGCACTGCCTGTTCAGCAGCAGAGACACATCTGGAATCACAGAGTAATCCAAGACAACTTACTGAATGAACTTGTGCCATGCTCACAGTTCTGAAGTGTGAGTAGTTTCCTCTTTGCAGTGGGAATTAAGATCCCCAGACAATGTCTAAACTGCTGATAATGTACTCAGTTTATGAAGAGTAATGTGCCAAGTTGTGACAGGACAGCAATATTGCAGAAATCGATCTGATTAAAGTAGAAGTACGGGTAGAAAAACAAATTTGTTTTATCTAAAAGTGATTTTTTTTAATGCTATGAAATACCAGGATTATTTTGAACTTGGTTTGGATAATGCAGAATTTCAATTGCAGATTCCAGAGGAATATGGGAGAGCCATCAGTGTATAAACACGGGCCTTGAAGTCTCATTTTGGCTTGCTGACTTCCCATGTTGCTGCTCCCAGCTCTGGCAAAGGGCTCTCTCTACAAAATGGAAACAGAAATCCTGATAAGTTTCAAAGTTCTGATGTTAGTACAAAGGGATAGAATAACTGGGATTTAATAGAGTCTCCAGCACAGGGAGAGTATACTCAATGTGCAGTGTGACAAATATTGAGGAAAATGTAGTAGGACAGGAAAGCACAGAGTTGTTGTCATATGTTCATGCTGGAAGGAGCTGCTTGATTGCTATATTACTGCTTGCCCTGAGAATATTGCTAATTTGATGTTTACACATCAAGAGGTAATATTTTTGTACAAATGCAATTAAATGGCAGGACTCTTTTTCTTAGTCATCCCTGTTCTACTCTTGATGTCTTTTTCTCAGTCAGGCACCTGAATTTTCACATCATCGTGATTAGAAAAGCCCAGTTTTAACACAATAACTCTTTAACTCAAAGGACTGTGCAGTCTTTGTTTCTCACTGCTGGAGACTTAGGAAAAGTACTGAGCATCCAGACCTGCAGAAGTGCTGCTAGGAGGAGAAACAAACATATGCTGTGGGTGAAGGAAATGGAAGGCTAACGACGCTTTTGTCAGATGCCTTTCCCTGCTTTTTGTGCAGCTCCCTTTCTCTAGCTTGCTGTTTAGCCTACAGGCCTCAGGGAAACAGATTGTCACAATCCAAGTTTTTTCAGTGCCTTCCTGATCATGGGAGCCTTACATTACAGAGTATTTGCTTCATTGATGACTCAACTATAGTGGGATTTGCCTTCTGTGCAGCTTTTCCCTCCTGGTCTCCAGCACCAGCATAAGCCTAAGAAGAGAGAGGGTTAGATTTTACCCAGAGAACAGGGAATCCTAAAGAAAAACTCCTCTGAGGATGCAGCAGTAGCACCGTCTCTCCAAGCCACAAGGGACCCTGTTATGCCTTATCCATGTGCCACGTGGCAGTGAATGTGGTAAAAATCCCTACACAGAGCATTTTAAGGAACTCAGTATTTTCACCCCTGCTCAGGAAAAGCACCCATTGAACTCAGCTGGAACAAAGACAAGGAGAATGTGCCATTCTGCACTGTCCAGGCTGTGTGAAATACAAAGCTGTGTTTCATGTCAGGTACACACAGGCAACGTGTGCATTTGTGATTGTGAGATGTGTGGAAACTGACCATGGGACAGTTATAAAGATGAATTCTAACAATAACTGAGAAAAATAAAGCAGGGAAGAAGACCTTTGAACCTATCCTTTGTTTGCAATTAACCTTTATAAGCCTTAAGTTGATTTAGGAGCATTTGAATTAAAGTTTTAAGGATGTTGCTTTTTGACAGGAACTTTCTGCTTGTAAGCCTTAAAGAGTTTTGCAATAACAACCTTTGGAAGTATAATTTTAGAATATTGCTTGTAGTAAGGATCTTTTGAAACTATAGCTTTAGAATCTATAAAAAGGAAACATGCAGCTTGAGAAAGGAAGATGAACATCAACTCAAGGACTAAGGGAAGCTGGACATCACTGTTATGAGATTTATAGTCCTTTCAATCAAAAGGTGGACCCACAGCTGGAAACTGGACTTCACCAGATGAAATACTCCTTCCTTCTTTCGGAAACCAGACCACCACCACCTGGGATACTCCTTTCGGGATGTGCATCCTGAGAAAAACTAAATCACAATAGTGTATAGAATTGTGACGTAAAAATTGGGAATAGAAACTGCTGATGAGTAAAAATTGGGAATAGAAACTGCTGAGAAAGCTGATGAGCACCCCTATCAATACCTGTAAACCCCAACTATCAGTGTGCAGTTGGAGGGAAAACTTCCCCCACTGCACCCAGCACTGTATTGCTCATACTTTACATATTAATTAATCAATTGATTGCTGCTTGAATATTGGCCTAGTCAAGCTCCTTATTTATAACAGCAGTGACAGATGAAGGGGACAGTGAGAATAAATATCCACTCCCCACTCAACTCTGGCCATGGAGTTGTTTTCATGCCCAGTCCCTGCTTGCAGGACACTGGCTGATCAGTGGGTATAGCAATTTGTGCAATAATTCTGCTTTTGTTCTCCTCTAGCTCGGCTCATCCTTTTCTTCATCCCGTTTGGAGGGCACCCCTACCAAAGGCTTTGCTGCCTATTGCTGTAATCCCAGGACAGTTTAATTCAAGTCCCTTTAAATCTTGCTATGTGCCTTTAGCCCAAGAGAGTAAGAGTTAAAGTATTTTTCAGTGCTAAAAATAGGCAGAGTAGAATTGTAAGGGGAGTTCATGTGGAGCCTGGTTCTAAGTGGCTTCTTCCAGCTGATGTAGCTGCTGAGAGTCTGACTCACTGCTCTTCCTTGATACATCTCTCCACCACTATTGTGTCTTTCATGAATGAGTCCTTAAATGTCCTCTAAAATGAACAATAGTTTTGTCATTGTTTCACCAGTCAGAAGATAAAAAGATGAGATGCTGTATCTCAGGGAACATTTATTTCCAGGCATTTTTATTGTAAGAAACTGGCTCTGTGAGCATAGCTTCGAATAATAGCCCTTATAGGAAAAAAAGGACATCTGTTCAGGCCTTGCACAAAGTGACATTAATATCAACTTAATGGACAAAACTTCCAACAGGAGACTATTAAGCTTTCCTGATAAATTAATGTTATGCAGTTTTAATGGAGATCTGAAATAGATGAGAATAAAGAGAATATAAAAACTAGGTGTTCTGTGGAGTTTTACTTGAGTTGATATAAAATCCTCTCCTTCAGATGATCACATAAAATGTAGTTTTCAAGCTGTCTTTAGTGCTTTATGTCAACTTCACCGTACTGAAGAAGGAGAGCTTTTTAATTATGACCTGTGAATAAAAGTATCTACCATCATCTCTGTGAGATGTATACATTCAGCTGGATCAAGCAATCACCATAAAAATCACAGCTGAGAAGACTTGGGACCAAGTGGTTTTAGGACTTGCTCCTATTAGCCCCATCCCATTATAAATTAACCTTGGATTACATTTGTGCTTTCTGGTTGTGATCTCTAATGGCTCTGCAGGTTGGGATTGGATGCAGGTGCTTAATTCCTGTCCCTGATTTGTGCCTGGTAAAATCAAGACTGCACCTGGAGGGCAGGGAAGCAGGTATACAGGTTGCTCCAGTTCTCTGCTAAAGGTAGGTGTTGCTTGTTTTTTCTTCTTCATTTTGGAGCAATGCTTATTAATTTAGGTTCTCCTTTTTTCTGCTCTATTGCACCAAAGCTTCAATTTGTTGTTGTAGCTTTATTGTACTGGTGAGTTCTTTTAAATCTTTTAGTGACCATCGAGTGCTTGTCATCTCTGAAATTTCTTTGCAAATGAATCTCAATAGATTTAAAAAAGTTCTGCAAAATCTGATTTTGTGTTTCTTTGGGGTGGCACTGTATAATCCACATATGTGCTTTTTATGGACTACCTAATGTATTGTACATTACATAATTTAAGGAAGTAATTATTCCAGCTTTGTGTGCATATGTAAGTGCATTATTGTCTCTTGTAAAAATTTTAAGAGAAAGCATAAGTAGTTTCTTTTGGCTTGTTTTAGTTTGGTGTTTTCGTTTTTGGTTAATTTAGGAAAGCGATTCTCACACAGGAAAAGAGAAGTTACTTGGCCCTGAACAGAAGATCTCTGTTTAGGTGGTTTATGTGTTATTATTACTGTAGCTAATCATGTCCCTGGGCTTTCAGTTTCAAAAATGAGCACTTATGTCTCTTTAAGTAGTTGCCATGGAAATCCTCACAGCATGAACCTCTTCAGTGAACACCTTATGGCAGATAAATTATGTCTTTTGTTTCTGTAAACACATCAGAGACTGGAGTGAAAGGGGTTTGTGTGTCTTCAAAGCACAGGCACAAGGACTGCTACTTGTTTGTTCTAGCATATGTTTCCTAACCTCACTTCAAATCAGATAAATCAATGTAAGATTCTAATAGTGTTTTTCTGTTATTTGAGAAAGCAATACACTGAATTGAAGAAATGTCTTTTCAGCTCCTAGTGCCCCTAAAGATTTTCAGATTATTTTTTATTTTTAATACAAAGACTTCAGTATATAAGGCTTTTAGGATTACAAATATAGGTGATATTCCTGACATTCAAATGCTTTCCTTTTCTCTGCTGTAGAGTCTTCCTTAAGCAGGTGTGATCTTTGTGAGAACAGGGTGAAATAATAGAAAATATGAACCAATAACTTTTGTAGTTTGTGGTTTTTTTGCTTTTTGATGATTAACAAGCCAATTTTTCATTCCATTATTTTATACTTTTATAAAAAAAAAAAAGAAGTTTGTTCACTGACTCTTTTTGGGGGGATGTTCTCATTGTTTTCCATGTATCTTTATGTTGAACATCAACATTGGAAAACTGTACCTTTAAATTGAAATGTGGCCAAAAATTTCTGGGGTTTTAACATTTCTGTAGAGACTAACTTGGCTGTAATAAGGGCATTTAAACCCACAAAATTTTGTTCTATGCTCTTGAATAAGACACATGATTAGAGTGGGGTTATGACCTGCAGGCTAGCAGAGTCATATTGGGATGTACTGTGTGTTAAGCAACCTTCATGTGCTGATGGAGTCCCACCATTGTGTCACTCTTTAGCCAGCATTCCTGTGCACACAGAGCCAAAGTGTCTTCTGTTGCAGTGCTGTGAGATCAGGGTAATTCCATCAGCTACATATTTACCCAAGTACTGCTGAGAATAAAATTTGTCCCAGTATAGACATATAAGGAAATTAATAAAATGGGTTCACTGTAAAATGTTAAGATATAAAAATGGAAAAATAACATTTTAATGACAAAATGCACAGGCTGTAGAGTATCATTAGTAACACAAGTTTTAAAAAATGTTTTCTAATGTTTCTACTGCTTTTTTGCCTTGTTTTTAAGCAAGGTGAATATTAGTATCTTTCACAGAGAGTATTTTTATCAGTCCTGCAGGACAAGGAACTTGTAGACAACTGTTCATGTGTTCCATACAAGCTGTATTTATCTCTGTCCTGTTCCCATCACACTGTTGTTGATGCCCTGGAAGCAGCATCTGTGACTAGTTTGATGCCAGCTGCAGCAAAAGCCACTCTCAAACACGGGTGGACATGGCACTCATGGTGGGTTAAAGCACACAGCTGAGCAAGAACTGAAAAGAAGTTGGCTTTGCCACAGAACAGCTCCCCCCATAGTAGATTAAAGGAGCACTTCATTCTCCTGAGCTTTCAGTCTGTCTCTCCATTCACTATGTTCTCTTTTAAAATTGAGTCTGTTTAGCTTCTCCTGCCAGACACTCTGGCACAGTTCCTCAGGCACTTAAATATCATTGCGGATTTGGGCTTCTGAGCCTACATCTTATTTCCCTCTGAGGGGGAGGAAGCTTTGCAAGTAGAGTTAATTTTGCTATAGAGGAAATAAAAGCCATGAACCCTTTCTATTAGATTAAAACTGATAATAAAGAGCAGCCTTTGTCTTTCCATGAAGAACATCTGTGAGCTGCACAGCCACGCTGCCTGGGATGCTGTGAAGAGCCTGGGTTATGTGGAGCATTTAGTGAGAATGGCTCCCAGTGAAGCCCAGGATAGCGCTTCCCTCTTGTCTGATCTGCTTTTTCTGTCCTCCAGCAGTATGTATGGAGTGGATCCAACCCACAGAGAGCACAGATGTAGCTGCTTCATAAAAGCTCCTGAAACATCCTGTGTCTGACATAAACAAAAATGACCTTTAGTATCGCTCTCTCTGACTGCCAGTAATGGGCTAGTCGTGTTACAAACCTCCAAGCACACGCAGCATGCTTGGCACAAACCTCACCAGTATGGGCAAGATACAACTAATTAGGACATAAAAATACTCAGAAGACAGATATATATATATGTGTGTGTGTGTGTGTTTGTGTATAATGTGTGCAGTATGTAAATTATGCAGCTATGCAATGGCATTTAGGGCAATGCAGTACACAGCAAGGCAACATTTGCATTATTGTAGTGTAGCTGCCTGATTCTGTTAACACACTGGCATAAATCAGGGCAGCTGCATCTATAATGGCAAAGATGGAAGTCGTGACAAATTGCTTTCAGTGAAGAACTGGGTGTAAATTGCCTCTTTTATATCCAAAAAATGGAAGAAATGGCTTTAGACAGCTGAACATTGTCATCCATATTGGAAACAGAAGCCAGAGTTGGTTCATTTTCATTTTAAACTCAAATTCTGATGGCATATGGCAATCTCATTCCAGTGCTCAAATACATTTTTCTGTCTTAGTTTAAAAATAAGCTGAACTAGTATGTTTTGGTAGAAAAATAATTAAACAAAGTCTTATCCTTTTTTGTGAAGATTTTACTTGGTTTAATTCAGTATTTGCCATTTTCCTTTTGGAGAGAACAATGAGCTCTTGTCTGATGAGTGGATCTGCCCATTGAATGTTGATTTGCCACTCAGTAAAGCACACGAGGTCTGAATCATGTGGCTTGTTAGTCACCAGTATCAGGAAACAATTAGGAGCTGTTAACATTTTTCTCAGGTTGTCATAAATAAAGCTGATCTATCTGTGTTTCAACAATTTGGTGATGATTTTTTCTCTAGGCAAAACGTGGTGTGAGCATTCTTTTTGTAATGTATGCCAAGATGCTGTAGACAGCTCAGGTCACAAATGTGTTCAGGCAAATTACTGCTGCTGGAACAATGGCTTTGTCATACGTTCTTTCTGTCAATATTTCTGTTATATAGAGTAATATCATCTGTAACTGCATTTGGGGAGTAGGAATTATCTTCTGGCTCACCAGCAATGAATGCTGTGGTGCTTCCTGCATGGCTCAATTGAGCTGTATCAAGTGGGGATGGAAATGGCTCTGAAAGCAGACCCTGTGACTGGGGTGCTCTGCAGGACAGCAAAGAATTGGGTTCGACTTCTTCCTCCTCCTGTGCAGAGGTGGGAGCTGTTCCTGGGGCTTCTGCTGCTTGTGGAAATGTGCTTTTGAGTCAACAAGGTTATAGATCTCCAGCAGTGATCTGCATGAAGAGGATGAGCTTTGCTTGGCTCTTGGAAAAAGAGCCCTGTGGCTCCTCAGTGAAGGTGGCTTTTTGAGTACCCTAAGAGCAGAGTGTGTGTCAGAGTGACACAAAAATAACCCCCCAGGAATTTCCAGTGGTTCAGCTGTGGACAGCTGCCTTGTCAGTGCAGTTCTCAGCCCAGCAGTTAATGTGGACCTGTTTGAAGGTGCCCAAGTTTCCTTTCTGCATGGAATCCAGATGCTGCCCTGGGGTCTCCTTGGAGGAAGAGACAGTTAGCAAAAAGCTAGGTGAGGTGCAATGACTGCATTTCCATGTCAAACCCCTGGGGTATTTGGGAATTGCACACTGAAACTTTCAAGCTTCAGTTCTACAAATTGGCATATGTTTAGTTGCTTAACACAATTGGATTGTCAAATTTATTTTCCAATGGTAAAGTGTATGGTTTGAACATGGGCAACTCATTGTCTAGAAAAGTTTGTTTGCACTGACAGTTTGTAAAGTAGAACCTTTACAAACTCCATCATCTGTGTGCTTTGGTTTTGCATTCTAAGCATGCTAGGGTTTTTTTCTTCAAGAGGAAAAACATTAAAACATGCTAAAGTGATATTTTTGCTCTAGTTGTATAGCACTTCAGAAGTCCTATTTTTCTCTGATGTACCAAAGATGTACTCAAATTCCTCACTGACTCTTAAAAAGTGGTTATGTGTAGTTTACTTTGTCATAGTCATGACATCTTTCTCTGGAGCTTATGAGATTGTATAATGAAGTGTTTTTAGAACCCAAATAGTTTTGCTTCAATTTCAGTGTAATTTATCTCCAAAACCATGGACAGAATTTTTTATTTAGCACTATATTTAGCCATGTACATGTACCTATTTAACAACTCTAAAAATACAAAGCAGCATTCAAATCTTTGAGTATGTGGTCCTCATACAATTCTTACTGAATTACCAGGCCAAAGATCTTGGAGATATATTTAACTTAGAGCAACAATGATTTGGAAAGAATTGTTTTATCATTTGCAGACCTAAAAAGGGGAGATGATTTCCCTAATGATATCGCAATTTAAGGGCTTATTTTTGGAATACAAACTGTCTGACTGTGTGTAAACATCACTCTAGATGCCAAGCTTCCATCAAAATTACAGTGACATTAAAAGAAGAGTTTTTATTCACTTCCACGATTTTTGGACAATGACTGAAAATATTAGTGACTGGATCCAGAATAAGATCTTTCTCTACCAGACAGTGCTAATAAGACCTGTAGATCAGGTACTTTAAGCTGATATTGGGTGGATATTAAATTTTTCTCCTTCATTATTACTTCAAAAGTCAACAGCTTTACTGTGGGTCCAATCAGGTGTTATTCTTCATCCTTTGATACTGAAGAGTAGCTCTACAATACTTGTGTATTGAAAAAGAAACACACCAGGAGGTGATGACCTTCATAAGTCTGAAGTGTTCATTCAGGTGCATCTGGGTTATTAACTGAAAAGAAACTAAATAAAAACACTCCAAAGCCTTAAAACGTCTCCAATAGGAACACAAGCTGGTTATGTAGGAATTTTTAAATAGCTTAAGTATTTTTTTTCCTTTACTTATATGCAATGATGGTGGGAGGATTGCTTTCTCTACATCTGTTCTATTAGATGTGACTGGAGAGCTGAAATCAGTACAATTAATGTTTTTAACAACAGAATGAAAACATTTGTTACCTTCATGTAGTAAGATGAGATTGATTTACAGGTGTAAATAAATACTTACTGGGTCTGAGGAAAAACTTTACTACAACACTCCTGATTTTACCAGTTTCCTGATCCACCTAGTCAGTTTTATGCCTCTGGTAGGGTTTGCTGCTTCAAATAAACAAGCAACATCTAAAAGTAGAGCAAGCAGGGAGGTAGAAGGGTTCCTCTATTGACTTTTACAAACTGTCAGTTTATGTATTGCAAGCTCAAATGTAGCTAGCATTAAATCTTGTCTTAACTTTTCTGTGGTTTTTTTTTTGGTTTTGTGTCTTTTAATTGGACAATCTTGTGCTCTTCTGTTGATCTTCGATATGTTTACTACATGATCTGTGTGGGTAACTCTTTTCTAGTTCTCTCATAACCATAAACACATGTTTTTCATAACTTGTTTTTTGTAGGTTTTTTTTCAAGATTATAGAGAGGGCTGGCGAAGGCTGAAGCTTTATTTGCTGTACCAGGATTATTTAATTTTTAAGTTACTTCAAGCAATGCTATTTATTATGAATGGGTGATGATGGTAATCACATATCATTAATCATGTAACCTTGCTAATCAACTATTTTTAAGTGTTGGAATATGAGACCATAGTTAGAAGGAATGCAGTGAGACATACCAATTTATTTCCATCATTCATATAAGTTAGCATAGCTCAAAATAAGAACATAAGTACCCCATGAGATCAAGCCTGCCTAGCCTAGGAGTAATAGGAAACATTAATTACTTCAAATATTTTGATCTATATTGCTAATTTGCATGGAAGACTGACTGTAAGTTCCTTGCTCAATATGAAGTACTATAATAATGCTTATATCACTCTTGATATGATTTAAATGCTATAAATAGAAATCAAAATCTATAGCTAAAAACAAGTGGTTTAGCTTTCTCTTTAAAGGTTTACCTGTGATCTCCTTGGTATTAAACATTCAAAAGGCACTGAAAAAGCCCAGGGAAAGCCTTGCTGCTTTAATCAATAGCTGGCAGGATAAGGCTGTATCTTTTTCCCATATGAAGTGAAAGGGAAAACTGCTGACCTCTAGGATAGGTGAGATCCTGCTTTGGAATAACTGTGGATGCTTGTAGGTGGACTCAAACTTCTTTGTGTGTATTTCTAAGCATTCAAATCACCTCAAGCTTGTGATTCTGGACAATGCTGCATGTGTTTAAAAGTAATAATTTACCAAGAATGGTGCAGGTATAGCTTTGTATCTGTGTAGGTTTTATTGTAATACTGCTCAGAATATTTATTTGTATAAAGGTTTTGCTTTTGAGTCTTGCTGAAGCATCAGACAGCAGATGGTCTGTCTGTGCAATACTGTGTTAATAAGGCTAGCAAAATCCTGTCAAAATGTACCAAGTTTGCTAAGTATCAGGTGCCCAATATCTGTCTGATTCAGATAGAAAGTGAGCATCCAAATCAGGGTGCAGGTGTACCAGGTATAAAAAGAGCTGTAAAGAAAGGCTGTCATGTGTGTGTAAATCATATGAAGTGTGTCATGTCTAAGGCACATGAGGAGTGCCTGAGGATGTTTAGCCTGGAGAAAAGACCAGGGTGTCACATGATATTTTCTGAAAAATCCCTTCGCCAGGATTTCTTCTCCTGGGAAGATGAGAAGCCTCAGCTTCTCCATGTTTTGCTCCTCTGGAATGTGTTCTGGAGATTAATTAAAAACAATTCACATGTTTGGATAAACAATGGCCAATCACAGCCAGCTATGTCAGACTCTGAGTCAGTCACAGGTTTTTATTATTTGTTCTTTTCTAGCCTTCTGATGGATCCTTTCTCTTTCTTCAGTATAGTTTTAGTATATCATTTCTTTCAATATACCATCATAAAATAATAAATCAGCCTTCTGGGAACATGGAGTCAAATTCTCATCTCTCACCTCATCCTGGGGACCTCACAACACCACAGCAGAGAGACCTTATTGTGCTCCACCATTGCCTGAGAGGAGGGTCTGGTGAGATGAGGGTGGGCCTCCTCTCCCAGGCAACCAGTATGAGGGGAAATGGCCTCAAGGTGTTCTAGGGGAGAATCAGGTTGGACATAAGGAACACTTTCTTCACAGAAAGCTTTGTTAAACATTGGAATGGACTGTCGAGCGAGGTGGTGGAGTCACCATCCTTAGGGGTGCTTAAGAAATGACTGGATGTGGCACTAAGTGCCAGCTGACAACCTGGTGTTCCATCAAAGGTTGGATCTGATGATCTTGGAGGCCTTCTTGAATCTCAGTGATTCTGTAGGACATAGTTTTGCCAGGTGTGTTTCATGGACAAGCATGAACACGCACAATGTCAAGAGCAGTGCATTAGGGTACTCTGCAAACAACATGCCTGACTAAGCCTTTGCCACTGACCTTAGCCTGAAATCCTTCTCTGAGGCAAGACCAGCACTGGAGTCTCCAGGCCCTGGTCCCAACACCTTTGGTGCTGAGGTATCTGCTGAGCTGACTGCACATACACAGAAAGAACAGCTAAGAGGGCTTCAGGAACCAGAACATTTGTATGTGGCCAGCTTCCTCCGGAGCAGAGTAGAATGGGTGCATCTAAATACAAATGTACCATTGTTGGGGCAGTTCAGAACAGATACATTATGGAGGAAGAGCAAAACACTTGAAAAAGATTCACTGCCTGCCCAGAAGCCCTCCAGAACTATTTGTAAACCTGGGAAAAGGAAAGTTGCAGGTTTCTGAATCACAGTGGTTAAGCACCTGGGAAGGAGTAAATGGCAAGTACTCTCTGTGCTCTCATTTGTGCTCTGGCCATAAGTCACTATTGAATTGAAAGAGAGAGAGAGTGGGAGGGGAAGGAAATTGGACACCAAAGCAACAGAAATAATTCTCAAAAGAGAATATATCTAGAAAACAAAATTCTTTTCTCTTGGTACTTGGTGTTTCACTGTTTTCATAAATCCTCTCCTGCTGTTTTGATCCTGATTCTTTTCCATACTTACTTATTGGCCTTAACACTTCTTACCTAGTTCTTAGAAGACAGAAGCTCCTCAATAGAAACTAATTACTAAGTCCTGATTTCTGACTGTGAGCTGTGGCAAAACTGAGGATGATGGAGCTCTGGTTTAGTGCTCCTGATCTGGCACCTAGTCTGTGACTTGGATAGAATTTAGGTGTTCAAGCACAAGTTGTTGTAAAAGGCATCACAAGTATAGTTTGAGTAGATATCATTGGAGGTATCTAACCTGGAGATGCCTTAACTTTTATTCTGAAAGTTCCATGGTTTTCAGTGCCTCTGGTTGATGAAGAGCGGCTGGTTATTCTGGATTTTGTTCTACATGTTGCTGTGTTTTACTCACTTATTATTCAGTGTGAAATATGGAAATATTTCTGTGATTACCCTATAACTGCTGGACTAAAAATATAACACTTTGGTACCCTAGATCCCTCAATCATAGATGTTCACTCAAGTTGTCAATTCTGCAGACACATAAACACACCAGTACCAATGGTAACCAGAAAAAATTACTCCCTTGTTCCCTTTTTATGTGCAGCAGCTCACACCCATAACACCCTTAAGGACTGGGTTCAGGTTTGCAAGTTAGGCCCCCTGTTATCAGGAGGATGAAGCAGAGTTTTGCAGTATGCTTTGCTAGAAAAGCTGCTGATGTTAAATACAAGTTATAGATTAAAGCCAAGGCATCTGTGTCTCTCTCATGAGAAGAATGAACACTTCAATAAAGCACATATGACATCTCAGTTTAATGAGGTTTATAGGTGATAGATGAAACAAATATTTTTCTGAACATAATTAGAAGTAAAATAAAAGATCAGGAATCAGTAACTTTTGCTTTCTCAATTATTTAATTGATAATACCTGCAGGTATCTAAGCAACCTGTTTTCTCATGACAATGTGAAGAACAATTAAATAAAACCAAGAGAAAAACTCTTCTGCAGAGTTCTTGGAATAAAAGCAGCAAAATTTAATTTGACATTTATTGTTTCTGCAAAAAACTTCACTGTTCAAAAAGAAGCAGCCGTTAATAGAAACTGATTATAATAATTTTTCTGCTCTCTTATCCCTTAACATACCTCTAAAGGTGAATTTGACTTGAGAATTCTGCTAATTTTGGGAATTCCACATCTTCTGTGCTGCACAGGAGCACAGCCATGACCCAGGCACTTCTGTTTAGTCCCACTGCAGTGCTATGTTCAGGGTAGCATGCACACAGCATCCAGCCTGTTACCTAAAAACTGTAAGAGTGCCTGTCCCATCTCCTTTTCTACATCTTGTGGCAGAGACTTGCATCTCAAGACTCTAGTTTAATCTAGATAGTATCATGTATTATTAGGTAAGTAATCCTGCTACTAGGATATGTTGTCATTTCCTTTCAGATAAAATCGAACAAAACACTAGATCTTAAAAAAATTTCTGGTTATAAATTTTGCTAAAACTTTAACTACTTGGGGAAAAAGTTTTAATTGGGCACAGCACTTGCCTCCACTTAATCATTGTGTTAGAGTATTCAAATTTCCAGGCATGCTGAGTAGAATATAATTAAGATAGGTTAAAACTTGGTTATCCTCAAAGCCAAGTGACACAGGAGTTATTTATAAGGCTGCTTGCGTTTTGGATCCTGAGCAATGCAAAGAGCAACACAGTCTTCTGCTCTTTTCCAGCAGTACCTGGAAGAATTGAAAGAGAGATGATGCAATGTGTACAGAGGGAAATCACACTCTCAAACCAACAAATGAAACATGGATGATATTGAAAAGGAGGAGTGGGCACTTTGTGAGCTTTAGCCATGCTCTATCTCTTCCTTTCCATTCTGGAAGCTAATTTCCTTTATGCATATCATATGTGTGAAGGTTCTGAAACAGCTGTATGCATCCTACTTCAGGAGGAGAGCTGTGTTCTTAGCCTGAACACCAAACCTTCCTGCACTGATGTTAATTAAGCCTGGTCTGATGCTTCTAGCATCTGCTGTGAGTTGTGAGTGCCAGTGGGTAGTTTCAGGCCATATATCTCATATATCTTTATACATGGTCTTTTTTCCTTTTTTGTTTTTTGTTTTTACTTTTTTTTCCCCTTCTTTTTTTTTTATTTCCCCTTCTTTTTTTTATTTCCCCTTCTTTTTTTTTATTTCCCCTTCTTTTTTTATTTCCCCTTCTTTTTTTTTATTTCCCCTTCTTTTTTTTATTTCCCCTTCTTTTTTTTTATTTCCCCTTTTTTTTTTATTTCCCCTTCTTCTTTTTTTATTTCCCCTTCTTCTTTTTTTATTTCCCCTTCTTCTTTTTTTATTTCCCCTTCTTCTTTTTTTATTTCCCCTTCTTCTTTTTTTATTTCCCCTTCTTCTTTTTTTATTTCCCCTTCTTTTTTTTTTATTATTTCCCCTTCTTTTTTTTTATTATTTCCCCTTCTTTTTTTTTTATTTCCCCTTCTTTTTTTTTATTTCCCCTTTTTTTTTATTTCCCCTTCGTTTTTTTTATTTCCCCTTCTTCTTTTTTTATTTCCCCTTCTTCTTTTTTTATTTCCCCTTCTTCTTTTTTTATTTCCCCTTCTTCTTTTTTTATTTCCCCTTCTTCTTTTTTTATTTCCCCTTCTTCTTTTTTTATTTCCCCTTCTTTTTTTTTTATTATTTCCCCTTCTTTTTTTTATTATTTCCCCTTCTTTTTTTTTATTATTTCCCCTTCTTTTTTTTTTATTATTTCCCCTTCTTTTTTTTTATTATTTCCCCTTCTTTTTTTTTATTATTTCCCCTTCTTTTTTTTATTATTTCCCCTTCTTTTTTTTTATTATTTCCCCTTCTTTTTTTTTATTATTTCCCCTTCTTTTTTTTTATTATTTCCCCTTCTTTTTTTTTATTATTTCCCCTTCTTTTTTTTTATTATTTCCCCTTCTTTTTTTTTATTATTTCCCCTTCTTTTTTTTTATTATTTCCCCTTCTTTTTTTTTATTATTTCCCCTTCTTTTTTTTTATTATTTCCCCTTCTTTTTTTCCCCCCTTCTTTTTTTTTCCCTTCTTTTTTCCCCCTTTTTTCTCTTTTCTTTCCTCTCCTTCTTTCCTCTCCTTCTTTTTCTTTTCTGTTATTTTTATTTCTTTTTTCTTTTTTTTTTGATTTTCTCCAGCTTTTATCATAAGAGGTGAACTAGAATGAATGTCTGGCTTTTCCTCCTGAAACCACTTTTGCCCCGAGAAATAACAGAGGCTGTTGCAAATCCTGCATTCACAGATGCTGTGTTTCTGCACCAGTGATGCCCGACATGGTGTGCATTGAACACACAGAATTTATGTGGCTGGAAGCTGGGGGATCACGCTCTGAACCCCTGCTCATCTCTACTCACACAGACTGGGCACGGACAAGCAGGCTGTCACCAGCAGAGAGAGTCAGGCTTTTACCATCCATGGCAACAGTTGATGTGCCCTCCTGAAAGGAAAGAAGGATTTTAATTTTCCATGATTTGTCCCCAGCAGAAAGAAAATGCCGCATGTACGGAAATCTTTCCTACTGAAAGAACACTTCAAACCTGTTCTGTTTCATGAGGTCTAGCTAAGTATTCAGTTGATTTTGTCTGTCTAACACTATTATCGTCAATAAAAATATGTTTCTTTGTTCAGTGTTTCTTATCATAAAGCAGCAACCCATTGCCTGATTCTTGGGGTACACTGCCACCAATCTAACCTAGCAGTCTACAAGTCAGTACAGCTCCAGAAATTACAGAGAGAATCTTCTGGAGTACTTTAAGCTCCTCTCCTACTTTTCTGATTCCTCATAGCTCTTTAAGTGTTGAGGAGCAATTCACAAACCAGCGGGGGGCTGACTGAAATTGCTGAGTCTCTCCATATTGGAATGCACTGGTTATTATCTTGTCAGGCAGGGGAGACAGGTTCTTGCCAGCCACAAGGTCTCGATTCCACAGCCTGATGTAAGCTGCAGTGTAAACAAATGTCCTTCAAGATTATGATTTCTTTAATTAGCATTTGATAGTCTCTGTGAATTTCAACAGAAGAGGAACTAATAGAAATATCTGCCTCCCAAGCTAGCCTGACTTGTGTAAGCAAAATTTAGCTTTTCTTTTTCTTTGGGTTGCAAATGCATTCTAGAAGCAAGTTGAATGATGGACATCTGGATCACCTGCAATTCTGAGTAAATATAAACAAGTTTTCAGACTTTTTTATTAGCTTATTCTTTGACTTCAGGATGAGGGCAAATGTTTCAAGGCAGAACTAAGAGGTGATGTTGCCTTATTGCTTGATCTGATATATTTACAGGATATAGCCTAGGTAGGGTGCATTAAAATTCCCATCAAGGACGGATGCCAGTATCTCTGTCATCAACATGCATGATGAGGAAAAAGAGGCTATTTTTATTGTGGCAGCACTTTACAGTTATTTTTCATTACAGTTTAAAGCTGAGAGGTGGTGCCTATTGGTGACCTTTTCTGTGAGAAGGAAGGGAATCATTCCAGTTTCTGTTGCTAGAAGGCTTTACTACTGTTCAGTCTGAACTTAAACATGAACTCATCAGTTAACAAGTGTGAATTGCCACATACCAGCTGCCATATCCAGATATCTGAATTCTTTTTACTTTTCTCAGTTGTTCCTGGTCCATAAGCTATAGCCTAAAAAAAAAAGTAATGGTTTCATCCAAATGACCAAAGTGCCCATATTCATCTTCCAACAGCATTTAAAACATTCTATTTTTACAGGAGAATATTCATAGAGGATGACATTATTTTTGCAGACATTAAAATTCACACTATGTTTGGTTTTCTCATATTGATTCCTACTGATAAAAAGGGAGCTGGTCACACCTGCCACTCCTTATGCTCCTCTGCATCCTTGCTTATCTACTCCTCCTGCCTCCTCCCACTCTCAGTTTTGCATCTATATGCTTCCTGCTTCTGTTCCTGGAACAGGCACTTCCTCCTCATGAACTCTGGGCCCTGTCAAGAGCCTGTTGAAGTAGAAAAGATTCTTCCATTAACATTAAAAATGCTGCAGACAGGACTTAATCTTTGTCATTTTCTGTCCCCTCTGTGCTCTTTCTGACATTCCCACACTCTGTCACTTTGCTGTCAGCTGTATTGGACTCTTTGGAGTGTGACTCCAAGTAATTCTGGGGAAGAATATGTTTTGTAAACATCACGCGTACAGCACAGATATCAAATGTTGACAGCTTCATTTACACCCAAACTAGACTGTGTTTGACTAAACTGTGAAGTGGAATGTTTTAGGGCAGCCCAGGCTCTCTGGTTGCTGTCCAGTTTTCCTTGTTTCTACATAGATGGAGGGGGAGGAAAAAAAAAAAGTGTGTTTACACACCCAGACTAGACTTGGACCATGAATGCTGCTCAAACACATAAAGAAGCTTGATTTACATCACACTGGTGCTTCTGATTTGGGAAATATGGGGAGAGGGACTGGGGAATGAATGAACTGTTTTAATCCCAAAGGAAATGAACAGAAATAAAGTTCAGGTTGATTCTGGACATGGAAGTAATGAAAAGAAAAAAGAAAGCCCCTGCCCTAAGCTAGTCAAATCAATGGACAAAAGACAGGGGTGCATAACTTTGCTGGGGTGCCTAACTTTGTCTGCTGACTGTATATTGATCCCAAGCCTGGATTCATTCATTCTGAACAGTAGGCACCAATAATCTGTACCTTTAAAAATATCTCTTTTTTATAGAGAAATTATACCCCCTTACCTCTGTTTCAAAGTTATCTCCAAACATACTCAAGGATTTTTTCTGTTTTATTTCCCCACGATGATCATTTAACCAGCTTGAGAAGGAAAATGGCTCCATAACAGAAGTGGAATTCAGTGGGAAGGGTGTTTCTTTCAGGAGTTCATCTGTAAGCAAGGCAGAGGGCTATCAATGACAGCCCTTGCTTCCCTTGCTCTTTGCAAAGGTTTTAATTGAGGGATCAATTTACAGACACTATCCCACCAAATATTGTAATGGTAAGCAGTGTTATGGTCATTATCAGGACTTTTTGAGATTGCCAGATGCGTATGTTGTGAGTCTTGATGGAGTGACTTCAAAGATGTTGTCAGAACTATGTATTCAAACAGTATGCAATATCCTACCTAGTTCTTCCTGGCATAGTCCTCATTCTCTTTCAGACCACCTTTTGCACTGGTAAAATATAATGTGTCATCTCTGAGCCTTTGCTCATATCATATCCCTCTAAAAGAGGACTTGGGCCTATAGAATAAGCTTATTCTACATGTCTCACATAGTTAGTACTGGTTTTTCATGTTTCTTTTCCTCTTCTTCTCCTCTATCCCCTATGTGTCCCCTCCACAGTGAATCAAACAGATTAGTACAACCTAAAATTTAATACAATGTATTTTTTTGTGGTGTTCTTAGAGCATGTCATGGCTTTGGTTTTGGTCGCTTGATTTAATTTCCAGTAATTCTCCTTCCTAAATAATTTGATTTGAAATAACTGGAGGACTAATTGCAGTATAGCTGGCACAATTCATGATGCATGTTGCTGGTATATGAAATGAGCTTTACTTATTTACCAGCTCACAGGGAAGTGCAGAGACAGAGCAATTGGCCTGGTGATTCTGTGTAGTTTGTTCTGAGATATCATGGGAGAACACCCATTGAGTAATTTCAAGCAGTAATGCCAACCAGATGCTGGAAAAACTCCCTGGATGGTTTGCTCCCAAATGTATTGTGGTAATAAACCTGCAGCCAAATCTTAGTCTCGGTGCTAGTAATAGAACAGCTATTTTTTTAAGTATTAGTGTATTCATTATGCAGTATTCTTTTGGTTCTGTTCTAATGCTGAATTTCACTGCTCTGCAGTGTTTTGAACCTACCATTAGAGTTTTTCATTAAAGACCATTTTGTACAGAGTCTTTGAACAATATGTGGGAGGGTCAGTGTATGCAGGGGATAGCAGTGTACTGAAGATGCTGTTGCTGCTCACGGGATCCCAGTAAGCACTGGGTACAACCATCTCCAGATAATCTGGGTGGGCTACTAATCCTTTCATTGTAGAAACAAAACTTTGCTATTCAAATTTCTTCTCCATTATTTTGGGAGGTTCAACTTGCTAACCCACTGCAGCGCCTTAACTTCACCTATGCTGTGATTTCGTGATATTAAAATAATTATATTTTTAGGAAAAATTTCTCTTGGCAATGCCTCTTTCAGGAAATTCTGAAAGTAATCTGAAGAAATCTGTAGCAAAAGAAGACATTTTTTGTTTGAAAACTTTTTTCTTCAAGTTGTTTTTTTTTTTAGAAAAAAGCTTCCTTACATTATTTAACTCAAAAATTTAAAACAACTTTTACTGAAAAGCAAACTTGTCCAGAGAAACTAAGAAGCAACAAAGGAAAAAAGAAAGTCTTTACATGAGATTTATTTTTTCTGAACTTGTAAGCATTAACATGATCTATTCTTGAATGTTCTATATATTGTCTGATAACACTAAAATGCAGTGTAAAGGTATTTGGTGATTTAGTTTTGGTGCTTCATTTTTCTCACTGTAATATGACTGCTTGGGGTTTTTTCCTTAATTTTCACAGGTTCATCAAACATCCTTTGGAGGTAATTAGGAACACATACACACTTTGTCCTTAAATTATGGATATGTGCAAATGAGATTGAAGTGAAAAATTGCTTTTTTGACTAGGGACTGATGTAAAACAAAGTCTAAAATATTATGATATACGTTCACACACAGCAGAGGAGGAAAAGAAAAGAAAATTTATCAGAAATTATATGAGAAGGTACTCGATGCACCTGGTGCTCCAAAAGTTATTAAAATATTTTGTTCTATTAATAACTGAAATCTTTATCAGTTGTTTTTGTTTTATATTGTTTTCAGATTAAAACTCACCATTTGAATTCAGAAAAGTTCATTGTAGTTTTGGAATACCAGAAAGTTACCCATTAGTAGAGCTTTCTACTAAAATGCATGTCCTAGTTGTGAGAGGTTTATGGGGTTTTGGTGGTTGGTTGGTTGTTTATTTGCTTTAAAAAAAAAAACAAAAAGCATATGGAAGCTGATAGAATAAGAGACAAATACAGAGATGTTGTGAGTATTCTGCTCAACTTGGGGAATATTTCTTCTCCACAGTTTAAGAATCCCAGCATCAAGCTGACAAGTAAATTCAAATTTTATATGCTGGAGAATGAATAGCAAAAAGCTATTTTTCATTGCTCAAGGATGGGCATTGTGGTGTTTTGTGCAAGGAGAATTATGAATGTTCCCCATGAGTTGCAAGGAACTTGGGGTAAAAAAGAAAGCCAAAGTACCTGTTGATATTTTGACCAAGAAGGAGCACAAATCTAACAAAAAGAAGTCTAAGTTTGTAGTTTAACTTCTGTCTGTTATTCTCCATAAACATAATTTGCTATTTTCCTTTTTCTGCTGATCTCTGACTCCAGTTGCCCTGATCAGCTGGGACAACACTCAGGGGACAACAGCAGAGAGTGGCCTGTGCCTACCCAGGGCCAGTGTAAGTGCAATACATCCTGCACTTACTATGCTGCACTGCCCTTTCTTGCTTGTGATAAACAGCCACCAGCTAGCAGTTTATTTTGCTTTCAACTGAAGGTGGGCTTTTCTTTATTTAGACTTTAAGTTCCTCAGTTCAGAGCTTTTTTTTCACACTTGTCTTATCAGCAGGCCCTAGCCTGTGATGGGGTATTGGCTTAATACTATCTTTGATGTTAATGGCACTTGCTCAGTGACAGCATAATGGCCTTTGAAAGCTGTGCCTGCATGGAATTAAGCTTTTAGTGTGACCTGGTATGCTGACTTGATTATCTGTTACTGTAGAACAAATGAGAGAAGGCTGTGGTGATGAGGTACGTGACAGATGTGTGACATTATCAATAGACTGCTTGGCTGAGTCCTTATTTAACCCTGATGCTGATCCCTTGCATGATGCCAAAAGCTGTAGGTGTCCTAATGCTTGTGAACTTGAGCTAACAAGCTACCATGAAGAGGATCCAACCTCTTGCAGTTCCACACATATTGGAGTTGAAGCCTGGTGCTACTAAAGGAACTGAGTATTTCTAATCAGGCTAATGGTTTATTTTTAGATATTGTTGCATATATTTCTGTTTAGCCTGTACATTTGCTTTCAACTCAGTATCTGAGGAAGTGCAAGCCTGTGTTCCTGGAGTTCTGTTCTAGCAATACTGTGAGACAAGGAGACAACATGTTTAATGATGGGAAAAGTAAAAATATGCCAGCAAAATGCAAGAAAATGGCACTTCTAAGCTAGACAGCTAATAGTCCAGTGTAGGTTTTTCCAAGTAATATAACACTACGTGGAACATCAAATCTAATATTTTCTTACTTTTTCAGACATCCATTTAAAGGTTCAATACTAAAGTCCATTTCTGCAGATCATTACTATTAAAAATTTATATCACAGTTCTTTATGGGATTATAGCTTTTTTCAGATTTTAATTACAATGTGATGATATCATGTAAAGCTGAAAAAATGTCATGTTTACGGAATGAGTTTGTAAATATTTAAAAAAGGAAATTACAGGTTTTAGAGGAAGTTGACTTCAGTTACACAATATTGAACTGTACTGAGACTGAGAATATTAAACTGGGCAAAGAAGGAGAGAACAGCTTGTGAGAAAAGAGCAAGTTGAATGTACAAGTAGTTACAGCCTCAGCAGAGATTGTCTAAAGAAGAGTTTGAGCTTGCTGGGAGTACTGAGTTTCTGATGCAGTAAAGAGAACAGGTAAAGAAGGCTGACACTGACCTACCAGGTGTATGTGGCTGATTTGCTTAACTCACATGTAACATGGAAGGCCCCCCTTTCCCTCCCTGGTGATGCTCCTAAGCTTTCCTGTCAAGAAATCAAACAGTCTCATTCTCTTGAGCCCAACTATCCCCAAGCTCTTCCCATAGCTCTCATTTCTTCAAGATTTGTTCAAAGGAAAAGAGAAATAAAGCACTTGAAATATGTCAAAATAAGGTCAACAGATTGCATGCTGGCTTTATGAAAAACTGTATCTTAACTGTATGTGTCACCCTTCACTTGTAGACAGAGCATTCTAGATGGAACAAGGCTCAAATCTCTAAATCCCCATATATTCTTACTAATTATCCCACCATCCTGAGGTGCTGTGCTGCCTCAGTCTGTCCCTACATGCTGTGCCCAATCTCCATGCAAGGATATGACACAGTCCATTACAAATGGTGTCTCCCCCTATAGCATCACAAGACATCATTCAAAGTGGAGTGATTAAATCCTCTTTGTTTTTTCATCCTTTAACTGAGTGTCAAATGGTCCAGACTACTCGTGAATTATTTTAAAATTATGTATTAATTTATTTCTGCACACTTTCTAATCATCATTTCCATGTCTTCAATACTATATCATAATGAATAATTCCAGTGATAGAGTTTTGCAGCATTTCACATTTAATTGCCAATGCCAGTAATAATACATTCCCTCGGATATTTTTCCCATATGTGCCTACCTAATTTCTATGAAAGTCTGTTTTATTCTCCAAGTAACAGAAATGTCAATGAGACAAGTAGAATTTTAATACCTCTGCTAATAAAACAGTGAAATGAGGGACATCTGGGTTTTAGCCCAGTCCATATAAAAATCCAGAGTGAAAGCAGTGAGTGTGACTGATTACTCTGAGGGTTGTTGGTTCATTTCCCTGTTGTGGAATATAGATGCAGAAGCATTTAGTTGAAAATACAGCACTCACTTGGTGCAGCCATACATTTCCCTGTGTAACTGTATTCTTTTTCTGTAGCATGTCCTGAGAATTGTCATGACTGCTAATTTATGACTAGTCCATGTAATTATTTCTAGGCAGATTTTTCTTTGTGTCATTAAATCTATGCTGGAAACTGAACAACCTTTTTTTTCCCTAATTGAAACTAAGAAGTTTGAGAAAGCTTTGAAAAATATTTTTGAAATAAAGAAATATAGCTTTATCAAAAGGAGATGTCATCAGCCAGAAGGAAAGGAATAAATTAAACCAAAAAAAAAGGGTCACTATTTAGGCCACAATTTTTTTAAAGGTTTTTCATTATCTAGCTAGGTTATTGTAATTAAGAATGATAAATTGTATTGAGAAATGCTGTCCACTTATCCAATCCTAACATAAAGAATCTCAATTCTGTTTCTGAATCTGCCTTTTATAACTCGGGGCATTTCATTAATCCTCTTTGTATGTAACTTCAGTTTGCATAGAATGGGAATAGGATACTTCATTTTAACAAGAGTTGAGACCTCACTCTCTTGGTGAGACAAGGATTTTTACAGCATGTGTGAGCTATTACCACTAAATAGCCTTAGAAACGCTAGTGAAAATGTCAGACAAACTCCATTAGTGAGTCTTCTGTTTCAGATGTTGCTGTCTGGGGAGCATTTAAGAATGTAAGGAAGAAAGAAGCTACTTTATTAGAGAGGACATACCTGCTGTGAAACTGCTGAGCTTTATAGCTCTTAAATATTTCTTATTTGTTTCACAAAAGTCTGAACAGAAAGGAAAACAATTCTTTTGGTGCATTTCTTCCTATTGCCCTGATAGGTTTATTGTGCACATTATGCACTGTAGGTATGTATAGATCAGTAGTGGCTTGGGTCACGTGGTGAAGCATCAGGAGAGCTCCCAGAGCCTGCAGTTTATATTCTGCCCCTCTATGAGGAGGCTCACTTGAGAATATTGTGGAAGAAGCAGATTTATTCCTGAAGGCTTTCTTGAGGGGTTTTTTTTTTGTGTTGTCATTAGCTGTTCTGGGCTTTGAGAACCTAATGAACCTTTTGATCCCAGAGAAAGTGCAGCCTGCAGTCCTGAGTCTTGGATGATACACTGTAGTTTGGAACAATAAAACTCAGTAGAAGTTTTCATATGGAAAATTATAGCAGCCCTACTCCAGATGTTGTGATCCTATTTTATTTCTGCATTAAATATTGCTGACTTAGGTTGGTCTGTCTGAGTAGCTCATTTTCATTATGAGCTCTGTACTCATTAGGGACTGGTGTCCTCATTTAAATATGAGAGGAGAGGAAATAGATGAAATGTGAGAGGTAACATGCTTATAAGAATTGGAGGGGTTTATTATATGGCTCTATCCCCTTCTTCCACCTACATATCCTTTGCAGTTTAGGTGCATCTTCAAGAGAGATATAAACATGACTTGGAAGTTACTTAAAGGATTGCATATGACAGGCTAAAGATGAATACTGTGTTTATATGGTCATCTTTGCCAGAAGAGAGCAATGAGGATGACAGAGAAAAGGAGAAGATTCATGTTGATAAAAGTTACAGAGATGGTGTTGTGGGGAACTGAACAATTTTGATGGGTCTAGACAGTTTAAAACGATTTAGTCTCTCCATTGGTTAGTCCTTAATAGGATATTCCTTAATATATAAATGCTCATATACTGTTTTTTTTTTTTAAATACAAGTACAGAGCAGAAAGAAGTACCATGTTATAGAAGAGAAGGACTGATCCATTTAGGTGTGTTGGAAGTCCTTCAAGATGAGAGTAAAGAGAATCAAATAGGCAATTTTGTAAACAGATACATAGCAAATAAATTTTATGTTCAAAATTAGCATTCTTATTTGGGAAAAAAAACCACAGAGACAGTATCTTTAGAATTATTTCAATGTACTTAAAACAGAAAGGCACAAATATTTATACAGTTCTTAGAAGTTCAAAAGCATGGCCCTGTATTTGCTCTAGTGCAAATACAGACAGAATTTCTTCCTGCATGTTTTTAGTTTTCTGAAGTAGTTTTAATTGAGTAGCAAGTTAACTGAAAAGAAGAAGAAAAAGAGAAGAAAAAAGATCTGCTTGTTTTTATATATCAGTGAAACAAGACTGAGCAGCAAATATTGTCTGTGGAGGTTCATTGGATTAGCTACAGAGGATGGCCACACAGAAGCTGATTTTTATAGCGCTGAACTTACCCTTATACCTCCTTCAGCTGAGACCACAGAACATTTACAGAGCATGCCCTAGGTTCTATGGTAACCCCTGCTCCACTGACTGAAGAAAATACCTATTTTTCCATGTTCATTCAGTTGCTTAGGTTTTGTTTGCTCTGAATCACAAACATAAAACTGCACTGTATTCTAACTACACCAAGTAGATTCATAATCTAGACTGAAAATCACCCTAGATCAAATCAATGAAACTTTTTCTCGTCAAGTCACTACAGGATTGGTTTTTACATTGCATATCTGAATGTTCACTCACAATAAAGCTTGTTTGGGAAGTAAAACTTCATTGGTAATTAGAAGTAGAGTAGTTTGGATAAACAAATTCCTGACAGTCTACCTATACCATTAATGTTCATGGGGTTCATTTTCAAAGACACCTAACAGTAGAAAAAAATTTTATTACAGTTTTTTCCCCATCAGATTACTTCTAAAAGAAGTCTGGATTATTTCAGGCATGGCAGGCAAAGCTTTGGAGCTTCTGGTTATTACTGCTGCAAAGAATATTTAGCCATCACTCTTTATTAGAGCTGAGTTTTCTCTCTCTGAACCATCTCTTGTCCTCTTGACTAGAAAAGTGAGATGAAATTGTTACATTGGGATAATCTTGCTTTCAGGCTGATTCAACTGAATGTAGCAAGACTTGTTTTGATAAACTATGATTCCTCATGTCAAAAAATATGACAAGTAACCCAAACCAGCCCATCTTGAGAGTTCCCTGTACAGCCTATGTCCTAGAAATATTCACCCTTTTTGATAAAAAAAGTAGAGAGTATTCTCAGACTTCATTTCTGCACATGGAAACAAAAGAGTCTAGTACTAAAATACAAAACTGTTCCAGGGAGGATGACTCAAGTAGGGATTGCATGCAATATATATTTCTGATTATATTTTTCCTGATGGCATTTGAGTCCCTCTTCTTCTGTGTCTTCATATACTCTGATTGCCCTGCTTTCTGAGGGACTTTCCCTGCTTTTGGCTAAGCCAGAAATCATAAATAAATCAAGAAAAGGTCTGGACTTAGGATTGGGTTTTTTTTTTTTGGAGGGTGGGTATTTTTTTTGGTTTTTAAAAGCCATTAGAGCTTGATTGATTCCATTTACAGCTTTCCTCTATGAGTGAGCTGCAATCCAGGATTTCTTTGAAGATATTTTTCCTCAATTTTATTCCATTTCTCTCTAAGAAGATGAGGCACTAGTTCAGGCTTATGTGGAGAGGAACCTGAGAGTTCTTCAGCTGGCACTTTTAAATTGAGGTGATTCTGGATTTTCAGAAGAGAAACTGAAGGAAAAAAAAAGGCTAAGACTCCATCCTCTGCATAAGCCAGCTCAAATGATGTTGAGATATGTATTGAGTGAAACATCATGGCAACTGGTGGTAGCAAATATCATGCTGGTTGCTGAACTCTACTTCTTAAAAAAAATGAAAAAAAAAAAGAAAGAGAGCTGCTGAGGGAATAAATCCAAAGCATTATTTTTCTATCAGCTGGTTAGCCTTCAGAGTGAAAGTATTACCAGCTTACTTCTATCTCAGTCAAACTGATTGTTTTTTTTTTTTTTTTTTTAACACAGTCAGTCTCACTGAGAGTTACAGGTGCTACAAACAAAAACTTTTGTAACTAAAAATGTGGGGTGTTTTCCTCTTGCATAAGATATCACTGAGATGTTGGGTTAGTTATTGTCCACAAAACCTGAAAATTGGAAAAAGGGAGCTGTTCTCCAGGGAGAAAACCTGCCAGGTAAATTACAAGGAAAGAACTTTTGTAGTAAATTTATCAATAACAGTTTCTTAGAATTACTTGTTTTAAAAAAAAGTGTCAGGATATATTGTAGCTTCTGATTGATTGTCAGGTTTGTTCTTTAGCCCTAATCTTCTGCAAAAATATCAAAAATATAAACCTTTAATGTTATTTGTTTCTGATATTATTAATTTGTTACTGACATTTAAACTCTTAGCCTGGTGAGGGATGCTTATTGCAAATCACTGTATTGAACAAGGATATTATGCATGATATGGTATTTTTTTTATTACAGCAGCATCTAGAGGCTTCATTTGAAATTATACTTCCTCTGCTAAACACTGTATAAACACACAGTGAGGCAGTACCTGCACTACCTAGCTCTCACACATCCCATGCAAAGAAAACTCCAAACAAACCAAACCACCAACGCCCAAACACTCGTGACATGCTCAGACTAAAACAGATTTTGACAGTGCGTAGAAATAAAATTAAGATCTTGGAGAAAGCCCCATTTTATTTATAAGAAACATGGAGCCTTTCCCTGAGAATCACATTCCCCAGTCAGTCAAAGAACCAATGCCTAAAGCTGGTTCAGCAAAGTTTTCAGGCAGGGTTCCTGACTCCTTTACCACCTTCTGACTGCAAGGGCTTTAAGGTTGCTATCCCATAAAGAAGACTCTTCTCTTAACCTCATGTTGGCAACAGTGTTTTAGTTAACTATTTTTAAGAACATTGATATTAAGACAAAAAACAGCTTAACCCAATTTTAGGATTTCAGTATGAGCTGTTCTGTTGTTGATTGAGATGGCAGACTGACTTTTTAATGGTGACTATCAATGGAACAGATGTAGAAATAACATTTCACTAGAAGTTTTGTCTCTCTTAGAATAATTCATAACAATCATTTTAAGATGTTTAGGAATTGATGTGGAGATTAAGGACAGATGGTTCCAAAAACCTTTCGGAGAGGGGAAACTAAAATTTTTCTTGTGACAAGAGCTATGGAATTCAAGTTTTAAGTGTGACTGGAAGATGACATTGAAGTTGGCCATGAGGTCAAGAGTAGCATAGCTGGGTGCAGTGCACCTGAGCCGTACATACATTTCTTGGTTGGTGCAGGATGTGCCTCAGTTGCTGGCAAAGATGAGACAGCAGAGAGATTTGAAAGAACAAACCTAGCTGAGCAGTGGGAATCACTGAGCTGGTTAGCATTTGGCTAACTGGTGTAGGAACTCTCCAGGAAGGAATCTCAGGCTCTCCTGGAGATTACACAGGCAGCTTCTGCTGTTCTTAAGATGATTTTCCATGAGTCAGTTAAGAACCTGGTAATGTCATGGAGACTTTCCAGGCAGTTCTTGCAGCAGAACTGACCAGGCTGCACCTAACTAAAGCACTTCCAAAGAGTCTATAGAGCCTGTTCCTGCAGGTGCACAAATGGTTGTATAGCGTGGTCTTTTGTACATAAGGTTAAGACATAAGGTGGTATTTTGGGCATAGTTTATGTTAATCAATAGCAATGGATCATGCACATGGCTGGGTGCTCATTTAAAGCTGTGGGCCAGCAGGATTGTAAGATTTCAGCAAAACAAATTTCCCACTGAAGGTGGTCTTGTAATATCTTTGCAATTGAGGCTTTTGTTGCCATGCAGAAAGGCACCATCATCTTTGAGAGATCTGACTCCTAAAGCCAAAACTAACAACTTTGCTTTCTAGAAGTCACTTTTTCTGTCCTATGTCTCTTTCCAACAGATTTAAGGGGAGTTACAACTGGAGTATCTGTTCCAGAACGGAATTTGCAATCACTATCCACAACAGAGACAAAATAAAAAATGTGGAAAGACAGCATGGAAATAAAATGTTAAACAGACCAGATCCTAGGAGAACTAAAATCATCTGGTTTTCTCTAGGTTTCCCAGGAGTAGATCCCAGTTGTAGGTAAAGGGTACAAATAGGTATAAAGTATATTAATTCTACTTGCAAAAATCAGTTAATGGGCTGTCAGAAGTGAAATTTTGTTAGTATAAGACTTGAAAGGCAGTTAAGGATAGAGATACTAGCATTTCCAATTAGTATAGTTACCTGATAAGTGGTTATGATGGCATCACGTGACCAAGCAAGATGCTGTTGGTAATTATTTATATGGAATTTCCTTCTGGTCAGGGTAATGAAAGGAATTACTTCCCAAAAATAAATTTAATTTACACAACCAGAAAGAAAAATAGATACTTATTTTATGTGGTGAGAATCATTGTTCTTCAATCAGCAACTGATCTAATTCTGAAATTAATTTGTATTACCTGGGTTTGGTTTTCCAGTTTTATATTGCCTTGAATTGAAAAACCTGGAATAATGAACATTTAAACAGAAGTAAAAAAGTTGTTCTGTAGGTTAACAAAGACTAGACAGTAATACCAGCCAGTAAATTTTGTGCTGATAATGGATATACCAAATCCTCAGCTACTATCACATCTATGCAAGATTATATCTCTTTTACTGACAGAGGATTTGTCTGAAACTCCTGTAAGATTAATGTCACTAAACACTTCCCTTGTTCACCTTTAGTAACCATTTAACAAACTGATTAGCTAGTGACATTCACATGTTTCTTAGAAAGTAACTCTCTACCAAACTTGCCACAGTCCTGATCATGCATAAATAATACCAATTAAAAGTATTTAGATTAAAGCATGAGTGAAAGAAGCCTTAAAGCAGTTCAGTGATTCACCTTGATAACCTAGCGTTAGTCAGTGTTAATTTTTCACTCAGTTCTTTTTGCACTTAGAAGCAGTGTGGTACTATGTTTACTGGTTCAAAAAAGTGTGCTCCATATGGATGTGTGAAATACCTGATTTCTCCTTTTTTTTTCAATCTGATTTGATCAATTTGGGACAAACAAGACATGATTAAAAATTTAGAGAGCAGCAATTAACTATTAACAAGTCTATGTAAAATGCAGCATAAATAGCAAATTAATGACATAAGCCACAGACTGACAAAGATCTACAATATAATTTCAATTATTAAAAAAAATCACAAAGGAAAAAGCTTACTCTTGAATTATTGGTATAAGTTGGGTGCCGAGATCTTCACAGTGAAACCATTTTTCAAAGAGGACATCAGTTGATTCTCCAACATAGTATCTGATAAAGTAAACACATTAGTAAATCCTTTTATTAAATAACTGATCAGGCAGTTTCAGTCTTTTGAAGAAAATAGCTACTCGATGTTGTGCAAGAGCATCTTATTGTCAAGCCTGGTGTGCTTCGTTCTGAGGAATGGTTATTTGGGAAAGCTTTCTGTTTCCCTGGTTAGGTGACTTGGTGGTGGGGTGCTCAAACTCCTGTGGAGTGCCTTGTAGTTCTGTTGATCAATCACAACTCACCAAATTCCTTCAGCAACCTTTCTGATTTCATCCTGGAAATGATTGCAGCCATAATCTCTTGGGACCAATAATTTTCACCTTGGATGTAGTTACTGCAAAAAAACCTGAACTAAATACCATTTCCAGTAACTGCTTTCATGCAGCTATGACATAAAGACCTATATTTTATAGAGTCAGCTTACATAATGCCCATGCATGGGGTGATGAGAAAACAAGGTGGTTTATGGAGTTGTTAGTGAAAAATAGATGGTTTTCAGCCACACAGATTTGGGAAGTGTTTGAGTCGCCCCTCTGAAGAGGAATTTAGTGCTTCACTTGCGTAAATTTCTTGTCTTAACAAATAAATAAATTTTGGTAAGGTCAACAAGTCAAGGTTGCTGTATGGAATCAATGTAAGGACTGGCAAATACAAAATTTACACTCAGATTTTTAAGACTGCAAAGACTGGCAAGGAATGATGCTCCATTCCTGTCATTCATATTGTCAATGTTTTTAAAAAGATCCCATGTGTCTTTTAGGTTGAAGTTATTGCAATGTGTGTCTGAAGAGGAAAACAAAACTTATGTAATTATCCTGTGCATATCTGTATGTTCATATCCATCCTAGGTATTAATACTGTCCAGAAATTTTCTAAGAGCTCCCTGGCTCCTCATGTTTGCAAAAAGAGGATTCACTGAAGAGAATAACAGTATCTAGACCTCCAATTTAGAAAAAAGCTGTGCTGCCAGCACAAATTCTGAACATAGACAATCTACAGAGAAGGGAGATGCTCAATGTATCTTGTTTGGTACAAATAAAGTATCTGGCAATATGAGTAACATCAAACTTATTTGGTTTTGTACTTATTTGCCATGGAATTAAGATGAGCAAGATCATTTTTCTCACAGCACAAGACACATAATCATTACTTAGGCTGGAACACTGGGGCAGGCTACTTATTCTTCACTTGTGCAGTAATCAGCGTGCTGGGGGCTCTGATTTATGACTATGGTTTGTAGACATGATAAATAATGGAACAGTAACACAGCTCTATTAGACTTTGAGTCAGCATACTTCAAAGTGCATTATGATGTCTTCTTTGCTGCAGGTGGCTGGTATTGAACAAAGTAGGAGAACATTAGGAGTTCTGGTTGTAAATTCCCCATCTCTCCCAGGAGCACACAGAGGGAATGTAGAGTTCAAAAGCATGACAAGATTGCTCACTTCCAAAACTTCAAGTGTCTTTATTCACCACATCAATGTGAACACAAGGGCACTAAAAACCTCTGGTTTATTTTCAGGCATCTGATTAGATACTTTGAATTGAGGATGTGTTAATTTCCACCTGCAAGCCATAAAGTAGCTTTTAGTTCAGCTTCTCCACACGAGCATGCCTATATTGGAGTGCAAATCTTTAGATCAGCCTGGGTCCCTAAAAAGGCATTCAGCATTTCTCTCTCATACCATTCACAGACTTCACATGGTAGGTTGTTTTACTTTAAGTAAAATTTACGTTACTATTTAAGTTCTTTTTTTTACTATTTAGTTCTTTTTATTTTAATAATAAACTTTTTTATCTAAACCACTGGTAATTTTTTTTCTAGCTCAAAGTATCCTTTAAATAATGTAAGTCCAGACAATCTGCAGGTCTGCAATGAAAGGAAAAGAGACAAGTGCATAGGTAAACAATACTTTAAATGAACTGGACTTGTTTTTAGCTTGGAATTTAATTGTGGGCTTTTTTTCTTGAATGGTCCCTTTCTTAGTTTCTTTCTGTAGGCTTTTTTCTTTGAATGAAAAAGTATATCTTTCGAGCTCTGCATACTTGCAATCTTCCTGCTGTGACTCTACTTATGCAACAATCAAAATTGTAGGTGAAAGGATGGGAACAGCACTTTACAGATATCACTGCAGTTTTAAATCTGTAACGATTATATGGACAGTTACAAATTCTCCTTGGTTCATACCAAGACAGCTTTTCTAGATTTTTCTAATGTTATACTGTTGTGACTTTCCCTCTTAGACTTGTGAATTCTGTATGGACACAAGACAAAACAGTCCTGCTCCCTCTAGAATACAAAGCAAACCACTCACTTACATGAAGATGTTTTTCTCAAAAGGCAATAAAACCTAGGCAGAGGTTTGTTCAATGTAGAGGGACTAGTGGTGAGAAAATTGACTTTTGTTTTTAGCTTCCCACACACTTGATAAGAAAGCTGCTCTTCATCTTTTTACTTTCAGTGCTTATGAAGGAATTCATATTCTGCTTGCCAGAACTGATAAAAAATCTTTTTATTTGGGTTGTTAGAGAGCTCTAAGATCTTTTTTTTAAAACTTAAGGCAATAGCAGTATGTAGTACATAAGTAGATTTCTGTAACCACAACATGTATTTCAGAAATTTCAATATGGTCCCTGTTTAACTAAAGCAAATGCTAAATGAGATCTCTGTTTATGCATGTATAGAAAAATATATGTGTGGATAGGATTAGTACAAAATTGCCAGGATGAATCAGATAAATTATCAGGAAATTAAAACACATCATTGTATTGATGTGAGAAATTAGTTTATACTAGGAATTCTAACAGATTAGTCAATAGTTTATACTTCACCTTAGCCCATCCATTTCTGTTTTTAATCTTTCTCTCTCAATCACAAGACCCACAGTGTTTTTGTATCTCTGAGGAGAATGAGGTATCCTGGCAGGTAGCAGGAACATCTGTTAAAAGAAATCAGAAAGCATCAATGTCGGGAAGTCTGTTTTTTGCATTGTCCTTCTGCCCCTCAACCTGCAAAGTCTTCTGCTCCTTTCCCTTCTTCTCTCCTACTTTTTGTTGATGCTGTGTTGCTCCTTTGCAGCTGCACCCCGTGGTACCCACAGCCCTGCAAACACTGTTTCTTGCTTTCTCTGTGAATGGTGACACAGTGACTGCAATCAGCACTGCCTTGATGGCAGGCAAGTTCCCTCCTCCTGGTTTGATCATCATTGCTAGGCACAATTGAAATGAAAATCTAATCAATTGCTCATCTGAAATTTATAAACTTACTGCAATTTCTGAGTAATTGAAATGGAAATAAAAAAAAGCAGATTCTTTCTCTGCTCAATAAAATGTCTAAACTAATCAGCCACATGTATCCTCCCAACACAGTGAGCACCTTTGATTGCATGATGAGGAGTGCTACTCTCTCCAAAAATAAATAACAAATATGAGGGGCTATTTAGTCATGCAAGTGACAAAGTGAATAGGCAACATGTGGATAAGAGAAGTCTATTTCTGAAGCTTGAGAATAAACCCTGCCCTAGCAGCTAGTTGGTAAGCCTGTATTCTTCAGCAGTACAGATGTTTTTGCTAGGGCTGGGCAGTCATTGGAATTTCTCTGTCTACAAAACAGAGCTAGTGAGGGTGCCTCAGCAGTACTAGTGTCAGTCTTTCCACCAAGTATTGTGTGCTCCTTTTCATTAGCACTCCTCTTACATGCTGAGATCTCAGCTGGGTGTGCACCTGAAGTGTAATACCAGAACCTCGTAGTTGGAAAACGTGGCTCTGTTTCGTCACTGAAAAAGTTGCAATGCTTTCAATGGCATTAAGCTATTGGGTTTAACATGCCTTCCATTTTAAAGGCTGTCTCCACTAGACCTAATAATCCTTTCCAAGATTTGAGTGCAGTCCAAGCTTGTGTCAATAACCATGAGTGGCAGTTGTAGTACATCTGAGTGGTAGTAACAGCCAGTGTCTATTCATGCTCTCGGTAAAAGCACTGCAATCTAAGCTTTAGCAAGTGTACTACTATAAGGAAAAACTGGATACATTTTATTTGTAAACTGCTCTTTCAAAGCTGTCCTACCGTGATGGTTGGAATGGCGAGCTGTGAGGACTAAAGAAGGCTGAAAATGCATGAATCATTTCAATTCCTCAGTTTAGGCAGTTTGCTTAATGGTGTGTGTAGGTGGGTGAGCAGTGTGTACCTGGCAAGGTGTAAATAAAAGACTGATCCCGCTGAATTCATGGCAGATCCCATGCAATGCAGGGGAATAAGAACTTCTCTCAGTATGCTCTTGACTATCTGAATAGATACCCCAGATGTTCAGAGGGATTTTTATCTGTTATTGAAACAGTCAAATGTTGAACACAGTTTACTGTAGTTTCCTATTATTTACATAAAATTTTCTATACTCCATTCAAGCTTTTGTGTTTTTTTTTAATAAATGCTGATGCCATCTCTTGCACAGCAGGAATAAATTGGTTTCTAAATAACATATAAAACATTCATTTAACATACTTATGTACAACTATAACAGAAAAACAATCCTGTTTTACCTCCCCTTCTCGGATGACAACATCTTTGTGTTTTCCATTTTCAATTATCTTCAAACACATATCTCCTTGAACCTGGTAAAAAAGCTGAAGAAATAAGAATATAGCATTAAGGCAGCTAGTCCAAAACATTCTGTACTTTATATTCTCTCTACAAAGAATACATGTATAAATACATTCAATTTGCACTTGCAAGTATTTGCAGATTTTTTCTAACAAAAAATGGCTTCTAAAATCTGTTGATTTTAAAAAAGTTACAGAATATGTATTATACCTATTATCTTACTAAGAATTACCAATCTATCCAAGAGGTCTGTAACTGCATATAGAGCTATCCTCTGGACCTGCTGGAATTCCACTGTCCTGGTTTTACCCCTGGAATTACTTTTTGGAGGGCTCAACATTACAGTTCAAACATCCATTAATTACACAATATAGAAAGCTTAATTTCAGATGTAGCAGGGTCTTTAATCAATCAAAGTATATGTCAGTTCTCCAAATAAGCTCCAAATATGCACACACAGGTTTTTTGGTGTACTTTTTCAATTCTTTAATGGCGCTTTCTCATTTGGGAAGAATTGCCCATTTGGAAGCTGTTCTGCTTTACTTTTGTGGATACCTTCAAATCCAGCAACAGCTGCTGCTCTTCTCACTGTGTATGTGTAAAAGGGTTACATTCGAAGTGTGTACAAGGACAGAACCACTGAACCCAAAATTCTGTCTTTGGTGACCTTTCCATGGCTGTTTTCAGACCAAAACCAGCTCTGCTTTGTGGGGGCTCTGAGGTGCTCAGGTCCTCATGTTTCATGGCAGAACTGGGTTATCATCTGTAAGCAGATCTGTATCTTTGACCTGACATAATGGGCACATTCCTCCTCGTTTTTATATAGTGCAGAGCAATAGTATTTCCAGAAGTTACTTCTGCCACGCTTTCCATGTTCTCTTTGCCACATCTAGAAACCAGAGTGCAAATGCAGCTGAAGTAGTCTGAAACATGATTCAAAGTTAGAACTATAATTGAAAAAATCCCTTATTTATAGCAAGTCACTACAATTTCATCAAAATGAAAAATAAATAGGGGAAAGAAGAAACCACTGGAGAATGAAAACCCCCTGAACTGAATGCTTTCCAACATTAGAAAAGCTTAATCAATTTTTTAACCAGTATTATTTCTGAAAGAGTTTTGAAATATTCATACATGCCCCCTGGAATTGAAGAAACACCTCTGTGAACATGAGAAAGAATAAGTATGCTGTCAAGGGAACAAAACAATAGGGAGAACTGAAGATACATTGGAAAAAAGCTCATGCTGAGAGCTTTTACACGAGTGAAAAGTTCACCTTGTGCCAAGGACATCACTACAGATAAATTATAACTCTTGTCCAGAAGGCCACAGAGCCAGGCTACTGATCCTCACTGCAGTCCATTCCCCTGTGTTCCTTTGCTCTGGCTTTCCTAGGTGTTTCCAAAGGGCAGCACCCAATGCTACAGCAGCCCTCCTTCCACTGGGCAGGGCCCGCTGCTCCCTTCACAACAGAGAGTGACCTCAGTGGGGAAAGAAATGGCTCTCCTTCACTGCATAGGAGATTCATCTAAGACTGTATGATCTAGATGGATTGTCCCACCAGCTGTGGGTCCTATGGCACTGACAATGCTGAAACCTAAAGTATCATTTTGGAAATCTTGAGCTTTGGAGTGTTATTTCCCCTGCAGCTACTGGGGCAGCTATTACTGAACACATGCACAGGACATGTAGATGAGGGAAAGGACAAAAGAGGTAGAGTTTATCCTGGTTCTGACATGAATCATGCAGCTGAGAAACCTTACTGGAAATGAAAAACTTGAGAGTGGATATCAGCTATCCAGTTCAGAGGTGAAACATCACAGTCATAAGGAAAGATTATAAACAGTAAGTTATGAATTAAAAGAACTGTTTGGCAGTGGGAGAGGAGGAATGACGTGGGCTACACATTGTCAATGAAAGTGTTTTTCTGACTGAATTTAAATAGTACCTTTCACTGAAAATTATGGTCTGTTCTTCAAAACTTTTTTATTTTAAATTGCCTGAGTGCTTCAGTCATCCATAAATCATCTGATGTAACTGTGATTAAGACAAGTGGCAGCAATTAGTGAATATACTGCTTTGCTTATAATATAACCTGAACTTTTTATCAAGGAAACTGTCAGTTATTTAATATCTCAGTGAGTTACAGTCCACACCCATTTCAGAGGCCAGATTGGCAACACTGTCTTTTTCTTGGAAACTTCTTTTTTCTAAATACTGACTGACTTTTGCCTTTTGGGAAAATCTAATTTTTTCCTAAGTCTCTCTTGGAAAAAAAAATCAAAAAATTAGAAGATTCAGGTGTATATGTATGCATATACACAAATATATATGCCTATTCTCCCATAGGATAGTAAGCCAATAGAGTTCATTCCACTTGAAAATATTAGCTTTCCTAGCTGTATTGTTCTTACTGGAATGATCTAGTATCCATTCTCCCCAGCAGTACTAAAAATTGAGGAAATATTTCTGCTCTGTTAACATGTTATTAATGACAAGGCCTCTTGTTACCTGAAATGAATATATCTCTTCTTGTAGAAAAGCCTAGATTTGTATATTGCGACTGCATAATGGCTCACAATTGGGCATGAATTTTGTCTCTTTCTGGGTGAAAAATGTGGCTCAAGGAAGAAACAAAGGTTGTTCACCATTCTTTTTATCCTTTGGTGCTTATTTATTTATTATTGTATCTTCTTCCTTTCTTCCTTTCCAGACTTCATCATTTTGTTTAGTTTTCTGCTATGTGGTATCTTCTCATTATGATTACACTAAAAACATCTCCTTTATTAATGCTCATGTAACCTCTAGAAGTTATGAAGCACCTAGGAGTGCTTTTTTGCCTCAAGCATAACATTATTTCATAACATTACTCAATATGATCATTAAAACTGCAGATATACCTATGAAACTCAAATGAAAACACCTTAAAGACTGAGAGGGTTTTTAAAACTAAATTAATTTCCCTTAAATTTTCTTTGCTGTAGGAAAAATACATCTTCCTTCCTTAGTCTGCTTCACCCTTTTTGATCATGCTTCAAACCTGATAGCAGGGGAAGGTAGAGTGGCCTGTGCTGAATCACTCTCAAGTCTGTACAGGGATATTCCATTCAATTATGAATACTCATAGAATAAATTATGCTGGCATTTCTGGAGGCAAGAAGGGGAGATGCACAGAGGTAGGAATTCACTGTTGCCATCAGTGGAAGCATTGCTGAAGCTGCTTGTCTTGACAGAAATTTCAACAGGGTTGTAGAACAAGTGGATACTACCTTAAAAGAAGCACTAACATCCTCACTATATTAGTGTGGTGAGAATTGCTCCTTCATCCAGGTATGTGTATCCTAGCAGAGAAAAAAAGAAGCATCTAGTAGTGGAACAATGCAGGATTTGTAATTGGTTTGTATTGACTAACTAAAAAAACCCACAAGTCTATTTTATTTCGTGTACAGCAGAGTATGTAATTTAATTTGAATCCACCTTTGATATCAAACTCTGTCTAGACTCAGGAACCCAGAGCTCCATGAGGGCTTTGATAGCTGACAGCTTACTTACAGACATCTAAAGAGATCTGATTAGCAGGATACTTTCAGTTCTGGCTACATCTAAAAATGGAATTTGGGATTGCTCAGACACTTTTGGGATTAGGCTCTGGCTTGGTATATCCTGGATTGTATTGCTTGTCATATGGCGAAGCATTAAATTAATTTACAGAGCAAATCAAATTCTGATGTGGGAGTAGAGCCTGGGTGTTCTCCAGACTTCCTTCAGTGGTGACTGATCTATTTGAGTACAGAAAAAAAATTTTCTCCCTTTCTCATCACAAGGGTTTTCGGCCATCAGAAGTCTGCAAGACAAACAGATGAGGAAGGTAGAGAAAACTATGTTGAGGGCTTTTGGTGTGGTTTGGTTTTTGATTTCCCTCTGCTCATTTACGTGTCATCTGTGAGACCTGAATACTAGCCAAAACTCATACCAACAATCTTACACAGCAAGACTATTTCTGAAGACACAATCTCCTTCTGATGGAAAAGGATCATCATTCTTATTACATTTTAATAGGAGCTTTGTTTCTTATTAAAATATTCTAAGAGTCTTTGCCAGAGAAATGTGGGGTTTTTTAAATGTAAAGAAGCAAAAATGTTTCTCTTGCTTTGTTGTGATTCAGGTTCTCAGATTTATTTGGGATATAAGCACCACAAAACAACCTATGGGAATGCTCACCTAGCCCCACTTTCCCCTTGTTTTCAGACATCCACTGTCCTTATAAAATGCCAAGGGCAAATTGATCTGAGAGGGGAGAGTTTCTCAAAAGCATGCTGACTGGAGAGCAGCATACACTAGAAGGGGTTAGGCTGCATTTAGGCAGATAATCTGTCAGAAACTGGAGCCAAATCTTACTTGTGGTGTCTGTGGGAGAGGGAGAGAAAGAGAAATCAAAACTCAGATGAGATGTGGCAGATGTGACCTCAAACGTGTATCATGTTTCAAAGTATGAAGTTGTATCTCAATCTGACCATGAGAATGTGCTAGAGGAAGCTGAAGAGATCCACCGAGATGATCAAAGGAGGGGGAACTCCTTCTCTGAGAGTTCTCTTTAGGACTGCAGTATGAGGGCTTTGGTCTGTGGGGCTGTGCCAATAATTAGGTGGCTCTATCCATAGGAAACAACCTATGATGCTGAGAGCAGAAACTTAGGGTAAAATACAGCACAGTGAGAAGTGGGACTTGTAAATCCAAGTGGGGTTTGTGTCAATGCAAATGTGTTGCAGGTGGTAGATGAAAAGCTGATTTGAATTTCTCTGCATGGAACTGCACTGTTTTACATAGACTCAACATCAGAATGTAAATTGTTAAGAAATCAAAGTCAGCGAAATCAAAGTCAGTTGAGATTCGCTGTGTGTAAGTGGTGGACTGAAGTGGGTAAAGAGATAGCAGCCTAACTACTTTTGCAATCCTAGACTGAGCTGCTAGCATATCTCACTTTTCCCCAAAGCAGCCCACACAATGCAGTAAATAAATTCTGAATTCTTGTACTAGAGCTAGGATTTGTTATGATCGTGGGGTTTCTCTGTCATTAACTTTCTCTAAAATATATGGTCCCCTTGAGTTTTCACTTATTTCTTTAGAAGAAGGTCTGTTTGTTTTTGTTTTTTCTACCCCCAGGCTTTACAAGTAAGTAAAAATGCAGTAAATACACCATGAAGCCCATAGGCTTCAGTATTCAGTTAACACTGAAACTCTTCTCGTCACAAATTCTATGGTATGATGAAAAATCCAAGACAAAGATATGTTGAGGAGTGTTCCCTAGTACCTGCTACCCCATAGCTCTGAGGGGTTTTGCACAAGAGGACATAGCCTCACGCTGTGCCAGGGGAGGCTTGAGTTGGACAGCAGAAAGAGTTTCTCAATGGATAGGGTTGTCAGGCATTGAAATGGCTGCCCAGGGAGGTGGTGGAGTCATCATTCCTGGAGGTGTTCAGAAACAACTGGACACGATACTCAGTGCCATGGTCTAGATGACAAGGTGGTTTCAGTCCAAGGTTGGACTCAATGATCTTGGCAGTGTTTTCCTACCTTAGTGATTCTGTGATCATGTCAGGGCTGTCACAGAAACTTTCAGTTTCATCAAGTTGACTACACAATAATTGTAGTCCCTAGTCCATGGAACACAAAATTCTCTTGAAAAAGGAGGCACATCAGAATAACGATTCTTTTGAAACCCTCAGAACTTGTTATGTGGCACAAACACTTCCTAGAAAGTTCTGTCAGTATTAGATATATAGGTCCATCCTCACAGCACTTTTTTGCCATGTTCCAACAGAAGATGCATTTCCCATAGCATTTAATTTTGAATGAGTCTGATTTAGAGGCACAGAATGTCTGAGTAGATATTTGCTGCCTCTACCTCTCTTCTGATGGAGAAGGAAGCAAAAGGGAACTTTAAAAATGAATATTTCTTCCTGGTAAATTCCAGCTGAAGACTGTGAATGGTTTAACTCTTCTAAGTTACAGCTTCATATTTTTCTTTAAAAAAACCTGTCCCATGTAACACAGTCTCAGGTATGAGACTTTTTGTGCAGAATGGTGGAAATGAAGTAGTGCACAGAAGTTTAAGAAGGCAGTGAAGAGCTACAGAGAAAACTAAGAAGGAACAAAATATAAGGGTTACTTAGGAAATGCCTGCTTGTTGAGAGGAGGAAAGAAATTGTGCTAGACTAGCTGTCATTTTTGCCTAAATGGGTTCAGGAGACAATTCTAAAAGGCTTTGAAGAGACTTCAAATCAAGCCTCTGGGTTTTTTTCCTCCTAATTAGCCAGTCAGACCTAATCTTCCTGATACACCTGCACGTTAATGGCACCAGCAGAGAGCAGCTCAGGAGCTGGAGGATGCTCCTCAGCCCTTATCTCTGCGTGCCAACCCTTTGCTGCTGTGAACTGCAGGCTTTCAAGCACAAGTTCTGCCACAGGACACTCCATAAACTGTGTGATAACAGGCACGAGATAGTGAGTGGACAGATATAAACAATCCTAAATTTAACTTTCTCTCCAAACCAACCCTTCTTTGCTATGGGAATACTAACAGCAGAACAACATCACCTAAATTTGCCTGAAGGATTTTCACATTCGTGATTTGGCCTGCTGACAGTATGTCTATATAGTCTGCCTTCAAATTATCACCCAGAACTATAAATTACCCTTTTTCTGACAAAATAATGAGCTGAACATGGCTTTGAATGTTTTTTTTTTAAATCTCAAGTCTAATTTAGGAATATGCCCTTTTGCTAGGATACTCTCTACCTCACAATTCTTCTCTAATGAGAAACATGGTTCTAAGTTAGATCATGGAAAGATGTAAATGTGTCTGGTAAAAACCTATGGTAAAATGCAATGAATAACTATAATGTACTTTTATAAAACTGAACAAAATTGGCCCATATGTTAAACTGGTACATAACTGATAATTCTTGATGCTTCCGATCCGTGTATTGCCAAGTTTCCGATGTTACAGGGTTGTTATGTTTCCATTTTTGGTTTCTGAATAACTGTGGGAAGCTTACTATGTAAATGAGCATGTACTGATACCTAAAAAACCTTGTTTCCACTTGAGTTAACAACAACATCAATATGCAACTGTAAATTAAAAATTATGGCTTTATAGATATGGCTAACTTTTTATATTGTTGAGAAGTCATATAAAGAGTTTATAAAAGGGTAGGTCATGTTATTTACAAATACAGGAACATCTTGCAACGTGGAAAAAAAGAAAAGTTACACTGAATCAGCCTAACTTTTGTTTTAAGGAATCCCAAGCAGCATGATGGCCTGGTCCCAGGTGCTGCCAGAGCTCTCCCTGCACAGCCCATGAGAAGGGACACAGCGGACTGTGTTGGTAACCTGGCTCGTGATGGATGTGCCTGTGCCCACAGCCACATGGGAGATGGTAGTGACAATCCAGCACAGGTGGGAGTCACTCAGGGAAAGCTGCTCTTCCAGAGCTGTGTGTCTGTAAGGACTACACACACCTGCACAGCACATTTAGAACAGGAAATCAATGAAGGCTCTTGTGAAATGCTGGGGTGGGTTTGGGGAGAAGTGATTCAATGATAAAGAAATGAATTTTTCTTTCCCTTCAAAAGGATTTATAGAAACTTTACCCACTTCTGCCTTAAACTGTAGATGCTTAGGCTTGACTTTCCAAAGACATCTAAAATTAGGTTTCCAAATGTCATTGGAATGACATGAAGTTCAATTATTCTGCTGGGAAGCAAGGAAAATTGTCTCTATCCTGATACCCTTACTTCTAGGCCTCTAGTAATCACTTTCCCTAAGGATTCTTTCAGAGCCAGTGGTGGAGAAGTCCCCAGACAGAGCAAGCAATTCCAAGAAAAAGGCAGTAAACAAAGAAGGTGTAAATTGTTACAATTTTGTTAGTTTTCTACTCTTTCTTCCTTCATGCTGCATTTGGCACAATGGCTACTCACAACTCAAAGTTGGAATGACTTTGACCCACCATGGAATGACTTTGAGCACAGGGGAATGATGTGAAAAATATTTGAAGACACTGTTCTTTCCAAACTCAAATGAAAGCTGAAAAGCTGATGATTCTCACAAAGTCCACAAAAAAAGTAATTTCTAGTGAATTACAATATTTTTGATTTTTGAATACCAAAGTTACTTTTGAAATACAGACCAATCTTCTGCAATAAAATATTGTTTTAAAAAATATCATTACCTTCCTGAAGTTCTGTTCCAAAATGTTGAAATGTGTCAAAACACTTTCTCTAGTTTCCTGTGCTTGTTTCAAACAAAATGCACAGATGATGTATGGTTCTGGTGAATGATTCTGTTTAAGCCTATGAGTAGATCTAATAAATACATCACTGATCCTCACATTGCTAATCTGTAGCTTCAAAAGTGGCTACATTTAATTATTATAGATAAATCAGACTAATATAAACAACCTATAGGTTACCTCTTCTCCTTCTTCAATATGATAATCCTTCCTTTCATTTGGCCCTCCAACAAACATCACATTTAATTGGTAGCGATGCCTAGAAGAGAAAGTGACATTTTGAAGCTTCTTCTGTTCATGATGTTCTTTATTTCATTTATTATTTTTAATTCTTTTTAGGACAGTGAGTCAATGAAACAATGTTGAGTGGAAAGCAACAGCCAGTACAAGAACTCATAGGCCTTGGATGCACCTCTCTGCTCTGGCACTGTCCTGTTGGGTGACCTGAGGCCAACTACCTCCCTCCTAGTGTTTCAATGCCTCCAGCTATGAAAAGGGGACAACAATAGCTGCCAGCTGTGAAAAGAGCTTCGAATTGAAAAGATAAAGAATGTTACCTAAGAGACAGGAACTAGAAAAGAGGCTTTTCAACCTGAGCTGATTATGTAAAGGTAAAACTCTTAAAAGTTAACAAAGCTAAAAACATACTTTTCCCCCCACACTGCTAGAATTACCAGCGATACTGATGGTAAGAATTGCCAGCTAATTTCTGTTCTGCTTATACTGGTTTTGCTAAGCTGGAATAACATTACAATGGCTTCATTGTGGTTGTGGCTATTTCAGAAAAGGAGATTCCAGGCCTTTTCTTAACTCTGCCCCTCTTAAGAGCCCCAGTGAGTTCCTCTCAGGTATCACAAGGAATGGCTACCACCCCAATTACCTATCAGTCCATTCACACTAATATACTATATATTATATATATATATATATATATATATAAAGGTAATAATATAAAGGTAAGGTAGTAGGTTTTCCTTTATTTAACAGACCCCTCAAAATCAGGCCTGTTAGCTGTGAATTAAAATTTGGTTTTCTGCTGTTGGACAAGTGAACTGAGGTGTATTAACCTCTGCTTCACAATGAGGAGGTTCTGGGCAGTAACATGGAACCAGCAGGGCCATGATCCCCTGAAACACAGGGAACAACAACAACGTGTCCCTGTGTCAGCACCTTGTAAGGCTTAATTGAGAGAGGCTGTTCTGAGTGGTGGCACATACATATTCAATCTGCTACCGTTATCACTTTTTCTGTGAAGAATGTTTAAATGATAATGACCAACACAGTGGGAACTAGTAAAGCAGTTAACAAGTAACAGTGACAAATTAGTTGGTCAAATAAAACTAAAGAATTAGAATTGGCTGTTCTCTCCATAGGAAGCTGTATATTTTACAGCACTCGGCTTCATATCTGTATCATAAAATAAGAAACTGAAATCCAAATTGTTTGTACCATGCAGATTTAAATTTCCTTTTCGACAGCACACTGCAATGCTTCTGCATTTATGAACACTTCTACTAAAGAAGGGCAGGATGACCCAAACAGCAGCAATACAGATAGTAATTAAAGAAATAAATGAAAATTAACCCTGAAGAATAAAATAAGAGAAAGGCAATCTGTGAGTACCTTGTAGTCTGCTGTTAAGATGGTTAGTTGTTTGTTTTTTATAAGCACTCAGTTTTGTTATTAGTTCACTAAGTAAAAGTGAAAATACTGCTAATTACTGCTTGACTTCTTAATTTGGCAGATTTATGATTAATTATCCCACAGATTTACCTAGGCTTTATGTAATACACAGGCTATGGGTTAATCATTCAATCATTAACAAATGTTAATACTGACACCATCAAAAGATTCCAGCTACGAAATATGAGCAGGAACTCCAATAGGTAAGTCTGCCCACCTTGCTAAATAAAGTTATCTGGTTAATATAGTTGCTTTAAATATTGTTATATTCAACAATATTGTTAAATATTGTTATTGTTATATTTAACAATTATTTATTGTTATGAAGTATCATAACAAATAAAAGTTTCAGTTAAGACTGCCAAAATACAGTTAAGAGTATTGTAAAGGTTTCAGGGATGTGAAAATTACTTGACTGTACTATTGTTAGAATGAGGACCTAATTAATGGAGTATAAAGTTTTCCATACTCTTACATTTCTCCTCTCATCCCATAAAGAAAATTATACCAGCAGGTAACCCTTTAAAAACACAATAAGACTACAAAGAATCAGATGGTCCATGACCATACTTTGTAGTCCTTTTGGTAAGCATCATATTCTGAACTCAGAAGAAGAGCTTTAGAAGCACCTGTGAAAATCAGCTGTGGCAAGGGGTTTGATTTTGCACTGATTGCTCGTTGTTGAGGTTAAAAAGCATTTAAACTTACAAGATAGTGTCATTAAAATACAATGTCAGAGCTGCAATTTAATTAGATGTATCATTTTCTTTACTTTGGTAAAAGTCTAAATAGGCAGCTCAGGAATTGAGGTTTTGTGTTGCAATCCCAAATAGGTATTTAAAAATTGTGCTCCTCTCAAATGTATGGAACACAATGTCATAAAAGCCTGAAAACTGTAATAACTTTAGATACCAAAAGCCCTACTGATTTGCTGTGAGACCTAGTTTTAACTGCTAAGTCTCCCTTGAAACAAAGTAAGTTACTTAAATTTTGAGGCGATTGCCTTCCATGAGGCAGTAGGACAGTGAGAAGATTCCCTTATACATCTCTACTCAGCACATGAAGGATCAAGCCTTTGAAAAAATGTTGAAAATCTATTAGCTGCTTCTTGAAAAATCACCTAAAGCCTTTTGGAAAAATCCTGAAAGCATTTAGGTAGCACCAGATGCAGGTGGTGGTAGACTCAGAATCCATGCAGTAGATGGTTTTACTCTCCTTCTACAAAGGCTAAAGCCATGTTGGAAAAATTGATTTTGTTTTAAACTATGCAATTTTTATCACAATAAATGTTACTTGTTTCACTGTAATCTCTTAAAATGTTTATGGCCAGAGGTCTATGATAGATGCCACATTCTTGATTTACAGAACTACTAGTAAGCAATACAGAACAGTGTAGTAAACACAAAGAAGATTCATTGTACTGATAAGGAAAGAAACATGTGAATATTCCATATACATAAAATACTAAAAGTTTCCCATTATCATTGGTAAGCTTCAGAAATGAATATACTTCATAAAATGCTTCCTAAAATCCATTTTGAAAATGCAAGAAATGGGAGCACTTGAATCACTACAAGTTTCCGAATGTTTCAGTTCTACACACAGCTGTAGTTTCAACACAGACATGGCAGTAATTATGTACTCTTTACCTTTTCTTTGTCTTGTAACCATTGCTTTGAAAAGTAACCCTTGCCCCTGTGGATGGAAATTAATGTCACTGATACATTACTGCCCATTCAGCTTTTCATTAGAGATAGCGCTTAAGGAAAGGGCATGAGGCTTTTTTTTTTTTTTAATGACTAAAATTGTAAAGAAAGTTTTCTTTTAATTAAAGTTATAGAAAGAAAATGCTTTTTCATTTCTTTATAAAACCTGGGTCTATGTCACTCCTTAGAGAGAATACTTTCTAATGAAAGCTTTCCGCATACAGAGTTTTAGACAAAATATTTTTTCCTCAGCTTCACTGCAAAGAAATCCTTGTTAATATTTTGAGACACATTGGATAATTTACATTGGAATTTGTTCACAAGCTTTGACACAGAGCATATGCATGGTGTACACACAACTGCATAATGCCCACACTTTTTTTCCTTATAGTGGCTGTCTCGTTCAGAATACTGTAAATAAATGGCTGTAAACCACCCCTTCAGGCTCCCTAGCCTCCTGCCTTGACAGATCTGGAAATGCCCTGGAAATCTGATCCTTTGGTACTGCTGCCCTTCCTTTTTCCTCGTTTTTCGGCGATATAGCCTTCTGATTTTGATTGCTCCTGCAGCTTTGGCTCCTCTGTGATGTTGGAATGATTCTCAGCAGCTTTAGCTACTTCAGGTTGTAATTTGGTTTTGGATGTGATGCCATCTCCTCTGATTTCTCGGAGTTTGTTGTCACAGAGCCTGACACAAATTCTCATAACTCAGTCTCCCTGCCTACAAGTGACTTTGAGTTGAGACAAGTATCTTGTATTCAAGTTGATCTTTGCAGATTCTTCTGAGTTATTCCAAATCAGATTTCACTCACTTTCTGTTCTTTGGAACAGCACTCTGCAAGCCTGAGAGGAATTATGGTTCCTTATTAATCTTTACCATGTATGCATTGTTACAGCTTCCTCTTACAGCTAGGAAAATTTGTATATATAGTAACTTGGTAAAAAAAACCCAAAAACTTCATTTACTTACATAAGCTTATTGCAAACAGGTGGCAAAAAGGCAGTTTTGTTTTCTTCTATCCATTTTCTTACATTCACAAGAAGCTCCATGGTCCACCACCTATGAAACTTTTGCCTGAGATATCAGAATTTGCAGAGTGCTTTTTCCGTGAGCAGTCTGCCTGTGATTCCAGCCTCAGTGCTCAGGGGATTGGCTGCTAGGAGAGGTGTCTTCAGGCTTCAGTGTCAAAAGGGACAGGTCCATCAGCCAAAGGTTACTTCATAGGGAGCACTAATGCTCCAGCAGCTTGGCTAATAATTGACTAGTGCTTTTAAAATATATATTTTTACTGGAGACTGGGTTTTGTCTACAGGAGGTTTCTTAATTCTCTTTATTGCATCAACTGGAGTGTGAACGTTACCTCTACAAAAATGGCCTTGTTACACAGAAAAAATAGGTGAGGCTGGGCTGGGGCATTCACTCCTTTCAAATCTAATACAGAAACCTCCCTTCAACATTCTAAGGCTGAATGTTTATGGTATGTGTATTTATTTGAAAATACTGGGATCTTCTTTTGCCAAGTAGCCAAAATACAGATGTCTCCTCCATTTGTAAGACCAAGAGTAGCTGTCCATAAATGCTCATCTTAATTTGATCCACTCTGCCAATGTTATAGCAGGGCTTGTGGAGAGCTGACCCTGATTCTGTGATGCTCTTTGGGAAAGTGCATCAAATTGTCAGGCAAAAAACAAACTGAGAAGAACCAGACTTTCCATATCTTTATTAGTCTATATTCCATCACAAGCTGCTGTTCAAGATGTACACAGCTGCTATAGAACTGCTCGCTCTGTTCCCTGCCACCCCCAATATTTTAAATAAATAAATCTATAAACAGACTCCAAACACAAGAGATGAGTGGGTAAACAAAAAAATCCCAAGACATTACAATATCTTAGCACTTTGCCCTTGATGTATCTCAGCCTTCCACTTTTATCTACACTGTGCTTAGTGGGTGAATGTGTATGGGTATTAGGTGATAAAATGATCTGGCTAAAAGTGAGTGGTGCATTCTCCATGGCTTGCACTATGAGCAGCACAGCTATAGGCCCAAAAATTCAGCATGATGAGCAGTACAAAACTGGGAGTTCTTTAACTTGCACTGTTTTAACTTTCCACCAGAAGAAAGCAACAGAGTGTGACTTTGAACTAATACTGTGTTTTTATCAAGTGTTTGTAAGAGTGACTCTGTTTTACCTTTGTCTCTATCACTTCTTTGCAGTTTAGTTTAAACTCATTATGTAATTTATAGAACAGGAAAAAATCCGTTCATTTTGGGATAAAAAGATCCCCATGTGGATTACAATTCCACGGTATTGATACAATCACAATGGGACTAGCCATAACTTCCTCTGAAATAAACCCAAAGTAGTTATTATTTCATTCTACTGCAAAACACCACCACCACATCACTTACGTAGCATATGAAATTTCTAGCAATTTCTGGCTGTGGTGAGACACCACCACACATCAAACACATAAGGCCTGGTTTTGAACTTACAGACAGGTACCTTTTGGTACTTTCTGTTCTGCAGGCTGCTGGCAGTTCAGTTCTTAGCTGTGAAGGAAAGAGAGCTTTTATTTAAAATGCACTTTCACTTAAGGGACTATGACCCAGGCTGGAAGGACTGGAGAAGGGCAGACACTAGTTAATGACCGTGGTTTTGTAAAGCTCTGCCCCATCATTAGTAACTTGTATTGCAGAGCAGGACTCCATTTGTTGGGCATGAAAGCCAAGAGAATCTCCAGTGTCACAGCAGGAAAAAAACACAGATCCTGGAATTTATTGAGGCAATCCTTGTTCATCATGGTATTAAAGTACCAGTTTTAACTGCAGGGCTTCTTGTCCACAACCACTGCTCTAATCCCTAGTCTCCACTTTTTCCCACCAGGCAGAATACGAGGTACTATTACCTGCAGAGAAAACTTTCTCAGTTGCAGGCTCATAAATCCATTTTGTGGCTGGTATGAGGTATGAAAACCTGACAGTTAAACCTACTCAGGGAGGAAAAAAAGTTCACTTAAAAATTCACCATTAATATAAGGCTGAGGCTATTATCACAGGGTAGCATTTTATGCAGCCTTCTGAAAATCAGTAGGTTTTGAAAAATGAAATTAATTGCCACTTCATGCATATAATAGTGGGACTAGGAAATGCAGATAACTGCATGGCATGGAAGGTTATAAAATTCTATTTCTTTGGAGGGTATTGGAGAGGCACAGCAAAGAACTAGTGTTACAGTCTCTGTGGCATCCAAGTAAATACATCCATCTCATACACCTCAGAAACTGACTGGGGCCTAGATTTTACTTGGTAGTCTGCATCACAATGCTCTTCACATCCACCAAAGCCTGTTCCAGCACCTGGGGTTTCTGTTCTCCCTTCCTTTTATGCAAAGGTAAGGACTTCATGTGTAACCTTTTCCTGCCAGAGGAGTGCAAGAGTACTGAAGCACAAAACTGCTACATGAAAATAATTCATTTATTGCATTGAGGGTACAGGAAAAAAGGGTTACTGGAAAAAGTTGCATTTTGGACAACGCTTACTCTCTTTTTCTACCTTCCTCAATCACCAAACCCATTAAAGACTGAAATTTACAAGCTTGTGTGCAGCAAGATATGTTAACAAAAAAATACAAGTTAAATATTAACACTGGGCTGTATACTTTTTAAACTACATTCTCCATACTACCTTTTTTTCCCCCACAGCAATCTTTGTGTGGTATAGACTATTTTGTTACCATAATGGTGTTAAGGTTAACGAAGGCTGCTGCTGTTTTCTGGTATGCCGTAGGTATACCTAAATGATGAAAAATTTCTCTCCAAAAATGAACTGCTAGTTCTCTTCTCCAAGCCAGACACCTTCATCAAGGATCACATACAGTAATTGCATGCTGCTTCACCTGTCAATGGTGTATATCACGGAAATGTATTTTAGGTGATGCCCACAGTAATAACACCAATAGGGGAAAAACTTTCTTGGCAAGTGAGAAGCACCTCCTCCCCATTCAAAAAGTGTTGGCTCGTTGACCATGGGGATCATGGAGGAAGAGAGGTAGTGGAGTCACACTTTGGGTTTAAATATCTGCTGCTGATGATTGTGTTTACCATCTTTTTGCTACGTAAGGTAGGACAGATCTGACTGCAGAATAAATCCATGCTGGAGGTACACTTTAACAATGCACATGCAGTGTTGAACAAACATTTGTTTTGAGAGTGCCAGGCACCCCCCGTGTCACACACAGCGGCGATGCTACAGATATCAACATTTAGTTCCCTGCCAGTAACTGGTCACTTTTCCCTGCGGCCTGGTCCTGAGAACGACCGAGGGTGCATCCGAGCCCCACGGCTGCCCGTGAATGTGAGGCTGAACTTCGCTGCCCCAGCGGCCCAAGCCTCTACCGAAGGCCGTCAGGAGGCTCGATCCCGCACGCCTCGGGTCCGGGCTCCGTCTGTCTCGTCCCCAGAGCACTAAACTGCGGACGGCTCCGGCCCGCGGCTGCCGGAGGGCACTCAGGCCGCGCCGGTGCCGCCCGTCACCGGCCACGGCCGCCCGCCCCACCCGCCCGGCGGCGGAGGGGGCCGGGCTCTGCCGGCACCGCCACGGCCGCTGCCCTCCCGCTCAGCGTGCAGGCCGGGCCGGGACGCCTTTGTCCGGGCCCCGCCGCCGCTCGCCTCTTTGCCTTGCTCGCGGGCGCCGCCCTCCCCGAGCGGTAAGGCGTCCTCCAGCGCCGTCATGCCTTCCCCGCGCCGCTAACGGGGTAGTGCGGCCCAGGCACGGAGTCGGGGCGGCCTCGGGCCGCCGCTCAGCGCGGGGTGCAGGCGGGAATGGGCCGCACTTCCACCGCCGGGGCCGGGCGAGCCCTTGATAAACTGTTCGGGGCGAGACTGTGTCAGGGCTCCAGTGGCGCAATCGGTTAGCGCGCGGTACTTATACAGCAGTACAAAGCCGAGCAATGCCGAGGTTGTGAGTTCGAGCCTCACCTGGAGCACGCAGCTTTTTGGGTAGGAAAACGGGCTTTTTTTGGGACTTGGCGGCGCTCCGGACGGAGAAGGACAAAAGTGCGGGGAAATATTATGCGGCCCTGGCGGCAGCGTGGGCCCGGTGGAGTGGGCACAGCGCGCCCTGGGAAGTGGCTCTGCGGGGCGCACCGGGAGCGCCGGTGCCTCAGTGCCGCCTGTGTGTGTGCCTACGGTAACTTGTCCCTGCTGGAGGGGATAGGATTCATGGCCCCCTGTCCCTGCACAGAAACAAACGTGTTCTTCCTCAGAGCTGCTTGTGAGTGAGAAATTGCAGGAAATAAAGTTTATTTTATAATAAAGTTTATTATGAAACAACACCATGTTGTTTCATACAGAGTGCAAGAAATGCTCGAGTGGTGTTGTTGCTGCAACTCAATGGTGATAACATATCTCTGCTTTGCGTCCTTTGGTGGTGACAGTCTTTGTAACTGCTCATTGCCTGGATAGTGCTTAACAAATGCACGCACTGTAGCAGGAAGGAAAGTATTTCAAATAATTTCTGATTTCACCACTCAAGAAAGGCAGCAGGGCCATGGGAAAAGGGCAGCTCTGTAATGGAGAAGGCTGCAGGGCACTTCCTGGATGTTTAGGCAGGACGCCTCCTGGATGTTTAGGCCCCGATCTTGTGAACTCCCCTCTATGTTAAGATCTGGTCTGCTGCTTTCACAGTGCAATTTATACCAAAAACTTCAAAGAGGCCCTCGAGATCATGCAGCCAGAGATGTGTCTGTTGCCCATATCAGCCCTTTATCTGTACTGTAGGCATTAACTCCTAGAAGTGCTGCTTTAAGGCTCTTAGTTATCCTTTCTGTCTTTTAGCTACCACTTTGTCCCCTCTGAATTTTGCATTAACTTTACAGCTTTCAATGTTAAGGTGGTAATCCCTGAAGCTGGTGCCATAGTGGTATAAGGAAGTGTAAGTGAATAAGAGACATCTGTAATGTATCAAAGGATAAATAAAATTAATCTTTTGCTTGCAGTGAGTTTCATGCTTTCCTCTTCATGCTAGGATATCCATGTCTCAGTGCTGAGGTCTGTACAGAGGAGTATTTGGGCAAGTGTTAGGAATACTAAAAAATGAAAGTGCTGTTTTTGTGTAACTGGGGAAAAAGAACCCAAGCCACAAATCTTTAGAAAGTGAAAGGGACCCCATTCCTTGGACAGAGACCTCTTAGGAAACTGAATGGGAACAGCACTACTTCCTTTCTCTCTTCCATGGTGGGTCTCCAGGAACAGACAGTAGCTCCTCCACCCTCCTGCCAAGGAGGAACTGCTAGTTTGACATTTGGGGTCTTGCTCTGGCCTGCTGGGCGAGTGATTATACAATTTTTGCCACATTCAGGGTGTGTGAAGCAGATGAGGTTTGTTGCCTGCACAGCTGTTTTGCGACCTTCCTCCATGGTGGTGCCAGAGAGCAGCCAGAACATGCAGTGGGACCATAAAGTGCTGTGACCTTCTCCATAAGATCTCCTTCATCCCCATAGTCTTTACCTCGCCTTTTACTGATTTTTAGCTTGATTCTGGAAAAAAAGTAAAAAAGAAACAATGGCTTCGTGAGGTGACTCTTGAGTTTCTGCCCCTCCTGATGGCTAGACACCTGTGCCTGACACCTGAAGGGCAGCATGTTCCAAGATGAGCATTTTGCACTGAAAATCATGCTAAATCAGGAAAATTTATATGGATTGACTGGAAACCCCAGGAAAGTGAGAATGTTGTTTATCTGATGGCTGTTTACAACATGAAGTGAATGGCTGCTAAAGCACGAGGCCTTTCATGGAGGCAGGGCTGTGAGGTTGCTGGGCCCCGGTGCTGCTGCCCATGGCAGTGCTGCAGTGGGGCTGGCCTGGCTGGAATGGTGCCGTGCTGGGCTGAGCTCAGTGATTCCACCTCAGTCCCTTCCCCAGGGGCTGCTGTGGGAGCAGGTGAGTTGTGTGTCCCTGAGAGGGGACGAGGTCACACCTGGGCAGGTTTTCTCCAGAGTGCGTGAGGAGCTTCTTGTTGTGTGATGCTGAGCTGGGCTCCGGCAGGGCCACGGCAGCTCTCGTGAGGTGAAATGAGGAGGGCCTAGGCCTGTTGCTTGCATTTGCAGCTTTTTCCTCAAAATTAGGTGTCTTACAGGCTTATGAGGAGAAGGTAGTTTTTTATTATACTAACTTGTTTTTTTATTAGGCATTTTGGTCCTGATTTGTTGGGTAATGCTCTAATACTACTTGGCAGCAGCTTATGTATAAAAACACGTATATAGTTACGTATATCAGTACATGTGGGCATGAAGACACTTTCTCACCACTTTCTCTCTTTGAGAGAGTTCCCAAAGTCTCTGTGTGTTGGCACTAGCTTATTTTCTACATCTTAAGTGTAGCCACATGATATATTTGGAAAACACCTGTGTGTGAGGGATGCAAAGTGCCAGCTGCACTGTGATCTAGGGAGAGAAAATCCCACCTCTTCCCCAAACAGTAACGAGGTTCACCTGTGCCTCATTTTCCTTTTAAAAGCCAGGTGCCAGGACTTATGTTTCTCCTTGAGCCACTGTTCATCATTGCACTTTGAGGTGATAGCCAGGGGAGTCCTGGTTTTAGCCTGCTGTTACCTAGCAAGGGACTTTTGTGGGCTCTGGATGCTCCTGGAAGTGTGTTCAGGAAGAAAGACTTCCCCATGGTGAGTCTTCCGTGCTGTCTGGCTTATCTAGGGGCCTGCCTTTTTTAGCCTGTGTTTCTCTATTTAATTGCCTGGTGTGGATGGCATGCCTGCAGGCCTGGATCTCCCAAACTCCTCTGGAATAATTCTGGAATCCTTTTTAAAAAGGTCCCTCTTCTTAAAATTTGTCTTGCTCTTTGTTTAATGTTGAGTATGGACTATAAGTGCTCTTCAGGCTTATTCTGGCTGGTCGGAGTTTCCACTGACTGGTTATAGGTGTAGGAAAGCTTGATGTGTGCTGCTTATTGATAAGAAGAGAATTTTCAAACATGTATTTTGGAGGATTAATAATGAGCAGGTTAGGGAGCAGGGTTTGTGTTTATCCCTATGTGATCTCGCTCAAACAGGGAGCCTCACTGCAATGCCAGATGTAGGATTAAGAAAGAAAGGCTTATGCAGGGTAGACCTTCCTGATGTTTATTTCTAAAAGTGGCAACTCTTCTCTCTGGCATGTTAGTTCAGTTGTGATTGTGAGGTTCTGAAGTCTTTGCTTAAGTTACTTTAAATATAAAAGTCTGGAATTTTCCATAATATTGAGGTTTGCATATCCTAGCAAATACTTATAAAAGCCTATGGTAAGGACTTGGCCTACCTAATTGTTATGAAATCAAAGTAATAAATACTTGGAGTCTTTGCAAATAATAAAAAGCCAATGTCTGCTCTTTATAGCTTTTCCCAATAGATGGCACTGTGGTCCCACAGAGCGAAAAAGACGAACGCAAAACATTCCCAGACGTCCTAAAAATAGAAACCACTTGCTGAATGCTCTCTTGTGCGCTGTGGAGAACAATAGGCCAGAATTTCAAAGGTTTCTTAGAAAACAAAGTCCTCTAGAGGTATAGATGCGTTTTGGTTTTGTTTTGGGTTCCACCACCACCTTTGTCCTTTGTACATACCATCTTGAGGAGCTTTCTGAAATTAAAGTCTAATGGTCTGTTGTGTTTCAAGTAACAGAGGTGAATGGTATCATGTTTTTTTAAGTCTCTATGAATCCAGTCCTGTGTCAAAGTTCCAGTGTAGCAGGCCTGACTTAGATTCTCTTAAACATTTTTTTTTTTTTTTTTTTGTGGAATAGCTGGCCTTAGAAGTTTTCATGCAGGGCTGCCTGAAGTCCAGGTGGCTGCTTCCCACTATGGAGAGGAGGCTGTGGAGGTGTATTTGGCTTAGCTGGGAGGAGAGGAATAAAGTGTAGGTGCTTGCAAACTGTGTGGAAGAACTCTGAACCAAATAGAAATACTCTGCTTTTCTGGAGAAAAGATAAGGTAAGGGTGGTAAGAAAAGGAACATAAAAATTCATGTGGAAACCTCCTAGAGGAAGAGAAGGGCTGAGAGACAAGGGGGACTATGGGACTGATGCAGGCTGATAGAAGGTGGAGAATGAGAAGAACTTGTAAGAGGAGTAGAAAAGCAAGCTCACAAAGAGAAGGGCTTTATGCATTGTTCTCTGGAACTGGTGAAGGGGATGCTACAAGGAGGGAACAAAAGGGAAAGGGTATGGGCACAAAGAAGGAGAAAATGGAGGAGTCAGATAGAGAACAGGTAAGGAAGTTCTTAAAAAGAATTTTAAAAAATCCTCCTGTCTGGCTCTAGCTGTATGAGTGTGCTGCCTAGGGCAGTGGAAAACAAGTGAGTAAGTGTTAGCTAGTCAAGCCAAGCTAAGATGGAGTTGCTGTAGAAAGCAAACAGGCCTGTCCGTTTTGCTTGAGCAAACAGAGAGCTCAAGAGGCAGGTTTTTCTTCTCTGTGTGTTTTGAGTGGTTACTTTAGTGTGGCAATATAAGAGACCCCTTGGTCTCTCTAGGGTTTGAAGCTGGTGTTGGGAGGGTTAGAGAGCTCAGCTTTCTGGTTTGGAAAAGGAAGGAAATGGACAATCAGTCCTGGATTTTGTGCCCATTTAATTTTCTTGCTTGTGCTGAGTTTGCTGTGTTAGGCTCTGCTTTTAAGGTGGAAAAAGACTCTTGGTTTCTTCAAATAGTTTTGGTGCAGCCTAAATATTTGAAACCTTGGAGAAGTCTCAAAATACAGCAAAACAAACTAAACCAAACCCAGAGGAAGAACAAGCTAGGGAAGTGGCTGAAATGGAAGGGGGTAGTCAGAGAGTCTGTAATTATGAATTTTGGGGAAGGGATGCTCCCTTGAAGTAGGCATTTAGAGTATGTACAGACTGCTTTAGTTCAGAGATCTTCATACATGGGGTAGCAGATTTATGGCAGTGTGAAGAAATACCTCGACAATTTAACTATATATAAAAATATGTAGGAAGATTGTGGAAGAAGATAAAGTAATAATTTTAAAATCTATCATTTGAAAATATGGTGGAAAACTCTTAAGAGGCAATTGTGCTGGAAGTCATGTGGCTGCATGGTGTAACTTAGATGGTTTACCAATTTTGTGAAGAGAAGCTGTCCGTCAATTAACACAAGCATTGAAAACCAGTTGCAAGGTCTTAGTGTCAGTTGACTTCACTGCTTGCATTTATTTTCCATTTATCCTACTCACTGAAATGGGGATGAGAATCGATTAACTATACATCTTAATTTTAGGCACCATTTACATGCTGTGTAAAGAAGGATATACATCTGTCCTTAAGGAAAGACACCTCACACTTGTGCCAGCACACTTAAAAGCCATTTAATATTGAAAAGCTGTTAACAGTGCAAGTTTATGTAGCTTTGTCAGTGAGCTGCCTCACTTTTTTTTTTAACATTGTTGTGTCACTTGGAAGTGAAAATATATCTGCCTCAGGGCTTTAGGGCGATTTTTTAGGAAAAGGATCAGGGCTTAGGGGAATTTTGTAGGAAAATTATGCTGGATTTTGGGGTGCTTTTGAGGGTGTGTCTCTATTAAGTGCCTGGATCTAGGTGTGGGAAGTTAACCTCTTTCATGCTCTAGGCCACTCTGCCCCTCTATCTCTCTTGATCTTACTTTTGCCCCATCTTCCTCCTCTCAGGAGGGATTCAACCTTGAAAGCAAAGCTAAAGGGTTTCCTTGAAGTTGGCACTGGTTTAGGGAAGGTGAGAACATCCCTTCAGATGCTTCCCTCCCCACCTGCATCTGCCCATACTCTCAACAGCCTCTTGAGGGTTTCAACTCATCTCCCACTTTGGTCAAGTGCTCTAAGGGGTTTCCACTGTGGCAGGAGGTCCACCCCTGTTGCTTTGTCTCAGCACAGCTGTGGCTGTGCTCCTGTCAATCCCTGGTCAGTGGCAGGAAGTGCTGTGCTTCCTGGTGCAGCTCAGGTGGCTCTGGGTGGTTGCAGCTTGAGCTAGCTCTGTGCCCAAAGCCCTTTGTTGCCCTGACACCTCAGTAGTGCTTGTTCCTCCCTGAGACTTGCAGATCAGTTAAGGTTGGTGACTGTGTCCTGTTGAGATCAGCGCCAGTAAAAAATGCTTACATTGAGACCTGTTGAGATTTGTAGGAGCTTGCATATGTATCATGTGTATTTAATGTTCTAATAGTTTTGAAAGTTTGACTGCTAATATTGAACTGTTTGCAAGGCCTAAAGTAGCCTCCAGATGTTTAAAATACTTCTGTGACAGATAGATTTATCTGATTGTGTCAGTCATTCTGACTGAGCTGTCCTACACTTTCAGTGTAACCAAACCAAAAAAATACTGCTTTTTATTACGATAAAGGAAATGCTTGGTTATGCTATATTTCTCAATTTTCTTAATATATATTATCTTTGAAAATCCTTTATTTTTTTTTTCTGGGATTGGAGACTTTTGCTTCATTGTGTGTACTAGGAGGGCTATTGTGTATCTTAGTGTTTGAAGGCAAATTTCTTTAATAGAAAAATAGGGTAATTGTCTGTAGGTTCCTAATAACTGTAGCCCTTTGACAGAATTATTGTAACACTTGGACCAATTTTTTAAGCTGTTTAGGGATGCCTGTCTGATGCTGGTGTTTGCCTGATTCTAAGCATCTGGGTGTTGTAAAGGATATCTAGCAAACAGACCTCTTATTGCAAGTGTATTGTATTTGAAGTGCTCTTGCAGGAATAACCTTTGTCATGTGAATACTTCCAAAGGTAGAAGCCAATCTGTCAATGAATCAAGACTAAAGTGACTGGTTTTTAAATTTATTAATGTTTAGTACGAGTGGGTGCATTTTCACTGAGTTCTGTGAATTTGCTTCATGTTCCATAGGAGGATAAAGTTTGGCCCAAAGTAATGGGAAGCTTATGTCTGGCTGCAAGGAAACCAGGAAATTTATGGGGCTTTAAAGTATGACCCGCTGCAATATTCAGTATGTGTGATTTTTGGCATGATTCAGCAGTAAATACTAGTTGAAAACAGAAGCACAAATTATAGGGTAAATAATTCAGACCAAAAAGAGGCTTGCTTATGCATACATGGTAAAGGAAATGGAACTACAACCGCAAAATACAATTGCTGGGAAGAACACCAGCAGTTTGGAACGGTCACTGTTGAAACTGTGGAAATGATCTTCTGGATGGCACCTGAATTGAGAGGGGCATAATGATCTCCTTTGTATGCATTTGTGTAGACTGCCCAGTAAATCGTGTGAGGCTGCTGCGTTTGGCAGTCCTCGTTTTGGAGAGGACTTTCTGTTCCGTGCCTGCTGGGTGGGAGGGTGTAATGGGCACAATGCTCCTTCGCTCCTTCATCTAATAAATGTCCGTGACTTGACTTTTAAAAGCTTTTTCCTGCCCTTTTTTTCTTTTTTCTTTCTTTGTCATTGGTAGAGGCATCATGCTCTGGAAGAAGAAAACTTTGTGTTAAGTTGTTTTTCTGAGCTTTCCCTTTGCATTTCAGTTATTATTTAAATAGCTTTGGCTGCTGATATAAAGCAGTGCTTGGTTCTTACTCCTAACATAGAGAGCCACCCAAGCAAGATTCCTATGTGCCATTTGATAACACTTTTACCTTCTGGTAAAAAAACCCCAAGAGTAGCCAAAGTGGTCTTAACAGATGTGTTTGGCTGGCACTGCGGCAGAGTGATTTGCTTCTATTTGCTTCATTTGGAATGAGGAGTAGCAGGTTCCTGTCACGAGTGAGATGAAAATGAAAGCAATTAGCAGAATGAACCATTAGCACAGTAAATTCCTTGCTTGGACATATTTTAATTGCTTTTAGAGCATAGGTTGCCTTGCTTTGTTGTATACCAGGCTTTTCAGAACTGGGATGGGGTATTACTGGTATGTGACCTGTAGATTCAGGAGCTAGAGAAAACAGCCAGCAGCACTTGTGAGATGTGACCCATGGTGAGCTGTTGTTGCTTCAAGATCGCTCCCTTGTATAGTGTTATAATTGGAAAACTACAGTTCCTTGATGTCTCCAGTGAATGCAGGCTTGAAACACACGTTGTACTGTATCTAACTTTTATATGGAATATTTCTACTAATTAAGTTGTTTGTTCTCTCAGGAAGCTTATCCATGGGATAATGGGATGAAATTTCCTGTAACTTACTCCATTAAATGACTGCTGGAGAATATCAGAAATTGGGGTTTAAGGGTCAGTTCAGAAAGTAACTTAGACCAGAAGTTTCCAATAACAATTGTGGCTTGGATACAGTTGAAATAATAACACAGCTAAATTCAATTGTCCTTGTATTGGCTAACTAATAATCTCAGAGAAGATGTGAACAATAGGCATTGGAGACTAACAAGTCATATCCTGAAAGAAAATTATAACTGATACAGACAAAGTGGGGAAAAAACTGGTAGTGATTACTAACTATGAAAATTCTGGTCTTAGCTGTCTCACTCAATAAATAATCCTGCAGGGATATTAGCAGCATTAGTAGTAGCAGCATTTGGCCATCTGGCTTGGCTTCTGTGGGAGGTTTAAAAAAATAAAATACCACTGTTAGTAGAATTGCATCCATTGAAATCATAGGAGAACTTGGCTCTCCCTTTTCATGTTCTCATTCATTGTGTGCTGTTCATCCTGTGCTTGGATCTCATGTGATCATTTGGTTCTGCAGATATTTTCTTGATGTTCATGGACCACACCAATGGTCTCTGAAGTCCTAGCTGGTGCTCAGTTCAGGTTACCAGTCTGACTGTGCTGGTGGTTTGTAGGAAACCTTGAGGTGACTTCAGACCTGTAAACCTTTGTCCTGTAGTATCGGTAGCTGCAGCTTTGAGCTCGTGTTGCCCGTTTTTCTGTGCACAAAAAACAGGCGCTATTTCTCCCTCTTGTGTAATCAAATCTACTGACTTTACTGTTCCTTGGCTTGGAATTGTAAACATGAGCATTGATGTGGCAAAAATTCTTCTTGCTCATTCTTTACTGAGTGGGTATTTATGAGCTACTCTGACTAAATGAGTCTTTGCTGTAGCTCAGTGTCCCTGTGACTGTTTCCTACGCGTGCTGTTTGTGTCTTGTTTTACTGATAAGCTCTTCTCATCTTGTGTCTATGTTATACAATGTAAACATTCACAAGTTATCAACTAAAGTGTAAAATGCCAGCTTACTATGTCTCACCTTTTTTACTGACATTTTTTTTCTTAAAATTTGACTTTCTTCATCTTGTAAGAAAATGAAGGTAAGGATGAATGTTTACATCTCTGAGTAAAGGCTTTTTGCATCTTCTTAGTGCTACTGCTAGAACTAAAACCGTCTTGAAGTATGTGGTTCAAGGTATTCCTTGGTGTGTGATTTGTACCATAATCAAACTGACAGACATCAGTGGAGCAATTACAAGTTGATGCTTGGAATTAAGTCCAGTAAAATGCTTCTGGAATCTCCTGTTATCAATGTAAGTGATGCAGTATGAATCCATTATAATTACTGTGGAGCTGCACCAAATTAGATGGTATGATCAAGGCTTGAGTTTTTCCAGTGGATGTTTTGAAGAAATGAGAGATGGTAACAAAGAGGAAAGCTGTGTAGCATTCATCATTTTATGAGTTTGTTTGTCCTCCTGTACACAGAAGAGACCTGTTTCTTCTCTACAGTGTTCCCCATTACATTGCTTACCATCTGTTCAAAGTGATGATCAGCTACTTTTGTCATTGAGTAGTGATATGTTATAATTCTGCTCTTGCTTCAGTGCGAGGGCAAATCAGGCTTGTACTGTTAAGCATCTGTATCCGTTAAAGCCACGGGTGACTGAACTCTGTGCAGTGGCTCACACACTTGATTTGTTTACACTGAGAGAAATTGAGGTCCATGTCCACTCAGCTAAGCAGAGTTATTTCAGATTTATACTGGTGAAATGGAAACAAAAATATCTGGCATGCACTTAAAAGAGTTTATCCTGGTGCAACACTTTGTCTCATTTATCTGAGAAGTGCTAATCAAACAGCAGAGCACGGGGCATGAATGTCAGGCTGCTTCATGGGTAATGGTTGTGCATGACAGCCTGGGCCATGGAAGAGCTCTGTACACCTACCTACATTTAGTTACCATGGTTAATACAGGTCACAGTGAAAATGACATTGCGGTACTTTTTCACCAGTTCTTCTGAGGATGTTTTTTTTTCTTTCTCTTTAGTGACTTTTGCTATATGAAAAACTTTGGTGTGCCCCACAGCTGAAAAGTCTTGTCTCTTGGCAAATGAGATGAATTTGTGCAGTTGTAGCAAGGCTGTATCCATCACTTGGAAAGGACAAATTTTTATTCCATGACTAGGTAAGGAGAAATAAAAAACCAAGGAAAAAATAGGGACTTGGAGTTTCCTAAAAAGTCAGCCACCTCTGAGTACAGTCCTGGAACACCATGCCAATCTGCTGGAGGGGAAGGTGTCCAGCCTGATGTGAAACTTTGCCTTGTGCATAGCCAGGGGAAGCTGCAAACTTGGATGTTCATATTTGTTGGATGTCCAGATCTGTTCCAGATTTGTCACTAGGCATGAAACATTACTTTTGGGGTCTGCTGTTGATGGAGAACCTTCTGCAAGGCTGTGGTGCAGCTCTGCGGGCAGCAAATGGAAGCAGCGATTATTAGCAAGAGCTGGGTGGCCATCCCATTCGAGGGAAATACAGATTCTGTACTTGAATACAGTTGACCTTGTATCTGTAGGCACAAATCCAAAAATATTGGTTAGTCATCCTCAAATTTCTCGGATTTAACATGTCTGAGTAACTGCTCTGAGTGCTCAGAAGCCTGAAACTCCATTAGACCTTAATTAGACAGGAAACTTCCAGCAGATGGCAGCATTGCACTCTCTAACTTAATTTTTTTCTCTGGTTTTGCAACTCCTGACTGCTTGGGCTGGTTGGAGACTGCTGGCTAAGTAGCAATCCAAACCACTTCTAAAAGGTCTTAGTAGATTATGATAATTGGGTATTGTTTCAGACTCGTGAGTTTCGTGTGGAAAATACTTCTTTGCTGCATAAGAAAATGTACTAAAAAACTGTGCAAGTACACCTAAATCTTTTCTGTTAACTCTCTAAATAACTGCTTTGAGACAGAGGAAGGCTGTTTGATACAAGTGTTCTTCTTTGTAAAAATACTAGCAAATCCCTTAAAGATGTTAAGAGTTCAAAGTAGAACCATGAGTGGGGAGCTTGTAAATGACTTCCTGCGTACAGTTCTTAAAACTACATCACACTCCCATTCTTTTTTAGGAAAAATTGCTGATTTTCCTAATGGTTTTGTACTATACCTTTTAAACACCATGCAGCCTGATACCAGAGTCCATACCTAGGCTGACATACACGTGAACATACCCTTGTTAGAAGTTATCAACTCTGTGTTCAAAGGTTCAGATGCAATAGTTAATTTCTGTTTGTAATTACTTAGTTAATAATATTACTCTGTATACAAAACACATGTTTGATTGGATGTGCAGTCTGGTTGACTAGAGAGGCTCTTCCCACATCTCCCACCTTCACTGTTGATTCATCAGCGTTCCAGGGAGACTATGGAAGAAATGAAAATTGTTCCTGCTATGAAAAAAAAGGGCTGTGCACAGAGGCCTCTTCAGAAGACACCCTTCTACTTCCAGATAGTTATCTCTCTCTGAAGTACTACTCTATACAAAAAAATGTGTAAGAGATTTTTTGTGTGTATTCTCTTAGGGAGAATATAATGCTATTCTTAGGTTTGGCACAAGATGCAGTTTAACTGCTGCACTGCAACCAGCTAGTACTGGTGGAAATGGCATCACACAAACACAAAGCTATAATAAATAGAAGCTAGGTCAGCCATTGCAGCCCTTCAGAAAGTGATAAAAAAACATTCTCCTCTTGCCATCCAAACTTGCAGTTTGTTGAGTGGAAACAAGTATATTGATATCAATGAAGTTAGTGGTCTCTTAAAGAAGCTTTATGCACCTACTTCAGAGTTTGGCTTCAGAGTAAATGAAGGAACTTTCAGACTTTCCCCTTTCTTTTTTCCCCAACAGAACAAAATAATACTATAGGTAAGCAAAAGTTCAGATTTATTCATTTGGGTTACACTCCAATACTGTTCTGCCTTTTGTCATACAAGTGAACTACAATGGGAATTTTGACTTATGGTTTTTTTTCCTAGTCAAAGTAGAAATACTGCAGGTACCAGAGTGGTTTGCCAAAATGAATGGTTTCTGTGCTTTGATGCTGTCTGGATGTGACTAGCTTAGTATTCTGGAATAAATTAAGTATATGCAAATCTCACATTTATGGGGGAATTTCAGGAACATCAGCATCATGGGAACTGGTGTTTTGGAGTTAGAGGGGTCTTCATTTCAGTCAAATCCTCACAAGATGATCTGGTGGTCAGGGTCAGTCTAATGCACACTTACTTTTCCCCTCAACAGCATGGAGGTGTTAGGGGACACAGCTTGTGTGTTGTGGAGTAGGAATGTGTGGCAGTGAACTTTTTCATCTAGCTGGATTCCCATTGCAACTTGAACAGAGTAATAAGACTTGGAACTAGTTTCCTGTCTTCATTATTGGTTAAACAGAGTTTGCATAAGCCTGTTTAAAGAAAAAAGCAGAACAAACAAACAAAAAAGTTGGTTAATATTGCAGAAGGAAGTCCTTTGAAAATATTAGTAAATGTAATATTTTACTCTTAAGGGCACACTGAGAGACCTGGACTCACTGCTATCTGTGCATATACTGTGAAAGGATATCACTGGGTGTCTTTCATCTTGGTCACATTTTAAAGCTGTGGTGTGAAGATTTGGGACACTTTGAGTCATGCATTACTTTCTGATCCCTACAGTTAAAGACATAGGTTTGTTGTGTTCTCATGCAAGGGAGCAATGTGTTCTTTGTGTAAAGCAGCCAGGATTGTATCTCTGGTGTAGTAACATCCCCCTCCCCCAGAAGAGAGAGGGAAGAGAAGCTCTCCACGGCCCTTCCAAAGGTCTAAGCCAAATAAATGTCAGGAGATTTTTTGGTCTTGGAATGAAATCAGACCTTCCATCTCCCTTGTCTCTTTGGATATTAAGTTTGTGAGATAAGTCACTCTAAGACAGCCTTCACAGGTCACTTCATCGTGTTGCATAATTTTTATTATTTTTTTTTAACGAGACAAGGCTTTTCCAAAAAACCAAAAGGCAACAAAAAACCAAACAAAATGGGGGAGCCCATCTAGCCACAGAAGTGAGGTCTCACTTTGACAGATTTGTCCTTCCAGCTACATGTACCGTCCTCCTTTGAGCAGTTCTGGAGAAGGCAGCTACTTTGGGTGGCTTCTGCTCCTGCACTTTTAACTGTGAGAATGTCTTCCACTCTTGCTCTGGTCTTTCAGTCCTTTTATATCAGGAAGAGTCACACCACAACAAGACTAGCTTTATGGTGCATCAATTTTTGGTGTCACTTCAGTAACTCTGTAGAGCACACCTGAATTTGAGATAAAAATTTAAAGATAAAAATAGTCATCTTCATTTGTAATATGTTCTCATCTCTGTTTTTTCAGCACTGAATGATCATATTTTTTTATTTTAAAGGAAGTTCTGACTCTGGTCAGAAACTGGATTTCTGACTCTAGTCTTTGAGAGTACATTATAAACAGCTTACATGATCTTGTGAACTTTGAGATGCTGAGCAGCACTTTGTAAATGGATAAAATGTGTGGATATATTGAAGTTAATGTGGCTGATATAGTAATCAGGGACTGTTCCAGGTGATTTAGGGGTTGCTTACCATACCATGGTGAAAGTTCTGGGTGTGTAACTGAATGTGGAACATGAGTTCTGTGTGGAACAGTCAGCGTTCAGGGGTTATGTACTGTTAGTATGACAGGAGATGCCATCAGTCCCTCCCTTAATACTTCTAATGAATTAATTTGTGTGTTTGGTGGACTGTTTAATAGCAAATAAGCTTGCAGTTTTTTAGGTAAAGAATTTGATCTTTGTTTGCCAAATACTTTATTTCTTAGTTGATTATGTCATTCTTGTCTACGTTTCCTGAATACAAAGTAAGCATTGCTCACTTACATGTACAAGAAAACAATATAAAAGATGTTTTTTCATGTGTTACAGCTCTGTGACAGCTATTTTCATGTTGTGTACATTTTAGAAGCAACCTATTAAATAACTATGTAAACCATTCAGATAGACTTCTTCAGGATCTGCTTGCTTTTATAGTACAGATAATTTAGGAATTTTTTTTTAAAGGATTAGCATCTTTAAAAACATGCTTTCTAAAGAGTTGCTTCTGTTTTCAAAGTGGGACAAAGTCGACTGGCAGACAGGCTTGCCAAGCATCTCAGTTCTGCTGTACTTTGGAACTTGCCTAAAGAAATTATTTCCTAACCTGTACAGCCAACATTTCTTCAAAATAAAACTTTTAATAGCCTGCTAGGAAAACTTGCTGCAGTCTTTGGAAAAAGGAGAGTGCTTTATATCTACTAAAACAGAGAACTGGTCTGGTAACTGTAAATATGGTTAATATGTTGAAATTGGACAAATAGCTTCACAAAACTCTACATGTGTTTTATCTTTGCAGAAGAAGTAAATTATGGCCTTCTGGGATTTTGTTTTGTTGTGTATTTGGTTGCTGGTTTTGGCTGGGGTAGAGTTAATTTTCCCCACAGTGGCTAGTATAGGTCTATGCCATGTTTTGGAAAAAAATGCTAATTTAATTAATTTAACAAAAAAAAGTTTTGGAAAAACTAAACAGTTTTTTGCAAAAAGTGTTTAATGCCATGAGGAGGAAAGACAAGGTTTGTGGACAGAGGTTATGAGGTTATGCCTCACTAGTGGGGTTGGTGGAGCTGGTAAGAGCAGCCAGGCTTTGAGGTGCACAGCGCTGAGTGCCTGGGTGTGTGCGGGAAGTGTTGGGCTGCTGAGCTAAAGGGAAAGGTCATTCTGTGAGAGGGGCTGTCTCCTGCCTCTGGAGCAGAAATGACCCTTGAGACACTGGGGTGCTGCTGAGGAGGGAGCTCTTCTGCTGTGGGAAGGTGTTCCAACACATGGGAAGGTGTGCAGCTTCTGTTTGTGGCTGGAGGGAAAGGCTGGAAAACTGGGGAGACACTGCTGCACCTTTTTTGAGTGGGTGGTGTAGTATCCAGTCTAGCCGAGACTTTCATATTCCAGGATTACTGCTTAGTGGAACAGCATGAAGTTGTGATGCAATATATTATATGAATCAGTGTTATTTATATATTACAGAATGAAGAAATTGAAAGGTTTTAAAAAACATCTATATTCCACTCAGGTTTGATGGAATCAAAGAAATTACTTATCCTGTTTTGTCAGCAGCAGGAAAACTGTATTTATCACTAATGGAAGGATCTGGTTGGACTCTGGCTCTGTGTACAGGAATGATTTCTTTTTCACCCTCAATGAGAGATGAAGTATAGGAGTGTTTAATTTTTCAAATAGGGCACATGATGACCACATGGGGAGGATCAGCCTACACGTGTTAACTTTCAGCTAAAGCTGTTGGTCAAGGTTTTTTCTGTGGTCCTTCATATCTGCAGAGATTTTCTGTTTGTTGGCTGTTCTAGCTCTCTGCTGTAACCTCCCACAAATATTTCACAGATTTAGCTTTTAGCATCCCTTCAAAATAAAGACATAATATTCCCTTTTTGCTCATAGGGAGGGGACAAAAAGCAAAGAGATCTGTTTCTCTGGAGTCAGGTATTTAGCATATTAAATTCCTCTTGGTAAGAACAGAGCAAGAATAAAAACCAGTATTTGCTTTAATATTACAGTTCAAAAATCCTTCAGTTTTGTTATGCTGCAGCCTGCAATTGTATGTAAATGTTGCAGTGGGAATAAGAATAACAAAAGTAATACTTATTATTCTAGAAACATAGGTTTTAAAGTTGTTCTTGGACAACTACTTGCATCTTCTGGAAGATCCTGGTTACCAACAGGAAAGCATCTTTATGGCAAAGACTCAGCTTCTAAATGAGAAAATGGAGTGCTCTGTTATCTCAGTTGTGTAGTATGAAAGCAGGAAGTGTGTATTTAAAGTGAATTGCTCTGGAATTTGTTTAGGCCTGTACTTTTCAGTGATGTTTTTAGACTATTTGTTTTAAAATCTTAATAAAGCTCCATGTCTCATATCTAAATTCAGGCAATCTGAAAATCATTTCATTAGGACTCTGTAGAAATATGAGGCAATGCCTGCACTGTTATCCTTGTGGGATGTGGGAAATCAAAAGTTTGTTTTAACAGTGAAATTGTAAATTGGGATAGTCAATTTGTAATATTAGGTAATACTGTGTGGCTGACTTTTCTATTTCTTCTTTCCCTCCATTCTGGAGTTGTATCAGAGTAAATAATAGTATATAGAACCTTTTTATTACTATGCTACTTTCAACCCTCATTAGAATTCAAACCTGTATTCCTTTTGCATTAAAATTGTAGGCTGTGGCCATCTGATTCTGGGGTGGGACCAATTTTACCCTTCCCTTCAATTGGAAACAACAAAACCTCTCCATAAACCTGAAGGAATATTTCCCCTGACAAACAAAAGAGCATTATGCCACCCCCATGCCAGTCTTGGTGTTTAACTCTGCAGTTCAGAAAGGGACCGAGGAGAAGTGCTACTGTGGAAAGATATGCAGATCCAAAGGCCCAACAAATCTTGTGGCTGCACACATCTACAGAGCCAAGGGTTTCTCAGAAATAAGAGGAGAGACTGTCTTCTGTTTATTAGACCTGGCAGATTCAGCTGACCTTCAGAGAAGCCATGGATTTGTTCTGTTTTGTATTTCACTCCTCTCCCTTCAGTTGGAAATCAAAGGGGACACAGCAATGGCTGTGTAATTCCTGCATTTGCAGGGGAGCATATATGGGGCTTAGCCTACTTCTTCACTTTACTGTATGGCTTCAGGAAGATGAAATTAGATCTTCACATTTGACTGCCATTATTGTTACTCCTTTCTCCCCTCAACAGAATTAAAGCAATGTCCTGAGATTCAGTCATTCTCTTGTTTACAGTGGGTTACAGTTTTTCCCTTCCTCTAGTAGAGAAAATAAAACAGCAGTGAGTCCTCTCTATACTGTCAGTACAGCTACTGGATATGTTAAATCATGTGCTATGCTACCAGGTGCATGCTGGTCTTAAGCCATGCACTTTGTGTGCTTACTTGGGTTTTGGGTTTTGTTTTCTGTGTCATCCAGTTCAGGTATACTGATACAGTTTGAAAATTCAAAAAGATTCTCAAATTCTATCATACTGTTTAAATCTAGTCTAAATCAGTGGGGGTGCAATGTATATTTAAATCCATATAGATTGTGTGTGAGTGCATGAGTCATCTTAGCAAATAGCAGAATCCAACTGAAAAGTGGAACCTGCCATTACATGGATTAATTATTCTCAGTAATCCATAATAAAGCTTTGGTAAATCTATTAGTTGCTCATCTATTCTTGGGCAGTGGTTTTAATTGTAAGACTTACTGCTCTGCAATATTTAGTTTTATGTTGTGATTTCATCAATGTAAAAAGCTCTTAAATAGCTAATAAATCATGATTTGAGGTAATGATCCATCCAAAAGATTAGAAGAGAAATTCCCTGAGAACTGATAACCATTTATTTGACACTATCTTGTACACACTAGAAGATAATCTTTCAAAGGTCAGTTATCCCCTGGCAGAGGAGTTTGTAAGGTATTAAAATAGGCTAACATAAGCCAGAGCTGGCAGTGATTTAGGCTTGTAGTAGGTAATTTATATGAGAGTTCACAAATGTCAAAGCAACCCTGCCAACTTATTACTTATCCTTTCAATCTTTACAAAATTAAAGTTGTTTCTTCAATATGCTGGCATTTATGGTAAATACTGAAGTGTTCATTTCTGTTTATTTTTACAGAAAGCAACTTCTCTGGCTTCTATGAGAGAGTGATCATGATGGGATTAGAATTGTTTTCTTTCCCCAGTCCTCCAGTTACAATTACAGGATGTCCTGGTTTTCAGTCTTTTGGTCCTCCCCCCACCCCCTTCCCCTTCCCTCATATGACTCCAAGCAAAACTTATTTTTGCACTTCTGTTTCATGGTAATGCCAATGCTGTGCTGTCTTTCTGGCTAGTATCTTTTCAGTAATGAGCCTAGTGATGTCTAAACTCAAATTCATGGAAAATTCTGCTGGAAAGCCTGAGAAAGGTCATGTTTCTGGTTTCTGCATCCATTGGAGGTATTCTGTGGAAAGCTCGGCAGAGCATCTGAGCAACTGCTTTACTGAGAAGAAATAAAGGCAGTAGGATGTTGGCCTTGCTAATAACAGTGTTTTCTTTATTTCCCTAAGCTATTAATTTGGATTTTATAAATGCTGCAATTTAATGGTTCTGTGCTGAAGGCCTAAGGGTTGGCAAGAACTTCCACATACTGGCTTTGTGCCTACAAAACTGGTTTTCTTGTATTTTCTGTTTCAACAGCAAAGTGTAACACACTGATGTTGTGCTGGTGGGTCAGAGACCTGCCAGGCAGATCCCCTTGAGAGGCACAGGGCTGAATGTATCTGGTGACATTCTCAGCACCAGCTGGCTGCAAATGCTGCTCCCTTGGGCTATGCCCAGTCAAAGGGCAGTGACATACCTGGTGCAAGTCACATCCACACACAAGGTGCTTGCAAGTAAGGTGCCTCTCAAACACAAAAGCACTGAAATCTCAATATTTACAGAAGTTGGGGGTGTCCTAAGCAGCCAACAGTATCTACATCTGAAATTTGTTTAGTACCAGTTGGAATCTCTGGCACTTCTGTACTAGTTGTCAATACCTGCCTGCTCTAATGTTCTGGACATGGGTAGGCAGGTGTCTTGAGAAAGGAAACAAGAATGAAGAAAAAATATGAGACCCTTGTACAGAGAATAGTCTGATACTGTGTTTTGATACACTAAGGTAGTAAGACCTCTGTGTTTATTGAATACCAAAGTATGTTTGTAGAAAAATAAGCATGTAATGATATGGGCAGGAAAGATCTTTCTGACTTGGAGTGTTTCTTGCCATGCCAGCTGTGTGTTGGGTTCAGTTCCCTGTACTGCTGCGCTGTACCTTTGTAGAGCTGGGGGAAAATGGAAGTGATGCTTTTTACGGATTACTTGGTTTAACAAAAGAAGAACAAGCTGATTTAGATTTGAATTTTACTTATCTTCTTTCAGGGCATCATGTTTTTTGTGGAAACATCAGTATTTGTGGAAAACTGGTGCTCTTTCTCTGGCAAAACCCCAATGACTATAATGCAGTCATCCAGGAGAAATTATGGACAATGCAGACTCTTTTTAACTAAGTCAGACTTACTACTAATCTTGATGAAAAACAGAAGGACAGAAGCCCTTTCTTGGCCTGTAATATTATTTTTCTTATCCATTTAAACATAAAGAACTCTTCATTGGAGTGACCAGCTTTGCTAGGAGTCAGAAAAATTTACAATTTTATCTCTGTTTTACTTTAGAAAGTGTTGAAAGTAAAGCTTTGCATTAATTTATGTTACAAGGACCATGTTAGTTTCATCTGTAATATTTCTCTATATTGGATGCAGACCATAAGAGGAAGCAAAGTAAGGAGCAAATATTTCAGCAACTTACACATAGGATTTTTGCAAGGAGGAGACTGGCTTAAGGAAGCTGTGGGAAGAAACAAAAAGTGGCATCTTGTCAAAAATGAATGCTCAGATTAACTCCAGTGTCTGTTCTGATGAAACCAAAGGGAAATTAAATAATACAGGTATTTGTTAATGTTCTAGGCAAAGGGAGAAAAACACAAAGTGTTACTGGATTCTTCATTTACAGTCAATGCACATGCAAAGGTCTCCTTACATTTATTTCTGTTATGCAGGAGAGTCATGAGTGGCACTTGAGCTGGATAGGAAACAGTTTTCCCACTTCATGAGATTTTGAATCCAAAAATATTTAAATGTCCTGGTCTACCTCTCTTATTCCTAAGTCCTGGTTCAGTTACTGATTTTGTCACTTAGATTTTTAATCTTAAAAATTGTGTAAATGAGAATTTGTTTGAAGATTACAAATCAATTGCTGAAGGTTTTCTTCCCCAATTTGGTAAGTGAAATTTTTCACATGCAGACTCTCTGGATGAAAACTTTTATCCTGGTTTGTAATAAATCAGCAGTTTGGAGAAGTAGAGAAAGAACCTTGTATTCATCTTAAGCTATTAGACCTAATTTGGGTAGCAGAGAACAGTATTTAGCAGATCTATGAATTATAGGTTTCATTAGTTTCCTTTTTATTTTTTCTTTCTTCCTCCTTGGCTGTGAAGTTATAATGACAAACGCTGTTATTTCCCTTCTCGGCATATGCCACATGCTGCTGGAAAATATGCAACAAAATGTAATGTTAACATTTTCCTGACACTTCTAAAATTAAACAAAACCTTCAGGGAAAGGAAGCTTCGTGTTAATTTATGTATTCCTCAGCTTTCAGGCTAGGGAAAGAGGGTGGACACCACCCCCACCCATAGCTATATCTTCAGCCAAAGTTATGTCTTGTTTACAGGCACAAAGTCAAATCTGATGAGCAGGAGGCTTGAACAGTGATTTTTAGTATGTGGTGAACAAGCATTTGTCTCCATGTATTGTTTGTCTTCTCCAGAATTCTTTGTTTTTACTATATTAAGCCTCTCAAATTAATGTTTTACACTGAAAAGTCTTTATGGTTTGACTAATCATAAACCCTTGGTCATCATGTTTCACTCGGAGAAATAATGCTGCTGTCTCACTCTTATGTACCAACTCCTACTTACATGCATTCATTTCAAATGAAATTTCGTCTTTTAACGTGTCTTTTACATTAGCTGGGGACAGACCAGTGCATGAACAAATGTACAGAATGCTGTTAATGAATGCTTCTTCATGATTTCTTCAGTTCTGAAGATCACCCTTTCTTGTGCTTCAAACACTGATGTGGTAGAGGTCACAAGGTTTTCTGAGGAATTTGTACTTCTCCCTAGAAGAGAACAAATACGTTTTCTTCCTCCACCCCTCCAGTAGCATGTAGCAGCAAGAAACTAGGCTGCCCTAAGGATGGAGGTGTATCCCCTGAAATAATAGGCCAGTCACCATGGAAGAGCACAGGAACTTACGGACTTTGGGCAGCCCAGCTTTCTGAAGTACATCCAGATTATACTTGTGTGAAATCTCCTGTTAGCTTAAATGTTCTGCAGAAGGAAAAACTCCATGTTGCATATATTGAGAGCTTGGCACAAAATTCCTCTGTGGATGTAACTGTTATGTGCAGTAACAAGACATCTGCATTCCCATTCTCTGACTTCAATTCCCCTTTCCTATGATGTGGGGGTTTTTTGTTTTTTTTTTTTTTTTTTTGGTAGTCTTTAAATATACACTGCATGAAGGCAGGGTCTAAAACATATTTTCGTTCCTCCTGGCCAAACACATTTAGAAGTTTGTTCAAGTCTGCAGAGACAAAAAAGGTGATTTGTGTCACAAGTACTATTCCTGTTTCCTCATCTTTTCATCCAGAATAAATTTGGTTTAGGTTTTATGTGTGTTTAGCTTACTCTCCTTTAAGCATTGATTTCTTTGAAGATAGAATCAGCAGGTTTTGGGTATACTTTGTGTAGAAGTCATACCTTTTTGATTAAACATTTACGTCTTCTGTGTTCACAGTGAATGAAGGGAAGGTTTTTGCTTGTGAGATATGTAATCTAATGGTGTTTTTTGTGTTCTTAATTTCAATTTTTCAGTGAAAACTCACAAATGAGTTAATGAACAAGCTAGAAAAGAGTTAAGAATCATAAATTATCTCAGAGGTATCGCAGAGCACCATGGTCATCAAACCAATTTTCAGTCAACTGTCTTTTTGTATAAGTAATAATGGGTGTTTCCTCTCTGGCATAGTTTGTTTGAAATTTAGGGATGTATTCTCTCACTGGCATATGTGAAATTTTTTATTAAATTTCTGTTAACAGATGTCACGTGTGGATCAGTAATTCCATGGCACAGCTATGGAAGAATAGATCCCTTCAGTTTCCTTACTTGGATGTTGGATTTTAGCAGTAGTCACTGCACACTGTGTCAGCTGGTTTCAGTGCCAGTGCTGCAGGTTTTCAGCCAAAGAGGTAGCTTTGAAGGTGATTTTCCTCAAGTTCAAAGCTCCAGAAATGCTAACAACTTTCCAAGCAAAATTCATTCTAATGGCAGCATTCCACTCAGCCTCCTGCATCCTTTGCAACTTGTCCAAATGAAAGAGGAAGAAGGGGTGGCATGGAGACAGCCACAGTCTCACAGGATGCCTGTCCATATCTTTCAGAGTGGGAATTTGTGCCTCTGTTCTGGCATGAAGGGATGTGGCAGACAACCTGAGGGAGATTTTTCCTGCTAGAACTGCATGTGCCTTACGGGCTGCCAGGGAAGTGAGCCTCTTGGGAATGGCTGCTGGCTTGTGGAATGGCACAGTGCTCCTGTGCCTGGTGAGTCAGGTGGTCCAGGCAGACATGGTCAATGTCTGCCTGGCCTACTGAAATATGGTAGTGGTACTTGACAGCCCAGATGCAGAGGCACTGCATTTGGGAAAATTTGGGTTTGTAATGAAACACATGTTTAATATATTTCAGCAATTACCTAACATAAATGCACTGCTTTCAGCTTCTCTGTGTCTCAGGAAGAGCAGCGGCACATCTGTGAATTTGCTGTGTCCAGACCAGCAGTGCTGATAAGGCTGTAAGAGCTCACCAAGTGCTGTCATTGAATAAAAACCCCAGAACTATATGTACTTAGGAAAAGGGACTTTTTGTTCTGTTTGTGAAATCCAGGCCCCTCCTTCCTGTGCTGCGTTAATGGAAACCCTTGAAGACAAGAATTAGGGCATGAATTCTAGAGAAGATCAGTGAGACAGTAGTCAGTGACTAAACTAACATGTGCCTGAGGGCTGTAAGAGATAGCATGTGGAAAATCTGCCCATCAAGTTTGCAAGAGCAAGCATAATTAAAGAGAGAATTTGGTATGTTGCCCAAGCTTGACAGAAAATTTTGGAAGAGGCTGCTAGTGAATAGGGTGGATAGAGCAGTTAAGTCTATATGTAGTAATAATTTTTAACATATAATTCAGTGATTTACATGCATGAATTTCAGTGTATTCAATTAAAGGGGGAGGAAGAGGGTTAGAAGAACCAGATGAAGGGTAAGAGCTGTGAAACAGCTTCTGCAAAGCATGCAAATAGTTTAAAAATGTAAGACCAATCATGATGAAACACCTTCAGAATGCAGCCAATGTATTTTAAAGTCCTGGCAAAAATAAAAGATTCATACCTGTAAATCAGCATAAATTCTACTTTTTAAGTGTTTTACACGTCTGCTTCTCTAATTATTAACTTCATTGTGAAATTAATTTGTTTTTAATGCTGTATCAGGGTCTAGACTGGGTTTTATATCAAGATGCAACAAATACTGTGGAGATCTTGATAAAAGGAACCTTTCAAGTTACTCAGATATTGTAATTCTCATTTGTGTCTACAAATGAAAACTGAGTTTTCCATCCTGCAAGATTTGCAGCAGGCTTGCTTGTTAGCACTCACTTGGTCCGTTAATGTTTACTGCAGTATATTCAGTGTAAGACCATGGTCGCACAAATTATTGACAGACTCTGTGTCTGTTGAAGGTGGTGTGAGTAGGAAAATCAGCAGCAGGAAGTTTTACTGGTCTTGCTCACAAGGCTTCATGTCATCTAGAGTGGGATTTAATGAAGCTTCTACTAATGTAACAATGTGGAATAAGATCAGAGACATGCTCAAAATCATTATTTTCACTCGAAAAGATATTTTCCATGAGCTTTATCATACCTGCATGCAAGGAATAATGAGGTTTCTGTTTTGTGTATGTGAACAATGCTGGGATTGCAGGATCTGCTTTGAGTTTTAAAATCAGTTAAAATTTTAATTAAATATATACCATGAAGAAAAATGACCTCTTATTAATGTAAATTTACTAACTTCACATCAGCCTCTTCAAGTTCAGCTGTTCCTGATGAATTAATTAGAAATTTTTAAGTTACATTTTTTTTGGTTTCATATAAACCTATTAGTAAGTCGCATTGCTTGCTCTACCTGCTGAAAACAAAACACAGTTCAGACTCTAAGGCACACAATGAGCATCTGAAAATTTCTTTAATGAGAAATTGTGGTTTTCAGTCCAACTGTGCCTTTGTCTCATTTTTTGCCACTGTGCATGTTGAAATTATGACTTGACCAAAAAATCGTCCTATGAGGGGAGACTTTCAATGCAACTAAGTGTTTGATTGCTGAAAGAAGTGCTGTATTTAGAGAATGTTGGTGAGAGAAATACTGAAAAAAATATTTTTCTATTGGGAGACAAAAACTTGATGTGATAAAGAAATCCTACATGCATTCTTCAGCAGCTTCAACTGGGAAGTAGCACAAACTACAAATCTGACAAGTCAGGAAACCTGAAGGTGACCAGTGCTTATAGAATAGCTTCCCACCCCTCCTTTTCCAATTCTAGACTGTTTTTGATTCTGTAGAAAGAAATGTTCAAATGAGAACAGAAGGACTATTCTTGTGTCTTATGAGGAACAGCTGAGGGAGCTGGGTTTGTTTAGAGAAGAGTAGGCTTAAGGGTGACTTCACCTCCCTACCTGAAAGTAGGCTGTAATGAGTTGGGGGCCCATCTCTTCTGCCATGCCTGGAGTGAGAGGAAGAAAGGAAATGGCCTTAAGCTGAGATAGAAGATTCAGATTAGATATACAAAAAAAATTACATTTCACAGTTAGGGTGGTCAAGCATTGGAATAGGTTGCCCAGGGAAGTGGTGGAGTCACCACCCCTTGAGTGTTCAAGAGGCATCTGGATCTGGGTGATGTGGTTTGGTGGTTACTGTGGTATTGACAGGCAGGCAGCTGGACTGGATGGTGTTGTAGGTGTCTGCCAACCATGATGATTTTATGAGCTTTTAGATCTTTATGTGGAACAGGGATGGGCATTTCTTTCCCAGTTTGTTTGATCCTTCTGAGAAGTTTTGAAGAATAGTTTTGGGACAATTATAAAATAGCATTCTTTAAATGCAAGATGGAATTATTTAATAATTTTGTTTTCTGTTCTCTATATGGTTAAGTGGGCATTAATTTGGTTTTTGATATGAACAGCACCTGGATTGTATTGGGCATGCCCTTAGAGGTAAGCAAGAGAAAAACCTGTATTTACTTGAGGACTTTGTGTTCACAAGGGCATATTTGCCACGCCTGAATTTTTTCCTCGAGAGCTACCCAAGTACACAAATGGTCAAACACTGGTACTTAGGGGGAACCTGCAACATTATCTGCATCTTCCACTTAACAGTGAAAAGAGGTGGATGTGAAGTGTGTAGAAATACCATGATTACCAGTAGGCTTAACATTGAGTTTAGTGGAAGATCTAGAAATACATAAATGTATGTTAGATTTACTTTTTTATGTAAAAAGAAAAAAATAACTTACTGCTGTGTATTTAAACCAAATAGGACTGTTTGATAGGATTTGTAAAGGTACTTAACACTTGAAAATTAGGAGCCTTTATATTTAGGGTCCTTAAACTTGTTTTATGAGCATCTTAGAATGAAGTTGTTAATTCCTTTAGTTAATCTTCAATAGCATGAAATCTTTTAATGCCTGAAGGCATCCATTACCATGCTGGAAGAAAAATGGAAAGAAGTCTTTTGTGAAATGTCTGACAAATCACTTCATTTTGAAGTGATGGAGAAGAATAAATTTCAGGATTTGAGTTCTGTGTTGTGTGTGATCTAAATCCCTGGGTATGGTTAGAATGGGAACAAACCTAGCTTTTTACCTCTTCTACTGGAAATATTTACAAAAAACACATTCTTATGCTATAAACTCATGACAGTTTAAAAACAAGCCTACTTATCATAGTAGTCTGAGTCATGTAGTACTTGCACATTATTTGGGTTATGCTGAGAACTTTTTAAAAGGAAAAAAATTAAAAACATTCACCACCTTCTTCATCAGACTTGAACTCCCTTGCAATGCTATCCTTGTGCACCAGGAGCTGTTATAAACCTTCCGCTGATTGCAGATCAGTATATAAAAGTTGTACTTTTTTGGTAATAAATTAATTGCAACAGTTTGTCTTGTATCAGTTCTTTGAGAGCAGAACTACTTTAAGGGTTCCTTTAATAGTTGTGTTTCAGTTTTGATTTTGTGGTCCTAATATCACAAAGCTTCAAATCTAAACAGAAGAAAAATGAAAATGGAAACAGATCCCTCTACCTTTATACCTCTGCTGTTGGAAATGTTTGAGATAACCCCCCTGCCTTTTTTCTTTTTTCCCCCTGCCCTTGGCTATTATGAGCCATGGTGCTTATTCCTCACTTGAATTCTTGTAACAAGAGAGATATAGTACAGAAGTGATATAGTAGAGTAGGGAATGATGCAAGTTTCTTTCTTGGAAAAAAGTTTGGAAAAAGTGTTCTTGCTAATTCATTGTGTAGCAACTGATAAACAGCGATGAAATCTCATTGTTTCCCTCTCTAGCCTGATGAATGGGCTTTGCAGAGTTCTTTGCTTGCATCTAACTCCATTCCCAAGTTCATCTAGTGGTTCCTTTGCAACATGGAAGCAGAGCATCCAAAGCTTTCAGTTTTGTTTCTTAAGTAGAGTCCATTGGTAGAACACTAGAGGAAAGGCAGACATGCCGAAGAAGGAGCACTGGACATGTGCTGAACAGTTCAGCAGGGAGTTCCCTTGCTGGACAGACACTGTGATCTGTCAAATGCACCACACGTGCCACCAAGGCTTGGTTTGCACAGGGACATCTCTGTGAAGCCTGGCCAGAAGGATTTCATGGTGGGTGCTCCCTGGCTGGCACCATGTTTGGGACCTCTGTCTGGTCAGGTGTTTTATTTGGAGGAAAGCCCTTTGGCTCTCTCCTTCTCTTTCAGCATGGCCCTGAATCAGTTAATTATCCACTAAGGGAAAACAAACTAAACAACTGAGATAAGAAAGAATTCCAGGGAGTACCCTCCAGCAGATACCAAATACCCTCCTCTCTCTCCTAATCTGCAGAATATGCAGAACCATTTCTGGCTTTCTCCCAATGGCCAATGATTTGTTCTTGCCTGATTTAAAGTTCTTGTTAGGAAATCAGACTCTGTCAAGAATTTCCTGAAATTTGTTGGAAAGGGCAGAGTGGCTCTGGCTATCATTTCTTACAGTGACAAAGGATGAATCAAAGGTTGTGCTTGGAATCTGAAGACTAATGAGATTATACAGGAGGAGGGTGGCTCTCAGTTTTACAGCTTGGAAAAGCTTAATACTGTATGCTAATAATATAAAGGTGTTACTATTCCATAGCATTTTTGGAAAAAAGCATTGCTATCCATTGTAAATGAGTTAATAGGTCTTGCCTGCGTGTAGAAGCAGGGTGTTTTACAGTTGGAGAATAAAGAGTTATGTGCTGGTTTGAAAATGCAGTAATCAGCAGAGATCTGACTCAGTGGTAAGAAAGGTATCTTATGACAAAACTTTTATAATAGATGAGAGAATTAAATGATTGCTGGGAAACTCCCCTGCGAAAATTGTGCAAAACAGGAACAAAAAGCCTCTTGGTGCAATGAAATCTGTGTTCCAAACACAGCTGAAACTAATTAAATAAAAAATTATCTAGGCAAGATTGATCAAGTTGGTCTGGAAAAGCTGTTACCTGTTTTTATGCAGGCTGTGATTCCCTGGAAGATTAAAACAGCAATAAGTTTGGGGATGATAGATGAATTTTGGTTTCATTTTCTGGAAAAAAATAAAGTTAAGAATAACTTTTTTTTGTTAAGATTTGGAAATTACTAGTTCTGTGGTCAATTTAGTCACCTACACAAGACTATGAAGAGATATAATGGAACATATATAAGCCTTTGAAATATGTTTTTAAAACTTCTATATTTATATAGAAAGGAACAATTTGATAAAATTCCAAACATAACTTGTAACTAGTATAGTACTAAAATGAGAATGTTCTACTTTCTTTTTTTTTTTATTTAAGAATTTTATATTTCTAAATACATCAAGAATAACTTGACTGCTAGAGAAATTTTCCAGATCAAAAGCTTCCCTAATTTTTATCACATGTGATTGCCAAGAAAAGTTTGGAAGGGGGAACCCTTATTCTGCTATGAGCAGCATGGAGATTTGCTTGGCATAAGTGTTTGTGTTCAAACAGAACTATTATTCCAGACCAAGTCATGTGGATATCTCCATGCACTGTAGAACATCTTGATTCAGAATTCATGAGTGAGATAAAATAAAGGGGGTCTATTAGTGAGTGTGGCATGAACACACTAATTTCTTAAGGCTTTTCTGATCTGTGGCTTATTTGGGAGCTATCATCAATTTGAATCATTGGAGGAAAGGAGAGGTGTGTTCAGCGGGTTGAAAATGCTAATTTATCACCAAGTTTCCCCAACCCTCTGATACTTGAAGCATGGACAGACATACAGAATGGTCTGTGCTGTTCTGGCAGGGGTTAAGGACACTGCAAGTACTTCATTGTTCATCTACTGAGAAGATAGAGCAGACCAACCCCTTAGGCATCAGAGCTAGTCTTGTAATAAGCATTTTAAAGAACTGAAATAGTTGAAAAGAAAACCACATTCTTTTCTAAATATATTTCTGTATCTATCTTTTTGTGTCTTTGCTTCTTGTACAGGAGAAAGGGTAGGAACAGAGCTTGGATTGCAGGGTGTTTCAAGCATGTACAGAATATATACTTAGAGTTGAAAACAGAAGATCTTTTCTGTCTGCACAGATTGTTCGTACAGGGTCTGGATCAAAGCATGGGATCCAAATAAGTGAAACCCTGCATTTTATCCTAAAAGTGTTCACCAATGCAAGTTACTGATTTGATGGGACAATCTGAGAAGGTTCCTTCTTACACTGTTAAAGGAGTCACATGGCTTGGGCAGCTTTTTACTTGCTATCAAATATCAATCTTTCAGCAGTAGCTCTGTGTTTTTTACAGTCCATAGTTTCAATTTTTTTTTACACTCTCCTCCTATTGCCCTTGCAAAGTCCTTTTCTGAACTTTCTGTCTTGGGAATGGACCATTATTAGTTGTTCCCATTTCTAACTGACCACTCAGCTCTTCAGCACCTGCACTTCCCAGAAAATCAACCTCGGACACCAAGGAAATGGTACTGCTGCTCATTGGTTTGTGCCATGAGAGAGGCTGGAGCTGCTCTGGATAGGGGAGTTTAGGAACAGAACTGGGAGGCTGCCAACCCTGTTGGTCCCCTGGGGAGTGAGAAGGGCAGCAGTTGTCTGTCCAAAATGATGAACAGTGTCTCCTTGAAGGCCCAGAATCTGGGGATTACTCAGAAGCTGCACCCTCAGTGTGAATTGAACAGCCATGCTTAAGGCACTGTAGCATGTACAAGTTTGGAGAAGAGTGCAGGCTCAGCTCTGTTCCAGGAGTTCTGTTCCTGCAAACAGATCCTGAGAAGGCCACAGTGGCACCCAAGGATACCTCCTGCACTCAGAAAAAGTGGTGAGCTAAGCACATGATGGGTACTCCTTCCCTTGTGTTTTCCTTTTGCATGGCTGGTAACTGAGCTCAGCATTGAAGTGAGATTCAGTGTGGTGTCACTGTGTGATGTGGTGACCCAGGATGGTGTCACTCCTGAGTGAACAGGAGCAGAAATATGGTTTGCTTCCATATGGGAAAGCACTAACGTGCTGCTGGGTTTTTTGCACATGACAGCTGCCAAGATAGCATTTCAGTAAAGCAGGCAGCAAAGGCTCTTTGGATAACTTTCCTTCAGACAGCCTCAAACTGCAAATGTAGTCAGGACATCAGGCTCAAGGAATCAAAATAAACCAAAGCAGAAATCCAAGAGAGTACAGTACAATAGAGCCTGCAAAACCAGGAGCTCCAAGCTGCTGATCTGCTGCAGGGTAGTACGGGACCAAGAGGCTGTTTCTCCCAGAAATGAATGTGGTGAATTTGTGCTTGGGCTGTGTATGAGGGTTTCTCTCTGTCACTTGAGCTTTCTCATTGACTTCAAAAGATTTTTTTTTGGCAAGTAAAGCTATGGATTTTTTTCAGAATAACAATCTGTCTGTCTGATTTTTGATTCATTTCATAATCAATGACAAAACACTTAAATGAACCTGAAGGAAGGACCTAAACTGTAAGTGATGGGTGAGGATTTTTATCTTTACCTGACATTCCAACAAACTGCTTATGTTAGGAATAATTTTACTTTTTTTTACTTTTTTTTTTAGTTTTAATTTTTACTTTTTTTTTACAACTGGGCTCCTAAGGGCCTAGCCAAGACACTATTTCAGCAGGTTACCTTGGGATGTGTAGCTAGTTCATAACAATTCAAGGTGTGATGGCTAGCTAGTAGAAAATTGGGTAAATATCTGAAAGGTCCTTCACCCAAAACAACAGATAACTTGAAAGTTACCAAATGGTTGCACGCAAGTGTCTGCTGTTGTAACAAAAGGATTATTCGGCAGCAGCTTCTGATTTGTGTAAATTCCAAAATTTGCAGAGCTGGATCTTTAGGGCTGAATCTCCTCGTGGTTTTTCTTTGTATGTGTGAGAGATAAAGTTTCGTTATTCATTTTTCTTAAGTGTTTATCCAGTATTGTAACTTGTTCAAGTATTTTAGGGAATCTTGTAAACTGATGGTTTGTTTCATTGATTAAGTACGAGTTGTGTGTAGGAAAGACTTTGTCATGACAATTGAAACTATACACATAATTGCATAGTTTCCACTCTATAAAAAGCGTTCTGCAAAGCTGGAAGATATCATTAGACTTGTGTTTATAACACAGGATGGCCTCATTTCACCAGCTTTTCTTGCAAATTAGTTCCCAGATGTCAGATAGATTGTCTGGTTGCCAGCTATTGCATAAACTCTTGAAGTGTGAGATATGACTTACTGCTCTTGCACTGACCTCAACTGTCAACAGGAAAATAAATGATCATAAAATAGTTCAGATGAAGCAAGACTCAGAAAAGCAAACTTAATATCTAATTTTAAGTGGCTTGATTGCACAACGATCACAATTGTATCCGAAATACAAAATTTTGACATTTCTAAACTATATTAGCAAGAAAGCCATGTATTCTTGGATTACCAAAAAACAAAACCCCTTTATACTAGTTGGCAGCCGTGTTTAAATCTCCAGCTTTTTGTCTTCTAGCAGCATTTCTGTGCACTGCAGAAATTAAAACCAATACTTTTAAAGCTAGCCTTGGGTGGAGAACTGATTCCTAAGCCTATGTCCCAGCTTGTTGCTGTTGAAGCATCTGATTTTAGAAAGACAGTTTGTGCCATGTGTGCTTTCCTACAAGGTGTTACAGGGTACAAGCTATCTCAACGTGACAAGTACCACCACTGCCCCATATTGTACACTGCATCAAAGCATCAGTCTCCAGAAATGACCTCCTGGAAAAGTCAGCTCCTCATTGCTGGGCTTGCTCGAGGCCTTGGCTGGATTCAGGAGCATCAAACTGCTCTTTGTGCTACTAGTTTTATGTTGGCCCCAGAGGATGGGTTGTTGAAGTGTAGATCCTGTCACATAGTTCCCAGAGTAGCCCAGAAATGTCTTGGACCAAACTGTATCTGAGAAAGGCCTTCACACCTTTAGGAAGCAAGGAATTGGTAGATCCAATATTGAGAGAGGTAAGCTGTGCTATAGCAGCTAAAATAGATTTTTACTTAAAGTGTCAAAATCTCCCTGCATCATTTGTTTCATCCTACTTTCCCCTATATGATGACTCACCCTTAAGGGGAAGAACGCACCCAAGATTTTTAAATATTTGTAGTTGAAAGGAGTGACAAAAGTCAGAAGGTCTTCAAACAATCAGAAAGATATATTAGCAAATTACACACTTAGGATAGAAATTGTACATTAGTCCCCAGCCTACTATATGAGCACATGGCAGTGGTTTTTGGATAACGGTGTAGGGTGACAGGGAAGAAAGCAACTGGGTAGAGAGAAAGGAGAAAAGACAGAAAAAGAGATCAGCAGTCCTGGTTCCAGTGTAAATCCAGGTCATGGGATATCCAGCTTGGTTTCAGTGACAATTCAGCTGGTAACTGTTGTGTCAGTGTCAATACAGCTGTGGCAAAATCCCTTTTCCCACTCAGAATATCTCTATTCTGTCTCTGGGCCTCTACACCCTATGCATTTTATAATCTAAAGCTTGGCATATTGAGGACTATGAACAGGGCCATGGTCTTGCATGAAGACACGTTTTACTTTTTCTGGTGACTTTTACTAACATAGGAGAGGCACTGTTTTTCCCATTAATTCCCAGTCCTGCAGAATTTGCCAGGGTTGCTATTGTAGCCATAGAACTCATACATCACTGTCTAGTTCCTAGGACAACTGGATCATCTTTATAAATAAGATTTTATTTATCTTCTATTTTATGAATGTTTGGAAAATCTCTTCTTCTCTTTGCAAGCTCTCTGCCTGAGCTGCACTTTAAAGCTTTCTATGTGAAATTATTTTACTATCTGATGTTTTTAGAAACATAAATGCATTTTGTAATGAACTTGCAGGTAGTATCCCTTAAGATTGTTGTGTAGTAACTCTCTTGCTTATTCTTGGTGTTTGTAAATCCAATGACTGTTCATAGCTGGAGCTGTTCTACAGTTTGACACCTGTAGTCCTTATGGGTATCTATAGTTGTCCATGCACACATGGATGAAGTTATGGCTGATGATTCAGATGTTTAGATAAGCAGAATATTTAGAAAGACATTTAAAAAAGCCTCAAACCGTTCTGCACTGACTTTAAAACTCAGTCAGATGGACTAAGTCTTGTGCCCTTGGCTTTGACTTTGCAGATATCAGACTCATTCTCCTAAAGAAGAGTGCCTTGCTGTGTTACATTGCAAAAATGTAAGGAAGTCATCTGTAGCTTGCTGCAGCATTGCCTTATTCCACATTTGCAGACTAAAATGATTAATTTTGGGCAGATGGCAGACAGTTGATGGTAAATCATGCAGTGTTGTCAACTCACCAGTCATTGAATCTCAGCTCTTAAAAGTGGCACTGGGTTAATGATCTAATTGTGGGTAGGGAAAATTGCATTCACAAAGTAGATTTTCACTGAAGTTTCTAAAATGACTTCACTGTACACTTTCTTGGGCTATTGTTATTCCTCCATTTAACTTAATTTGTTTTCGCTGTGCAGACTCATTAATTAGATGGCTTCATAATCAAATTGCAAGGTTGGCCATAATTATGCAGTCAAAAGTGGCTAATGGATCAATTCAACTGTAAATTCTAGCTGAAGGACCTGGGAGAGGGTAATTCTGGAGGGTTTTTAAAAAGAAAATTAGCTTAAATTGATTTTTTTCAGTTCGGAACTAAAAAGATAGGTTCTAATGAGAACTTACATCACTGTGTTACTTTTTTAAAAAACCCTAACTTAGTACAGTTTTAGTGTTAAAAAAGTGATTCAATTTTAACAAAAAAAAATTCCATATCTTAGTGCACCCATTCTTACTGCCTTTTAAACCCAGGTTCACAAATAGTTCTCTAAACATCAGTTTGCACTGAGATTTTGTGAGGTTTATGATCTGGTGTCTTTTTGTGTCATTCAGACTGAGCTGATTTGGCCAAATGAGTGGATGTTCTTAGTTTGTTTTCAGGGAACTGGGTAACATACCTACCTGAAATGCTTGCATTTTGCAAAAATGTTGTAGTGGCTTTCTTGCAAATTGTTGCAGAAAATGCCAGTTGTGTAGGTTCCCTCTACACAGTTGTTGAAGAATCATAATTTTTCCTTAGGGGAATAATTTTGGTATATTTCTTTAGAAAAATGATTAGTATAAATAAAGTCACAATTATTTCATTTCCACTTAATTTACTAGGCTGGTACTTAGAAAAAACACAGTTAAATTTTCTATATGGCATGCTCTAGTTCATGAAATACTTTTTTTTTTTATATGAATGTATTAATGTATAAACAGCTTTGAAAATTTTAGAAATATCTGCTCCAAACCTTGTTAAAATAAAAAGCTTTTCTTTAACATAGAAGTGCTTTCACAGAAATGTTGGGAAGAGTTTTTGTCCTCACAGAAGGCAGTCACTTTCATAAACTGTAAGAGAGGGAACCTGCAAAGTTAAGCTTCACTTTCCAATAGCTACAGCTAAGCTAGGGGATTTCCTTCAATTTATAGGGTTTATAGGGTTTTGCTTCTGCCCTTTGAGTTATTTTCATGTCTGGAACATCTGACATTGCTCTTTTGCAAAACCTTACTCTCACTGATTTTTAGCTATGATTGAAGTATTTTCCTAAGCACTAAGGTGTTTTGTGCTTGCAGAGACATTTTGACAGGGTAGGGAACTGATGAGGGATGGTCAAGATGGAGTTTCTACCATTTGAATTCCAAAGCAGGCCCAGAGCTGGCCTCTTTCCTTTCTGTCTTTGCTAATAAAACAGGCCCCGAAAAGGGGAGACTTGTGTTGCTTTTTGTTACCACTACTGTCCTCCTCCACTTCCTCCTCAAGAGCAGCCATTTGAAGTGTGCTGATGCTCGTTGATCACTCTGCTTTTACCCTCCCTGGTCCAGGAGCAATGGAAAATGCCTGCTCCCATCTCTGGAGCAGAATTTTGGCAGCTGCCTCATAAACTTGTTGGTTTACAGTGGAATGAATGAGATTAATAGCAACAGGGGCAGCAGATCCTCAAGAAATTGAGTTACTTTTTGGGGTTAGAGAGAAGGAGAAATTATTTTAAGCAAGAAAATTGTCTCAGTATTTCTGTGATAATACCTATGTGGTTAGTTGGGCTTTATCCTAAATCAGAAGTTCCTAAGACGAGGTTATGAGGAAGTATTAGGTGATCCAGCTGGGTTAAAGAGCAGAGAGATTACAGAATGCTGATTCTGCCATTGTTTTCTGCAGGAAGATTTCATGAAACTGATTAAAAGTTTAAATGGATCTTCCTAAATTCACATTTCCTATAAGCAGTTTGTGTTGCTATTGTAAAAATGCTCTTGAGCAATAGAAAAGGTGCAATATTTTGTTTTGCAGTGATGACAGAATCTGTCAAAACTGTTTGGAGGATGCTTGCCCAAACAGGTTTGTGCTCTGGTGGCTAGATGCTTAACTGAGAACATTTAAGCATTTTTTGAAAATTGTTGTGAAGTGAAACTAAAGGAAAACTGTTACAGTAATCTAAGCACTTTCCAATGCATTGGAGATTCCAATGTAAGAGAAACAGATTCCAGTATTAGATATCCAAGTGCAGAAAGACAGACTGGAAAATAATGTGAGGAACTATAACTAAGTGCACAGTGACTCTGTCTACAGTTTAATGATTGTGTGATTTGATGCAGAAAAACTTCTCGTGTCTAAATTTATGCCAAAAGTCACAGGTTTCAAAGTTCCTCTTTTTTTAAAATCTCTATCCATGTGCTCCTTAAATCATATCAAAGACACTAGGTTTATTTAGAAAAGATTGTAAGTCTGTAGGAGTTTGGTGTCTGCTGTGCCCTTGAATTCTCTGTATAGTACAATATTCTAGCAGAATTTATGGGCTTTGCTGGCCCTTTGTGCAAATAATTCAATACCATATTTACATTTAATCAATTTCTTCAGCTTTAATATAAAGCAATCCTAATAAAGAGCCCTATTCTTAAGACGTTGAACATCTTGGAAGTGTTGAATATTTTCACAAAAAGTTCTTGTTTTCACAAAAAGATGTGACTGGGGTTGTTCTTCTGAGATTTTTTTTTCCTTTTTAGTTGTGGTCTAAGTCTTCACCTAAAAATGTGATGTGATTGTGGAGGTGTGCCTTTCTTAAACCTTTTCAATATGGTGGGCAAACAAGAAGACAAAGAGTACTGCCAAGCGAATCAGGCACTTGGACTCAGACTAATAGTTAACCCTTGGGAGTGCATATTAGTTGTGTGTTCATACTGTCTGTAGGCTGCTATGTGAACACAGGATTGCTGGATAGAAGTAATACTGCATCTTAGGGATTCCTGGTTTTTCATCAGGATTAAAAATGTAACCTGCTGTCGGCAGGCCAGATGTGAAGTTTGAAGGCTTTTGAAATGGTTGGGAAAGAAGAGCTGCACAACATCCACTGCCAAAACCCATGTGAGGCACATTGCATTGTTTGAGCCCCCATGTTAACAACTGCAAGGCTTTGTGACTTGCTTATCCTGGGAGTCAAAAGTATCTAGAATTCTTTTGGGATTTTCCTAAACTCCTGGGTGGATGTGTAGAAAGAAGGAATGCTGCAAGAGGGAAAGAAGCCAGTATTTTAACTATATTTAAATATCTTATCCTATGCAGAACTAAGGAATTTCTAGCTAAAATTTCTAAAAAAAAAAAATTTTTTTTTTTTGCTGTCAGAATTCGCTTTTAGCATTAAGGGCTGAAATTTTAATTGGAGAACTTGGTGTTGCTAAACAGTTTTGCAGAAAACAGCCTCCAAATCCATAGTGTTAATGTTAGCTCCTGTAATCCATGTCTGGTTGACTTCCAGGTCCCCACATTAGATGCCATGTACACTGGGTTAGTTAGCTGTTGGCTGGATGAATCAAATTGATTGTGAGTTGTCAGAAAGGGATGGTTGAAGAAATTATCCTTCTTCCCTACTTTTTTGTTTAATAGTACATTGCTGTTAAAATCACCATCATTACACTTACAAGAGCTGTGTGGTACAACTGATCTCAAACTGGTCAAGCTAACGATGCTGCACTAAAGTCATATCTTAAAAACTTTAGCCATGCCACTTGTTAATATAATTGTTGGCTTCAACTAAATTTGCTTCAGCAGTACCTTCACCAACTATAGTAGAACTACAGTGTAAGTTACTTTCATCCTTTATTAAATATTTTTGAGGGGTTTCTCTGTTTAGATGTGTCTCTGTCCAGAATTGTATTTAGCTTTTGTAAAGCCAGTCTGGGAGATTTTACTCATATTTCAAAAGCTTTAGCTTGTATTTAAAAATAAAAAGATCAAGAAGTATCTGAAACACCAATCCATTTAAGTTACACTTGCTGACTCCACAAAGGCTGTAGTTATTTGCAAAACAAACAGACCATTTAATTTTGTTATTGTAATGGTTTTGGATTATAATTTTGCTGTATGGAATTACAACAAGAAAAGAAAAATAACCTTATTATTTCAATAATAAATGTGTTCAAAAGGTAACAGATGTAAATATCTTTGAAATCAGCATTCTGCAGCTGGCTTTACATTAATTTTATGTCTTGATTTTTATTTATGTGATGAAAAATGACAGTTGTTTCTTTAATAGAAACTTAGTGATTGTTGTATTCTGCTCTAAATCTTACCTAATTTTGGCTGATCATGCCTGCCATGATTGAAACTGGTGTAAAATAGTCAAATAATGGAGGAAGCTCACTGGCTCCATCTAAGGGGAGGAGAATGTTCTTTCTAAGGGTTCAGTTCAGATGGAGCAGTGTTAGTTAAATGCTATCTTAAGTGTCCTCACTGCTTACTTTTATAGCATATTTTACAGTTGTTTAATTTTATATTTGCACTGCACTATTGTTTAATTTTGAAAACACATCCATCTCTCTCTACAAATATTTGCATAGTGGGTGATGGGGGTTGCTTTTGCAAGGTCAAGAGAGCTCCTCTCTGAGCAATGCCCTTTTCTGTACTTCTGCCTCTCCAGACTCTTGCTTGGTAGCATTGATTTGACTGCTTGTTTACCTGAGAGCTGGAGGAGCCTAAGGCAAGAAGATGTAGGTAAACTTTTTAGTTCTGTGAACAGCAGGCTAGGCATAAAAAATATACTTCAAATGATGAGTTAAGGCTGTATGCTCATCTAGGCCAGAGATTTATATATATATATTTTTATAGGCAGACTCAGAGAATGAGACTGTGGTACTATGATTTGTAAAGAATAACTTATTGCTCATACATTTGCTACATTAAAGGGAATGCAGCTAATTATACACAGTGTAACTTATTCCCATCTGATATATCAAAATAGGGCCCTCAGATGCTTACTGCAAAATGCTGGGAATGTGGACTGCTACAGAGAGTTGCAACTCAGCCAGTAGCTGCTCAGAGGCATTTCAGACCGTGCTAGAGGCTCATGTCTTCAAATAATATTCTCTTAGAAAATTTCTGTGATAGTAGTATTAACCCACACAGCACAGTATGCTTTATAACACTTAATTGAGAACAGCAGTGAGGTATCATATGTCCAGTCAAAAGTGTGGTGTAAATGCAGTGAGTATAAAATAACCTCCTAACTAAAGAGCTAAGAGCACAATAGAAACCTTCCAGGATAGATATAATCCCTCTCACATTGATTTACTATTTACAAGATGCTTGTGGTATAATTTGAGAAGAGAAAAATGCATAGTTCAGTTTGAAAAACCATCATAAGTTTTCCTCCTCAGGCTGAGCATTCCACACAGTTCTTTAGTTCACCTTCCTACAAGTTTTGATTTAGCAGTGGTGTTTGTTAATGAAAAAACCTCTTGTGCTTTCTGCATTCTAACTTTTCTTATTTCCTGTTGCACTTACTGTCCCCTTCATTTCCTTCCCACAGTTCCAGGATTATTTATTTCAAAAAAATACAACCCTGTATTATATTCTTACCAAGCTCTTCAGCACTCTTACCCTCTTTCAGCATCTTAAATACTTAATGGGTAGATGAAGACTATCCATTAAAGATGAAGATTGAAGGAGTTCAAATTCCAGATGGCTCCCAAATTTAAACCTCTTGACCAGAGTAGCTTGCTTTGATCTCAGAAAATATCTGAGGGTGGGAGCAAGGTTTTTGCTTATCCAAGTACCTATTGAGAGGAATGAAATAGCTGGAACTTCTTTTCACCCCCATTTTGCCTCTTGAATAGGGATGGACAAATGTGGTTACACAGCATGCACCCACATCAGCTCTGATGCTTCTGCACTGAGACTGGATTGGTAGCTCTCAGAGAATAGGAGACACATCAAAAAAAGCAAAAGATTCTGATAATCTTTATGTCTGAGTGTCCAAATATAAGACTAACCATTGGTGCAACCTGCATGGAATGTCCATGCTTAAGCCTTTAGAAATGGTTCAAAGTTGTGTGATGCAGACTCTAACATTGATAGTATGTGACCTCACAAAATTGAAGTACTGAACAGCTCCTTTCTAGCTTAGAGCAAGAGCCTGACATTTTTGGGGCAGAACTCCCCATCCCTGACAAATGACAAACTGGATTGTTTCAGTTTTCCAGCATAGGAGCTGGGTAGGCTTTCTCCAGTTTTGTCTAGGTTGGCCATTTCTGGATCTGCTGTTATCATCACTGTCTACTGTGCCTCTAGTACCATCACATTGTCTGCCAAGCCTCAGCAGCAGAACTGCATCACTGTCATCTCTGGTTGTGAAAGATCACATCTGGAAATCGGCAGAGGTGTGTCTGTATGCCCAGTGAAAGAAAACCAAGGCCTATTAAAGAGCTGGTGATCTTATAATTGTGCCAAAGTTTGACTGAATGACTTGGTCTCAAATCTCCTCAAGTATGTTTCCTGCAAGAAAAGCCAATAACATTTTTTAGACATTTGCAACTGCCTTCTCTTACTCAGATTCAGCTATGTTAATTGTAACATAATAATCTGCCCAATAATCTGCCCTCTTCAAGCAACTGAAGGCACCAGGGCACAGCTGACTTTGCTGTTAATTGTAGATATAGAAGAGAAAGGCATCTTACTCATGTTATCATCTGTGATATAACAGTTTGGAATGGCAGGCTGAATTGCAAGTCATTTGCATGCACATGTGGAGTCTTGAAATGATCATCACTTCCAGCTGGAGCCAGGATTGCTTGTCTCTCCTTGTCCTTTTCCTCCACATGGTTTTGTTAAACAATAAAAGCTTGGGATGCTTTAAATAGTGTCAATATCCAGTGTCTTGAGCTTTTTCAGTAATTTGCCTATTATATATTTTCATTCATATCAAAATAGGAGGTCTGTTGTTTTATTCTTGGTGGAGTCTACTCACAGACACCTGAGTTGAATGGGACTGCACCATGCGTGGCAGTGAAGAGTTGCATGGTGGATAACTTCCCTGAATATTGTCCCACATTGTTCCTGACTCCTTTAGCCCAGTGCTACAGGTTTCAAATGAATACTTTGGTTCTTGCTTCTCAATAACCTTATTGGCATTTTTGTGCATGGATCATATGGCTGAACATGAGCCAGTGAGTGCCCAGGTGGCCAAGAAGGCTGATGGCATCCTGGCCTGTACGAGGAATAGTGTGACCAGCAGGACAGGGAGGTCATCCTTCTCTGTTCCCAGCACTGCTGAGGCTGAGTGCTGTGTTCACTGCTGGGCCTCTCAACTTAGGAAAGATGTTGAGATGCTGGAGCATGTCCAGAGAAGGGCAAACAAGTCTCTAATGAGTATCTCTGGGTTTGCTAATGAGAAAATTGTTCCTTTTTTTTTTTAAGGAGCAGACTAAAAAGAATGGAAATGCTGTGTTTGGCCATAGCCTACTTATGGTATTGTGCCTCCTAATAAATTGCATAGTTTTGAAGTGGAAAGTGGTGTTTGGCACTTGGGGTTCCACTTCTGCACTAATAAGGTACTGAGGTAATAAATAGGCCCGTTCATAATTTTGGTCAGGCAGTTTAGTAAGGGTATCATATCCTCTTTGGACTGACAAACTTAGAAAAACCTGGTATATTACATGAAACCTTAAGCTTTGCAGAAATGCAGAAGTTACTCTTCTGGGGGCCAAAGAAATTTGATATTGCCTTTAGATAAGCAGTAAAACTAAAAAATAGGTTCAGTATTATGCTTTGAAATTCATCTCTGAAATAATTAATGATAATATAAAAATTCATTTCCCACAACTGAGCATGACTAAGGATGTTATGTCTGGGATAGGTGGTTTCCTTTGTTGATTGAGGAGTTCTTCCCACAATGCGATGATTTGTTATCCCTTCAGCTGTCCTGACACAGCTGTTATGTGCTATAGATTGCATCAGCAAAGCCTTTTATTTTCAAGTGGTTGTAAACAACTCTGGGAGATAACTGAGATTTCATTCCTTCTATCTCCATGCCTTCTGGAGGATTTGATAACTGAATGCCAGCAGTGAGGTGGGAGATGCTTCTGCAGCCCTGTCACTTCTGTGTCAAAGCACATTTACTCTGTGAGCACCAATGACTGAGGATGTCCAGGAGTTGCCTTGTTGCATCCTTTTAGATGCCAGAAGGATTTCCAAATAATTGCAAATTTGTAATGCAACTCTGTATGTGTTTAAGGTCATAAACTTGATAATCAGCCTGTAAACAGTGTCCAATTATGTAAATCCCTTTTGTTTAGATGATGAGATTGTGCTCTAATGCATATTAGAAAATTTTCTGCTATATTGGCTCATGTAAACACTAAACATTTACTTTGATATCAGGATCAATTCTGCCTGCAGCACAGGGCATGTGAAATCAAAACCTGGCATTTGTTCTTCAGGCTCATTTTGAGAGTGTAAAATGCTCTAACACATTCTCCTGTAAGGGGAGAGGTTAAGTATTGAATTATTTCCTCTTTTCTAATTACTAAAAGTTTCTTTACAAGTTGTTTTTTTGGTTTGTGGTGTGTTTTGTTTTGGTATTTTTTCCTGGTGTTTTTTTTTTTTTACCTTAAGCAAATGACACTACTGTTTCACTGGTAGTGTTCTACTAATATTTAATTCATTGAGTTTTTAAAGTCTTTTCAAGTCTGTTAGTATTTATATTAAACTTCTACCAAGCCTTTCTGTGTCTTTACTTCCTACTAAGTGCTTGAAGTGGTGAACTTTAACCAAGATACCTAACAGACCTGCCAAGACAAACCATTTATGAAGCATTATCTTTTCTTTAACTCATCTGGAACCCCTCAGTTTAGCACACTGGCTTGTGCTGTGTGTGCAACATTTTCATTTTATAGATACTAGGAAAACAGAAAAAAAGGAGAATCTTTCCATTGAGGGGACACAAGCCAACAAAGCAACTGGTGGTGCTTTGGAAGCTGCTGTGGTTTCAGGGCTGTTCTTGCATTGGTTTCCAGTTCAGTGGTAGACGTTCTCCCAGGTTTTTGTTTCTGCTCCTCCCCTGCTGTACTGCTGCCTTTCTGAGAAACAACCTCAAATATAAAAATTAAGCAGGAATTGCAAATACATGCTGTGGGTTTGAAGTCGTCTAATGTGGCAGAACTCCGCTGCAGCTTTGTCCTTTTGAAGCCTGGCTACTTAAATTTTGTTTGATGTGAAATTGTCTTTTAAAATAGCATTTTAATATTTACATTTCTGTTTGAAGATTTCTTAGGAGCTTTAAGCTGATAGCCTGTTGTAAGGCAATAACATTTCTGATTTTTAAAGCCAATTCAAGTATTTCATAATGTATCTCAGATGGATTGAAGCCTCTGTTAATCCTAAGTAATTACTGCAACACTTTGCACAATTAGCTTCCAACTTTCAGGTCAACAGAATAATAACATAAAAAGATGAACCTGTTTCTCTTCCAACACCCATTTAAGTGGAAGAATAAATTAGACTAAATAGATACCATGGACTTTATTTGGTTAAGGGGAGATTTATGACCTAATATTTTGTTAAATCACAATTTCATGTGCACCTGTTTTAAAAAGAACACAGAGGTTTATTGATAGTTTTTTGCAACAACTTTTCCTTTCAGTAAATGATAACATTAAAGAAAAGAAAGCCAGAAATTGTAAGCCAGACAGAATGGAATTGAAATGGAAGAAGGACAGCTTCCTTCTCTTCTGTATTGAGGTGTTTTCTTAAATCAAGCTTGACTTTGTTCTGCTTTTTGGTGCAGAATTCCAGTGTATACTTAGTTTAGGAATTAACATATATTTCCAACGTACATTTTCATCATGTTGCTATTATAAGGAAACTGCCCAAAGACTGATTTGTTGTTATCATGGAAGGTGCTTTAAAATGTGTTTTGCACAACAAAACAACAAAAACCCCCACAAAACAAAAAAACCCACAAAAAACCTTCAAAAACCCAAACCAAAAAAAACCCTAAAGAATCACCCCAAAATCTTCTCAACAACTGCCCTATGTGAGCAGAATGAGAAAAGGCCTAACCTTAATTCTCTTTGAAGGTTTAAGAGAAATCTTTCAGGTTGTATTCAAAGACCTTTTAATTTGGTGGTTTGATATATTTAAATACCAGCTTTACACATTTTAAAATTAGGAAAATCATCTGGTTCAGTATTTTAAGTTGATTCAGCCTGGCCACACCTTTGTTTGGTCAGGTGCTGGGAAACTAATTAAATTAAAGCCTCTATTCATCTTGCCAGCCCTGTCTGACATGGTTCAAGAAGCCTTCACATTGTCTCTGGTAATCTAAAGGACTAGAACTATGTATTTAGAAAGCTGTTACCAAATACAGAGCTTTGTAGTTAATTTAGTTAATTGTAATGAGATTCTGGTGCTTCCCTATAAAATCTCCTCATTGAAAATTGCCTTTTTTTTTTGTTGGGTAGTCAGTACCAGGTGCAGTAACAGTAAATATTTTCTGAGTGTAGTTAACCAAAAGGCCTCTATGTCTATTTCAGTGCTGGTAAATCCAGTTCTTCATTTATTTCCAGAAGTATTTATAGTGTCACAAGACTCTGCTTACTTATTTTCCCTGCCATAGAAAACCCCATGTGGAGAACAAGAATAGTGTTTATACTGCATTTAGAGAAGAATTTCCTGCTTTAATGGTTGCCCAGGATAAGCTAGCTAGCTGTTAATACATTAACAAATACTGCTAATTCTACTGTAGGACTTCTTAAAAGTGAATTCATCTAATCCTGATTAGATCTATCCAGAAAATTGGAAGAACAAACATACTTTTTGATTATTTATTTTTTTCCCTCCCCTAACTACAGGTAGCCATTCTAGTAACTAGCTCAGTATTTTTTACTTACAAGATGATTAGGTGGTTTGCTACATGATGTGTCTGCTGGTGTGTTAACTCTTTTTTGCCTTAATTAAAAGAACTCAAAGTTGGTGTTATAGTTATGGAGGAAAGAGTGTCCCAAGTATACAATTGAGAGTTCATGTGCAAATGACAGGAAGGTACAGCCACATGTCTTCTGCATTCTCAGATTTCTGTGCTGCCTGCAGATGTAAATTTAAACAATCAGCATGATGAATGCACTTATAATTAAAAACTTTTTCCTTTGACTTTTTTACTGCAGGCATGTCCTTCCCAGGCTGTTGGCTTAGCTCATAGTACAAATACTGTACTATAGAAATAGGGTATTAGTTTTTGCATATTTTTGCAATTAGTTCATCTGAGAGGCAGCATGCTTTCTTTTCTTGAAAGGGTGTGATTTACAAAATATGCTCAGTACCTGTGAGCCGAATTCCTGACAGCACAGATACTTCTGTCTTCAGTCTGTCCTTCTCCAGATGATTTGCTTCAGCCCCTGCCACTCTCAGTTCAGCTGTTTCTGTGTCTGTGCCATAAAACTTGTTTGGGTTAAAAAGAAAGCAAAAGCAATGAACCAGCAGGGCTGGGTCTTCCTGTGTTGGCTCTGATGCCAGTTCAAACATTTTGGGAGCTGAGGATGTCAGACAACAGACCTCCAGGAGCCTCTCTTTCTGAGTGCTGCTGGAGTGGGATTCCTTGAGCAGTGGTAATTAATGGGCTGTTGGAAATGGGTCAGCTTTCACATTTTGAAGTGTGGAGCCCCAAAAGTGGAAGCAGAGGACACGTGTGCTTGCTCATAAGAAACCAAAACCCCTTCTGGTGGTTAAAGCAGAATAGTTTACCTTATGCTTCTGTTCCTCCTTTTCTCTGCTTAGAGAACATTTCTTACTTTACTGTAGCTACTAATTGTGGGATTTTACTACTAGAATAGAGGCAATCAACCTTTTCTAGGGGAGTACATGACTAGGACAATTACTGAGGAGATTATCCTAGCGAAGGCAAACTGGTCAAGGAAACTGCATTTGGCTATCTGTGCATTTGGCTATCTGTGCACAGAAGAGGAAAAAAATAAACAATGCATTAAAGTGCTTCATTTCATGCCCCACTGATGTTTCTCATTGAAAAACCTTGCTTCATTGTGCACTTTTGGTACTTATTAGAGAACCAAAGAAACCTTTCTTCTCCTTTATCATGCCCATAGCATTTGCAAGTTAACACTTGTACTGTAGTCCCAGGCAGTTTGGTTAGTGTGCAAGCTGCCTCATATGAGATCCTGCCTGTGTCAAAAACCAAACCAGAGCCCTGTTGGGAAGGGAAGCTCCCACCAAGCTGCAACTTGTATGAGTGCCACGATCACCTGGCGCTGGATGAGACAGCCTGCCAGAGCCTGGGAGTAGCGCGTTGCAAGGGTTGACTTTGTTGAAACAACACCACGGTTGCTAAGGAGAGGGTAATTAAACCAGTCTATTAATCTTGAAGTGCCTACAGCTAGATCTGTTCAAAGGCAATATCCTTTTGAAGTTGGTACTTCAAACTGCATTGCAAAGGTGGCCAACTGGAAGTCCCACGTGACCTAAGCTGCTCCTACCCCTTGTCTTGGGGCTGTTATTTTGCACAAAAGTTGTTTGTCTCAGTGTCTAGGGTAAATGTGAAGAGTCATCCTGAAAACAAGGCAAGTGATGGTAGAAAGATAGCAGCAACAGTGCTGTGCTAAACTTCAAACTGTGTGATTCAGAATATATGTGAAAAAGAAGTTTGAAATGCAATGAATGGAAAGCAAGAGTAAAAACATCCCAACTTTGTTCTTTGTTTCCCTTTTTTTAATGATGGTTGCTCTGTATCCTGGTTGTACTGTCTGTATTCCTTAGGTCTGAGTAGTAGCCAACCACCCAGCAGTACAAGTTTAGTCTGACTGGGCTGAAGCATGCAAATAATTATTGTTGCCTTTTTTGTTAATTATGGGAAGAAAAATAATATTTAATATCACTAAGTTTTTGACATCAATGACCTTTAGTCTTTCTGCTCATTACTGCACTGAGTTCATGTGAACATGGTGTTACTGGGATGTCTTTTATTGGAATACCTTTTCCTGGAATCCCTGCAGTTCATCTTTTTTGTTAAACCATGATTTTCCTGTTCATTCTTGCTTCATATAACTTTTGGCAAGGAAGAACTCTTGTGGTGCTGTTAGTCTGGGTTTAACGAGCTGTTTACCAACATGCTGTGACAATTGCTTAAGTCTGTCTCTGTGTTAAAATAATATCAGCCAAAAGAACTGATTTCATTAGCCTAGGGGCTAGCTGGATAGTAGATCAGTGAGTGCAAGACTGATCACAATCTAACAAGCTGACTGTGGGATTGTTTGATAATGGAGAATGAAAGTTGTGTTTAAAAACAAATAAATAAATCCCTGGAAGCCACATATAAAGAGAATCTCTAAAGAAAACTAGATATAGTAGAGGGGTTTTTGTGCTCTATGTTACTTTTTTTTGCTCTTTTGTCAATTTAATATGCCTGATCTGGAAAATGCTCTAAGGAAAGTAAAGCAAAAACATTGTGTGGACTAGGTTAAAAAATTCCACCTATTGAAACTACTCACACCAAAAACTTTTTAGCTACTATTTCTCTGGAAAGGTAAACTTCAGTCTTTTCTATTGGTCAAGGGCTTATGGGAAGTCTTCAGATAATTGTGAAGCCTAAATCAGGAGCAGTGGCTTTGTCCCACTTAATATAACTAATAAAATACCTTCTCTTCTCTCTCTCCCCATTTGCTGAAGTTTAAGAGCATAGGGCCATGGAGTGGGAACAGGGCACAGTGGTCTAGCATCCTTCAGGAGGTGTTTGGTTGATGAGGGAGTAGTTTAGTTAAGCAAATTCTTTGACGTTTGGACCTAAATTGATAAATTATCGACAGGTTATCCATTTCTATCATGTGAAATTTGATATTTTTTCCCAAGATGAGGAAATGTACAGGGTAATGCTATCAGCACCTGTCTATTGAAAACCATCAACTATGAATAAATAATGGCCCTCCATTAGAATTTCAAGCCCATATCCAACAGTTTTAAAAAAATAACATTTGTGTCAACTCAGTCACTTACCTTAAACAAATAACAAGGGGGCAAATTATATAGAGTTGATGGCATTTACCCTTCAAAGGTTATATTCAAAGCAGCAGATTATATTTTGTTAAATATTTGTGTGTGTGTTTTGGGGGTTTTTTTTGGACTGTCATAATTTAGGAATGGTACTGCCCATTTTAGTGCTCCCACTGAGTTTCTCCAAGCTATGTTCAACTCTCTGGTTTCCCCCTCTCCTTCTCCCTGCAATGGGATGGAGAGAAGAGTTGGAGGCACAAAAGATAAAGATCATGAGCTGAAATAAGAACCATTTACTAGAAACAGCAATGAGGGAAGAAAAACATAGTAGCAGCAGCAATAGGGATGACAGTGGGTACAAGAAACAATTGGCACATGAATTCTCACTGCTGACAATACCTGACGCCTCATTCCACCACACTCTGATCCAGAAGGGCCCCTTTCCCCATCCATGGGAAATGCTGTGAGGTGGGATAGATTAATTCCCAGGTAGGTCCTAGTCGTGTCTGCTCCTGACTACTGCAAAAATTAACCCTGTCCTGGCTGGAGACAGGAGTAGCCTTATTATTTATTCAAAATGATCTCTGTTGTCTGTCTTACCCCACTGCCCTATGATACAGACACTAATTCCAAGCACAGTGCAGCTAATTACTGTTGCTTCTGAATACCCTAGAGGCCTTATATATATATTTAGGTAGATGACTCACAGTTATGAGACAAATGTCTGCAGGCCCTTAATCATTTTTAGATAAACACAAAGGAAGAAAGGACACTTCTCTGCAAAAATATAAGTTGTAGCTTACATTTGTCTGTAGTAATAAATAGGGTACTGTAGCAAGCAGGAACTGAGAATTACAGATGGTTCCATGGAGGCCATGAAATTGGCCTTTTTCTGTCTAATTGCTAGCTAGAACTATCCCCCCCACTAAGTTTTAGCTCTGCCCTATTGCATTGAGTGTATCTACTGAATACAGAACAAACACTGTCTTGTGTATTTAAATAAAATAAGCCGGTAATTGCATGTGATAATTTTTTCTTGTTTTCAATCTTAGCTTCTGGGAAAGTAATAAGAGTAATAAGCTTCTCATCAAGCAGGATGCTGAGGTCAATTCTTTCCTCAGTCCCTGTGTATCTACATTTGTTCTTTATTTATCATGTTAGCTCTCTATGAAGATTTTTTACAACAGAAAATATTTAAATTCTGCTAAAATGTATGCATAAGGGCAGTGGAACAACGAAACTATTGTTCATTTAGAAATGGAAACAAAGCCCCAGGATAACTGCAAATCTAAAACTCTGATCTTTTCTTGATTTATGCTCAAAATCAGACATTCAAACAGCTTTGGTTTCAAAGTGCGATCGGACGTATTCCCTGACGTTTGTTCTCGGTTGTTGCTGGCTAAGTGAAAACTGCCTCCCTAGCCAAGGAAGAAACACTTCACCAGGAGGTCATCCTAGGCTTTGGAAAAACTCTGTAGCTTGTTGGTTAGATACTTGTCAAGTTCCATTTCTCTTTTGCATTTAAAGAAGGTCCCAAAGCTGATCTCATCAAGCACGTGTCCAAAGCCCTTATGGCTGACACAGTAAGAGGCAGCACAGGAGACATGACTGTTTGCAGTGGAAAAGAATGACTAATGGTGCAGCCTGTCACAGGAAAAAAAGTGATTTAATTCCTCTATGAATTTCAAGTGATTATTCCTTTTTTTTTGTTTTTGTAGACAAATGTTGCATTAAACAGCAATTAGGCAGATGAGTTGTGAAGTAAAAGAGAGCATAAACAAACTAAGGCATTCTCAAATTTGACTTTAAAAATGAATGCCAATAGTAAAAAACACTCTGAGTAGAAATGTGTCAAACATGTTAAAGTGTTCTTTCATTTATGAAAGCTGTAATATCATTAGTAACCAGAAATTAATACTTACATTTGAATGCCCAGCTGACTTCTTCAACGCAGTGCTGGTACAATATTTGAAGAAAATTGATACGAGACAACTGATTTGACTGGAAAAAGACTTGCTTATTTTTTACTGCTTTCAGACAGATCAGTGTCCTGAGCTATCTTGTAGCATGGCCTCACGGCTTTGCAGGAGAAAGCAAGGAAGGCAGAGCAAGCAACTTTCCCAGAGACAGAGGTGTCTTTGTTACTGCTGTTGCTGAATGTTAAAACTTGCTTAAGTGTTCCATGTTTTTCTACAAGTATGGACAGTGATACTTCATGTTACAGAACCGTAAGCACACATTCTACATGCTTCTACTGTATGCTAATATTGAAATATCTGGGTTTTTTTCTTTTGGGTTTGAGCTGTGAACATCTATATTAAAAATCTCTATTTATCTCTTTATTTTGAAATGTACCTTTGCGGTGCTTTTGTGGTGCTTTAGGAACCAAGCGAACATGAATGCATGTCTGAGCTATAAATCAGAAAGAAACACATAAGTGAAGAAACTCATTATGTAAGAAACTGAATGGGGAGGGACCATTGTGTTGCAAAACTGATACTGGCAGCCACTAAAGATAAGCAGTGAAGAAAAAAAGAGATGACGAAAAATTTTCTAAAGGGACAGAAACTATAGTGTTAAAGGAAGCATGATTTTTCTGTGCAAGGAAACACCTAGGCGCAGTTTATAGAGCTGAAAATCAAGTGGCAAATGGTTGTACTGGGACTAATATAAAGATAACCTCAAATAGTAATTTATTGTGCCACAGTACTTCTGTTTGCTGTTTGATTCATCTCAGAGTACTCCTTTGGAAAGTCATGGGCAGTAGGTGAATAATTTTATCTCAAGAAAATGTTAAATGTGGCATCTCATGTTGTGCTCATTACCAGAAGACAAGAAAGCAAGCGAACAAGGTATAAGCCATGCTGGGAATGGTTCAGATGTCTGTGATCTTTCTTAGCAGTAATTTGAATTTCTTCCCACTTAATTTGCTGCTTTGTCATAGCTAGATGAATGTTGTCTTCCATTTTTTGTTGTTGTTGATGATTTAAATTTGTGTAGAAAATCAACACGATCATATTTATTGCAAAAAACAAATGATGGCAGTTGAGTGCATCTTGCATGGGTGAACCTTCTTATGTAACTCTGTGCCTCTTGTAATCTACCCTTTCATCAAGCTTCACACATCACTCTGTGCAGACCCTGTCCTGAAGGTGTCTACAAGGCAAGGTTTAATTAATTTTATTTCTAAAGACATGTATCAAATCTCATGCTTTACAGGTGAAAAACTTTTGTCAAGGGCAGAAATCTGTCTGTGATTAAGTCATAAAGAAGTAAAACTAAGAGAGCAACTTGTCTCCCTCAAACCCAGTCCTTCCGCTAAGCCTGCATGCTTATATGTATTGCTGTATTGAGAAAAAGGCAAGGAGCGGGTACAAAATAAAAGATAGGATGCCATATTTCAGATCAAGAACTTGGAGAAGGATGACCTCACTGCAGAACACAACAGAAATTGTAGATAGGCTGATACCTTTTGTTATTGGGTTCAAGAGGTGGTGTGTTTTCTCTCAAGGATACATTTCTGATATTATTTCTCCTATATTCATGACTACTAGGCTAATCTCTTGTGGTGAGTGGCAGTTTTCAAGTTTTTGGTGTCTATTTAATCCAAAAGGAGATGGAATATGGCTAAAGATGTGATAAGACCAGATATGGTGTTCTCAGATTTTGAGTGGTTCAATTTGAGTTCTTTAAACCTAGGAAAAAAAAAGACCTGCATAACTGCTCCATAGTATAGGAGTACTTTTCAATAATGAATGCTACTAAATCTTTCTGTTTTCGAAGGGCAGCTTGATATATTAAAGATATCTAGGATGTTTGGACGTAGTTCACATATGGAAAGTGTTCTTTGTTTTCTCTCCCTTCCTTAAAACAATTCATTATTTTCAAGGGAGCAGGGGCCATTTTTACTGTTTCACAAAGAATTGCCCGTGGAAATGTGGGTGACATGCTAATGAACATCTCTAGAAAAGGTTCAGTTCAGAGCAAAGGAGGACTGTGGATAAGGATCTGTTGGCTGTGTCTTGGGCTACCTTGATGTTGTAGTTTGCTTTCAAGATTGACAAATAGATTGAGTAAAGAAAGCGAGTGGTAAAAATGTAATAATTTTAAAATTTTGTTGTTCTTTAAAACTATTTCTGTGCTATTTGCCTCAAATACATTTCACAGGGACTGTGCTAAGCCCACAGCTATCTATACTGGCTTTCAAAGTTCTGCCTTGCTATTTCATGAATGCATTCAACATCAGTTCTGACCTAAGGGAATCTAGTTTGGAGGTACCAGGTCTGGAGGGGTTTTTAACAGTCCTTCAGTGATCAAGACATGTTTTGTGACCTGGGCCAGAGCTGAGAGGCTGGGATCTCTGAATCCATTAACAAGGCAGAAGGTCAAGTAGGGAGTGCTGAATTACTCCATAAGATGTCAATAAATCATTCTGCTAATCTTGAAATTGTCTCATCTGGAGGAGGTTCTTCTGAAAAATGAAGAATAGTGCCTGGTGTGGGAAATCAAACTCATGTTACTCTTTGTCTCTCTTTTGTCTAGCTAAAATAAACAGTTACATTCAAAAGACAGGCTGAGTTCTTCATATACATAGCCATGACTGAAAAATTACCATTTTGGCCTTCTAAAAGTTGCCTCTAGAAGTTGCCCTTAACTGAAAATGTGTTCTGGTAAAAAGTGTGCTTTCTGCTCTCAGTCTTTATTTAAAAATACAGGTTCTTTATTTATGCCATGTTCTTCCGAGGGCTGAGATTTGACTTAGATGTAGCTAGTGTCTTGATAATACAATGTTTAACTTCATTTCCACTAATTCAAAATCTAGAATTTTTTAAATGAGGAGGAAATGGAATGACTTAACTAAAAAAATAAAACCAAACCTTAGGTATTCTGGCATTGGTTCAAGTGCTTTGCCAAGTGACTTAGCTTGAAAAAATACATTTTTATTCCAAGGAAAAAAGCAGCTCATTTATGAAGCTTAAATTAAAAGGTTTAAAAATGCCCAAGTATTAAAATACGTGTGCCAAATGCAATTTTGGGCAGCAGGTAAATAACACCCTGAAATATGGTTTTAAACCAGTTTTCAGCTTTTGGTGCTGTCCCTTACTACCTTGATCTTAAACTCAATATTTTGGACTTTTTTCCCCTTCTTGTTTGATTCTCATTCTTTCATGTAGCACCCTCACCCTCCTTTCCACATAAAAAAAGTACTTGTGTACATTTTTATTAATGTTATATGAAAAATGCTGGATAGCCTAATTGACCTTCATATTACAACTTGAAGTTGGAAAACTAGGGATGAAAATATTTTACTCAAAATTTATTTGAATTATTCTTAGCTTAACACCAATTTAATTATCTGGAGAGTATTTCTAACAATTACCAAAAAGTAGGAAATGTAAGTCATTTTGGGACCAAATTATTTACATTCTTGTTTGGGCATCTAAGCCCTAATTTTCAAATAGAAAAGCCAAAAAGCTAATTTTGAAGGCTTCAGAAACATAAATTACAATAGTTCACCCATATGAAGGTGAAGGTGGAGATTTTGTTGACTTAAGTTATCCCAAGAATTTATCTTAAGATTATATGCAGCATACACAGGTGTCCCTGAGGCTTAAATGTGAGGCTTAATTGGGTATTTGGGGATAATGCTTTTGCTCAATACTTGTCTGGACTTTACTGGGGAAAATTCAAGTCTTTTATTTTAAGTGCTGTGGTTTCTTTCATGGGACCAGAATGTAGCACAGATAGGAATCCCCTTCACTGCAAAACTGGAGCCCAGTGTTTCACTGAAAGCAGGCATTTCTATATATTTGCATTTAGGATGAAATACAAGCTGATATATAAAAGTCTGTGCGTTTCAGGTGAAAAATCAAGCCATGGTGATACAACCATAACATACACTGCCAAATATTACAGATGATAGGGGATTATGTAAAAATAATAATAATAAAAACATCTGTAATTCGGAGGCAAAGATTTGAAGCCCAAGGTTTAGTTTCTCTGTGCCAACATTAAAGTAAGAAATAAATTCATCCCTATGATGAGTAAGTAGTAACTGGAAAAAAAGTCATATCAAGGCTCTGGTTTCAGTTTAACAGTTTGGTATTAAAAGCTGAAATTAAAAAAACTAAAACAAAACAAAGCACTCTCAGATGAAAGGATATTTTTTCCTCACTGAAAAAAAAATCCCATTAAAATGTGTTGTTTGAAATGAAATTCTTGTGCAGTGTGAATTGTTTCAAGTCAAGGGTGCAGGAGTTGGAACTCACATTGGGAGAGAGCACTGACAGTATTGGTAGGCTGGGTGGTGGATCCACTAGGATAAAATAGAGGAAAGAATGATGCTTCAGACATTTTCACCTACCAGTCTTAAATATTATGTTCTGTGCTGCCTCATTTGGTACAGTCGGTTGTCTTCCTCAGAGATTAATTAAAATTTGTATGGGAGTAGCAAGTTAGGACAGCTTGAGAGGACTTACTAATAAATTATAATTTGAACATTTAACCAAGAGTTTAATTTCACTGCCACAAGACAATGGATCTCAATATACTAATTTAAAATTATTCAAGTTGAAGTAGGTCTTTTTATTCTCTGTCATAAACAAATACCTTCCTCAAATATATGTCTTGCAATTAAGAGGTTAAAATTTCTGTCAAATTATCTGGTCATTTATCTTTTGCAAGATTCATTCATTCTTTGTTCTTACTCTTTTTGTGTCTATGGACCATAGGGGCATCCTGTTTTTTCTTTTCTGTAAGTTCTGTAGACAATGTAAAATATGAAGTAGCCTCTTTTTATAGCTATGGTAAACTAAGTTGTTTATTGAGGAAATAAAGGTTTCTGTTGCTGCCAAATTCTCTAAAACACTTTCAGAGGCAGAAATAATAACTAAGTGTAGTATAGTCTAGACCTTTAAAATAAGGTCTAATTCAGTAGTTCTTGAGTAACATCCTTATCTCCACACTTACTATTTTTTGGTGTGGTTGCTTTTGTTTTGGGTTTTTTGTATGAATAGCTGACTATGTGTTTGAAATTGACTTATCTAAAATGACTCACGGCTCAATAAGAAATTTAAGAAATTTAAATTGGAATTAATTGTACTGGAGTCTGAAGATGTCAATATAAGTTATATCTTCTATTTCATAGCATTTTTAATAGGGTTTTAAAGTAGTTCTTGCAATGATTTTTGGGTCTGTAAAATAGACTGACCACAAACTGCTTTTAGAAGTGTGGTTTTTACTACTTGATGACCATATTAGAAAAATGTCAAACTGCTTTGAATAGAGATGTCCAGCAAGCCATATGGCTGAAGTTACAGGTAATTCAGAAAACCTAATGGGAAGCATGGATGTGCAAATGGATTTGGGTTTAATTCCCACCCTTGTAGTGGTGGACTCAAGAACCTGACAGATCTATCTGGAATGGCACTCTGCCTTTGACAAGGAAGGGCTGGGAAGAGCTGTAGCTTGGAGAGGGGTTCCCACCCTGCAGGTCCACAGCTGCTCTTGTAGCCTGGAGCTGGCAGGTGTCCCCAGTGCCTCTGGTCCCCTTCTGTACAGGAGACCAACAGTGTGGGACACTGAAATCTTCATCAATGTGTGCAGGCTGTATGTCAAAGCACTGGGGCACCCATGTGTGGCCACGGCAGACTGGTGGCTCCTGTGATTTTTGTTGCAGTTTGAAGCTGCTGAAGAGTCCTCCTAAGCTGATCCAAAGCAGACTGATTTTTTTTCTGATCACTGGAGTTTGATTTCTGGTGCAGCAAATGATCGCTGTGATGTTTTCCCAATAGAATAATAGAGTTGCTGTGTGTGTGCTACTGAAGTTGTCCTCCTCCAAAATCCAGGGATTTGTTGTTGCAGTTTATTTTTTGCTATAACTTCTTTGAGGCCAAATTCCCCCTTGTGCCTAGGATCCAGGTAAGTGGGCCATTTGGAGAAAGTTGTATTTGTTCTATTACAGATATTTATAGAGCCATAATGTGTGCTTGGGTTTAAATCTACAACTGGCTTTAGAAAATTCTTTAGCTTTGCTGGTCATCCTTCCACCAGTACCCTCACAGTCTCCTGCCATTTTTGGAATGTCTTTCACTCTTTGCCCCGTGTACTGCAAAGACTACTAAGGTGGACCCTCCTTACAGTAAAAGTAAGTCTAAGTCTACTCTGGGACATTCTTCAAATCATATAAACATGTACATTCAGTAAGTGATAAGGAATTTTTCAGGCATCTTGCTTAAGCTAATAATTAATAAAAATACAGCAGGTTTAGGTTTCTAAACATAAATTTTTTGAGAGGGCTTAGCCAAAAGGACTTTAAAATTACTCTCTAAATAAACAGATTTATTGTTACAGACTTATAGCTGGAAGTTGCAGGGCTAGAAGTGGTCAGAACTGTTGATATGCATAGTTACAGAAATTTATAACAAGCTTGTGAGCATACCACACATACATGATTTCTTCTACCTCCCAGTATACCGCTAAGAGTTCCAGCTTTTGGCTTGTGGAACTTTTTATGAAGTCACATTTTCCTTGGAGCAGCACAGCTTCCTTCACTCTTGCTGATCTTAAAAGCCTTCTTTAAGCACAGGGCAAGACCCAGACTATTTGGGATGATGATATCAGGTCTCCCTCATGCCTTCATCTCCGGAGTCCAAATGACATAGTCATTTGGCAGCTGAACTCGAAGGATCAAAATGAGCCAGATGTTGAGTGGACAGACCTTTGTTTGCCAGCAATCAAGCCTTTGCTTGCCATTACGGCTCTGATTTCAATGTCTGCTACCATTTACTTCATTTTGGCTCATTAAATTGACAGATTTTTAAACAAGGAAAGGGGAGAGGGGACAAGGCAAAAAAGATAGTATAGAAAGCTGTCATACTCTCCGTCCGCATTTATTTTTAAAATCTCAACAGTTGATTGCATTTAAGCCTTGTTTCTTTCCAAGACTTTTGCTACTCTGAGTTTTATAAAATAGGTTACTTACTACATTCTGTGAATGTAAATGTTAGGTTTATGATGGTTCCAGGTATATATACATACACATCTAGGGAAATATTATCATAATGTCTCAGATTTTTGTGTGTAAAGCACAAAGCCCCATCATGAACAGGAGGGAATAAAAGCCTACACATCTGGTGCTTTTTGACAGTGCTGATGTGTTAAGGTGATTATTTTCTTTTGTTACACTGCAAACACTGATAACTCTTCACAATTGGAGTTTGCTTATTTGTTTGTTAAGCCTGGTAGCTAAGAGAGGCTTTAGATGGTCTAAAACCCATCATTGTCTACTGTGAACCAGTCATGCTGGTTCAAGTGGATCCAAGTTGGTACTGATCCATGGAGAACACACCTCTGGTATAAACTTAAGCATAGTGGCATGTCTTTTGTGCTGTTCCTTTGCCTCACTCAATGCTACACCATTTCCAGGGAGCTGTCTCTCTCTGCCTGACAGAGTCTGGCACTAGTCAGCTGTACTGAGTGTGGTGGGATTAGGATAAGATATGGCTCCTAAGAGGTACAACCTGAGAAAATGAGGAGATTCCCAGTAGCCAACTTTTGGTAATGTCTGTCTGGAATATGAAATCGCTCAGGACACGTCTGGGAAAGAGACAGGGATGAGCTCTGTTAAAATTCAGGGCTTTCAGCTGATCCTAAGTGGCTGAAGCAAAAGAGATATGGGGACCTAGGTTATTCCTTTCTGGGATACACAGAGCTTGATAATAGAAATCCTGTGTCCTAATGTTGGAAATTATTACTTAGACAAAGTAAGCTCTTTTTCTGCTACTCGAAGTGTCTGTGTACCATGCCTGCATTGACACAACTAACACAGAAACAAAAAATCATTAAATTTTTGGAGTAATACATGAATATTTGTTGAGCAATGTTTGAGTCATCCTGTTATCTTAGCTAGAATTCATGTTTTCGCCTTGCCTATTCATAATCAAGATGGGGAAACTTTTCCATATGTATTTTTACACCAAAGTTTTAGGGGTTATAGCAGTTTTCTGAAAAAGAAGAAACTGAACACAAAGAAAAAAAGGATGTTTTTGTTCTTTTTTGTTTTTATATGGTTTTATGCAGAAGGGAACATGGTCCACGGAAGGAATTTGACTGGATGGAATGGCTTGGTACGCTCTTTTGCTCTGACTTAAAAGCAGGGCTTAAGAACTCTTGTTTATAATAGTTGTTATGCAAGCATAAAAGCCAACACAGATGAATTTTTAAACATCGTCCTCTTACCAGTAAACTGTGAAGAGGAATGCTCCAGTTGCTCTACACATCTAAAATCACAGGGTTGTTTTCATAAGTAGATAAATTACAGAATTTCCTATTTTCACAGTCTTCCAAATTACTTAAACTCTGCTGCTGTGGATGGAGTGGTTTCCTCTCTGTTTCTGTTGGCTGACCAGAGTTCAGATGTTGGGTTGTTCCTCTTTAAAGGGAATGCTGAGTAGGGGGTAGAAGCATTTTTACAACATTCTCTGATCCTCAAGAACTCCAGATGTAAATTAAGACAATAAATAGAGAAAACCATGAGAAAAGTGGGACTGATTGATACCAATTTTTACTGGAAAAGTGTGTTAAACATTTAAAAGATAAATATTTAAATATGGGGGTGGGGAGGCTAGTGATTAAAATGCTCTGCTACCAAAAGCATTATTCCTACTGCTTTATAATGTTGTCAAAACTTTAGGGAATGCTTTCTGTCTTCTGGTGAACATTTTCTGTGGCATTTTGAAAATGAGAGGAGGAAGGAAAAGAGGAGAAGAGAAAAGGGAGCTTGGAAAAACTTTTGAGGTGCTTCTTGTAAAATCAATATCCTGGGTGTACCTGTAGTCTGTTAAAAGAAGTTAGATGTGTAGAGTAGTTGCATGTGATAAGAGTATGTAAACAAAGCTTGACACAAGAAATTGCTGTGTTGTTGAAAGATTTTCCTGTCCGAGGCCTTTTCATCCAAAATCTACATTTTCTTCATTTTCTGAATCTTGAAACAAGGTTTCTAAGCTTCTGTCGTTTTATAACATTAAGTATTGCAACAGGCAGACCAGGGAAGTGTGGAATCATCATCCTGTAGATGTGAGACCTAAGACCTACAGGTCCTAAGACCTGTAGATGTGAGACTTTGTCTGCCACTAGACCATGTTCCTTTCCAATGTTGAGTTTATGATTTGGCTTGATAATCTTAAAGGTCTTTTTAAACTTAAATGATTTCTAATTCTATGTATCTTGACATTTAGAACAATGTTTTGCTACTTCTCCATGAGGACTACTCTGTGTACTCACGATAGTAACAATGTACCTTCTGGTTTTTACACTTGCTTCATAACAGATCAGGGAATTCCCTCTGGGTTTTAGAGGTGGTGTTCTCTAGAAGCTTGCCTCTGCCTAGAATTTGACTCAATTTTCTTCATATTATTTTTTTCTTGTATGAATGCATTTTTGCCTTCTTCTAGAAGCATTTTTTGGTGCAAATATATCTCATACAGCTGATTAAGTTTGGCTTAGAAGAAGAAAATCTGGAAGAAGTGACTGCTGAAATGTAAATGATTTTTAAAATTTTTTGCAAAGCATGTATTGTTAACATGTTTGGTGTTGTTGTTTGGTTTTGTTGGTTTTTTGGGGGTTTTTTGTTTGTTTTTTGGTTTTGTGGGGGTTTTATGTTTGTTTGTTTTTTGTGGGGTTTTGTTTGTTTGGCTGGTTTTTTTTTTTTGGTTTTTTTTTTTTTTTTGTTTTGTTTTCTTTTTTCTGCCTGTTCCTGTCCCTTTGAAGGGTCAGGCATTGGTAACTTCACTTCCAACTATCTGCAGTCATAGAATCATGGAATGATTTGGGTCAGAAGGGACCATAAAGATCATTAAGTTCCAACCCCCAATCAGTTCTGCCATCTGCATGCATGTATCCTGGTATCACTGTGCCCTCTCCTGTGGTTGTCCCATGTTATCTTGTCACCAGAAGTATTGAAACTATCTAAATTCCTATGCAGAGCTTTGCAGGGCCTAATTAGAAATATAATGAGGAGAACTGGCAAACCTTTCCAGGTCCCTGCTGAAAACAGGATTGCTGTTAAATCCCATCTTGTTTTAGTTGTTGGTTTCCTTGAAGAAGCCCAGGAGCTCTACCATGAACATTGCTGTAGCCACCCCAGCAGTGCACTTTGGACTCTGGTTACTGTTCCCACTGTCATATGAGCAAGGAACTCTGAAAACCATTTTAGCATTTGTTTCTTGAAGATGGAAAGTTGTGCCAGGGAGGGAGTATATGCAGTTTTAATTGTATCAGGTTTATTTTGTATTTCTTATGGCTTTGGAGGAGTTATTTCTCCCTTAGTGAGTATTGTAAAACTATTCCAAACAATGTCTGTTTTACAGACAAAAAGGCTGCAGCAGAACACTCTTAACTGTGGTACTGAAGAGGCTGTTACTTAAAAAGGGCTGTGAAAAAAATATAAGACTGAGTTATATCAGCATTTGCTTTTAGAGGTCTGGCTTCCTTGCATTTTATATAAATCACATTTCAAAAAAATAAGTTAAACAATGGCATATTTTAGTTTTCCAGGTTTTAGAAAATTCTAATCTTCTCACTTATTTCATCATATAGTAGTGTTTTTTTAGCCTATCAAAATAATATGTTAAGGATACAAGTCTCAAAATCTTCAAAGTGAATAAGGAAAAACAAACCCAATAGCCAACCTTCCTTTCTTTCCTCTTTAAACTCCCAAAGAAAAGAAAATTAATTTTTCAAAAGGCAGAGTATGTTTCTGGAACTAGACCATGGAAGCGTATTTTAAATGTATGTGTACTTTCCAGTAATCACATTTCTCTCCTTCTCAAGTTTTCGTAACACCTTCTTGCAGCATAGTCAGTCTCAAGAGTGACCTTTAGTTTCATCAAAATAAAATTACTATTAAGAGCAATTAACAAAAGCACACTAATTCGAGCATTGCAGCATGGATGAAAACAAACCAGTATTTTTTATAAGTCATCCTGGTGCAGCTTCTGAGCATGTCATGGTCATCATTTGTGCAGGAATAGGGTTGTTTCATCTGCCGTGTTTTTAAACCATTACTCTCTGAAGTTTTAGTGTGTTTAATGCTGACTTTTTGTCTCAGTGTTTGTGTTCAAGATTGCAGCACATTATGAAATATGGAAAGAGCTCTGATGTTTTCATTTAACAGTGCTATCAACAAGTCTTCACATGAAAGTAAACCTAAGGCTTTCAAATTCAGAGGTTGTGGCTTCCCATTCAAGAGATCCTATTATTTTCGCATTGTGCTCGTAATTCCTTGGATAGTTTTGTGCCAACACCTCTATTGTAATTTGCTCCACCCATTGTGTATTTTATAACTTGGCTTTTAAATTCTCCTCCTAGTTGAAACTTGTCCTAATAAATGTCAACACAAGAGCAGGTTTTCTGTGTCAGATTTTCTTTTTAAAGGATTTCTTTTTTTTCTACAGGAAATCTTTTTCAGGAATACTAAGCTGTTGGTTTATTGATAGATACAGTGTCTCTGGCTGATATCCATGACATATTTGTAGAAGTATTCAGAAAATACTGAATCTACATGGAATAAAAAGTAAATGTAATGCAGCCACAAGGACCAAAGAAAGTTTAGCAGCTGTAGGGTCTGATTTAGTCCACGAGTGATTTAAAACCACCTTGAAAAATCAGATTTTGCCATCTACAATTTAGCAGTGTCCCAGACCATTTTGCTTAGAATATGGAGGTTCCCTTAATCTATCATAGGCTTATGAAGTTTTCTAGGAAATTGAAATATGAAACACATATCCGGTTATGAGTTACACACCAGATAATATGAGGCTTTGGGACTCTTAAGGGAGGGAACCTCCACCTTTCTGTGCTTTTATACATTTACATTTTCTATATCAGGAAAGTGATATAGATAGTATAGGTAGCATAAATATTCTTCCCTTGGACTGGATTTGTGCAGCACAGAAAAATATTATCAAAGCATGGTTGGCTCATGGGCATTTCAATCATCTCTTTCCTGCTTGGCATCCCTAGGTAGTTCAAGATCCTACTTCACATTTCTCCCTGGAATGTTATCCTCCAAGAGTCTGTGCTACAAATCTGTAAATAGAGGCTTGCATGTAGATTGGGGATGCAAAATTTTGGAATGTGCATGCAGAAACAGTTTTGAATCTGCTGCAGGAATGTAGAATCTAAATAAGTTTGGTCATTTGCTCTTGGTCCTGTTTCAAGTGTAAATCTGTTCTGGTCCCTCATGGCTGTTCTCTGCTGTGCCTTGTCAATGAGCTGCTCCTGCTGTCTGAGGTTTAAGCTGATCAGATAATTTACCTGCCTGCTCTGCCTCCATATGCAGTAGCTTTGTCAGGCCTTTCAAGGTTTTTACAGATTTTTGTACTGTGCAGCTCTCGGCAACTTATTAGAAATTTACAATTGCCTACAGCGATCCAAGTGAAAGCTTGGAGTCAGGAAGGAAAAAGCAAATTATCTGGTGTGTAACTCAGAACCAGATGTGTATTTCGGGGGTGAAATGGACAGAAATGTTGTTTCCACACTCCAACTGGAGAAACATGTAGTACAGGGGCCATGTTTACCTAAATTCTTTTCTTTACACGTGAGCTGATTCTTTCTCCACTGAACAGGCAGAGATTTGAGTTAGGCTGTAGTGCAAGGATGTGGTTTCTGGAATGCTTTTTCTGCAGGGCTCTCTGATGGAATAAGTGTTTCAGTAAAGTTTTTGAATGGTTCCTGGTGACATAGTTTTTTTGGGTCTTTTCCCCCCTTACATCAGGTAGTGGCTTTATATCTAGATACTGCTTAAGTGTGCGCTGGAAATAGGAAAATTGATTTGTTTTGAAAAGTTATACTGGCACAGATCTGACATTTTCCCCCAATTCTTTAAGAAATGAACCTGCATAGTAGCAGAAGTAGAGCTTTGCTGTTCTAAGAAGGGTAGGAACAGGGTTGGCATCAGAAAATTACTCCAACATCCTGATTATTGGAAACTCAGTATGTCCCTAACACATGGACAGCTATATACCTTGTTTTATGGATCCAAGCAGCTGAACAGATCCCCTGAAGGATGGACAAAGCATGGAATAACCATACCTACTCTACAGGAAAAAGGCAAAAAGATGGAGCAGCGCCTTTGAAAAAACCTCTCTACAGTATATAATCTCTTTATGAATGGTGACACAGAGTATCAAAACACATTATATCAAATGAACTTTTCCTTGATTTCTGTTCATGAATTTTCCTTTTTCCTTCCAACCTTTTCCCTCCAACCCTAAGTTTGAAATACTGTAAACAAGAGAGATTAGTTATGGGAATGGGCTATATTGTCTGGAGAGGGCAAGAATGCCTGCTGTTATACTTTTGAGGTCCCTTTTGTGTCCCTTGTACTACCTGTACCAAGGCTCCCATGGGTGATGAATTAGTTGAAATACATGTCATGTCTATTCATCTGCCAAAATAACTTAGCAAAAATTATGAACTAGCTTAGATGTTGTAACAAAGGTGTCTGATATTTATTGAACTAATAATCCTTCTTTGGTGCCTCTTCTCAGTATTAGGACATGATATGTGAAATGATGACATGGTTCAGTCCTAGCAAAATAATTATAAAGTTGTACCCTCTATACCAAAACATAATGATTCAGACTGGAGTGCCACCTGTCCCCATTTCCTTGTAACCTACAGTTGCTAGAAATTAATTCCCTGGGAAGTAAGGACAAGGCAAGTGTATAATATTTCTTTCTACAATAGTCTTTCAGCCTTGAACTAATATCATTCTTTTTGAATTGTTTTTTGTTTTCTTTTCCTAAACCTGATCTGTTTTATCTTTTAGTAAATCCACAGTCATTTCTCTCATGAATCTGTGCATCCTGTCCTTTAACCTGTGTAAACTGTGCACACAGCAGCCTTTGGTAAGAAATTCTTGATGTCTGTCACTTGTTGGCTCTACAACCATGTGCGTTTTTGCTCTGATACTATCTGGCTTCATTTGACACATCCCAGTTCATATACCGGGACAAAAGTAAACTCTCAATACTGTTTTCTTTTATTGTTCTCATAACACTTAGTATTTTATGGCCCTCTATCACATCTCCTTGTTAGTTACATCTGTTCCAGGCTACAGAAACCCATCCTACTTGTTTGCTTCTCTGTAGAGCTGGTTTCAATCCTTTTGCTCTTCTCTGAACTTTCTCCAATTGTTGTACCTTTTGAGAATTGGCTGGAGCTGCTCATCATGCCAGTGGTGGGCAAACTGTAGATTTATGTCATAACATGAAAATGAGATTCTGATATTTTTTGTTCCTCTAGTACTTCCTCAAATGTTCTAAATTTCCTAAACCACAAGAAATTTAGGCCCAACATAAGGAAGAACATTTTTATATCAAGGGTGGCAGAAGATAGGAATAAGCTGCCCAGGGAGGTGATGGAGTCTCTTTCTGGAGATGTTCCCAACCCAGCTTTGTTTCTGTGTAACTTGCTATAGGTGACCCTGCCTGGGCAGGAGGGTTGGACTGGATTGATCTCCACAGATTTAATAATCCAAAGCTATCTATTCTAGGATTCTCTGATTCTGTAAAACATTTCATCCTCTGTTTTGATTGTTGCTGTAAGTATTGAGTGAATGCTAATGTCCAAATAGCTTCTATAACCCCAGAGTTCTGGAGTCTGTCTGGTGAGTGAATCTATGGATTGTTTTATTCCATGCAAAACACTTTAATTTATACTTCTGGTGCCTTTTTATTGTCCAGAAACCTTGAAGTCTTTTTGTAGTTACTCACTTTGCCATTCCCCCTTACCTATTTTAGTACCTTTGTTTCATCAGCAAATTTGTTCCCCCTCGTTGGTTAGTGCCTTCTCTAGGTCTCTTTAGAGTAGGTTAAACAGCACAGTCCCTCCAATGGACTCCTCTGATTCTTCTGGGATGTTTCTTTCCTTTCATCAGTGTTGTACTTTTACATCTTGTCTAATTTATTCAAAAGACATTGTATAAAATCTCCTTAAATGCCACATGGAAATATAAGTTGACAATGAAAATTTATTCAGTTCTTCATTTTATCAGCTGTGTGACAACACTTTGTGCCCTTGCAGTCAGCTTCAGTAGGTTTTTAAGGCAAGTGTTCTCTTCTTAGAAACAATGGCAACTTTTCTCTGAATAGAGAGAATTAGCAGATACTAATGAAGGAATGAAGGCTGTGCTTTGTAACTTCCCTCTATATATTCCAATACTAATATGTGCTGATATTAGCTCTTTGCCTAATGTGAGACTCACAGGCCTGGGGTTGTCCCTTTCATGAGAAAACTTTTTAAAAAATCTCATTTATGTATATTCACATTTATATTTACACTGTAGTCAGAGATTAAGATGGAGCTTAAAAATGGGATATACATAGATTCATATTTTTGTCAAAGGAGAAAATAAAAAAGTGACTGCCTTGAAGTCTTGATGGTTTGCCTAAAGCCAGAGTTCAGTATGGAAAAATCTTTTTATATCATCTTGATGTAGAAAGGTTTTCTATGTCCAGAAATGCAAACATCTCTGCTCTTTTCTCTTACTCTATTTATGACCAGAAGGTTTTTTAAGCTAAGATAACAAACATTTTTATTTATTCAGAGTTGTGTAAAGAACAGAAAACTCAAACTTTAGACATCCTGTGAGGACTAATATGTAAATATCTTTAAGAGATGTGGACAAAGATTAAAAACATATGAAAGCAGTTCTTAGCAATCTCTGAAAAACAGCTTTTTGGAGGATTCTCAGATTTATTCCCCCAAAAGGTCCTCCTTTATGGTGTTTATTTTCCTGTTTTCAAAGTCTGCTCTTTAGCAAGGTAGAATAGCACTTGCACCAACATGTAAACTTTGGGAAAGCTGTAAACATTGCTCCACTTCAGCTGATGAGATAAAAGGATGTGCTTTACAAATAGCTAGATGGCAATTGCATCTAGTAATTGAAGCTACTCCTTGTGAAAATGCACAGATTGTACTTCAGAAATTAGGTTAGCATTTTGTTCCATTCACAGAAGCAAGGAGGTGAATATTTTCCACTTAAGTAATCTGTGACATCAGGAAAACAAGAATAGGCTGATAATCTGAATATATTCTGTGCTGGAAGCCTGGTGGAACTGTTTGAATATATGTTTCATTGCACCAACCAATGCAAAAGACAAAAACAAACATTGAAACTGATTATGTGAAAATATCTTTTGAATAGGGGCATTTCAATAGCAGTTATTGAAAAACTGGACAAGATAGGCACATGACTACAGTAGTTCAAATTCATAGTATAAAAAAAAAATAAATTAAAAAATCACAGAAAAAACATGGACAGAACACTACCAACACAATGGATTTTTATTTTCATTATGGCTTTAACAAAAAAAGGCTAAATAAGAGATGAGGCTGGAATACTATTACTTAATTTCATTAGGCTGGAAGACAGAGGTGCTTGCTATTAGCTAAGTGCTCAGTATGTGGAGGAATCTGTGTGGTGGTGGGTGGTAGTGGGGATTTGAGGAGCATGGAGAGGCCAAAGAACTGGATGAAGACACAAGGAATTTTTTTCTTCAAAGAAGAAGCAAGAGGAGTTTGAATGTGGAGAAAGAAGAAAGTGAGGCAGATCAGTGCAATTGGGACTTACATGTGCTTGTGGGAACAAATTGTTTGCATTTGGAGAATAATAATATTTAAAATACCTCAGTTTGATATGATTTTTTGACAAATCTGGTGTGGGTTTTTTCTGCTTTTTTGTGGGTGGTTTTTCTTTTTAGGTTTTTTTTTTTGTTTGTTTGTCTGTTTTTTCCCAGAAGAGCATGTATGTCTAATGCACAGAGCAAAGCCATTGTGAATTTCCCAGGGCTTTAAATACTCTCCTAAAAGGCAATATTTTCCTAACCAAATTAAGGAGATATGGATGGTGGTGCACTCTGGTTAGAAAAGCTTTTTGTGATTAAGCTATCATCACAAGAGAGGATGCTGTGTGAGGTCATAGCCAGCTCCAGTCTGAACTATCTGCTCATTTCAATGATTTAGGCTGATGGAAAAAAGTAGGAACTATCAGACTTGATAAGTTTATTTCAAAGGCATTGCAATCTTGGGAAGATAAAATGAGAATGGTCTAGACAAATCAGTGGTCTGAATCAGAAGATGGAGCTGAAACACAGACACAAAGTTTTCTGCTTAAAATGAGGGGGAGTACAAAGTAAGAAACAGAAGATGCAGAATAACAGTAATAACAGTGCTATGAAACAACAGTATGGCCAAGACCTGGGACTTATGCTTGGGGGTAAAACATAGTAAATATACATGGTAAAGACACAAAAAAGTGAGATGAGAAACTGATTATCCCTCCTCTTCTGGTGGTGACTATGAAATCTCCTCTGCAAATTGTACTTTGAGAAATGTAGGCCAATTGACAAGAGTCCAGAGAAGAATTTCAGTAATGATCACTGCAAGGACAGACTGAAACTTAGAAAGGATTAAGAGCAAACAAGTTGCCGGGGATGGATTAGTATTCTGCTTAAATAAAAGAGCTGGGGTAGATAGGTTCTTCTTAGTCCTGCTCTTCAACACTGGTAGTTTTGTATTCGGCACTAGATGTACTCTTTTGGCAGTAGCTACTTGAATAGGATGAGTGAAAAACAGAGAGGACCAGAGACAAAGTAATCACGACTGATTTTTTTATGTCACCTTGAATAAGAAGTAGATACAAACCTCATTTTTCTTAACTTCTAGGCTACTGAGTGAATTTCCAAACCTCTCTAAATAAGCAATGGTAATGCTACGTCTCTTAGATTGGTAGTTGTTATAAAAAAATAGCAACTTGAAAACACAGAGACACTGTGCAGGAAATGCCCCTAAAAATGGCTGCTGCCATTGGTTTCCCCAACCACCACTACTTTCTCACTTCTACCCACAAAAATTTTGGAGTGCACCATGTACAGGATATCCAGATGGTCCTATGCAAGCGGTCTGTTCAAGTGTGTGAGTTTCTACTGTTGGGAAAGCCATGGGAGAATATTTTACTCCATGTCTTTTGAGGTAATGTGCAGACCCTTTTCATAAGATGAAAAAGGGAAAAATGAAATTTGTCCCAGTGCAGAGGTTTCCATCAGAGAGGCTTCCTTCCATAACTGTTCCTGATAGAAGTTAAAACAATGACAATGAAGATTTCCTCCCATCTGGCTTCCAGCTTGAGCTATACTCCTACTCGTTTTCTGGATCCATACATAATTATTGTTTTGACCTTCACTTTTAAGGATCTTATTTCCTTTGTTGATGCACTGAGAAAGTGTAAAAATAGTGCAAAAGTTGAGTAAAATGCAGAAAAACTTTAAAACTTCTAAGTAGAACCTAATGGACTATCAGTAGTTTTTGTGTTCTGAGACAAGATTTTTGTGGACTGGAATAAGGATTTTCTGAAGTATTCCTGCAATGTAATTTTGCTGGGTTTTAGAATAACTTAGAATAAATACCACATCAGTGAGCTGCAGTAGAAGTGTAGCTCTAGTTCCCAAGGTGTGTGTGGTTGAGGGTTGTGTGAGAATTCATTTGTTTGTCAGGAATTGTGGAAAGAAGTTGTAGTACTGTCCTGTTTCCATGCCAAAAGAGCTTGTTCACCTGTCCAAAGACTTTTTTGTGGCCTTAATTACTCTTAAGGATGTGGGCAGAACTTTGGGGGAATCCAAAGCCTCAGTTATTAAGGAGGTATTTTTTATTTCTGCATTGTCAGTTTATTTCTGGAATCACAGATTTTTTACATGAACTGTGCATCATTGACTAGTCTATAGAATTAACTACCAAGTTACTAAAAAACACCTAAATTTTGAGAAATATTTTAATAAAGCAAGTTATGGTGAAACCAGAGGGTAATGCCTTTTGCCATCAATTTTTATTTTATGTCAGTGATGATATCTAAAGATGTCAGAATCTGTTATGATATGGCATCTGACTAAAATGGATATCCTATTGTATTAGTGGCTATAAAAACTTTTCATGACAGCTGTGGGCTGTCAGACTGACAGGTAAGAACTTCAAGAGAAGAGAAGGAAATCTACTTGTATATTTCTGATGGGTAACTTGAGAATCAGAGAGTTTCTGTTGCTGCATTTCATGTACTGGAAAAAGTAAATAGAAATTGGCAGAAGCCTTTGGAGCTCTCAAACTCATCTCATTGAAAAGGATGATGTAAGGACATGGTGACCCACCCTTAAGAAGACTTCTCAGGACAAACCTGTTGCTGGCTAGTGGAAGCTGTGAATACTCTTCTCTAATTAGGCACCAATTTTGCCCACAGATGGAGACTCAGGCATCTGAGGAGCCAGCAAGCTGAATGGGAAATGCTTGTGCTGCTTTCATTAGACAGGCCTAGAATATTTGATTCTACTTGGTGTGGGCTTCCACCATATCAGCTCTTTAGTTTTCAGTCTCCCAGTGTTTTGGAATCCAAACCACCCAGGTGGGGATGTCCATGTTTGTGTGCCGCATGACTCTTGATGCCTTGGTGTGAGCCCTCTCAGTATAGGTGGTCTGCCTCTGGCCCTTCCTTGAAAGAGCTGACACAGATGTCCAGAACAAGTCAAAGGAATGGGACTCAGTTTGAGAAATTTTCTTTGGGCAAGAAAAATACTGCACTTCAGGGGGCTTGACTCAGTATTTCTGGCCAAAGCCACTGAAGTTTGTGGCAGCATTATGTTGAGCAGCAGCTAGCAGGGAATTTAAATGCCTGGAGAGATGGTGTTTGAGCAGTCCTAAACAGCTGCAGTTGTGTAGCCTTAGCTGCCTGTTTGTCTCTATTGGGCTACCCAAGCATGTGAGAGGATCTTAATTTGTAAAATCTGCCTCTTTTGTTGCAGCACTAGTTTCCTAGACTCATGTAATCAGAAGTTCCCTAATAATTTTTGACCTATGTCTAACATTTTCAATTATTCAGGCTTCTTCCTACTACATGAAATGAATATCAAGATAAGCCTAAGATGTTACATTGATGTGATTCATTTATAAAATGTTACTTATGTAGCCTAAATGGTGACATTTGTGCCTGTAATATTTTTTGTGGCGTTTTCCCCCCACTGTATCCTTAATGTGTGATATACAAAACAGAATAATTTTTTACCCTGCCTCTCTGAAGCATAGGGTGAAACAGTTGAATTTACTTTGTATACACTTTTATTATTTATTAAATAGGCTCACAAAGTGGAATTTTAGGAAATATTTTTATTTCTTGGTGAGGAAGTGCTTGATATCAGACAGCCAGATGGATATTTAAAAAATCCACATGTGGCACCCTGGGAATTCACCTGTTGTAACTGTGTGCTAAAACTCTAGATGCAGTTCTTGGGTGCTCTTGCCAGGTACTGACAATAAATCTGTGCAATGAATGCTGCCAGAGAACTGTTCTCTAAATCAGAATCCCTGCTGTCATGTACTGATTTGTGAAGCACACAAGCTTGCACATAAATAATCACTTTGCATGAGATTGTCAATATAGTCTGCTGAAATATTTTTCTTTTAGTAATCTTTAGAGCATGTTTGGGGTTTTGTCATAGAAATAATTTCCTGTCTTTCCCCTACTGTTCATACTTGTGTGAGTGCTAAAGACATTGAAATTGAAACATATGGGGATTTTTGTTTTGTTTTAAATACTCTGCAGGAACATGAGGAAATTCCCAAATCACTTCAAACTCCTCTTTTAAATGAAGTGTGTAGGCTTTCTCTATACTTTAATAGCGCTGAAATGAAGCGAGGTGCTGCAGCAATGTATCAGAAACAGCTACACATGTTTTTAACAATAAGTGTTATTCAGGGGAGCTGAGGAGTTTCTTTCAGGGATTTTAACATCCTTTGAGTGTAATAATAATAATATGTTTGGTTAAAAACTAAATACTTTTAGTGCATGTGCTACTTTAGGAACTGCTTTGTAAAATTGGACTGTGAAATAAATGTACAAGTGACATTTTCTTAGGGTTTTGCTTGCAAATTCTAGCTCTTGTGTGGTTCAATATTGCCTTTCTTCATCTACAAAATTCACTTGGAAATTTTTTTTCTGACAAAACCTGCTTCTGAATTTTTCTACACATTAGTCTTGCATTTGTCCTCTTGAAAGACTCTTTTTCAATACAATCATCTCTTGATTCTCTGAAAATCAACCAGTCTACATCTATTTACATACTAGATCTATATAGAATTGCTAGTTCATTTTCATCATGATGCTGGCATCCTGCATTTTTGACCTAGTTTCTCAAATTGGTATTAAAGCTGTGTTTGCAAAGCCCGTTCCTGTAGAAATGGAGAAATTAAACTCTCCACATTTGTTGTGCAGTGTAAACAAACATTTTTCTGCCTAGGTGGTATGTTTGCTTTCTCTTGGTAAATAGCTACGGTGTCAATGACTGCCAAAAGAGACAAACACATGTCTCTTGTTTCCAAGGGCAGGAGTTCTGTCCTTTCTTTCTGTTCTTCTTGCAACCTGAATTCTGGCTTTAAACTGTTAAGTGCAGTAATTTCTCCATTAAAACAGAGAGCTCTGGATTTAGGGGATAAAATTCATTGTGTGCCTGTAGTGGCTAAAGAGGATATTTGTCCTCATCTCACTGCTGTTTGGGTGTGTAGTTTATTTGGTATGTGACCAATCTAATGTGCTAACAAGGCTTTTCTTTAGGCTTTAAAATTCCCTGTACTGAACACGTTGTTTACTCTGTGTGAACATTGCAAGCATGTGAGGTGAGACTGGTTTGTAGATCTGTGTTCATCTGGCCCATTGCAGTTCTCAGAACATGTCTCTTGACACAAAATGCTGTAGGCACATTTGCTGACTTAATTGCTGTCTGATATATTATTAAGTACCATATAGCTTTTACTGAAAACAGACTGCAGATCTTTCTTAAGCAGTGGAATTAATAAAACTACAAAGAATTTTTATGGCTTTAGTGTAGAAGTTACCTTAACACTATTCAGTTTTATTCCCCTTTTTTCCTTCTCCCTTCGTCTTATCTTTGTGACTTATATTTCTAGAAATTTTGACTCCTTATATTTGTACAAATGCTTAGTTCATTAAAACTTTGCACTGTATTCAAAACTAGGAAACTGGATGAAGAAAGAACGAACAAAATTTAGCTTTGGCAGTAATTGTGTTTTAACGATGGTGTTTGTTTGCACTTTCACCACTTTGGGAATTGCACCTTGTGATTTATGTCTAAACCTTGCAAGCTTCGTTTTCTAGACCAAGACACAAATGTATGTAAACAGAGATGCCCTAGAGAGGAAACTGCACCAAATGTAGTCAGGGTTATTGGTCTCTTTAGCCAAAATATCTGGTCTGAATAGCTTGAAGGTCTGGAGGAAACGTGCTTACCTTTTGGTGGTAGCCTATCTCTGATAGCAAGGTGTCTCTTCAGTTTGATTTGAATTGCTGATCTTTTTGTAAATACTTGGCAAAGACAAGCCAACAAAGACACAGCTGTCCTGAACAAGAAATGATGGTGGAGAGACAGCTGAGAGGTGAACAATGCTAAGGAGGGCTGAAGGACTACTCGGGGCTCTAGCAAGGCACCACTGCCACTGGGCAGTGAAGCTATAGTTGCTACTTTTGAGGCCAGTTATGAAGCCCTGGCAGAAAAGCAGGAGATAGGGCTCCTGTTAACTAGCAAGAGAAACCTGAAATGCAGGATGTGCCAGACACTGGAATGGGAAATTTTTTCACAACTTTGCTGGTTTGAGCACTGATTTTGTGAGGTTTGTCCTTTCATTCTCTGACTTCAATTGCTCTCTAAGTTATCTCTGTAAAATGGATTCAGTGTTTCCATGTATTGCCCAGTACTGTGACACAAGAGGTATATGCAAGAATTAAGCTGGAATTGAATTTTTGAGAAGCTTTTCAGCAGAAATGCAGACACAGCTTGTTTGCTACCAAATCCTCTCAGACAGTTACGCCTGGATAATCTATGCTTTCTCCCTTGGTGTTGATCAATGCTTGCCACCCAGGTCTGTGGGAACATCCGATGTTATGATTTAATCAGCACATGAGTGAGGTAACCAACTTGCAGAACATGTTTTATTTAGTAGAATGACTGTTATAAAAGATAAGTACAAGATCCAAATAACTGACAAAAGTTGCCATAAAATCACTTCTACCTCATGGACATGGAGAATGGTTGCCATTTCAACTTCGTGCCAGCCTAGCTTATTGACTATGCCAAATTTCCTGCTCCTGCCATTTTTAAAAAACAAAATTAACTAGGAAGAAATTAGTCTTTCCTTAGGAAAACATGATTTTGATTTTTTTTTCACCTAAGTTTTATTTAAGTTATACCTTTTAATACTAGGGTTTTCAACTTGGGATTTGTTACTTTGAAGAGAAAAGAGTCATCTTAGAAAACTAGAAGTAGAATTGTAATTGTGGCATACTATCTGTCGCTCACTATGATAGAAGGGAGAGATTTTCTTATGTTGGAGACTATGCAAGTAAGCAGTGTTAACCTCTCAGTGTGAAAAACATTGAACAGCTAAAGTTTGAGTTTACATTGTGTTCAGAAGTCAGGGCAGACCTGCATTGGGTGGAACAGGTTGCCTGGGGAAGAGGTTGAGTCACCATCCCTGGAGGTCTTTAAGAGCTGTGTAGATGTGGTGCTTAGGGATGTGGTTTAATGGTGGACTCGGCAGTGCTGGGTTAATGGTTGGACTCCATGGTCTTGGAGAGCTTTTCTGACATAAATGATTCTGTGATTCAGATGTAACACAGTTGTAGAGCAGTAATCAAGGCAGTAAAGAGAAAATGGTGGCTCATGGATATCTTGAGTATCTGTTTGGGCTAAGCTACAGACAATCTTTGTCAAGATTGAGCACTCAGCAGCTCTTATTTGGAGCAAACTGAACCTTCTTTTAGTTCATGCCAGCTATTCCAACCTTAGAGATTTGGAATAAGCAGGCAGAGATGTGAAAATCTGAGACGTACCATAGCTAGATCCTCTTTCCCATGCCTTTTCCTGCAGCTTTTGTAGGAAGTTTGCAGGAGGTTCTGAAACAGTTTGGTATGAGCAGAGTATAATTGTAGCAATGCTTTCAGGATAACACAAACTCCTTCTCATGACCCAGCTCACACGTGTGATATGATGGAAAGGCTGTTAAAATGGAGCTGAAGATGGGGACCAGTTTTTCTAGGCAAACTAGGAAGTCTTCCTCAAACATAGAAGTGTTCCAGTGGTTATGAGAGGAGAAATAAACCAAAAGTTATCCAAAATCCAAGTTTGTGCTTGCCCACTCTCCTCCAAAAATATGTTTTGGTTAGAATATTTAGCAATATGTTAAGCACTGTAATATGGATATTTCGTATCCTCATCCTTTTTTATGTGGGCAGGATCATTAGCAGGAATAAGTCTCTTAAAATGAAACACAGTCATCCTTTCTGCAGAACTGATCACAGTAATTGATTTCCTTTGGGGAAGCTGATGGTCTGATATCATCAGGTAAGAATTTCCATGAAGGCTTCAAGATTTAGAAGCTGGAGTTGGGATTCATATAGCTTTTCTCCCTGAATGGGAGAAAATATTGGGATTTTTTGGTATTTCTTTTTAGAGGAGGATATGGTATGAGGAAGCAGATAATGTATGAAATTTTTGACAGAAAATTCAATCTGAAAGTTGTCCTTTTCCAACTACAATCCATGGAAATTTTTCCATCACATCTGGATTTGTTCTAGTTAATTTAATAAAGCTTTGGGTTTGCTGTGGTGTAACAGTGCAAAGACTTTGTGACTTTGTATCCAATCCCACTTGCAGATTTGCTCAGGTTTATCAGAGGTGTACTCCAGGGTTTTCACTTGTACTTTGTTGAGGAGATGTATTCCTGGAGGTCCCACTAGGAACTGAATAGCAACTAATAGCAACTGTAACTCCTGGCTGGGGAATGTGGAAGATGCTGAAGTTACAGTGGAGAAGCATCCTCAGGAAGTGCAGACTTCTCTAAGGCACTGTGGGAATTCTGCCAATCTTGAGTAGATGGTGGAGACCATCATTGCACGTAGGTTCTTTGATGGTTGGTAGTACATTTGTAGATTTTTGTAGATACACCCTAGGGTGTATCCTAAGACTATTGATATAGTAATCAATTATTCTAGGCGCCAAGAAGAGGATGAATTGGGAAAAAGGTGTTATCCATGGAGAGCACTTACTGTGTAGGGCTGTCTTGAATGGGGTAGAACAAGACAGAAAATGCAAAAGCAGAGTTGGAAGTTAAAGGAAAAGGGGGGGACAAGAAGCAGAGATGGAGCTACAGGAGACAGGCACAGCACCATCCTGAAAGGTAGGAAGAGCAGAGGAGATTTGTTATTTCAGCAAGGATATTAAAAGAAAAAAGTGAAATAGAAAAATGGGAAAGGAAAGGCTGCATACAGGAAGCTGAGAAAACACTAAAATATGTGAAAAGGATTCAGTGAGATAGAAATAGATTCTTGAAGAAGCAACTGAAAGGTTTGAGACTGAATCAATATTTTTGCTTAGAATTCTGCTGAGATTAATTTTGGCTTATATGTAGGAATTACTTTTTGCAAGGGAGGAGGTGACAGATGGACCCAGAGAGGGTCTTGACTTTCATGTCCATACAGAATCTCTTTTTTATTTGTGTTTGTTGAAAGCATTAAAAAATACCTCTGGCAGTTTTTCCATTTCCTTTGGCTTTCGTGTCTAAAGAAATATTCAAACTGGGAGAGGGGATGGGAAGCTGAGCCAGGTGGCAAGACTATTTATCACCTAGTTGGTGGTGGAAAATATTGAATGATCAGATGAAAGTGTTTTAAAATAACATGAACACAGAGGCAGAAAAAACTGTCAAGGGAAGGAATTTATGTTAAAAGAAAACTTGCAGTTTCCTTGTCCAATTGTAATATGAGATTCAACATTCAGTGGAAGGCAGTGTATGTACCATCTGCAGCCATAGATTTTTTAATTTTTTTTTAGCATAGTTAGAAAGTTGTAAGGAAATGCTTTTAGCTGAAAGGCATTCAATTTGAATAATTTTATGGAAAATATCTCTTGTATGTCAATGTATGTGAGTATACCTGTACACAATAGGTCAAAGTCTCTAAATTTGATTCTAAAGAAGAGAAATATTTTTTTGCCCATTTTTGTAAAGCAAAATGATTTCTGTAAGTTATTGAATAAGCTGTGGTTTGGCAGCTCTGTCAACTTTAGAATGTAAACTGAAAAAACAGGAGAAAAAATTGTATTTGAAATAAAGAAGTTTCAGATCTGCAGAACTGTAACTGTGTGTGGCATATCAGCTACAAATCTTCATCAGTGTGCACAATTTAAGGGGTGTGGTTAGTTTTATTATAACCCCTTGCCTATCCCTTATTTTTCACAGTCTGAAAAAGATCATGTAGCAAAACTTACCTCTCACCTTTCTATTATTTGTCTACTTTGTATTCATGAACTGGAGTACTGTGTCTGCTAATAAAGACTACAGTGTTTTAAAACCATTCTGGGGTTTTTACAGAATGTTCAAAATGTATCTGCTGGGAGCCTCTAATATTTTGCTGACAGCTGATATTTTTAATTATTTTTACTGTATTCAACTAAATTTAAAGGGCTTAACTAACCATGAATTCTTGGTTATTTTCTGCTCAGGGATCTCTTTCTTAAAACCCAGACACCTTAATCAAAATCATGTGACACATGGGAGCCATGTAGCAGCAGGATTTAAAAATCAATTTATTGCTTTGTAATCCTACAAATATAAAACTTTGAATGAATTTAACTAATATTTATCGGTAGGTAAAATAAATTGATGTGAGGAATGCTGCTAGGCTTGAGGTAGTTTTCTAAAAGATGGGAGCTGTACTGGAAACATTCTGCAATAGGCAAAAGAGGGCTTTAAGGTGTAAGATCTATAATTTAGAGAAGTCACAGCCTAGAAGATAATGTTGTAAACATCTCTGTGCTACCTAAATTCTGCATTAATTAGGTCCAGGGTATTTAATTTGATGTTTAGTGTCTTCAATTAATTACTGTATGTTGCATTTGTTGGCAAGCATGGAAAAATGTGTGAGGAGAAATTAAGTGCTTCAAAGTCTAAGAAGAAAGGAAAGGAAATATTTTTGAATCACAGATTTGGGTTGATATATTCTATATAAAGCAAAAACCTGATTTGTTTCTCCCTCTTTTTTAAAGAAAAAAGGCACTTCAACCAAGCTGTTTTGCCAAAACTACTTGGAAGATTTCTTCCTCCATCCACCCCCCTGCCCTAATTGTGAATGCAAATGCAGCTCAAGCTGCAAAAGCTTTACAGACAACTTAAAAGAACTTTTCTCTGTCCAGTTCTCAAAATAAATAATGTCCTACTTTTAGCATCACTGTCTAACAGTTTGTAAAACATGTGAAATTATGTCATATTAGCATTTATCTATTGTACAGATGCCATTCATCAGCCAACACTATTTGCAAACAAGTACGTCTAACGGATTTTTAAAATCCAAACTGCTTAAATTAAAACCACGTTTCTTTTGTGTAGCAGATGCTGTGCTAAGAGATTTGTTTTCTCTGCACATGAGCTCTTGGGAATGAATTGTCCTAGCAAATATTGCTCCAAGTTGCCCTGCTTGGTGGCAGGGTTCTAGGGTGCTAATGTAGTGCAGAAATCAGTGGTGAACTAGAAATATTTTGACATGCACTTAGAGAAATAGAGGAGTAAACTGTCTCTAAAGAAATAGCTTCTAGTGTAAAAGTATCTGTGGCCATTGTGAAGCAAAGAGATTAGGAATTGACTTGATTCAAATATCCTTCACTGGTTTTAAAATCCAGTGCTGCATATACATTCTGAATCTGGAGTTTAAAAATTGTAACAGCTTGAACTCAAATGATTGAACCGATTTAATTGTTTTATCTTAAATAGCTTGGAAATCTCCCTGCTTGAATGCTGGCTTACTCTTCAGCAACCTGAGGGTTGGTCTTAGAAAGTTCTCAGACTTGTATCCCAAATGTATTTTTAAATTACATGCTGTGCTTAATGAAAAGCAGAGAGTTGATTGGAACAAGTAATATAGGAAATTGGTTTTCTACATATATGAGGGAGAGATTTATAGTTCCTGTAGTATATTTTGTGCCTTTGTAGGCTGGAAGGCAGCACCCTGTAGCATCAGAAAGCAGGCATGAAAAGAACATTTTAGGTGATAAAAGAAAAAGCAAAGAGCTTTCTTGTCCCAGACTGTGTGGGTTTGGATCCTGGCACAGTTGTGTTTGATGGAATTAATGGGAATGGTTTAAAAAAACTGGTCATTTTCACCATGACTCTATATGCATATTACATTATATATAAACATATTGTTTGGTACCACTGCTATCTACATATTAATGGACCACCTCTGTACGTTCTTTATTCACAGCTGGCATCTTTAATTTATTTACACAGAAATCTTAGATAGAAGTATCCTCTTGCTCCATCCAAGTGATACACATCACAACAGCAAAAAGTTGTCCTACGACAATGCAAATATATCAGTATTGTAGACTAATTCATTGATATTCCAACAAGGAAACTTTGGTTTTCATTTCTATCTGAATTTTCACCCTAAAAATCTTGATTATTATGAACTACACAGTGTCAGCTTTTAAGTCTTTCTAGAAATCTGCAGAATCACAAAGGCTGCCCTGGCACTTCCCTCCAGAAGCTTCAATCTTTGCCAGTTCCTGTAACATAGCAGTGACATAAAAGTAGACAAGTTGACAGTTGGGTTCACCTCCTTGGACCTGTGAAGGATCCGGCATACACATTTTGTGTGGTTTTTTGAGCAGATTTCCACAGAGAAAAAATTCAGCGATGGATTCTAAAACACAACACTCTTGATAGAATTCCCTCTATGTATGCTTAATGGCTACCTAAACAACAGTTGAGTGCTGGGGCTAAATCCCATAAATACAGGTTAAACACCACTGTCTGACCCTTCTTTGAACTGCAGGGTCAGATCCATCATAACATAATTGGTTTATCCCCTTGTGTCTAAGATGCCCTGTAGTAAACAGAGTCTCAGAGAGCTTAGATTGCAAATGAAAACTTTTCTGAATCTGGAAGATTTGATTAATTGAAGTTGAGCAATTTGTGTGGCTAAAAATGCTCTTCTAACGTTTCAGGAAGTCACGCTAGTTCTGTATGTAAAACCAACTCTTGTTTAAGCTGGTGGGTCAGAGCCATCACCATATAATTGGTTTATCCTCTTATGTCTAAGATGCTCTGTAGTAAACAGACTGTTCTTATGTCCTGGAAAACTTCAGCTTGGCCACTGCTATTTTTGGTTGCTCTTCAGTAACTCTTTTAATGGGAAGCATAATCATTGCTCATTCTCTGTTAACACTGGATGGGCTGGTAATGTTGTACAACTTCATAAATATTTTCTCAGGCTGGAAAAGAGTGTAAGTCTATGTAATCAATTGTTGTAGGTAAGTTGTTCCAAGTAGCTGGTTGTGCAGGTAGCCTTCCTCTGTACTTTTGTTAGCTCTGTGAGACCTGCTCTGGAAAGGAACAATCTAAAGACATGGTTTTCTAGTGTATTTGCAAAATACTGTCACTCTCATATTATCATAATGCAATAGCAGGTAAGATATCTAAGCTGAATTTTTCTTAGGATATGATATAAAAAAATATTTTGATAGCTCAGACTATTGAACTTAAGTTTAAATGAAACCCATTAACATTTAACATGATCCTATGATTGAAAACATTTTGTGGGGTGCCCTTTGTCTGACCAAAGGGCAAATTCTGAAGTAATCTATGCCTCAAATTAAGTCTTCTGCTCCTTTTTCCATTATTCCCATAAATAGTTCATGCATAGCTATTTCTCCCAGGAGGCATGCACGCATAAAGCTAGGCTTAGGGAACCTATGTTAATAATTATGTTATCTCTTTTGCAGATCTATTCTTGACACATTTAATACATAAGAAAAGCTTAATAGAGTGGGAGGAAAAAACCTTGCAATGAAATCTTTCTCAGTGTGATATTTCTTTTTTAAAATTAATTACAAGAATTTACAGAATATGGAAATAAACTTGAAATATATCATAAGGCCTTCTACGGGTAAACACTTCTTCATACAAAGGGAAATGAGAAAGTTATGCATTCCGTATCTAGATATAGGCAACGCTTGGGACAGCATGAAAAGGTTTTGTCTGTAGCTAAGCAGATTTTTATGCATGAGGGGTTTTGACATCCCCTCTCAAATTAGCTTTAATTGCTCATTACTCATCTTGCCTATGCACTACACTGGGGGCGACAAGACTAATAATTCTTCATATGAATAATGTAAGGTGATCATAGAGATGTTTTCCTTCTACTGCTACTCTACAAATAGGGAAAGTGATATAGATTCTCAAAGCAACAACAGCATGATCTGTGACTGCAGAGTTGGTTTGTATTCAGTTTGACTGGATAGAAAAGCTAAAAAGTGTATCTTGGGCTGTACTCATCTTAAAATTGTGCCATTTGTCTCATCTTCAAAGAAAACTTAAGTGTTGGAAAAGTTAACAGTGAGGAATTTATTCAAGTATAGTGTGTGTAAGGAACAGGATGTAACTGTCTGATGCTTTTTCACTCCTTCATGTTGTTGCCATTGATTCTAGAAACTTTCCTATATGTAGTAGAATTAAGTATTTTATCCCAAATTTGGAAAAGATCTGTGTTCTCTGAAATCAGTCTGAGCTGACTTTGCAGACTAACTTTGTGCCAGATGTTGGTGTGCTGAGGTGGAATTGTGTTTCCATTGAAGCTGATGGGTATTTAAGTTAGCACTTCCAAATAAGGGAGACTGGATGTAACTTTGTAGTTTGACTTTAAATATGATAGATATTCCTAATAGATCTTCTAAAGTTTCGGTCCTGCAAAATCAACATAGGTTCTTTTCTCCTTATTCCATTTAAGACAATGCTTGCTTCATATTGTCAGGATTCAGTTCCCAGAGGGCCATGTTCTCTCCCTCATACTTAATACAAATAACATGGAGGTGCCCTGTAATGGGGGAGGTTGGAGAGCTAAGCAGCATTTTGTTGCTTCTGCAGTTCTTTACAGCTCTGGTAATGCTCTGCTTTGGAATTAACCACACTTTGCAAAGGACTGATGGACTTCATTTAACTTTCTAGGAAGTTAATGGGAATGGTTCAAGTGTGCTGGGCTCTCCCTTGAATTGGTTTACAGGATAGGCAACTCCAGAGAACAGTTCATCCGGTAAAATGATCATTGTGTAACACAGGAAAAGCTCTCAACTTCAAGACATTCTTATTAACCAGAATTAATAATTCTACTTTCTGTGTTCATATCACCATGGATCCATTTCCTGTTGGGGATGGGAAGCATGAAAGCATTTGCTTCTGGGAAATCTGTGAGATTTATATAATTTGTATATGTAATTGTCATTAGAGGGATGAAATAATTTCACAGTAATGGTTGCAGGAAATTCCCTCAGTGTTATCACCCATGTTGTAGGATGCACATGTTTGATTACAAAGCATTTTAAGAAGCTTACCTCCTTAAAACTTTTCAAAATGGTTCTAAATAGATTCTCTGTAAGGCAAGCTGATGCAGATTGAAATCAATTTTCATATATAGCTGGTAACCTCTTCTTCTGGCCAAGAGACTTACTTGGTTTGTATTACTTAAATTTGGAAAATAGGTAAATGTACTGGATTGTGTCCATAAAGAAATGACACATGTACTTCAAGCTCACAATAAGATGCTGTGATTTTTTTTTATTTGCAGATATCCTGTTTTCCTCAGTTTACAAAGACAACTCAGTGTCGAGGGAACTGAAGACTGGGGTGTGCTGGGCTAACACAAATTTAGCTGAAGCCAAGAATGCCCTGGTTTGGCTCTGGAAAGAGTACTAAGCAGCCAAGGACATTTGGAAAGCCAAATCTAAACCAGTACGGTGAGTTTCCTACGTTGTACTGGATACAGCAATAATTATATATGAAAATTTTATTCTATTCTGGCTTCATATCTTGTTTTAACAGAGGATATTCTGCTTTCTGTGTGCCAGAGCAGCATGACAATAGCTTCATGAGTGACACAAACTATATGTTCTCCTTTTCTAGGAACAGCTTTAGTTTCTTGTCACTAGTTCCCTGCCTTTTAGACAAAATTGACTGTATGGCTCTAGTTTGCCCTGGTCAGGATGTGGGGAAAGCTAAATCCAACATACAGACTCACCTAAAAAAGTTATATTGGCACTGAGAGAGATTCAGTAAGTGATTTATTTTGCAACGTAAGCAGAAACCAAGGTGGTGATTAAAAAATAAAATAAATTGCAACAATTGTTTGTCTGCTTGTGTAATAACTAAGACCTGGATTTCTTCAGAGGATTCTTATTTAGTCCTGATACTGTGCTTCAGTAATGTCTTTCACTAGACCCTTCCTCTAAAGCTGTTTTCATAGAAAATGTCCAGCTACATCTCTGTTGGAACAGCTTCTGACTTTTTGATGTTACATTCTGTAGACTCTCCAGCACTTTTAAAGCCTTTAAATATCTAAAGCAGAAAAAAACCCCTTAGTCTGAATGAAATCTAAGATGCCCTAAGTGGTATCATTCTTTAATATAGTTCCTGTTCTGTTGTTCCCCTTTTTCATGAATGCACAAGCATTCATGTGGAAACAAGTCTTTAGCTTATTCATACATGTCCCTGGTTTATGTTTTCACCAAACTAATTATCCCATCTAATTTCAATTATTTTCAACTTGTTTTCAAGAAGATCCATTTGCTCTTACTAATTTAAAGCTTTCTGTTCTTCTCTTTCCCATTTTTCTCTTCTTGCTTGTTATGCCTGAATTAAAAACATCTGGATTAAAAATGTTGAGGTTTTGATAACAAGTCTCTTATTCATTTTTCTTGTGAAATGCCACAGCATCCTTTCTATACTTAGCATCCAAGAATCATTGAGATGTATTGAAAGTTTTCACAAGAAACTATTTTTTTAATAGAAAAGCACTGTTTTGATCAAGTTTGGGTTGTTTTTAAATAAGCAATTTTTGCTTTATTTGGAGAGTTAGATTTTCATTACACCTCAGGGAAAGAAAACTGGATTTTTTCTTTGAGTTTCAACATCTGAGACAAAAAAAACCCAGAAAAATTGCATGTGTTTTTAATCACTACAATTGGAATTACTCTGCTGCTCTGCCTGCTTGTATTTTGTCAGCAAATCCTGAAGGGCCAAATGTATACACATACACAAAAAATGGGTGAAACAAAAGGCCTGAAAAGAAGACAGAAAAAGCCTATCCACTGCTAACATGCAGCAATAGGCTATGCAGAAATTTTGCATATTCTAACATACTAGGAAGCAAATTCCATGCTACCACAACAAGGTTATGAGAAAAGGACAATGAATACAGGTACAGCAGTCTGACCCAGGATATTTTTTTTTAAATTTATTTCTTGCCAACCTGTCTTTGCTGGGACTTGCCCAGAAACAAGGGCACAGAACACAGACTAGGGAATGAGCTATCGTTAGGTCCAGTGCTACCACTTACAAATGGATTATGCAGATGAGTAACCTCAATTTCTTGACACGATTTGCAAGAGTGAGATTGGAAATCCAAGTCAAATGCTGTTCAAGCTGGAACAGTAGCTATTGCAAAAATAAAATGGGTAAAACCAGGGATGAATGGTAGACTTGGGGAGTTAGCAGTTTGTTTACTGAATATCATATGCTCAAATCTAAGGGAGGTTGTTTTTCAGAAGTTGTTTAATTACTGATTCAGTCCGAGCCACTGAAGTACAACACAATGATTCTGAAAATCTGATTATCAACACAGGGTTCTGTGTCTTCACAAATTTTCTCTGTTCTGCTATTGGACTGGAATGCAACTGCAGAGCTGAGTTCCCTGCACATTCTGGGACAGTTTAATTGCAGGCTGAATGTTGCAAGTCAGACATGGTATGCAATTAGAGTATTTGTTATAAGGTAGAAACTTTTCAGCTCTGATGTTGACTCATGAACATTAAAATAAATATGACCAGGAGTAGTATCCATTCATATCACATTAGGAGGAATATCCATTGCATATCACATGCATTCCTTTTAGTTCATACCAAACACTTGCAGAACTGCAGGACCAAAAATTGTCTGTGGCTCTGCCAAGGAGTGACTGCCTGAATTTCCACTGGAAATTCCAGTAAGCATTAGCACTTAATTACCATACTGTACCTTAAAGGCAGGAATTAAGTGAGGTGCAGCATAGCTATGGCCTTCTGCATGTCTTAATGTGTCACACTCAGTAGAGCTCCCTTGTTGATAATCTGTGCTTGGCAGGATCTGCAAGTACATCATAAATAACTGACTCCCAGTTATGTAACATAAATTACTCCTGTTTTCCCAAGGGGATAATTGCATATTAATACCTGCTCATTAATAAGTATTGCAGGTACTGGAAAACAACCTAATTTCCTTTCCTTGTTTATAAAGCTAGACTTACCTATTTTTAGACCTGTTCTACATACATAGAAGCTTTATTCTGCCTTGATATAGTAATTCTCATAGACAAAAGGCATAAAAGTGTCTCTCTTGCTTAAAATTTCAGTCTAGTTCTTGAGCTCTGACCTCATAGGAATACAGGGTCAACTTTGAGGGTTTTGGCACTCCACGTGGTCCTGTGTAGTGAATGTTTAGGCCCTCAGAACAATCATGTCTGGATTAGGTTTTGCTCACATGAAAGTCAGAGAGGCAAACAGCTTCTTGCCTTTGACTCCTCACAGGCTGTGTTGTACTGCTTTCAATTAGCACTCTCCCCTTGTCTGCCCACCCAAACCTCCTGGAGACCAGGAATGGGGTAGTGAGGAACAGGAATTTTCATATAGCACAGTATCAAATTGATTCCAGGCTTTGCAGCCATTTTTCAACCCAAGTTTGTCATGAAGTTTTATTTTAAAATACCTGGTATATTTATTTTCTGCATCTTTGCTGCTACCACCTTTTAAAAATGTATTGACTTGGTCACATGCAAGGGTGAGGAAAGATTTTTAAGGGTGAAAGATTGCTTGCTTTCATAGCATGTAATAGAAAGTAAGCTTAAGATGACAAATGTTGTAGTGCTTCTTTCCAGAGCTCAAGCTCATGTAATTACTTTCAACAGGAACTGTACAGATAATAATCCTTTAATATGCCATGATGAGAAATTTAAGTTACATATTTTGCAGTTTGTGCTTCTGTGTGAGTATATTCTCTACCCATGTGAAGTCCTAGAGAACTGAAGTAATGGGTTCCCACTGTGAGATTTTATTCGATGTACACTTAACACATGTAAATGCTTTGTCTGGCAATCATGCCAATCACCATGGAATAACATGCAATCAGTAGGAAACAATTTTGTGGTAACTGCAGCCCACAGTGGTTTGATGAAAAGTCCTAGTCAGAAATTGTTTTCACGTCAGAAACCCCTGTATCATCAGAAACTCCTTAAATGTCAGCAAGGGTGTAGTCCTTACAAAAATCCTTGAATACTCTGGGGTTATTTTTACTTGTCTTCATTTGTGTCTTTTATTTTTTTTCATCAGGTATATGAGCAACCAAGAGTATAAATATTATGCAAACTTGTGTACTAATAAGGAATGCATCTTATTCATTGGTTTATTTAAGCTTTTTTTTTTTTTTGAAAGTAATAAGGTTTTTGATGAAGAACTGACGTTTCAAGAATCCTGTCAAAGGGCTGTCTTCTACAGAACTTTATCAATTCTTCCTATATAAGACAAGTACATACAGTCTTCTGTTTGCTGTCTGGCATTTTTTAATTTCATAGAAGAGCTCTGGGGTACTGCATGCTTATCTTTGGGGAAAAAATATGCAAACAGACAATAGAATGGGCATGATTTCACACATTTTTCCCAAACTGTGGCTAGAAAAGGTAAAAAGAGCACTTTGTTTTTTTTTCTGATTGAAAGCAAAAAGAACTTAGAAAAAATCTCTTGGTCATCTCAAATATTTAGAGAGCACCCTTGCCTTTCAGGGATGTCTGTGCCCCACAGGGTAAGAGCAGGTTTGAAGCTGAGGGTCAGAGCTGGACAAGTCCCCCTGCCGAGGCTGCAGAGCAGGGAATGGGCTGGATGTGAAATGGGTGGGCTCCTCGCTTTGCAGCAGGACCAGCAGATGTTTCTGTTCAGAGCTGACTTGGCACTTGATGTGGGAGGGGTAGAGCCTGGAGGGGAAAGGAAGGAAGGAAGGAAGAGCTTTCTCCTTGCTTTAATTTTTCCATGTAGTTCTGCACTCAGGTGAAGATGTCTGGTCTTGAATATTCAGCTCTTTCAGTGGTCTATAGTCCAGGGCAAACTATCTGAAATTCCTAAGTCAAAAAGAGTACAAACTTTATTTTATAATGCTTTCTTGTAACAGGGTAAAATTCAAGGTCAACCATCTTTTTCACTATGAGTTTGTCAAAATATTAGACTTCCTTTGTTACTATTTCTTCTAATGGGTCAAATGAAATATGTGGTTTTAAAGAGAGGGAGATACTTTTGTGCTTTCTGGCTCCATTTGAACAACATACTGAAGAGCAGTAACAGTGTAACAATTAAGCTCTATTTTAATGGTGTAAGTCAACATCTTTCATCAGAGGAACTTGTTTTTTTTATTACAAAAGAATTAAAATTTTATTTCAGACATCAGGCAGATGACACATAGCACCTTCTTTTTCCTTACACTCTTATACCTTAATGTGTTTTGCTTTTCTTTGTGTTAACTGGAAATTAAAAGCTGGCACACCCTTATTTTGACTATGCCTTTACTGTAAATTTCAAGCACTTGAGGCACTAGTCTCGTAAATAATGTTGACTGCCAAGGAACTATCTTAGCTGGAGATTTTTTGAACCCCTCCCCACCATTCTGAAGAACTCCTTAAACTTCTGATATCTACTGGTGACAGCTGAAAAAAAGAATTTGCTGCTCTCATATTCTCACTGTTTAGTTCTTAAGATTGCAAGACAAAACCTTTTAAAGGTCTTATTTGACACACCCGAGGTAGGAGGCATAATTTTGGATACTGGCTGTTTTAATGAGCTGTGAAGGAAGAAAATTGGCGTTATAGAATCATTGAGTGATTTGTGTTGGAAGGGACCTTAAAGATTATCTGATTCCAAACTCCCCTGCCACAGGCAGGGTCACCTTCTACTAGAGCACATTGCTGAAAGCCCCACCTAGCCTGAACTTGATGAGTGCCACGGATGGGGTATCCACAGCTTCTGTGGGCAACCTGGTCCAGCGCCTCACCACACTCTGAGTAAAGAATTCCTTCCTAACATCTAATCCAGATCCCTTTTTTTCATTTAAAACCACCCTCCTTTGTGCTATTACTATCTGCCCATGTAAAAAGGTCACTCAATTTCTTTTTTTTTTGTAAACTTATTTTCAGTACTTGAGCCTTCTCTTCTCCAAGCTGAACAACCCCAGCTCTGTCAGCCTGTCAGTATTATGCCTATACATATTTACATGTGTATGTGTATAAAATATAGATTGCATACACATTTCTATTACATAAGCATTCAGAGGTATTGTCTTCATTAACTCAGGAGTAGTTTTTGTTCCTGTGGGTATTAATGATGCCTCAAAAATGGCATTCCACATACACAACTAAAATCAACAATTGGCTATTCTGAAGGTGGTTGTTTTCTGAAAATTCCTGCATCATGTTGGATGCAGTTGTGGTGAAGAGAGATCAGACTTCAGGAAGACATTCACAATTTTTGATAAGTGACATTTATTGTCATGCTTAAGGAATCATGTATTTCCAAATGATATGTCTATTGTGTGTACACAGGGAAAAAACCTTAAGTAGAGGAAAGCTGTCATGAAGTACAGAAGAGGTTCATGAACAATTAGATGGCTTTCAAAATAGTCTGAAAATTTTAACCAGTGGCTACAAGATGATAAAAGCCCTAAGGGAAGGACCAAGTTTTAGGTTTTTATTACTCTTGTGCGAATCCAGCTTTATTCACTCAAACCCTGTATTTAACTGCTATCTGCCTTGTCTGGAAAAAGGTATCAGGTTCAGTGTATTCTGTGGTAGCTCATCCATCATCAACAGAGATTTTAAAAGACAAGGGAAAAAAAAGCCTCTCATTTTACTAGTATGTACATATGCAAGGAAGAGGAGGAGGGAGTTTTGAACAATGTTCTCTTTCCATTAGCTAAATAAACACACTGCTCCCTGTTATGAAAATTGTTGTGTTGCTGATATTTTGGAAATTTATGCATTGCATAGTAACCAACAGAATCTACTATTTTCCATAATGTTTAGTCTGTCCAAAACCTCAAATCTGCTCCTTGGGTGTGAATTTTTCTCTGAAGATTTTAAGTAGCTTTGAATTTGCTAGGTAAGGCTCTTTGTTCAGGTGGAGCAATTGGTTTGGGAATGATGGACAATGGTGTGAGTGGCCAATGAAGTAATCCTTGTTATAATCTTTTGTTGATTATTGATCCTAAGTCATCAAAGATAGAGAATGGATGGGTTGAGATCTAGAAAATAAAAACTTTTGCAAATATGGGTTGATATGCAAAAACAAGACATGGTTACCTAAACTATGGAAAATCTTATGATGGAAGAAGACATGTTTGCCTGCCTGAGACTGACCTCTTTCAGCTGGTGCTCGTCTCTCAGCTAAAATTCACATATCCATTCCAAAGACAGCAAGGTCAAACATCCTTCTTCTGCCTTTCCCAAAATTGCCATGACTGATGTATATATTGCTCCAAAGTTTTAAGTCTTGTCTCATATTTGAATTGAATCATGAAGAGTATTCTCAGAGATTAGATTAATAATTGGTCTTATTCTCTAACCTGTACTCACTTTAGCAGTCCCTCAGAGGGAATGGCTTCAGGAATGACTCAGATGTGAAATGACTGTTCCAAAGTTGAACCTTGTTTCATCAAAGGTAATCTATAATGCAGGCTATGGGAATTTAAAGCACTGAAAAAACCTGAATATCCTTAGGGTTTTGAAATGATATTTTGTATTAGGGCAAAAAGAATTCTTTAAATTTTATGAAATAACGCAGTTTTACAATCCGACTCAAATCAGGGCATGGTATGAAGATGTCTTGAGTCTACAAACTAGAAAGAACTAATCTATCCTGAGCTATTTTTCTTAAAAATTCAAACAGAGAATCAAAACTAATTATGATACAGTTCAATACAAAATTTTTAGGAAGTTGTGCCAAGTTCTGTAGGGCATCTGATTTTCTTTAGCTGGTCCTTATGTTGTTTATGCATGTTGATGTTTGATCAGCAAAACTACTGATAAATATTATAAATATTTATCAGATAAATATGGCTAGAGGTGCTGTTAGTTTGCTTTTTTTTTTTCTTTTTAAGGTTTTTAATTAATTGCATTGCAGAGGAGGTGACTTGCTGCTTACATGCTGGGAGAATGATGTGCTGTTTAGGGTCTGCCCCTTAAGGAAAATGTATGAGTTTAGGGTGAGAGTAAATAAGACAGAAATATATCAACAGAGAGATAAGGAAAAGCAGATGTGGAGAAGAGCAGCGTTCAAGGTTGAATTTACAAGCTGTTCATTACTGGTATGCATTCAAAGTACCCTACTGGGTTGAGCAGCATGGGCAGAGTGCTTTGAGTTGCTCTGGGAGCACATGGAATAAATCATATAATTTCTTCATTTCCTTGTCACTGCTGACTGTGGGTCTCCTTGTGGGCAGAGGTTCACTGGCATTGCAGGTATCTCCATAAACAGAGTAGCAATCAACCTGGGATCAATCCAGTGATTCCTGTTGTTTCTCTGTAGCCTCTACCCCCTGTATGCTCTCAGTGCCTCCCAATTTTGCATTAGCAGTGTATTTTGTGGGCACTTACCTGGTCTTTGGGATGGGTATCTTGAAAGATCAAGGTATCACCAATGATACTCTTCATTGCTTTCCTTGTGTCCACTTATTTTCCTCTCATCTTAACCTTACTCTAAAGCTGGCCAGTTACCATGGTGTTTAGAAATTCAAATATCTTCAGTCCTCCGCCTTGTAAGGGCATGGCATTTGTTGGTCTCCTGCCTTAGAAATGGAGACAGTCATAAAACTACCATTTCCTTTATTATCTTTATTTTCTTAATAGCATGCAGTAAAAACTCATATTTGAAGGGCTTTAGGGCTTGGTCCTGTGAACAGAACAAAAATATGAAGAAGCAAAGGGCACGTTAAATGGATATTCCTGCCTGCCACCAAGTTTGAGCCCTTTTTGGACTTGGTTCCTGTTCTTCATGCATACAATATTCAAATTATTATATTAAATATGCTTTTCCTTTTTTCATATGTGTGAATCTTTTTTGCATTTTTGGTTATACCAGTGAGCTGGAATTGGGGTGTATGTAAATGTCATCTCATGTTCTTGCTGTATTATGTCAGCTGTGTTTATGATCTTTTTGGTAAATCCATGGTCTTTAAAAAAACCCTCAGCTTTGCCTTTTAAACATTTCCTGCATTAAAGAAGGAGGCTGAGCTATGGAATACTATAGTATATGAGGTAGCTTAATCACAGTCTAAGCTTCTGTTCTGTTTTCCTTTGGAGATGCAAAATCTTCCCTCAGTGAATGGAGATTTCCACTCTAGCCTGTTTCTCTGCTTTTACAAGTGGTGCAGTGTGTTTTATTTTTGACTTAAGGGGCAGGAGGGCATGGATTGAAAGATAAGAAAACTGTGTTGTAGTATGTTGGTTCCAAAAATGATAAAATGTGAAAAATAACAGACTTATTCCAGGGCCATGCAATCAAAATAGATTTTGCACTGGAGATATAAAGAGACTATGCAAAACATTCCTGAAATAATTTATGCTGAGTTCAAGTTTAAGCCAGAGATACAACAGTATATTATGTGCTCTTTTGGCATTCTGTCTTTAAATCAACAAAACTATCTCAACTTTTGCACTCTGGTCAGTGCAGCAATTCCCTTAGTATTGTACAGTCAGAGCTGTGGGTCTCCCAGACATTCAAGTGGCTTGTTTTCAAAATGAAAAGGCTTCACAGTTTTTCAGTGTCATCTATCCAGTTTCTTTGACAGTGATAGGCTGTGGTTTATTAGTATTCATGGCTGAACTATCCACCTCTTTAGTTCTGCATATTCATTCCTCTGTGTCCTGGGCTGTCTTGGTGCCATGCTCACAAAGAGAAGCATTCATGTCTCTCTGCTTGGCAATTCCTGCTTTTCTGGTTATGCTTAGTGATGCCCACCATCTGTGTAACCTACCTGTTGGTAGCCCAGTGAGTTTGTACCATATGCCAGGCCTGGGCAAGGGCAGAGTCCTGCTTGTGCAAGGTAACTCCACTCCTGCAATCCTCCTTAGGGATCTAAAAGGTGTTACAGTGTGTGTGTGTGTGGCCTGGCTGTGCCAGCTCCCTTTGGGCCAGCAATGGGCTCTGCCTGGCCTGTTCCACAGACACAGGGATGGCTAAAGGGTAAAGGCTTATCAGGACAGCTAAGATTTAACAGTTTTATTCTTAAGAAATTTATATTCCTTCCTCTTTCTCTATAATTTTCCTCGTTGCTTCCAGATATTTTGTCATCTTAATTCAAGGAATTTCCAGTTTTTGTTTGGTTTTTTTAGCAAATTATTTGTTAGCTGAAGCTCTGCTCTGCTTTATCAGGAAAATACACAGGAGAGAGCTGGAAGGGCCTTAAACGTGAGTTAACTAACCTGAAGATGTACAAAGCCATCTGCCAAAGACTTCAGAAGACAAATCTAAATTCCCAGAATAATAGAACTTATGAATCTGTAAAGTTAGTTAAATCTCTGAATAGCAGGGATTACTTGAAAATATTTTAAAGAATATTCAGTTGGAAATGAAATTGTCATTTGAATTTGCAGTCTGGTGCAAAATCTGTTGAAACACTTGGAAGTTTTGTTGGGGATCTCAAATGGGGCTAGACTTGGCTTTCAAATGCAAGCACTATTAGTGCAAAAACCATTATAGTCAAGTGGAAATTACATCTATTACTCAAAATAACCTCTCTGTTCAGAGAGGCCAGACCCTGAAAGTGTCCCAGAATTAAGACTTCATCAAAAAGTTATAAAAACTTAATGTAAATTTGTACACAGTTCAGTAATTAGGTAAAATGAAAAATACATGGGAAACACACAAAGCTATTGGGAAATTATATTTTTTCATTAATCATTTAATCTGTTTAACACTACAGCAATCAAATTTAGAATAAGCCATCTCTACTCAGTGAAGAAATGCTCTCCATATCTCTGTATGTTCCTACAAGTTTATAGCATTTTGAAACCATGTTGATGTAGTGCTAAAGCAGGTGTCCCCGGTATGTGTGACAGAGCAGAACATTTCACTGCCTTGTACTCAGCCTGTATTCCATCAAGGAATCTCCCAATGATGCTCTAGTAATTATTTTTGGTTCTAAGTGCCTGCAATGGAAAGAATAGCTTTCATCTTGAAGAAATTTTGGTTCTGTTATGTGCCAAGACTGGCTTATGAGGTGTATGAAGGGACAAAACTACATGAAAACTTTTGACAGGCTGCCCCAGGAACAGGGCTGAAACATGGCATAGTCTTACCAGGCCCTGGATATGAGGAATCTTGAGTGACCCACGTTACCAAGTTCCAGATTTTCTTCTTTATGCTTGCAGTAGAAAGTAGCTTGGAGGGAACTGGTGTTGCATGCAGCGTGAAGAGAGGCTCAAGGGCCAATGAGAGAGTTGAATTACTGCGCAAAATAGATATATAATCTGCAGAGGTCAAAAGGAACCTGAATCAACCCTTGAATTGTAGCCTAACATGAAACTGCCTGGCACTTTTGAAAAACTCAGATTTGATCTCCTTTAAAGAAGTCATAACTAAAAATATGTTTGTGTTAAGACTGAGACGTGTTGGTGACATGAGAATGGGCAAATTACAGTTACTGAGTTGAGTTCCTGCTATGTTTGTTTTTTTTTGAATGACATAGTTTAATTATGCTGCAGTAGGGGGTAATTTAACTTGTCCAAAAAAGTCAACTTACTGCCAAATTCACATATTTATAATACCCTAGGTTAGATTGAACTAGAGCTGCATTTTGAAAAGGAAAGAAAAAATTATATTTTGCACTGGAAGCATAAAATTTTCAGGGAACATGAGGGTAGCAAGAAGTGTAATTGGATAACTTCAGTTAGGATTAATGAAGCAATTATGCTTTTAATGGCTTTTCAGCTACTTACTGATATATAGATAGTACACTGGATTTCTTTTGTAGCATCCCTTTGAAAGTGTAACTTCAATAGTCTGTATTTTATCATTGATATGTGACTTAAAAGTGTGTGCTTTTAAAAAAAGCCAGCTTATATCCTTTGTTGTGATACCTCCTTTTTACATTTATGCAGTCATTCTGTGTATGATAGTAGGAGGCTGTTCTATGCAAACAGTGGTGGAACAAGGTTTAATGAATAGCAGGAAGGTGTTCATTCTGCCTAGGGGGGAAAAACCCAGCACATTCCATGTACTTTTGTGTAAAGACCTAATATTTTTAGGAAGGACTGAATTATTTTTGTGTAATCAGAACTATGGAAAACATACAATATCCTGTTTGTATTACATGCTTCTCAGATGTCCCTCATTAGTAGAATCATCCTTCCTATCCAAGCATTCCTCAATCCAGCATTATTTATCTATTGTTATCCTACCCAAACTCGTCACAATTTGCTGGTATCACAAGTTAAAAATATAAAGAACATACTTTAAAGAAAGCCATGCATAACTTAAAGTTCATCCATGAGGATAAAAACCCCAACTTGTTGAAGTCATGGTTTTATTTTTTTTGGAGGGCAAAAGGTTAGATTTAATCTTTTGTAGGAGAAAAAATAGCATTTCTTTCTCTTTTCTAGATCTCACAATGGTTTCCTCACAACTGAATTGTCAACTTTTGCATGAGTGAGTAGGCAAATGAGGTGATGATTTTTTCCATGAAGATTTACCAGAAAATGTAAAGCATATATTGCAAAAAAGAATAATAAGATGATTTATCATTATCATTATGATTTATATTTAAATAATGATTTTAGATTTACAGCATTTTTAAAAATAGATATAACACATGATGAAATTGTTAAAATGTTATTTGCCCTAGCATCAGTATTCCTAGTTTCCTTATTGTTTCCTCTCTAGCAGTTTTCTCAACTTGGTCATTCATCAGCAGTAAACAAAACAGACTTCCACTCTGTCAGGGCAGAAAAAGAGGCGATCTAGTTAAGATTAAGTAGACTTTGCTGAAGTTAAGAGACTTAAAATCCAGGAAAAAGGCTTCAGAGACTATTTGGGTTGATAGTTAAGATAAAGTTATGACAGGTGTGATTTTAAATATGTATGAAAATATGCATATTTTCAGACCAACCAACATATCTTTAAAGTGTAACAGTGTAACAGTCAGCTTACAATGTCAGTTGTTACTTAGCAGAACTGGCAGGCCTTTTGTCTTTTGTTAGTAATGCACCTGGCAAGCTGAGACCTTCACCAATGGCTGATGCTCTCAGGCTCTGCCACAGTACAGTTACACAGCTAGGGACAGGGGAGGTGCTGATATTGGCTCTCCAAGATAAACTCCCAATCACTTTCTAAACACGGCCTCAGTCTCCGACTCTGTGTTTTTCAATATTGTCTTTTCCCAAATTTTACTATAAATTGACTGATAGGATAATGTTCAGCATTGCTACTAAAGACTAGGCAATATGAATTGGTGTAATATATTGGAACATTTGCAGAATGTTACTTTTAAAATCATTTCCAATCCCTTATATCTGCTATGTAGTAATACCAAAAACCTCAAATCTCTAAATAGGCTTTAAAGATGATTAAGGAACAAATATATTTGGCAGGTTACCCATATTTCATCACTGTAGTGTATCATGCTGTGAGGTTAATATAGATATGAAGAGTAAGATAGCTTGGTAAATAGTAGAATACGTTGGGTGCATATGTGTAGTTTCAGCTAAATATATCTTTAAATTTTTTTTAATGAAACATATACACCTATTGCTTAACTTAAACTAAGATGTGGGTTTTTTTTCTTTTTTTCGTCTCCTTGAAAAGAGGTAATAACTTTCATATCTTCTAGGCTGGTTAGTTTGCTATTGTTTCTTCCTAATTAATTTTTTAAAATTATTTCTATGCAAAGTACATGATTGGGTTCAGAAGTTCAGTGCTAATCATGCTTGAAAATTTTCTCTGACTTGAAATTAGAGGTAAGGTGAAGTTTGTGATGGAAAATTTAGAGGTAGCCTTGGCCTGTATGCTATGAGCTGATATCGCTGTAATGCATCAGCTTTTTTTTCTTCCAAACATGCCAAATTTTGCTTTCACAGTGAAATATGATAATGCAGTTAATTCTGTTTTCACCAGACAGCCTTTCCCTGTGTTCTTGAATGGTGAGAACAGAATTAGAGCCCATGTGCACATCACAACAAGAACTCTCTCTTGTAAGTTCCTGCTCTCTGTGTGTGCTGTAATTCAGCTCAGTGGGGGTACTTGATGAGAGCAGAGGGATTTGGGCCTGTCTCTCCTGTGAGAAGTACTGGCAGTGGAGGTTAGTGGTGTGTTGCAATCTGCACCATGATGTGCTGCGGGAGGAGGGAGCCCTACCTATCTCATGTGCCTTGGGAATCTCCCCAAGGTAAACAGGAGGAGAACGGCATGTGTGAGGGAGGACAACCCCAGTGGGGCTGAGTAACAAAAACAGCCAATAAATTCACATCAAGCATGCCATCCAGGACACCAATACACACTGAAATCTGTGATCTGAGTCTACCACAGTGCATGTAAAAAAAGAAATCCCCCTTGAATAAATGAGATTATCTGACTGAAATGCCAAGCAAAGGGTCAAACGGTTACAGAAAGATTAAGGGGGAGAGGAATTAATAACAAAAGTGATGCAATGGTGAGGGGAAAAAAAAGATCATAGAGAGAAATGTTTTCATACAAGATTGTCAGAAAGGTTGCCCAGCATACATTATGAAATGCATCCTTTAGAATAATTTGCTTCTTCCTATATATTTTAATAGCTATCATTTGTAGCGCTTGTCACAAATTATAATTAACAAAATAAATGATAGTTTAATTAAAGTTCACTGAGGATCTTTCAATGGAATTCAATTTTGTCTTGGATTTAACAGGGAACATGTATTGAATACTATTTTTACTAGTGCAAATTTGGGCTAAAAAAGTGACCATAACTTCATGAGAAATAAATCCATCTAATTTTTAGTTTACTTAATATAAAAGGTCACACAGTTACAACACAGTTGTTGATCTGAATTGATGGATTGAATAATTTTTGTTTTCTGCACTTGTTTTCCCTGGAAAAACATAAAAGGAGTAGTTGTTTGGTCGAGTAGAAATCGCAGTGTGTGATCTACCTATTTGTATGCACAATGTGAAAGAAAAAAAAAAATCAATAAATCCCTGAAACTACTAAATAATACACATCTTATTTTTTGAAAATTCATTAATTTTTGTGATTACTTCAGGAGAGAGACTCATTTTATTTTCTTCTATGGTCAGCAGTTGTGAAGAAAATTTGTGTTTTCCTAAGGTTTTGGTGCTTCTTTCTTTTGGAAATATTACCTTTTAAAATGCTGGCAGTTTGGATTGATTAGAACCATATTGTATCAGTGAGAAGTCTGGAATGTTCTTGAACAATTCCAGTGAATCAGGGACTTGCTCTCTTTGGTTTGGATCTGTTCTTTGGAGGTACTGGATCCACCCATTCCCAACATATGGCTGATGCACATCCCGGTATGCTCTATTCACTCAGGATAAATAATGCTATATCAAATAGGCAATACCAAACAAGGTAAGATGCTTTAGAACCCCATAAAATTATGGTTTATGACATGAGGTTTTATTCCACAGTATTGGGATTGCTGATACAGTGGGGGAAAAATAAGTGGGGAAATACTGAGTAGTTGCTTTAATGTATTTGGAGCATGAGAACGTGGATGATTAAAACAACTAGGCGTGCTTCTCACAGAGCTTAATGAGATTGATCAATCCTGTTACAGATTCAGCTCATAGTATATTACAGCCACAGCTCCTAACATTCCCAAAGGATCTTATGTAAGAGAGACCTCTGAAAAGATCCCAAGAGTTACAAGATGATAGAAGCATCATATTTGGACAGAGTTTTGGAGGAACCTCCAGGTTAATTTTGATTGCCAAGTCTTATTTATTCATTATTGAACCAACATTTGGTTATGTTGTTCCACACGGTAAACCAGAACAAGAAAGAGATCGTGGTTGAAAAAGTATCTGAAAAAGCACAAAAAAGACATCTGGAACTGCAGCCAAATACAGCGTAAAAATAGATACCTACATCCAAAGAACACTGGAGAGCTTTTTCTGACATATTGCTGCCTCTGAAATGATCATATATGTGTTTACTGAGAAAAAATTACCACAGAATTAAAAAAAAAAATTTAACTTAAAATATTTGAAGTTTCAAATTCCCAGTATTACATAGAGATTCAGTTTTGCTGTATAGATGCTCAGCACCTCGTAAAAATCAAGGGTTTTTTCCTGAGGTGTCTCAGACATGGCAAATAAAAACTAATGCACTTGAAATTACTGATTGCCTTCTGAAAGCTTACACATTTAGATGTAGACGTAATTTCTTGGTCAGGGATGGAGAAGTAATGTGTCTGAACTGAAACTGATTGGTGCTACAGGAGACATTTTAGATGCTTGCTGAATTTTCTGGAGTTTAATGAGTGGAATAATTCAGGTGTTGAATTAATGATCTTGCTCTTATTCCTAGATGTTGATAATTTTTCACATATATTACTCATACTCTCCTGTGCATAAAAGCACAATAGGACAAAAATTTATCTACCTTTTAAAAATTATTTTAAAGGAAACAAAACCATTTAGGTAATGACTTCAGTTGAATGTCTTTAGAGGTATGTATCATCACCATGTGATTATGAATTTAATGGCTCTTTAAATTATGAAGAATGCTACTGTCATTTTAGGTCTGTACTGATCAATATAAAAATCCGATACTGTTGCCTTTCTGAAAATAGAGAGATCTGTAGCTGGTTGTGTTTAAGCAGGAATCAAACAGATTCCAAGAGTCCTAAAATAAAAGTATAATAAAATGATACTGATTTGTTGTGAGTCAGCTAATAAACACAGTAAGGAAAACAAAATAAATTATGCCTTGGATCTTTGATATTTTCTTTTCTCTTCATACTTCCGTATTTTGAGTTAAGCATGCTTGAATGATGTATTATTCAAGAATATTGTATTATAAAGAATACTTTCATTCTAAATTACCTCAACTGTACTCTGTAGCTCATGTAATTAAAATAGTTGTTCGGAGAATGCAAATGACTTGCAGTTTATGTGAGATCATGTCTTTAGGAGACATGATCATATAGTGGATTACTAACTGCCTTTGAAGCATTTCAAATTTATTTAATTGTAATAAACAACCCCATTCTCTTGACACAATTCCATTCCACTGATATTCCTGTTTGCCCTCAGAACTGCCTGTAGCTACGTTGCAGTGTTCTAACCAGGATCAAATCACACAGTTTTGTTTGTAGTTTCATTGTTGTGTACTGTGCTTTTTTCTCTTATCAAACATGTGGATAGTGCTCAAATTAAAAAAAAAAAGGAAAATGAAGAAAACCACAACCAAAATCTGACTTAAAAGTTTGGAGAGGGGATTTGCAAGATAACTATGAAAAACCAAAAAGCCTAAATCCTGTTAGCTAGTCTAAACAGAAATGACATTTGAAAGAGCGCAAGGTGATTCTTGGTCAGGGACCTACTTGAAAACTTCTGAGCAGTGGTATGTGCTGGTGCTGAGGAACTCAGATTTGGAATTCAACATATTTTTATAGAGTTTTAGCTGCAGCCAATCTTTATAAATACTGAATGTACGTCGCAGCTTGGAATGATCAGTTATTGGCCTAGGCTGAATGGTACATTATTCAAATTATTTTATGTAGTTTATCCTATATGCAGCTTCAAAAGTTTTCCGTTTGCTCGTTGGATGTCGTTGCTGTATTTGGCCCTTTGTAGTATAAATGTTAAGTTCTGCTTCTGATTTTTATAAGATTCATAACTTAGCAGTACAGAAACAAGCACGCTTGGAAGGCACAAACCAAAAAAAATAAAAAGCAACTAACTGAAACATTTCAGATAGCTGTAAATACTTCCATTTTACATAAGAGACCATTGCAGATATCAGAATTTCAAGTCTTTTCCCTGGGTTTTATTTTTACTAGGTGCATGTTCTTCTGACCCATAATTTTAAATCTGTTTTTTAAGGAAAAAGAATATATCCATTGAAACCAAAACATTTCCTTAGTAGTTACACAAAAGCTGTGTGTTGTTTTTTTGGGTTTTTTTGTGCTTCTTGTATATATCTTTAGAAAAAGTCCTAAACTTAACCATAATCTTATTCACTTTTCAGGCATTTCAGTGTTTGGACAAAAAGAAAATTCAGAATATTAACAAATAATATATATACCTTTAACCTTAGGGAACTGAGCACCCTATGCAGAGTTAATTGCATTTTAGAAAAGGCATTTTGAAACTGGCTAAATAAGTAAAAATATTGGAAATGCTGATTCAAACTCTGGCAGTAACTTGGAATTTCATGTTATTTATATAAACATTTAAATATCCTTTAATTTTGGATCTGTCAGCTTGGGGAGGTTCCAGGGGCTGTCATTTAGGTCGTAAATATGGTGTAAGTCACAGGTCAGGTTACCAAATCAGAAGTGTGGTTATATATCATTATATATCTAGGTAACATTTGCCTCTCTAGTCAATATTGCCTCTGAGTTAGAAATTAGAGCTCTTGTTGATGAGCACCTTGAACTAGGCTGCCTTTGGATAGGCTGGCTTGTTCCAGGCTCCTCATTAGGAGAATGAGGATCCAAACTGTGCTGCCAACATGAGCTTCAGTGCCTCTGGCCCAGCACGGTCTGACCAAACATGTAACAGTACTGGTGTACTCGGATGGTTCTTTGTTTCTGCCATGGTGGTGCTTAGTCTGGTGATCCTGGTGCATGTCTTTGGTTAAGGATGGCCCTCCTTCATGGAAAGAGCTTTATGATCCCTGTTGTGCAACAATGTATGAAACTGCAAACACCTGGAAAGATTTTTCCATGGTGCAAGCATTTGTGCATCAGTGGCCAAACATCTGGAACTCATTGCAGGATTCTCAGTGGTCCCTTCGAGTGCTGATTGAGATTTCATTCTTTTCTAAGATGCACATCTCTCTTGACGTTGATTCTGAAAACTGAGGAAACATGGGGGAGATGGAAAGTTCCAGACTGGCAAATATTATCTACTGCCTAAAATATGTTCTATTAAAAATGAAAATTGTCAACATGCGTGTATATAAATGTTTTGAAATAAAATACTCACTTAAAATAATACTGCATTTGTTGTAGTTACCAAATAACAAACTTTTGTTATTTGGTATCAGGGTGACTGTAAATACTTTGGTGTGGAAATACGAGGTTTGATTTAAAATTTTAAAGAAGTGGTAAAACTGACCCAGGCCTCAAAACAGTAACTGAAATTTCCCAATTTAGGCTGGTTCTCATAATGTACATTCTTGCCCTACATTGTGGCTTTCCTTTTTCTTCTTTTTCTGTGTAATGCTCTAGAGATGAACAGTGAAGAGAGATAAAGCAGTTCCAGTTCTGTGTATTATTTCCAGCTTGTCAGCTCTCTTCCTTTCTGGCCTTTCAGACATAAGTCTTTATTGTGACTTGTTGCTGATACCTGCTGATATTGGTGCTCAGTACCACCCTTTTGAGGATATCTGGCACATTGTGGCTTCACCACATCTGGAAAATGGTACAAATTAATCTGTGCTTAAAGTCATTCATTTTTGAATGACAACAATGGTGTAATTTTGAACTCTGTATCATGACATAGATGGAAACTTCTTGCATGATTATCTTTCTGTCTATCTTTTATTTTGACTTTTCCTGTAAGAAAATAGGGCTTCTTCCTTAAAAGTTTTGATGCTGCTCAATGTAGGACATTTAGTGAATTCTTGCTTGTCAGCTGATCATTTAGCAAGTGTTGGAGGAAGAAAAATAAAAACCTCCTTATCATACATCTTTTTTCCGAGAAGCATGAGCTGTATAAAGAAGCCAGGAGGCAAACATTTTGATGACTTTGTTACTCAAAGATATTTCTTAGAGGGATAACATCAGAGGTCTAGTGGCTGCCTCCATGTTCTGCTGGTGTGTCAGCAACCAGGTGGAACCAGTCACAGGCTTTAGCTTTCATTGTAAAACTCATGTTTAAAGGCTTCCAAATGCATATTTTCTTTGCTTCTAATATTACTTTTTAAGAAGCAGGAAGATACTGACTGCTGGGATTTTGTTTGTGTGAGTTTTTCTGTTTGTTGGGTTTTGGTTTTGCTTTTTTGTTGTTTTTTTTTTAATATAAAAAGAGCACAGATTTTTGAACTGATGAAGTTGAGTATCTGCAGTTTGGTTGAAGCTCCTCTAATCTAATGCATTTATGCTGAGTTGTCATACTTGATTGAAAAAATGAAAGCTGAATCATCATTTGCATAACTCATATCTGTTACTCAGCTTTTTGGATTTACTTTGAACATATAGAAAGTATTGTTATGTTAACTCAGACTTGTATTAAAAAGAGAGACACCTGCCTTGTCTTCTAACTTAAAAAAAATATTAGCCTGGATGTATCATTAGTGGTGTTTCTTTGGGACCATGAAAGTAAAAGTTTTGAAGGGTTGTGAATTGAAAAAACCAGTTTGTTGAAAAGGTGAAGGAAGAGCTGGAAAATGTTTCCTCTCTCCACAGTAATTGTTCTGATTTAATTGTATATGTAACTCTTCTAAACAGAGGGAAAAATAACCAGGTCATAAAGTGAGCTCTGTATTCATTTTCTTTGGAGCAAAGCCTCCAAGTCTCATTGAGACTTTGAGGGCTGGTGGAGACTGAAGTGCAGAACAAAACAGAGGATACAGTGTCAGCCTTTTGAGATTGACTCCAGCCTAGCTCTCGTGTGGCTCCATGGGCTGCGTACACCTGTGGCTGGAGCTCGTATTCACTTTAACTTCAGCTGAAAGAGATCCAGTTCTCATGGTCCAAATCAACAGTCATTATGCAGGGACAATTGGGAGACATAACCTAAACCAGTAATGAACTCATCCACTGCTAACTGAGAACTTGCTTCGGTCATTGATTACTGGTTCTGACAATTTTTACTGGTAGTAAATGAGTGTGATCTAAAAATGAGAATTTTGGAATAGATTGAGCTGTATATACATATTCATTTCACTTTTCCTCTGGAATTTGGGATTCCTTTTTCAAAAGCATGAACAGTATTTATAGCCCATCCTCATTTTCAGGTGTCTGTTTTTTAATGCAAAACTTTCATAGCAGTCTTAATTTTAAATGAATTAGAGTATGAGAAACCTTTTCTAGAATCTTGTGATCTATAATTAGCTTCTTGGACTGCAGAATGTTCTAAACTGCTGACTTCCAGAAGTTTGACATATACAAAAAAGGTAGCTAGAAGATGTTTGACAAAAAAGTTACTAATGGATGCAGCAGTGACTTCAGAATTATTATAGAATTATAGTATTGATAAATTTTTTTGGACAGCTACTGATTTACAATGAAGAAAGTGTCCAATATAATTCTTGGTGGTAAACTAAGCTTAATTCTTTTTAAGAATACACATGTGTGCACATAGTGTGTGTGTATATATATATGTATAATATATATATATATATATATATATAAGTGAGAACACCTCTATTGTTTTTTCTGAGGTAAAGGAAAGCTTCATTCAGTGCCTAGAGTAACAGGAAAAATTTCACTAGATTTAGAATGTCACATATGATTCAGGTCTTGCCAGAGACTGAAGCTGGTGGGATGTGCTAAGTATGTTACTGGCCCAGGATCTAAGACTTTTTCAGACTCACATAAGACTTGTGTGGCAACTGTGGAAGCTTAGTTCAGATCTTCTGATTCCTGGTCTGGCCTTCAGATTGCAGGAACATTCACCCTTCCTCAGTTTCCTCTACTAAGTTTTCTTGTGTGTTAAGCAGGAATAACAGGTTTATAGGTCAAACAGATGAGCCACCAGTAAATTTAAATATTTAATCCCATATTTCATAAACTCTGCTTCTGTTATCAGTGGAAGGTGTTTGTAGAGAGAGCCCTTAAACATAAAATGATAAAAATACGATAAAAATGTGTTCTTCATCACCAATGCTCACTCTTCCTGTCACCTCCCAGCTTTGCTAATACTGTCAATACATATCTCATGTGAGGCCTTGTGGAGAAATGTAAACTTTCAGTGCACTGAGGCACACCAACTGTGAGCAACTTAATGATAAAAGAGCCATTGAAATATATTGCTGGAAAGCCAGGCTACATTTTTCAAGCACGTGTTTATAAACTCCTCATTCTAAGCACAATGGCTGCATTATAAACCAGAGCTAGGGAATAGGCACAGCTCCAAGCAGTCAGGAGTGCAGAAGGAATAACAGCTGACTTTTGTTTATCAGAGCAGCTTGAGCAGGATGTGCTTTCACATATCTAAATATTTATGTAAACAGATGCACATTAAACCACTTAGAAATAAATAAAGTTTTCTGAAAATAGAACTCCACAATGATGTCAGGGGCTGTTTATCTTCAAGAACTGTGGGAATGAGCTTGAATATGCAAGTATTTCATTGAAAAAAAGGCAGTAAAACTAGATTCAGATGCAATGTCTTCAGATTCTATGACACAGGCCATTTTACTGTGCTGAGTCTACAGATGTACTAGCTGTTTTTTTCGTAAACCAGCCAACTTTACTTTCTTTCTTAGCTTCTCATAATGGTAGGTGGCATTTACTTGTTGGCAGTATAGACTTGGGGAGAGTGCTCTTGTCTGCTTTTCTGCGTGCTGAGGCAGAGTTGGAGTTGTGCTGCTCTGCTAGGCAAGGGCAGAGCTTCAGTATTGGCTGTGTCTTGCCTGCACAGTGCAAACACTCCAGGGCAGCATGGATTTTCTCCACTTACATTGCGTGTCTGTAGGGAATTGTGTTTCTGCAGAAAGTCCCACAATTTGAGATGTTATAGCAGAGCCATGACTTAAGGTTGCTCTCTATGCTTTTTGTACATTTTTGGTTTGGTTGCTGGGGTCAGCTTGGTGGTGGTGATTTTTTTTAAATGTCATTCTGCTTTTGGCAGCTTTGTGAAATTTTTATTTTATAATTTAAATCATGCACTAAATGTTCTTCCCCCCTTTTTTTTTGTTTGCTGCACCAATGCAGGTTGCTATTTTATGTAATGAATTTTTCCAAACTCTTAAATTTGAATCACTACTGTGGACTTCTCTATGATCTTGTCTCCTCCCCATGTCCTCTGAAAATGCATCTGTTTTTAGATTGCTTTTCCTTAGAGCATTTATAAAGGTTTTCAGATAGATGGTCAAGATGTTTTAGAAGTACATTGCCTTAGGAAATATAAGAAGACCTATTTCAGTCAAAATTTATACAGAAGGAGGAGGAACTGACCAGCACATGATGAGCAGGTGACTGAAATGTGCCTGGCACCCATGTGGCACAGCCCTTGTGCCCACAGACACTGAGCAATGCCTGGCTCAGTCACCTGCCCTGCTCCATGCTCCCACCTGCTCTCCCTGAGCCTTGAGGCAGTGACCCCTTCTCCTCTGGCCACTCCAGCCCCCCTTCACCTGCAGGGTCTGGAAAATGATCTGCATCCCTGCCCCATGCCAGCCCATGGCATGGCTGCCAGAGGGATGCTGCTGGCAGCAGGCAGCAAATCTTGACAAGAAATGGCAATTTATAAATAATCACTCCTGGATTTGAATTACATTTTCTGTATTTGATTTCTTCTACTTGACAATATTAGTTCAGATTTTTGATAGGTTTCTATTCTATAACCTCGATTGCACTGTTAGCCCTTTATGGCTTCTGGATCAGCTTCATGTGAAAGAAGCTTGTAAAAAGAACTTTGAAACAAACTGTTGTAAATTTGGGACAAATTAACTTTAGGGGATATAATAGCCATCAAGATATATTGACAGATTTTCATGATCATTTTACATCAATAAATGCTAGTCCTTATTCCATGTGTTCTTTCTGTGAGAACAGTGCAGCTGGTCAGATGATTAGAGAGTTTGTGGTTGGAAAAGGAAATTAGTTCTGCTCAGTCTTAAATTGAGGTAGACAAAAGCTTTTTTTTTTTTCCTGGTTCTGCATGAAGAACTATGTTTTTGAAACTTAGTGTTTTGATACCTTAGGTTTGCCCTTGCTTCCAGTAAATGTGGAGGTTCTGGTGCTGCTACCAAGTAAAAAAATTTGTATTCTGTGATTATGAAATTCTTGTAGTTCTTTGTTCCCAAAGAGCTTCATTTCATGAATGGGACAAACCAGACCATAGCTCTTTTGGCCAGAACACTCATGGTCATAATGATAGACTATCCCTCCCCCCTCTCCCTATCCCAATTTACATTTGCTGAATTTGTCTACAGTTAAAATATGTCTCTGTTTTGGCACCCTGCTGTGTGGGATTAAAATCAACAGTCTGATTTTGACCAGTTAGGCCTGATAAATCCAAAAAGTCAAAACTGCCATTACTTCAGATGCCAACCAAAAATGATGTTCACCTTTTCTACCTGAAACATTACCCTAGACTGGGGACAGAATTTGTTTCCTAGACTCCTCCTATTTCTTTGAAACCTTTTTTTGTTTCTTCTAGTACCTTAACTCTGTTGAAGATTATTAAAAAGAGAAAAAAACAAATCAATTAATAAGCATGAGGTATTTGTTCTGCCAATTTTGGTTTAGCCAAGGTTCATGACAGATAACATGCAGAATAAAGCAATGCTTTAGCAGTCTTAAAATGCTATTGGACTGCAGCATTATTATCATCCTTTGCTGCACAGGATTTACCACAGAACTTACATAAATGAGACAAAATAAATTTTGTTCAACAGTAATTCCAAATACATGATGACTGTGTTGATTAAAGTGGTATTGCACTGCTATACTAGACTTCTCCTGGAGTCAGTAAATACTAATGTAATTCTAGGTAAATTCTGAAATTACATCTACTAAAGTCAGGAAGTTTTAGTCTAAAAATAGAATGTCTTGAAATACAGACAAGTTAAAGAAAAAAATAAAATTTCTTCTCCTATGAGGAAAAAAGTGATAGTCAAATCTTGTTTGCTCACATCATCCTCCTCGCTACTTAAATATTTAAAATTTGGTTAATGTAAAAACAATATTTATACTCTCATGTAACACTGGGTAAAAAAAGATTCAGAAGTTACATATTTTTTTTATAAATGATCTTGATATTTTTTATTAAAATATTGGTTTAGACTTTCCCTTAGGTACCTTAGGTATGTGTGAGTGGAAAAGGAATTTCTCATCCTTTTCCACCTGTCTTCTGAATAACAAACCAAAAAAGTTTCTTGATTTGGTTTTCTTTGTTGCACTTCCAAGAGCTACAAGTTTGTAAGGAATATATTTCTTCTGTTCTGTTCAAATCTGAAAAGGAGGAAAAGTGAAAACTTAAAATCCTTCTTATTTTTGTGTACTCACTCCAACTGCTGCAAAGTTAATGATATAGATGTGTGTGAAAACACCTAAATTTTTTCATGCTTAGAGCAAACTGTACAAGACATCAGGGAAAAATATTCCATAAATGTTTTCCAGTTTAGTTTTCTCTACTCTTGTTGACAAGTCAAGATATGTGACATGGATGGGTACATTTAGCCTTTATTTGCAGCTATAAAATTCTGAGGGATTTAATACCTCTTGGAGAATAGAGTTGTATTCTTAGAATTTTTTCAATTTTCTGTGCCCCCTAATCAGTGTCATCAGTTGAATGTTTTTTCTGTAAGTGCTCTTCATGAAAAAATAAAAATTCTTTTCATGGATGCTTCTGTGAAAACATGTTGAAGAGGAGTGTATGAAAGAAAGAGGAATGAGAGAAAACCAGAGATTTTTCAGAATTGTCTTGGGAAGAACTGTTTCTGTCCCCCACTATAATGAGTGTGTTCTATGTCCGTGCAAGTACACATAAACAATCAGAAGAGTTAAATTAACTTCATGAATTTTTAGAAACTTTTTTGAACATTTTTTAAGTTCACTGTCTTACATGAGAGATACATTATCAATTATCCAGACAACTAATCTTCTGTTCATATTCAATTTCTTATCAGCTTTAAGTCTCCGATTAAAATATTCTACAATGTGTGCTCTGCAGTGTGTACTCACAGGCCCTATTAGAGTGTGTGCAGCTACTTCACATTTCATTGGAGGTTTTTTTTTGATTACTTAGTGATTCATTATGGATGTTGTCTTAACAGATAATGTGTTCCTTGACTTTGTTTTCATTATTGATCATGCTGGGCCTTAGAGACACACGCATTCTTTGCAGCACTGAGTTTTTCTCAAGCATACAAATCTCAAATGATAACAACTCCCTGTTGTTATGAGTTGATTTGCTTTATAGAGCTATATTTCAGTTTTTCCCAAATGCCCAGTATTCAGTAGTATAGTGTGCTTGGCTTTGTTGCTGCTGTTTTTGGCTTGACTATGACTATCCTGCAACTCCTTGCATATTGAGAGAGGAATCAATTGGCATAATCGTGGAAGTGTTGGTTGACTGAGACCTTTCAAGGTCATCCAGTCCAACTTCCTTCTCAAAGCATGAACATCAAATCAGTCATGGCTTTAGTTAGCTTTGGACTTAGGACCTGAAGGCCACATGCTGCAGCCTCCAGGCCATGTTAGAAGCCTGTAACTGGACCCTCTCCAAACCCACCCTGTTCTTCTTGGAGCAGGGGTTGAAGATGGATGAAGTTCTCTAGCTGCAGCCTTACCAGTGCTGCACAAAGGCAGAAAGTGTTTTCCCTTACCCTCCTGCCTGTGCTCCTCCTGCTGTAGCCCAGCTCTGCAGTTTCCCTCATTGTCATGGAAGTGCACTGTCGCCTTGTTTGTAGTTGGCATCTGCTGGAACTACCAAGCTTCTTTCCAGCAGGTGCCAGTTCGGCCTGTGCTTCTGCCCTGGGAGCAGAGCTTTTCACCTCTTGTTGAACTCTCTAAGTTTTCTGCTGGGCCAGGCCGCAGTTTTCACCACCTCCCTCTTATTTGAAGCTCCACCCTCTAATTTCTGTTAGTGTTTGAATTCCTGACAAAACGTCTGGGTTTCCCATACGCTGAATATTTGTGGCTTGTGAGAGTAGAACAGTCACTACCTCATGTGGTGTTTTCTAGACAGAAAGTAACAGAGGTAGTATTTCAAGTTATGATCCAAATGACATTTTTTCATTCATTAAACTCTCTATAATGACATTTTGCTTGATTCCAAAAGCATTTTGAAGACAGATTTCCACATGGATATGGTAATTTGAGATAATGCAGATAGGGATTAAACTTGCTTCATGCAATAGTGGAGGCCTTGAGAAAGAAGTTTAGCAATGAAGTTGGTCTCTGTTGCAAGCAGATTATAGGTATTTTGTAAAGCTATGATCCTGGTTTGTGTTCATTAGAATTCATGAATGGTCATGTCATACTACTTTACAATGAGATTAAAATCCTCAGCTATTACCTGCTTGTTTTGAAAGTTTCCTATTATGATGGCCAGATCATTCTGACACCATTCATGGTAGTCTTAAAAAGATGACAAGAGTTTGAACCACCAAACCTTAAACATATACATGCTTTGTGAATAGCATGTATAAAAACACCACGCAGAATTTCTTAATGTTCCATTTTGCACTCTTAAGAGTGCTGGTGTGACAATGTGCACAACAAACAACACGCTGGGTGTTGGTATTGTTTGTTGTTGGAAGAGTCAGTAGGCAACATTCACTGCAAAGTATAAGGAATGTTAAAGTCAAGCTGGTAATTAAGCTTTCAATGGTAATTCAGGAAACCAAAACCTAAAATGTGTTCTGTAGTTGCATTGTCTTCCTCAAATCCTCCCTTCCCACTGTGTTTACACCTTTGCTTGTCTTCTGCTCATTGTCATTCAGACCTGTCCATGTCTGCCAATGAACCTGGCAGACACATGGTTTTATCATGTGGGCTTACCTGCCAAAGGGCATACAAACATGGCAGGGGAGTAAAATTTGTGAGTTGTGCTGGAGTCTTTGATTGTAGATAAAAGAACATCTGAGCAAGACTTGTAAACATTTTTGAGGGATATTGCTTTTGCTGATTTTATGCACTATTTTAAGAGTGACCTTGGTGTGCCTGTCAGTGATTAAAATCTATGTCCATAACAACAAGACTGTTTATCTGTTGTTTTAATTTCTTCATAGAAATTTTTCCACACACTTGATCTTGAGGTGGTGCTACAAGAAAAGCTATAAAGCTCTTTAATGATGTCTCCTTCTGTTCCATTTCTTTAGGGAAAATCGGGGAGTGATAAGTTTGCATAAAATGTGTTCTTTCTGTGCTGTCCTTGATGAAGTTAATTTTGATGCTGTAGAAAGAGGGGACACGGTTGTCTTCTGCTCTCTTGATGCTGCTCCCCTTCTTCTTGGAAGGATCTGTGCTGTTTTCAGGGACCACTCAGGAGCCCAGAACAACATGTGGGCAATGTAGAGATTGGGTTCTATCTTATGGCAAGGTGTCCTGGCTCTGGCCAGAACAGGGTTAATTTTATCAGTAGCCAGGACTGGGCCTGGCTGGGACATGGAGATTATTCTGTAGTGCCTCACCCCATTGCCAGGCACAAGGGGAAAGGAGTCTCTTCCTGGGAAAATGGGCTCTTGCAGCTGAGTAAGGTGACAGAGGGAGCAGTCAGGTGACGCTGGCTCTCTGAGCGTTTTGCTTGTGAATTACTCATTTCTGTCTTGTACACTTTTGTTATTAATATTGTTCCTGTTCATTTTCATGCCTCCTGTTCATTTTCATGCCTCTTGTTTCCAGTAAATTGTTCTTAGCCCATGACCTTTACCTTTTGTGCCTCCAGATCTCTGCTCCAATCACCGTGGGGGATGGGAGTGGGAAAGGAAGGGGGTGAGCAAGTGACACATGGCTTTGAGGGTCTCAGTGAGAGCATTTAATTGGGGAGTACCATTCCTAAAGCACAACACAGAGGAAAACAATCTTCATGTAGATTAATAAGGTACATCATACATGATAAATACAGCTATTTTCAGCTATCAAATGCTTTTGGAAGGAAGAAAAAAAAAAAAGGCAACTGATATTCTGTTGGACTGTAGTACTTATGGAAATACCTGCTGATGCTCCAAGACTGCTGACAGGGGACTTGGACCATCATCCATAATTTCAGCCATATCATTTAAGTAGTGCATACTTAGAGGTCTTGGAATGCTTAAGAAAGGAAGTGACAGTACCTGTGTGAATTTTTGCATTCTGGGGATTTTGATGTTGTTTAAGTAGATTTAGAATGCCCTCTAATAATTTCTGTTTAAAGTCTTAGCTTGTGTCCCTTAAATGAACTCCAGAACATGGCACTGCTGACTTCAGAGATGTATGTCTTTGTGAAAACTTTTGTGTTTGAAATTAATGAATTAAAAAATAAAAAATGAAAACCATGTCAAAATTCTAAGTTGGTTTCTAAGAAACAGTTTGGGAAAAATAATTTCTTATCAGTTTTTCACTGCTTTCATTCACACTGCCAGATGCTTCTTCTACGTGTTGGTCAAGTTTGCCTGTGGGTACTTTTTCTTCCCTTCACTTTCTGCCCTAATTTCTTATATAACCATGGGCTGTGGAACTTTAGCCTGTTCAAGTAAACCTGAAGGTGTCAGTATCACTTTTGGATACCAAAGTGTTTCATCACAAGACAAATTGATGGTAAATAATTTTTTTTTTTTAATGGGTGGAGATTTACTGCTCTATTCATTTTTATAGTTTCTTGAGTCTGGCTTGAGTCACTGGGAACCAAGCCATGGATTCTTTGGTGTAGAGCCTTTGAGCAAGCCTGTGTGTTAGTGTGCTGAATCACAGCACCTGCACAAGCCCAAACAAACCGTTTTTCTCAAGCCCCTGGAGATCCTAGACTTATGAATCGCAATTTTCTAGTCCAACCAACATAATTGTAATAAAAGCATAAAATGTTTTCAAACAGATAAGTATTAATCTGCTTGTGCCTGGTCTGAGCATAATGAAATTACACCTGATTTTTGTGATTGAGTCTATGAAGATTTACAAACGGTGTTCTTGTGGTATGTGAAATATTTTGAATGTTGAATTGCTTTGTGTGATACACTTTTATTATTACTTCTACATGCACAAACCCTGGGAGTTTTGTTATCCATTGAACTTCCGTAAATCATTATGAATTACCAAAAAATTGTTGCATAGGTCAGATTTACATTTTTCCATATTAAAATAGAAATATTAAAATCTAATTTGTGGTGATATTTTTCCTTATTTTCCGTTCTTGCCTTCCCTGTGATGTTTTTGTATAACTTTCATCACTATTACTTGACAGTTAACTAAAGTGAAGAAAGAAGGAGGTGACACAAGTTCTTTCTTTCAAACTGACTCATATTTCCTATGTGAGTTTGGGCAAATCACTTAACTGCTCCATGTCTGTTTCCACATCTGTACAGCAGGAGTAAATTTCCCATGGGCTTTATAAAAATTAATTAATCTTCGGAAAGTACCTAGAAATCCTGAAATAGAAGGGCCTGTTGATTCCAACATCTTATAAATTACATCATGATGGCATTGACTAATGGAGGACTTGGTAAAAAGAATGTGCTGATTATTTGTCTATTTGTGTAAATAGCTGTAAGTGGTGTTAATATATGGTTCACAGGAATATATGATTATCACGAGCCTTCTACATTGTTCTCTATGGTTAAATAATGTCAACAGTAAAACTGACAAATGTTAGCCCTAGACTTACATCATTGCTAAAAAGTTCAGCTGCCAATAAATAAAGTTTGGAGCAGGACAAAAAGTCTGGATTTAAAAAAGAACTATTTTAAAAAAGAAATTATAATATTTATTATCAAGGTAAATACTCTTGAAACACTTTGCATTTTTGTCATTGTGGCTCTATCTTTTGTTCCTGACTTCTCTTGCCTATTATTACTCCATATTTAATATTCTCTTTTGGGCCACAAGAATAAAGAGAATTGGATATTTGCAAAGCAATGCTACAGCCATCTGGAGAGCTGTGCTTTTGGCCTACTCCTGTCTTTCTCATAATAATTGTACTGCTTTTCCTGGTACAACTTGTGGTCAATAGAACTCCATATTGATGCTGATTATTATTTTAGATCTTATTAGGCATAGCAATTAGTATGGCAAAGTGCTTTTCAATGTTTTTTTTGGGGACCTGGGCGGGATGGCTAAGTCTCCACTGAGGAAGCCTCAGAAAGGAGTGAGCAGGTTTTCATCATCTGTGGTGTGACAAAGCAGCTGCCTTAGAGAGTCTTTGGTATCCTTCTACATCCAATCAACTGAGGCTGTTGGTCTGACCCAGCCTTTGCTGAACAAACAAGATTCTTCTGGTTTTGGAGACTTCTCTGAGCTGTAAGGTAGAGCTGCAGTGTAATGCATTATCATCTGGGCATTGTTATGTGAGAATTACTCAGTTGCAAGAACTATCATCTGAGGCCCTATGAACATAAAGTAAAATATGGTTCTTGACGGTCAGCAGTAGTAACAAAGAGGAAGTCCACCAATAATTAGCTGCATAATTACATTAGGTTAGACTTCTGGAAAAGCCATTTTCCCCACACCCTTTTCTTCTTCATCCCCTTTGCAAATTACCCCTTGCCCAGCCCAAACTTAAAGCCTTTGGCAGGCATAATCAGTCATCTCTTACTCTGTATAAAGTACCCTCCATGTGAGGCACACATATAGAGAAAATTTGGGTAATGGTTGGCTTGGCAAAGAGATTTTTTTGGATGAATAAAAATTCCCAAGGCCTCTGTTTATTTATATAGTTCTTGGAATAACGCTGTTTTCAAAAGGCTGCTCGCCAGCTGCTGAGACAGCGTTCCAGCTAATATAATTCCAATGCAATCACCACACTTTGCTTTTCCCATCATAATATCCCCAAGGCTGTTCTTGGTTAAGTCTCATGACTGGAATATAGGAAAGTTCACATTAAGTCAAAGCTCACAATGCCACAATGTTTCTTATTTTCCTTCTTTCCTTCTTTCTTCTTTTTTTTTCTAATTTTCTTAATTTCTTTTAACCAAGCCTCTTTAAATGGAAAGGTGCCTGTTTCAGCTGCTCTGTATGTGGGGAGAATAAAGCTGCATATATAATGACAAAAATAAGTGGGTCACTTTGGTGGATCTCAAAAAGTCTGTGTGAAGAGGTTACTTCTAGCAAGTAGATTAAATGTTCTGTTTCAGTGACTAAGATAAAAGCAGAGCCAGTGCTCAGGATTTCTGTGGTATAAATGGCCTTTTAGCATTTCATTGTTCTTAGCAACCAAACCACTGAGGCAATGAGCCAGGACAACAAACTACACTTTTTCTGTTTGTTTTTATTTGACATTTTTTTTAAGTTGTAAAATTAAAGAGCAAGACTCATGTGTCTCATGGTCATAGTGCACAGAGAGCCCAAGGGACTTGAGTTTATGAGACTTGAGTTTACAAGAATTTATTTTTTTTATTGGGTGAACTACTACTATCTTTGAAGAAAATTCTTGCCCATTTCTATCCTTCCTCCCCACAACACTTGTATTTTTTTTTTCCCAGGCATGAACAGAGAAGTAAATAATAACACCTAAACAGAACAATGAGCCAAACAGCTAGTTTAGATTCATGGTAGTGGTGCCTGTCTGCCCATGTGATGAAGGCAGTAAGGTTCCTTAGGCAGAAGTAATCCATCTATGCTTTCACAGTCCAACTTGACACAGGAAAGGTCGTTGTTATATGCTGCTCTGGGGGATGAACAGTCTTGGACTGAGCTTTATGCATTTTTAGCAAAGGGTGAATACAGGAAGAGTCAGGCCCAGCAAACCTGTCCTGCAATATAACTTTACCTAAGACACTTGAAGTATCTGCTGTTCTTCTGCCACTGCTTGACCACACCAAGCAGCCAGTGAGACTATTTTGGTTTTGGGTTGTTTTTTTTTTTTCCTACATAACTACTTCTCTTGATTCTTTTATCCAGGGTAAAGCAAATTTTACCACTGATTTAGCTGGTTTCTCTTCATTCAGTGAGTATCACCAATGTCTTTACTTGTTACAAGAAGCATATCAAATTCAGTGTTTAACCCTTCCTTCACTCCAAACCCAAATGTTTAGGCAGAAAGTAATTTAAAGTTTAGCCAGTTCTTTTCAAAATCCGTTCTTCATTTCTCTCCTTCATAGGGCCTTTTGTGTTTACTGTTAACCACAGCTCATCCTCACTGTGATGAAGCAGTGCCAAAGACATCTCCTGCTTCCAGTGAAGTTTTTGTATTATGGGGAATTCTGTAACAAATATATTTCTAAGACATTAATTCTAAGTAAGCCTGGACTGGGCTACTGGCTTGTTCTACTGCCCTCTCTTGAAACTTTTGGATGGAGAAATGCTGCAATATGAAAGAGGAAAATATATTTAGAAAAATGGCAAGAACCTTTTGCCACCATGTTTAGCAGAAAACCTTAAAAAATTGCCATAGAGTAAGTTATGAGAATAGTGGCTAGCAGATAGCAAAGTACCATAAATTGAATTGAGCTCCCCAATTCAATAGCTGAGGGGACTTCCAAAGCCAGTCATTGAGAAGTATTTGCAGGAGGGCTCCAGCTTCCATGGAGGTCACTCTATAAAGACAATGACTTGAATTTTTATGTTTGTATTTTGAGAAAGCAAAGGTTGCTTGCTTATTGAGGGTCATTGTAAATATTGTTCATTCTCATCCCACTTTATTAAAATTTTGTTAGTTTAGAACTATTTATTGAACTCATCCTTTTTGAGAGAAGTCAAATTTTCCAAGCACCCAGAGAAGTGAATTTGATTTTTCCCAAAATGCTGGATATGAACCTCAGGATGCTGCAGGTTGCTTGTCACAGGCCGAGAGTTGCAAGGTCACGGTATATTAAAGGTCTTGGCAGCCTTTTTGCTGAGAGTCCCACTGTGTTTCATAGATGGCACAATTAGAAGTACTGAATATTTTTCCTGCTGTTTCATTAAGCACACATGGGAAAGCAGTATTTCTGTGAAAATGAGCTCAGCTCACGTGCACAGTCTGATTTGTATTATCATCACTTACATCTTCTGTGCTGAGAATTACAAAATCTTTTATTTACAACATCACATTCCATCTAGTATCTATACCATTGGATTGGAGGACAATAAAAATGTCCCATCTTGATTTGTAAGATGCTCCTTGAGACACAGAAATCAAAGATTACATAAATTATTTTAGAGATTTTTCAAAAATCAGAGATCTTGGTAGAGTAAGGTAGATTTGGAAAAAAACCACAGCACTAATCATTATGACTATGACTAATTTTTCCATCACTGAAAAAAATGTTGCCCTGTTACTCTGATTGATTTCTGAGCAGGAACATATGTATCTGAGATTATATAAATATTTATGTATGTGGGTATCTACTTAATAAAGCAGATATGGGCACTAGCTGCTTATGTATACATAAGCTCTTACCAATCAAAAGTGTAGTCTTTTTTTAACTTGTGCAGGTTATATTGATTCTTTTTTCATGAATGTATGCTAAAAATATAAACTCTCAGTATAAGATACATGTAAATACTTCACTAGCTCCTGTTCCTTTCCTCTGCATATTTAAGCTCATAAATACACCTAGCCTAAATGTTTCAGTATGAATAGCTGGTGGGGGAGGGAAGGGTCAGCCAGGCATAATATAGATAGGTGTGATTATTTATTTAAGAGCTACTGGCTGGGCTACCTTAATAGCTAGGTTTGGTCAATTCTATCTGGTTTCCACATGTGTTTCCTGTTTTTCTTCTAAATTCTATACTGCTCAGGGACCTGGGGAGTGCAAGTCCAGGATTTTCCTGAAGGGAAGGACTGCTTTGTTCATTACTGCCATGGGAATGTGTTAAATTTAAATATGTGTGGTACAGGTCTCAGCTGTGTTTCTCTAATGGCAAATACAAGCTCAGCTTATTGGAAATGTAAGAATGGGGAGAAAGCAAGTGGAATATTAGGTTTTTTTTTAGTGGGTAGTAAGTGGAGGGAGGATATGTGTGTATGCTATTTACTCTAGTCCTCCTTTTAGTCTGCCAAAGTCAGAGTGAGCAAATTAAAAAGTGAAGTATATAAATGAGCTCTGTTTTTTAGTCTAGCATAAACAATGTCAAATACATCAGTAGTCTTGAACATTCTGGAAGAGATAAAACATCCCAAACAGAAAACCTGGGAACGTTTCAAAAATGTGTTTATTTGAAAACTGTGACAAGGCACAGTTTTTTTATTTTCCTCCTTGGACAATAGTATTTTAATTATAAGTGGTTCTGTCTCTTATTATGGTAATCCACTGTACACCCCTATAAATTGCTTGTTAAGAATTAAGGTTCTGACTGTCCAGCTAAGAGAAACAAGGCACTAAGACCGTGGGAGCCAGTTCATTATCAACATATTTTTCTAAAAGTTGCGTGCACAATTTCAGTGGAGTCATCACAGTTCAAAGCAGAGTTTTCCTTTCTACTCTGTCATGAGGGATGGCTATAAATTATATTTCAGTATTAAGTACCCTAATACATCCAAAAGAAGGAATTTCTACAGTCCAATCCAGGTCTCTGATATCAGGTGAAAAAATCAGAAAGTGATTTTTCTAAATTCCTTTTACAGTTGATAGAATATATGTTCTCCTGCAGAAGTAAGCACTGTAAAAAGCAATTGCTATAAGAAACATCATCTCTATTGAATCTTAAAATATTAGCATGCTCAAAATTAACCACTTCATACTCTGTAGCTTCCAACCCTCTAGAGCAAAGCTCTCCTGCTTTTAGAGCATCTCAGAGTCAATGTTAGGGACCAGGCTTAAGCACAGCCCTAAAATTCTGTTTGTGGTCCTCAAATAGTTAGCTAAGCTTTGACTAATTAATTTCATTGGCTTCTCCTGACTGCCTAAGGCAACAGAAGAGGAACTAACAGCCTCTTAGCACACACTTTTCCCATGCCAACTCCAAATTATTTTATTTCATCCAATAGTGTGGAAGAGTGTAGGTGTGATTTCCTGGCTCCCTGCCCTGTTTGTTACCAACCTGTGCAATCAGCTCAGCTCCTCCCTTCAGAGATAGCTAAAGACTGCCGTGGTACTGAGGTTCAGAAATTTACCTGATATCTGGACAGGTGCGGAGGCTCTCTTGAGCTGATGGGACAGGTCTGAATGGAGACCTGGGCATTGCATTTTCCCAAAGTCAATCCTTCTCACCCAAGGCCCAGAGGTGTGTCCATGTGTGTGAGTAATGGGGTGGCCATGGCTTGGTCTCACACTAGAGCTATGATTGTGATGCTGGAGTCTCTTTACATTACCCAGGTGTTGTAGAGATGACAATATGATGAAGTCATTCTTGCATTAGTTAATTAAAGTCTTTAGGGAGGAGAGATGGAAACATTCTTAATCATAGAATAAACATGCTTCATTCTTGTTTAGATGATTGAGGAAAATGTTGCCCAATTAAGGTTTAAGGAATCAAATTAAGGACTTAGGCAAGATCTAAACTAAAACCGTATTTCAAAATGTCAAGAACTGGTTTGGGAGTTCCAATCTGTCTTTTAAAAAGTATTCTGGAGAATAAGTCTTATGAATTTTTAAGGAACCTGCAATTTTTGGAAAAAAAGACAATAAAATATCTGTATGAGAGTATAATTAATCATCCTTTCCACTCAGAAGATTTGCAGAGGACAAAACTTTTGCAAAATTTTGCTTGAAAATCCTTGTATATGTTTCACCAAACTTCCTGGAAAAAACAAACCAAACAAATAAAGATATATGGCCAAGGTATGTGACTTGGAAGGTGAGAAGAAAAACTGATCACCTTGATAAATGAGGGCAAAGGTAGAGAACACTACTGGAGACAACAGATCTGTGAAAATAGGATTTTGCTTCTCAATTTTTAAAGAAGCAATAGAATGCAGAGACAATAGAATGTAGGAAAATAATATTTTTTCAAAACAGTTTAACATGAATATTTAATATTTTCAGATAAATATAGAGCTGAACATCAAGATTAGGTGCTGTTGAGGCAGGAAAAATTTTATGGCAAAGTATTACAAAACCTGTGTGTGTGAAGGGAATTTGAGTTGTTCTCTAATGATGTGCCAGATTCAAAACACCAGAGAGAGGAAAATTCAACTCTTACTCAGACAGGAGCCAAGACTCACCTAAATTGCTACCATAGCTATGAAGTTGTTATTGAGTTGCCCACTATGGAGGAAATACCAGAAGTACTTATATGACTAGACCAGCTTTGCCAAATCATAGTATAAACAAACACGAACAATCAGGGTGACAGAGGAAGTATTTTGGCAATTTTGAGTTACAATCTTGATCAGAAATTTTCCTTTTCTGCAGTGGTCCTGACCTTGCTTCAGGTAACAGTAGAGATTTTTGTTCAACTCTAGTGACCATGGGGTTTTGATACTTATAAATCGTTTCTTCTAAAGAGAGCTAAATTATTTCTCAAGTGGTGCCAAGTCAGCTCTCTCTCTGCCACATTAGCCAGAGCTCTGCACCTAAACCAGAATGCTTCTGCTGGCATGCAGTTACCCTCTCTAGTATTAACACCCTGACTATGTCTAACCCTGATAGAACTGCAATTATTCTTGATAACTCCAAAAATGTATTGTAGTACCATGATTAGGTATGTATATTAGAGGACAGCATTTATATTTGTTCCCCTCTGGGAAGAAATCTTGGCTTGGTATAGTCCACAGATAAAATATTCCCCTTTGAGATCTGGAGCTGCCCAGTTTCGTTCCTGCCTTTGTTGGCTGAGAAGATTGTTGTGGTTATTTTGTCTCAAACTGAGATAGTAGTAGTTATGGTTTCATGAGAAAAACTTGCTTTGTCTTAGAAAGGGGTAAAGATTACTGGTAAAGTTATGTAACAGTTCATGCTGTGTGTCACTGTTCCTGGTTTTGGAATTGTCTATATTTCAATGTTGTTGGTTGAAATTGCCTTTTCCCTGCCAATGTATAAGAACAGGTGCTAAGTCAGAATATAATAGACTTTAGATACTGTGATGTGCCACAAAAAGGACACAAATACTGTACCTGAATGCATTTCATGTGAAGACTGAATTGTTGACTCTTATGAGGGGAGTCAGGGAAAAAGGGAAAAAGATTTTCCTGATGTCTGGTGGTACCACAGAAATGGTTTTCATGAAATCTGAACTTGATTCATATATAAAACTTTAAGCAAAATTTACTAAAACCAGACATTTTTTGGTGTGTGGGTGTTGCTGTGGCACCACATAAACTTGGAGTGGTTGGCTCTTAGACACTGCACCTGATTGCTTGTGTTATTCCTGGTTTGAGGAATGCAGCTACAGAAATTGTGGGGTTTTTTTTGTTTTAATTGAAACCAATTTGACAAATACTTGGACCTCAATTATAATTTTGAAGTTGGTGCTCAAAAGTTCTGGCCCAAGATGTCACACTTTGTGTCACAGTTTAACAGCAAAAATCTGCAAACAATTTTTTTTCCTAAAATTCCAAATGAAAAGAAAGTATGTTGTTCCATATCTTAATTTTTCTAGAAACTTTTTGATCTTTTCTGTGGACTTGCTTATATTCTAAAACTCTTTCGTATGAAACATTTTGGGTTTGGGGTTTTTTTTTCCATAAGCTAGGGTAAAAATTCTGAAGATTTAGAAGCATAACAACAGATTTTTACATTGGTTCAAAATTTCGTAAAGAGGATTGATTTCTTCATAAATCTTCATATCTTCATAATCTTCATAAATTTTTTAAGTTGAAAATAGGGCACATTTGTGGAAATTTATAGCCATTCTATCCATTCACAGGGTCAAAATAGGAAGGGAGCAGCTCTTTTCTTGATGCATTTAAATGTTGTTAGCTTTTTCTCTGGCCTTGTCCAAGGACTGGAATGCGGAATCGAGGGAGCTTTCAGTTAGCCCGCAGTAAGTTAGCATTTCTCATGAGGCCAAGGAACTTATTTGTGTTATTATTTGTATATATTTCCCTTGAATGAGGAAAATAATATTATAGTTTCTTAATGGATATGAAATAAAAATTATAAGAATATCTCTGCTTCTGGTAGTCTCTTTTTTCACAATTTTTTCCATGTTGACTAACTAGCTAATAGTGTTCAAAGCACTTGTCTTACCAAAGGAAAGTAAATATCTTAATGTTACCAAATGTGTATAATGACAATTGTAGAAGTGTTTTTGGAGAAAGATTTGTCCTCCATCATAGCTGACTGAGATTGAACAGAGCCCAGTGGGAAGAGCCCGTTGAATTCTCTCTGCATCCACTAAAGGTTTTCTGAAAACAATCTGGAAACTCAAGTTCATACACTAACAGAAAATCCACCTAGAAGAAACCCAAAATCAACAACATAGTGCTATGTATATGGTGTTGAAGAGCAATGCCACCAAAGGCAGATACTACAGATAAATATGCTGAAATCCAACAGTGAATGCCTTGGATGGAGTTGGATAACTCCTCCAAATGCTTCTCACTTTCTTTAATTTGATCATTGCATTCATAACTTGGATTCCATTACTACCTGGTTTCTTATTTTTATATGCTGATTTTATTTAGAGAGGTAGTGCTTTGGGAGCTCTTATAGCCTAATGAAGAACTACAATGAGAAAAGAATAATATAAAACCTTTAGGAGATAATGCTGCCTCTGAGGATTTTCAGGTTTAACTGAAAGTTTTCCTCTAATAAATATGTTAAAACCCTATCAGGGTACTGCACAGTGTGTTTCTGATTAGGCAGTGCTGGCACCTCATTTATTTCTGCTGTATTTGTCATTAGCTTTGTTATAAAACATATTCAGTTGAGTAATTTTTTTTTCTTTTGATTGTTGTAATGGCAGTGCTCCAGATAAGTTTTTTGAAACTCTTTAGATATTGCATCTCTGTATAGTTTATATTTTTCTCCTGAGAACTGGACAATTAATGAAATATGTAGAGGGAGTTGTTTTTTATGTTCAGACTATTAAAGAAAAGTGTCCTTGCTTCCTTTTGGATTTTTTCCCCCCTGATTTAGCCCTGAAGTTCAATTAAAAAAAGTTCAAGGACAGTTTTCAATGGAACATGATTTCTTGGCTCCTAAATTTCACCTTGAATGGAAAAAATTATTCTGGACTCAGTCCTGGGCAAAAAAAAAAAAATAAAATAAAAAAATTGCATAGTTGAATTAAAATGCTAAAGCATTCAAGTCTGATCTGATTGGAGAAATGCAAAGGATGTTCACATCCCAAGTTGTAGCTGTGTCAAAAGGAAAATCCCAGAATAGTAGAGAAAAAATGAAAATGAGAAAAAAAACCCAAACAACAACAACAAAGCCATGCTTAAGCAGCACCAAAGGAAATTAAGCCAAAGGAAATGAAGGTTGGATATTAGGAAAAAGATTTTACAGAACGGGTGATCAAGTACTGGAATGGTCTGTCTGGGAAGGTGGTAGAGTCCATCCCTGGAGTATTTAAAAAAGACTGGATGTGGCACTCGGTGCCATGGTCCAGTTGAGGTGGTAGGTCTTGGTTGGACTTGATGACCTTAAAGGTCTCTTCCAAACCAGTGATTCTGTGATCTGTGTTTGTGTTTGCAAAATATTCAAACAATACTTACATGTAATCAGGGTGCATAAAATATGGTGGTGTGTGTATTTATGTATACAGTTAAGATTTATGTGTATGTAAATAAAAAATAATTAAGCTTTTCTTAATTAAACATGGATTAAGACTTACTAATAGAGAAAAAAATCTTAAATTATCATAAGTGCATTTGGTCACATTTTTACAATTCATTAGCAAGTAAAAGCCAAAACAATTTTTTTTCCATGTTTCTTTCTTTCAAAAATTATTCTCTTCCCAGAATCATTTTTTTTCCATCAGAATTAGCTCTGAAATTTGCTGTGGGCATAATGTGTCCATGAAATGCTTAACTTAATGGAAATGAAAAATGTCCTTTGAGATGTTAACTTCAATTTAGACATTGCATTCAAATGAAAAACAAAACTAAAGTACCTTCAAAAGTGAAACTAAAGCCCAGTAACTTCAAAATATTTTTCTCCAAAAAGTACTGGAATTCTAGATGCTTGGCAAAGATTTATGACTATACATTTGAACTTTATCATGCTTAATTTATGTGTTCTTGTAAATTCTGTCTGTTCAAAGTCGCTTTATTTTTAAACAGTATTGGCAAATTCTGTGGTCTGCTTGTCCTTTTCTTGTAATAATTCTGCAGCAAATATTTAGATTGGTATCAATTCTGATGCTCTATAAGGACAAATATTTGTGGCAAATAATTTTCAGTGCATTCTTCTGAGGCCAGTACTTAATACTAGAAGCTGGTTTGGGGAACTTTATCTCCTGTAGATCTCAGAATAATGATTGAAAGAATGTCTGTACTTATTGTCTGTATTCTTCAGAAAATCTTCATAAATAATACAGCTGCAGACTTGGAGTCCTTGGGAAGTGTAATCTGTTTATATGTCCTATGATAGAAGACGATGAAAAGGAATATGATAATACACTTCAGAAAGCAAAGTTTCATAAGGAAGCTGAGGTGCTGAGAGCTGCTTCTAACCTGTTGCTGGTGCAGCTAATTCCATCATAATAATAATCACTTTGTATTGTGTTTAAAGGTCTTCCTGCCAGCTAAAAGTGGTCATTTCCAGATGTGATCAGATTGCTCTGCTGGGCCAGTGTGTTATGATTGTTGTATTTCTGTTGCTATGCATGTTTTACACGCTGTCTGCTGGAGAGCTCTTGCAGGAGGTTCTTTAGAAAAAAACAGAAGATGAGATAAATTTGGATTTTATTAATTTCTGTATTTCAGAGTAAACATTAGCATTGGTTTCACCTGTCATGACATTAACTTCCCTTTAGTAAGTACTGATAGAATTAGAACTTCACTAAATTTCTGGACATTTTATAAAGATTCTTTCTTTGCACACTCCTATAATCTTGACGAACAGCTTAGAAAGCTGGAAGTGTGGTAGTAAGTAAATTAGTCTCAAAAGATGTGCAAGCTAAGTTTTGCCTGTTTCTGTAGGCTTTCAGCCTGCCATGGTTAAACTATCTCAGTTTCTGCAGATAATTTCATACATGAATGTGATGTCTGTACTGTGATACACGCAAATCCTTTCCTCCATACTTGGACTACCAGTAGGAAGGTTCAGACAAAAGATCTGAGCAAGTATTAAAGTAATGCCTCTGTATCCATACAAGATACTTAAGTCTTTCAGAGACCTATGCTAGGAAACAGCAATATCCTCTCATGATCTCCTAGCTTAATTTTTGCTGCAATACCCTTTCTCTTCACACATGTTCACATGGAGTTTGTTCTTGCTGTCCTGGGGTTCCCACTGCATTTCTGTTCATTGTGCAGCCGTTCTGCAAGTGCCCTGGTGGGCTGCATGTTCTCTGCATCCTTCAGACCTTCCTGTCCCAGTCTGAGTCTGGACTAGAGCCCGATACATGTGGTTGCCTTGCATGTTCTGTGAATGCAGGATCAGTGAGAGCTGCAAATTCTGGTTTGTAACTCACACAAAGAACACATTTTAGGACTAATGACGGGGGAAATTATGGGAGAACCAGAGGAATAGGTGCCATTAATGTGGTCAAACTGCATGATTCTTATTCAGAGTTAAATAACCTTTAATTAGTTTGACCACAGCTTCAAGATCATTCCTCAAAGACTTTGATGTTCCTGAAAGCAAGTTCCCTTGAAAAGGAAGATGAGGAGGGAAAAAGGGGGCAAGCTTTAGAGCAGTTCTTGGGGAGAAGCTCACTCTCAGCTAGCTCCAGGCTGCTGTGGGGTGCAATCACTCTGTTGGCTGAGCTGCTGCCTGTCCTGGACCTGCTCCCTGAGGAAGTGTTCATCCTGACCTGTGCAGGGTGGTAGGTCCAAGAGACCCTTGAGCCTACTTATACTGTAGCTCATTCCCATCCTGCAGTGAAATGGAGGAATTGTGACAGAAGCATTGCTGTTCCTGGCAGAGGAACAGCTCCTTGAGCTCCCCATCCACTGAGTTCTTTGTGGTATGAGGCATGTATTATGTAAAGTTCTTGGGGTTTAGGATGTGGTATGTAGGATTAATAGGGCTGGACAATCCTAACTTAGAGTATTTTTAAGTATTTAAAGGCTTCTCTTTCCTAATTCATACTTTTTCAATAAAATCACAATTATCAGATCAGAAACTTGGTTTCTTCTTTGTTTATTGATCCAGAAATAGACTGTGAAGACATAACTATGGTTTTATGAAGGAAATTTTAAATGAATCTCACTATTATAAAGGAATTTATTCATTCTGTCTTGTATTACTGTTCCACATTTTATTGTGTTATGTCCAGGCCAAAACAACAGTGGAGGATTGTTCTTCTTGATTATTTCTAAGTCAGCAGAAAGACATTTTTTTTTGACATTTAAAGCCATTAACTCTGACTTCCTCAAGATTGTGTGGCATATACAATAAGATTCTTTAACTCAGCAATAGAATTCTGGTTATGTTAATTATCTGTCTTCTGGTTAGACAAACTGTTCTCATATCAGATGTTCCCTTTGACAGTGATGCACAGTATTTGAAACAATCAATGGTGCCATAAAATTATTGTGTAAACTTCAAATGATCTGTTACAATTTTTTGGTTTTTCAGGAGAGTCTACCAGCTGTTAGGATTAGGATTTGCTTTAGCCTGTCATTATCTTCATTAATTAGCAATAGCTTCATGTTGCATGAAATGCAGCATCCATGTTGTTGTAGTAAGATTCAGAATAAATTCTTGGTTTCCTGATGCTTTCATGCACCAGATAACTATTACATTAGAATCATAAAAAACTAAAAGTTCTGGCAAGCATTCAGACTCTCAGGAGGTATGAAGTATTTTAGTCCTGAACAGTGACAGTTCTGAGCCATTGGCTCTGGGCTTCTCCAGGAGAATTAAACTATTTGTAAGAATATGGAAATCCTATATTTCAAATATATATCTTTACAGTCATAGTAGTAGTTCATGCTTAATATGTTATTTACAGGAATTTATCATTGTATTATTGCATTTTCACTATTATCCTATTCAAATATTGTCAGAAAGAAAAATTATTTTATTTCATTTTTAAAATTATTTTTTTAATTAGGATAGACTCTGTAAACATGGGATTGTGAGGGAGGACATATTTGACATACATTCTGTCAAATATTGCAGATTAATTATTTCGGACAGCTCACCTCTCACTTTAATAGGTGTCTCAGTAAGGAAAAACCAAATTTTTCCTCTTTGGCTGCCATGAGATAGGTAAAGAATAGAATAGTTGATGCTTTATGATGCAACTCTTTTAAAGAGTTTTTTTTATAACAAAGGCATAAACCATTTGTAACTGCAGAAAAAGTATAAAAAGTCAGTTCTTATATAAACTCTGATGACCTAGCCATAGTTGGTCTATTGCAGCAAGTAGAAGGCAGAAAATAATAGCAGCAATAAAAATTACTACTCAAAAGAAGAAAAAAAGCTTCTTGGCAGCAAGTTTTCATAGGCAGCTTGCCAGTATCCTGATTCAGTGTTTATGGGAGCATCTTGAAATGACTCCCAAATTAATGACTGTATCTTCCATCACTACAGTCTGATGTCTGAACATGAGGAGAAATAAACAATAGTTAATGATCTGGAAGCTGCTGGCAGCTACTCTATTAGTTCTGGTTCTTATTTTCACTTACCAACAGCAAACTGTTCTGATCAGATGTTTATCTTTGAAAAACATGTGCAATGGAAAATTGCACCTCGGATTGCTATCTGTTTTACAGTCTCTTTCACCAGGACAGTTTCACATACGGTGAAATGATTTAATTTTGATTTCCTAGCTAGATGGTTTAGGGATTAAATAGACAGTGTTTTATGGTTTGTTTTGCTTTCTTTTTTACTGAGAAACCCTAGGTACCTGAATATACTGTACTGTAGGGTTTCCATGTAAACTCAGTAGGGATAGGTGCCCAACAGTACCAAAAAGGCTTTTCTTTGCCAATACCATTGGCCAGGCCAAGCTGATGGGGAGAGGCAGTTAGTTTTTTAAGCTAAGCAGGCAGATGATAAATTGCCATAAGAGTAATGATTTTTCATTTCACATTGAGTCCACATATATGATGTGAAGGGCTTCTGTGACATTAGCTGTAAATATAAAATCAGATTTTTGCTTTTTGTCCTTTTTATTTATTTGGAAATGCATGTATCTTTTTTATTGGATAATGTCAGAAATTGGGTTTTTTACAAGCATTTGCAGGCTCATACAGTATGTAATCAAATGCAGAGGTAAGACCCATGTGATAGATTTCACAATCATGTGATAAATGTTTTCAGTCAGCCCTGTATTACGTAATTGTAATGCTGGAACCAAGCTTCTACAGGTCCCTTAGCAACTTCATAAGCTCACATGTTTCTGCAACAGCAATTTTATTTTTCAAATGAACATTTTGTATCAGCTAGGGACATAGGACTGGAAGGATGCCTTAATTTGTCAAGCCCAGAACCTGTGTGTTAGAGGCACCATGTTAAGTAGCTCTTTCCCTGTATTTACAGTGCTGCATTTTAAAGTTTTTTTTTCCTTTCCTGCCTCCCTAAATGTGAAACTCTTATTCTTCCTCAGAGAGCAAGAAAAAGCCTTCATTCCCCTAAACATAAAATCTGCACCTTTTTCTAATATCCTTTGGGTCAAAGAGAGAGGGCGAGTACTTCATGTTGTCCTTCCTCTTCAAAATATCTGTTTGTAGGGTTGCATTGTCCTGGGTTTAATATTCTGCATCATTTGATTAAAAAGTTTCTGAAGGTCTCACATATCCAAGTAAAAATCTCTTCTACTGAACAACCTTCATTTTGACGCATTTTACTAAAAGTCTAGAGCTGCTGTCATGCATAGAGAAATACAAGAATACATTTTGTCTTTATATTGCAGTGATCTTTATATTCACATGGTATAATAGAGAAGTTCTAGAAACCTTCATTTAGGATAATGTTTCAAATGTATCATTGCTGTGTGCAATTTAGGCTTCTCCAGCTAAGACTGATGCATTAGGGTATATTAGCTTCTTATATGCTTTTGAGTTCTAAATCTATTTTCTATTTTCTTACTCTATAATTGCTCTCATTCCAGCTTATCTTATTAACTTCTCTAACTCTTCCTCAGAGAACTGTTACTATTTTTCTAGGTTTATATTATGAGGAATTACATCTTTAATGATATGCTTCAAACACTGCTGGAGTGGTTGAAGAAATTGCTAAATAACTTAGAGAAATGTGATTTTTTTCCGTCTTAATTATTGGGTTTGCTTCTTTGAATACCATTTCCTGAAATATGCATATCAGGTGTCATTTTCAACATCTATTTCTGAGCTTGAGAACCCTCACAGGCATCTTCCTTGCAAGCACAGCTAATAACCTCCCAATCCATTTCAATTTCAGAGTTTCAGAACTGTATGTCTAGTTCCACAAAAAAATTCAGACTATTTACAAAAAGCTTCCAAAGTAAGAAAATGGTTTTCATAACAATGGCTCCTGAATTTCAGGTGAACATGCATTATTAAGCTTTATTCAAACTGCAGTTTAGGAAACAATAATAGAATTCCAATGGGAACAAATTTTATTCATTGTGTGTTGAGTCTGGATAAAAACCTTACCCTGTGTGAATTCATTGAAACACAACGATTTATTGTCATTGAATAAAGCTAAATCTTGACATGAAAGAAATTAACCTGGACCTTCATATGGATGAAAAATATTGTATTAGGGAAGGTCTCTTGCAGCTACTCTAGCAAAAAATGAAATTTATTTTTCAAGAGTCAATTATAATTTCAGATAGAGAGGAATGTTCATGAAATTAGCAGCTTGCCAGACCACAAAAACTTTCCCATTCTCCATCTCTGCTCTGTGTTAGCCATAGGAGAAGCAGCAAGGTGCAGCCAGACCTGCAGCTGAATTTAGGAGAGAACTCTCTCTGAGGTTTGGCACATTGAAGTCAGCAAAGATCACAGCAGTCTCATTGGGCACCTCTACTTTCTCATACCTTGTGATTGAAACCAACAGGGTAGATAGGCTGTAGATAGTCTCCATTGCAGAAATACTGTATTTTATAGCTATAAATACATCCCAGTCTGGAATTTTCTTCTTTCATTTAAACTGCCTGTATCAACTTCATCCATTTATGCTTTGGACTGTATTTGTCAGTGATCTCAAAGGCAAGTAGGAAACTGCACAATTTACTGCTTGTCTCCTGTACTGCTTGATTCCTGCGTGAAATAAACATTTCTTATGAAATCACTTTCCAAGAATAGACACATTCTTTTTACCCTGAAAGAATTATGGTAAAGAGTTTTGAAGACATCAGATTTTGGTATTCTGCTCTGGAGCTAAGGACATGCATTTGCACTTTCACCTGGTTTCACACCAGAGATTATTTTCAGTTGGACCAGTTGGAAGTAAGTGTGAGTAGGTGTTTAGGATGGGAAGAGGTGGCAAGGGTGACTGGGTATGCTGCTGCTTTGTCTATTAACAGCTGCAGAGACAGGTGTGCCTTAGCTGATCTAGCCCTCATTACGTGTATTTGAGTACCTCTTTTATCTTTTTTATTGAAGATTAAGTGCAGGATCTAAAGTTAGATACCCACATTAGGAAACATGAGCTGGTGTCCCACATGAAGAGATGGTTTTGTAGAATAGATGCAGTAGAATTGCTCTGATTATGGTCAGAGATTATTTTTTAACTTATAGCTCACATTAGCACATAAGTACAATGGAAGGAAAACCCAGATTTTTTTTAAAATCCAGAGTAATATTAGTACCCAGAGTAAAGCTCACTGGCTAAGCCTCAGGTGAAAGCATCTGTAGGCAAAAATGTGGACTCACTTTTCAAGTTTAAGAAGTAAAAATCAAAACTGACAAATTATGGTCCATTAAAAGAAAAATGTGTTTTAATTTATTGATACCTGGAAGTTGTACTTGGATGAAGGAACCATGAACAAATGTTGGCTGATGCCATTCTACCCATTTCACAGAATGGCTGTAGAAATGTCATCAAAATTAGACAAAGACTCTTAGATTTTTGAGGGATAGGTATGTATCATCTGCTTGGATCTTCTGCCTAACACAGGTGAAACAAGCGCACATATTATCTGACACAAGGAGACAAGACCTGTTTAAACTGCAGCACATCTATTTGTAAAATGCCAAACCTCATTTGAAAATTGTGGTGGGTGAACTATCTGCTGTGTGGTTTTAGATAAGTCTTTAAATAGCCACGTTATTGAAATGTGCCTCTCATTGTTGGTTTTTTTTGATTACTGGCTCTATTAGTTCTTTCTCTGCTGTCTGGAGAGCTGAGGACCATTATAAATTTCCTCTTTGTTAGCCTCATTACTGTTCTGGGTTTTGGCTTGCAGCTTTGACAGTGCCAGAATGCCCCCCACCTACCAGGCTGCTTCATTGCTCCAAAACTCGGGAGGGATTCACCAGTCACCTCTGCACCCTTTGGTGACAAGGAGCTTTAAGGAAAACCTTGATTACAGTTAATAAGAATTATTTTAAACTTCTACAAGATCTGCCTAAGTTTGGCCATAAATATCTCATGCAATATTAGAACAGAACAAGAAACTCTGCAAACATTAAAGAGTATTTTTTTTGCATCAAACAATTTTCCCACTGTATAATTATGCAATTATTTAGGTAATAAAATTTTAAGCTGGTACACGCCTGTAACTTCCTTATACTTTTTCTATTAAAACAAAGTGCCCTTAAGCATTTCACTTTTGTTTTCTACTCACTTAATTTCCCAGAATAATTAAAGCTTAGTCATTCTTTATAGTGTCATGCAGGTAGGAACATAGGCCTGGTTTACAATCACAGAGGTAGAGCCAGGCAATATTTTGAGTCTGCTGTTCTAAGAGTAACAAGTTTTCAACAAAGCTCTCAACTTTCTGCATTAGTTAATAAAAGAAATCAAAAATTCAGCGTCACAGCATCCAAGATCAGAGTTCTAGTTGTGCAAAGAAATATTAAATCTCCCGACTTCAATACAAAAATGAGGTTACACCAGCTAACTATCAGGGTCTACACATTGAAGCTAAAACCCTGTTGTTTAAGCAAGCAGTACTACACCACCTAAGATGAAGGAAGGCTGAGACAGATTGATAGGGTCACACTGTTCTATATTTATCTGTTTTATGAGACCAGAATTTTCAGTCCTTAGTGAAAGGACTGGGCAATGCATGAGTACCCCTGCAGAGCTTGCACTGGTGTTGATAATGATTGCAGGAACCCCAGAGCAGGGCTTTGGTTCATGTAAGTCCCAAGTCACCTTTCTAGTTTCATTTTGCTCTTTTCTTTAGACTGTGATAACATTCTTTCAGGGTTCCCTCTTACATTGCCCAGCTATCTTGAAGCTTATCTTGTACTGATCTATGTCATTTAGGAAACGTTGCTTTCATCTGGGAACTCATAATATTCAGTCAGTGTGTGCCATTCATAACTAAATAGCCTCTGCTCTTCATTGTTCTTTTTAATTAATGATTGTTGATTGGTTTGACTTGCTGCACATTGTTGCAAGGCATGATCAAAGAAAATCCATGATTAATCTGCTAAACTAGATGTCAGATTAGTAAATTCCTCTGTGCTATTACAAAGATTTTTCTCCCTCAGTAAAGGCCTGTCAGTGGATGATGGCTTTGCTGTACCTCTGACAGGTCAGTCCAAAGGTCAGCCCCTGAAAACATGCATACATTAATGCAGTAAAGCGTGGTGAGTCATTTATAGCCAGTTCATAACTCCAAGCTTTCTCTCCATGAATGTCAGTCAGGCACCACTGAGAAAAAGATCATTTGCTTTGATTGCTTTTGAATACAGCTGAAGAAAAAATTTATACCCTATTGTGTTGTGAATACATGTAGGTTTTTCTCAGGTCAGTAGTGGAATCAATCAGTGTAGTAAGCCAGAGGATAGTGTTGTGATTGTCTTTTCCTCAGCTGGAGTATCTCCCTTACTTCTGTGTAACCCCTTTAGACAGAACTTTATGGACTATGAAAAGCACCGGACTTCAATTTAAAGTAATAAATAGTGAGCTGAAGCTTCAAACATTAACTTTTATAAATATCACTAGAATCACTGGTATTTATTAATCTAATTTTCCCCATTTATAAACTCTTTCATAAAAGGTTTCCCCCAAAAAACCCAAACCAAAATGCCCAGTAGCAGAAGACATGAGCACAGTAATGTGCACATAAATTGTTTTATTTATGGACCTTTGGTGCAGCTTTACTGGAGACCCTTAGTTGCTCCCTGTCTTCACTAGGACAGCTTGCAGTCTGGGGCTGCCAGGCCTTGCTGGATAGCAGATAGACTGGATGTCAGCTGCCTCTGATCCTGTGGTGCAGCTGCTTTCATCTGCCTTGGCATGCCAAAAATCCTTCTTTTCCCTGTCTGCCACTTCATTAGCCACTGCAGTGATGGTGTTTAGCTCTTAGCCAGAAAGCAGAGAGTTTGAGCTTAAACATGGTCCTTCTGCCTAATGGCTCAAAGATGTTCATATGGATCTCCTATTTCCATCCCTTCTTTCATTGATAACATCTGCATCCACTGCTGGAAGCTATTGGTTGAGATGAAGGATTGCAATAATTTTCCCCAGTGACATAGATGGACTGGGCGTCTTTCTTCTGCTTTATGAAATGCTTCCTTATCTCCAGAAATAATACCTTTTTAGCAGAAGAAAATAAATAGGTGCATTTCAGGCTGGCTCACTGGGCCCTTCCATTTGTCTCATTTTGAGCATGTATCAACAGAATGATTCTCTCTTTTGGCCTCCTCCATAGTACAATGGCTTTCATGGTGCTGCCATCTGCTTTGCTGGTAGATCTCTGCCAAAAAACTTACTTCAACTAATTGTGCTTAGCTTTAGAGTTGTTTTATTTTTATATTTTTGGTTTTTTCTCACTTTTAAAAACTTTTTATTCTTCTTTTGTTTTCTTTTTAGTTTCTATTTTTTTTTTTGTTTGGCATGAGTTCTTCTGTTTCATACTACTGTTGTTTCCAGCAATCAGGAAAAGCAGTGATCTCAGATATTTATAATTTAACTGATCCCTTGTGAGTAATCAAAGGCAGATATCAGTATTTTCAGAGTTCACCTGTGATGAACATCATATCTTTTGACTTGGTTTGTGTTCAATTAGGGAAATCTTTTACTGATTCTTCAGATAACTTGGTATTTGAAATACCACTGTGTTCTTGCCTAACTCATTTTCCTATTAGTTCATCACATGTGGTCAGCAGATTAAATATAGTTATTTCTCTTAAATGACCATAGTGTTGTTTACTCTTCAGCTTAAAGGCCAAGGAAGAAAATCTTCTAGCTTAGGATCTGTCAAGTTGCACTCCTCAGTTGTCTTTTAAACCACTACAGTAATTAATTTTTACTCCTACTTATTGAAGGAATTTTAGAAATGTTCATTTTGACAGCCTAATTAGCTTTCTGCCATGAATAAAAGATGTTTTATAGAACCTTAGAGTAGGCAGTGGATTTCTAAAGTGACAGAAATCACATAAAACATAGATGTCTTTTTCACACTGGAATGGATGGCCCTGGCTGTTATTGGAGTGACACCATGTTTGGAAAAGTGGAAAAGAAGTTACCACTCCTGTAATGTTTTTAACTTATTGAAAAGTTATTTAATTACAGATGTTGTTTCTCCAGATAATTGTTATTCTCTGCTGGGAGAGCACTGTCCACGGTTGTGTTTGTTTTATGTCCACAATAAAGAAGATTTAGCTCATTCTAAAATTGGGAAAAGAGCACTATCATCTCCTGACTTATATTTTTTAACAAGCTGAAGTATTTCCACAGGCCATAGTACTTAAATGCTCCAAGGATAGTGTATGGTTTCCTGTAAATCTGCAAACTGAACTGAGGTCATTTTGCACCTGAACTTTTCCAGGCATGTCAGCAAATTGCTGTAGTTTCCTTAAGACAAAAGGAAAAGCAGAGCAGCTGAAAATAATTAATATTGAACTTGACACATCAAAAATGTCATTTGTCACTTGTGATTAAAGCCTTTATCTTTAGTTCTATTTTTATATTTGTCATAGGTCTCCCCTAGCTATCATTAGGCTCCACATGGTTGGAGTTAGTCTGACCTTTGATCCATCACCACAGACAAAGGGATCTGTTGCTGCTAAATTGGAGCCTCAGCTAGTCAGCAACAGTAGAGATCAACAAATGTAAGCTTGGTTAATAATGATCAGCTTAGCCACTCCATTTGGTTTTTAAGACCGTGTGGTTAATATAGATGCTGATCCGCAAAAGAAAGTTTAGATTCATAACAAAATTTAACGGTAGGAATTTACATTGTGGTAATTCAATCTGATGTGAAAAGTAGAGGTAGTTTAAGTTATCTATATATTTTCAGTATACTCCTACACTATTCAGTTGAGAAAACAGCAAGTGATAGTTTTACAAACTTTCCGTTGTTTTTCTCATTCCTCTGAAGCCTTCCAGCAGTTTGCTACCTACCACAGATACTGTGATTATTTTCTAAGAACAAGGAACTGAAATGTTTGAGCCACCACTGTCCTACCCTACCATTGCCTTGCCACATTACTCCCTTTTATATCATTGTAAACCCATTCTCTCATACTGCATACAAACTGAAGAAATCCTTCAAAATATGAGAAATTTATCTTTTAATTATTAGCTATGTCTTTTTTTTTTTTTCCAGCATTGGCCTGTGTAGCTGAAAGCAATATTTTTATGGGTGTGACCATAGGTGATATCTTTTTAGAAGCAAACTATTATTTAATTCACTGTTTAGTCACACAGAAAGGCTCACACTGCAGCACTTAAGTCACACTGCCTATTGATTAAAATAATTTCAGGATCTCAGTTAAAGACAGATGATGTGTTTTGTGCTACAGTTTTTAGTGGATGTGATGTGAAACTCCAGTTCCTGACCCTGTGTTCTTACTGAATTGCTTTCCACAATAATAAAATCCTAAGCCAAACCCTAGTTTGGTCTCTGGTAAATAATGCTCCCTTGTGAATAGAGGAAGACTATTAGGTACGTAGTCCTATTAGTAAGTATTTTTTGTGGTAACAACTTCATTATTCTAAGGTCATTACCACACTTCCTCTTATACTGCAACTGATTGTGGGTTAAAGTAATTATTTTAGGCATCTACATTTCGTTTATCAACATCTAATCACAAATAGCCTGCAGTTTCTGAAAGCTGGGACAATAGCTATCTGCAGGTTATTATCCAGGAGACCATTTCCCCACCCCTCCCACTGCCTTCAGCAAACACCTCCATGCCTGAAGCACTGTTTACTGTGGAAGTGATGATGATTAAAATTAGGAATCTGAGCATTTAAAGATTGAAAGTACCACTGTGTTTCCTTGATGTGCATAAGCATTGATGCTGTTTTTTCAGCAGTTACCCCTGCATTGCCCACAAATCTTGCCCTTTGCTGTGAGGTGTCTCTCACTAAGGACATTAGGCTCAATCACCCTGTCCTTTGGCTTTGACAATTAACTAATTTTCGCTTGTTTTAGGTTAATTTTGGTAGATTGTAAATAGGCTTCAGTATTATGTTTTCCTCACTGAAATTTCCAAATTTTCAGTGTCAAGTTTTTGAGTGCCAAATTGGAACCTCACATCAAATTTTCTTATTTTTGTCAGTCTCTAATTCTCCTTGTTTAAAAGGGAGACATATATCACTGATACAGGAACAACTGGAAAATATTTCTTCCATGTGGCCTCTAGGTTGTTTGTTTGTTTGTTTGTGTGTCTATGGCAGCACCTTTGCCCTTTATTTATGTATTCAGTTCTTTGGGAATGTTGTTTTGAACAAATCAGTGCATAAGTCAATATTCCACCACCAGTTGCTGTATCAAGCCAAATAATTTGGTCGGAATTGGCAAGGTCTAGTTTAATCTTCAGATATTCCAAAGAAGGCCAGTGAGAATTTAGAGAGAGGGTAAGCAATACCCATGTTTCTGACACATCATAATATTTGCAGCATTTTAAAACACTATTAGTAATTTTTTTCAAAATCCTATAGGACTTCTGTCATTCACTTCAATAGACCAGACTCTTTCTGACTTACTTTTTATTTTTTTAAATTTATTTTGATTTAGAGCTCTCTTTTCATAGCTTAGTCCCACAGCCCTCACAAAACCATAGGATTTCTTCAGTAATGGTCCTGAACTTTCATATATTACAATATGAGAAAGGTCCTCCTTCAGTGATGAAAATGCTGTACATCTGGATGGAGAATGAACCTAGTATTTCAATAACAGGTCCTAATCCCATACTACTTCTTTCCCATGCTTATGTTGTCCTGGTTTTCAATTCACAGTTTTCATGGTTTTTTTAATGAAAAATCAGTAGTGGAAATAGCTATTTGACAAAATGGAATTTCTCACCACTCTGAGGTATTTGAGTTTTTATTAATGAGATTTGTAAAATCAAGCTATTTTTATAAATAACATTTCCTCTGTGCTCTTCAGTTCTCTTCTCCAAAAAAACTTTAAAAAAAAAAAAAAGGCTTCTTGTCATGCTTGTCTCTCCTACTTTTTGGATAATTTAACAGTTTGCCCTTGTGTGCCCAAGGTAATTGTTTCTACTCTCTGTGTAGTAGTGCCACAAAATGTGGATAACTCTCCATTTTGCCATTTACTTCAGATATATTTCTATAAAAGTGAAGGGAAATTCCAGTTCATATTTTGTCACTGTAGGTCTAAAGTCTACTGCAACAAACATAATTTTTTAATTTTTCTTTTAAAATTTTTTAGGTGTTTTGCTCAGACTGTTCCCTGCTTCTGTGAGATCAATGCTGACACCAGTGAGACCATTGGAGACATAAGGTACAATTTGGTATATTGTCATTCTCTAGAAGGTGGTGTACTCTGTGTTTTCATTATTTTCTACTTAGCAAATAAGGTGTAAGGAAGTTATTAGGGAGAAAAAGACCCAAGTAAACAGAGAATGGACATATGGTATAATTCCCATCCTTTCCACTTTTGCCCATGTTAGGCCTTACAAAGATAATATTTGTGTTGTTTCCAGCTGTTAACTCATGATTGCAAGAAATGTTTGGCAGAGAATCACATCATAAGCAGTAAAGCCAGATAATCAATTTGTTTTACAATTTGCATCATATTCTTATTATTCAGGTACAATGAGAAGTCAAAAAGAACCTAAAAGTTGCCTTTTGTAAAACACCTCTTATCTCTTCTCATTTCTCTCCTGGCCCCGAGCACCAAAAATGGTTAGAAAACTTAAGTCATATTTTCTAAACAATGAAGTATGAAGTTTTGTCATAACCAGCAGGGTTTATTTGAAGTCACATATGGTTACATTTCACACATGGAAATGTGCTCGGCGCTTATTCAGCCTTTGGAAGTGTCATTCCAGTTTCATACCAATAAAACTGTTCACTGTGCACTGGTGATGTTTAAAATGAACATATTTCAGTTCAATTTGGTTTGTTCTCTTCTTACTGCAAAGTGAATGTCTGCATTTTGCACTCTTTACTCCTGAGAAGGGCGTTAATCTGCTGCTTTGGCAACTGGTGTCGCTAGTGAAATGCAATCTCTGCTTTCACAGTGGAATTGCCAAAGTTATAAAATATTGAGCAGGCATGTCAGTCTGGAAATAGTTAAATAGGCCATTTACTGGAATATTTCATTGTAGGGGCAAGAACAAAGTGGTTTTCCAAGATGGTCAGTGGTAGCCTTCCCTGCAGCAGGGCTGAGTGCCCGTGTTGGCGATGGTGGCTGGAGCTGGTGGCTGGGCTGCATCCATGAGGCACATCCATGCTGCAGGGCAGGCCTTTGGTGATCATTTCACGCTGTGACTGGCCCTTTTAGGCACCATTTTAAATGTGTTGGGCTCAGTCATGCTGCTCCTCTGAGCACTCAGCCCACAAGGGAGCTCCCCAGCACCCTCTTACCTCATGGAGCTCTGCCACTGACCTTAACCAGGCTTTGTGCACATCTGAAGAGTGGCTCTGGCTTTCAGATTGGATCCAGCTCTGAGTGTGGTTACTGACTGTAGTGAGAAGGAAAATTTGAAGTGTGCTGTGAGATTTTATGACCTTAAAAATTTGTGCTGCCTCTTCTAAAAAAAAAAAAAAAAAAGTGATTGTGAGTGTATCTTATGCTCTTTTCAGAACAGGCTGGGCAGAGCTTATGACTGAATAATGCCATGAATGAAAAACACATTAAAGCTCTACCTTCCCACCTCCTCCCTCCAACTATTTCCTACATTTCTGCTTTGATGTTAATCTGTTTGGGTTTTTTTTTTGGATTACAAATAGTTTTGTTTGCTTTCATTACCAAATTACAAAACAAAACTCTAATTAAGCAGTTTGTACAGAAAGCAATTAAAAGAAAAAATGTTTTTCTCTTGCTATCTGGATAGTTATGTGTTGTTTGGCAGAACAGCAGTTGCAAAGTGTATTTGTGTAGGAGGTTAAATCTGGCGTCAGGGGTTTGCAATGACAGATGCAGTATGTTCCCATGGCAGTGACAGTGCCACTGAAAGCAAGATTTTTCCTGTAAGCCTTTCAGTAGGTTGGGATTGCATTTTAAAACTCATCAAAATACTAGGTTTTAGAATTTGTGTTAAAAGTGGCTGAAAGCTCCTCAGGAAAACAGGAATAATTAGCCCCAAATACTATCTATTATGAAGGGATTCAAAATGTTTAACTTACTCCCATAAAAACTTACTCTAGTCAGGACATTTTGTAGTCAAATTGTACTGACTCCTGAGGCCAAATACTCTATCTGTGTAAGTCACAGTAAGAACAGGGCTTGCTCAGACCCCTGTGATCCTCTTATGGGGCCTTCACAGTTTCACAGAATCTTCTTGGTTGAGATTGACCCTGATTTCTCTGACAGGAAAAGTATCCTTTCTCACTTGTACATTTGTTCTTGCTTGTGTGGAATATTCAGCAAGAAGGTTCACAGTTGTAAATGGAGACTAAAAAGGGACAAGAACGAAATTAACAACCTCTGAGTGCTTCTCATGTGAAAATAAAACACATCGCTGCTCGTAGGGCTCTGTATTGCAGCAAGTCCTGACCTGAATGAACTGTGCTGGCCTTGAAACACATGAGACTATCCAATGCTCTTCCAAACTGGGAATTGTAAATCTGTCTTTTTTATAGGCCTTTTTTATATGGAAATCTCTCCTCTGTACAAACAGTTTTGGAAGCTGAGCCTTCTTGCAGAGTTCCCAGATGTTAGTGTGGTAGCTGTTGTGGGGCTGGGCCCATATCAGTGAGTGTGCTGTGCATGGTAAACTTTGTCCTGTCAGCTTGTAGGGCAAATGCATTCCTAAACTTCCTGGAGAACATGTGGGGAAAATGAAGAGACTGAACAGAATTCATAGGAATTAAATATACAGCTGTATAAACTGATATTAGGAAATGAATGTTTCTGCCTTTTTCTTTTTATGACTTTGGTACCTAATTCTATGCTACAGAGACAGTTCAGAGGAAGTCCATCACATGAAGCTGGTATATATATTTTCTTCTTTAAGGTCCATTTTATTTCTGTTGCAATTAAAGATCTTGCTCTCAATCTTGAGAAAACTTGGCCCGGATCAAATTTTGTTGCTTAAGCAAATTGTCCAGCAGCTAGGAATGTTGAATTATTGTAATTACTGCAGCTGCTTAGAGAAAGCTGAAGGTAGGGCAGAAAGAATGCATCTAGAGCATATAGGGTGCATCCTCTCAGAGTGAATTGAATTTTCTACCCAGAAACCTAATACTAAAGTGGTTGTAATGTTAAATTAATCCATACTATACAAAGCTTCATCAAGACTTTTTTTTCCCTATAATATCTAGGCAGAAGTCCCCAAAATTAATTTTTCATTTGAATAAGAAAACATGAGAATAAGAACAACTTTCCAAGGCACTAAACAACAAACTGAGGTACTACTGTTCATATCACCTCCAGATGAGAGAAGGAATCAAGTAATTCTTTTTTCTCTTAATTGGGAAAATCTTGCTATTTGTCATGTCAATTTGATATTTTGGATGCATAGACATTATAAATGACAGTGGTTTCATATATAGAAGAAGAGTACTATTTAGGATGGTGTAAATCATTGCCTTTTGAATAGAGTTGGGATTTTTTTCCTCCTAGTTTGAGAGTAAATTAGGGAAAATAGAGATATTTGCCTTCAAGTCACTCTGCAAAGTAGCATTTGTCTCAACAAGTTTGTCAGGCAAGATCTGTTGATTCATGATTTCAGACATAATGGAACAACAACACAAGAAAACATACATATTAGGTGAAGGGTAATTTTGCTGAGAATTGCAGAATAGACAAGGTAATATAGCAAACAAAATAGTAAATGCCAAAGCTGAAGCCTGGAATTCAGAAAACAAGTAAACATATACTGTTCACATGGTACTGGAGTGGTATCCATCTGTGTTAAGTAGTTAACATCTACTGTCATTTGAGGAATAGATGTCACTGTGGAGCTTTTATTTGTTCTGATTTTTATTCCATTGTGCTCTTATGCTGTTAGGGAGCACAGATGAAAGGAAAATAAAGAAGAGGTTTCCTCAGGATGTGACTTTTTCTTTGTCTCTTGTGGAGGTGTCTGTCCATGTGTGTCCTACCTCTTCCCCCATTTTGATACTGTGTACAATGAAACATTGCTAGTTGTGATTGAGGGAGAAAAAGATCAGTGAATGGGAAACAGTGGAAAGACTGAGGGTGTTCTGGTTCGAGGCTGTATTGTCCTTTTAAATGGAATATGGGCGGGAATTCCTGACCTCCCTGAGGTCAATGAGACTGCAAAACTATGGTCAGAATATGCTACTGTTTTCTGTTAACTGAGTAGGGTTTAAAAAAAATACTGAACAGCCAATCAGCTGGTAAAAGAAGGGGGAAAGACTAAACTTTTTTAGTTGACTGTTATTTTTTGTTGGCCAGAAGGCAGGCAGTGGTAAAGTTAGACATGGTAACTATAACTGTAAGACATATTTCCTTCAGCCTTTTGGTCACATTGATCTTTCTCAAAAAAGTAAAAGAAGGCTTATTTACCAAGATGTGATAAAGATGTGAAGCAAGTGCCATTAATTAAAGTTAGTCTTTAACTTGTCCATGTCTTCAGGAACCTGATCTTCCTGGGCCAGTGACATGCTTGTTAACTTGGAATAAGTTAGAATTTGGGTTTTTACAAAAGTTGTGGAGATTGCCTATTGGAAGCATCCCAAAATATCTAAAAGTATATATAAATGATTCAGAGAGCTCCTCACCTTACTTTCTCAGGATTGTCAGGTATGAAGGTGAAGGTGATTCAGAGGTATATTATTTGGGAGTCTGTCACTTGTTCTCATTAATTTTCTTAATTGATGCCCTTAAAAATGAATCTGCTTTCTAGAAGGACATTGAAAACAGTTATTGAAATTCAGTTATATTCCTTTTTTTTTTTTTACCAAATTGAAAGAATCGGCTTAACTTTTGGGGAGACTGAGTTTCTTCTTCACAGTGTGTGTCTTGTTTTTTATTACAAATTTATCAGTATTTCTAGATTATACTACCATGTCATGTTATTGAATGCTCCCTCCTGAGCTTTTGCTTGAGTTAAAGTACATTTTAATCTCCTCTCTAGTTCTGGTCTGCCCTTCATTCTTTTATTGCAGTTAAGTTCCCATGAAATTGTTTGTTTTCATTCATCGTTCAAGACACTGCCCTTTCCAGACAAAAGGAGTGTGTTTATTACTTCTGAAGTGCATGATATACAATCAAACAAGAAATTATATACCATTCTTATTTACTGCAATAAAAGCCAACATACAGTGACATAGTTCATTCTCAATTAAAAAGTTACAACTTTTTGTTTTCTTGAGAAAATACAAATATTTCTGAAATCACAGTGTCCAGTAGCATTTATTGTTTTTCTTGGATAGTAAGTTATAAATAAGTAGCTAGTGAATCAATAGCTAGAAGTTTTACTTCCTGGTTTTTATTAAATCCTATGCTATTTGCTCCTGATTTAAGGCCCAGGAAAAAAATTATAACTTGCATGCACCAACTTGCTGAGTTACTGAGCCAGTTTACCTTTGCTTCTCTAAACAAAGGATTGTAAAGCATAAAAAAGTGATTTAAGGAATTTTTACATTGAGTTGTCACTTTGAGCTCATAACTGCAGAAAACTGTACCATATCTCAAATTGGAAAAAACCCCCAAACATAATTTTCTTTTTTTTTGTGATTTTCTGAGATATGTTCAGAAAGATTTAATTTTTATATGACATATTCTCTAATAGTGTTCTGTAAAAACACTTAACAACTTTCTTGAAACTGGCACAAAATTTTGTTTTAGTCACCTAAGTTAGATTACAGCAAGTCAAACACTCTGGATGTTTAAGAAAAATGTGCTGATTGGTGAACCTATCACAAATGGATTTACCTAAATGCTGTTCTCTCAAGATGATAGTAGTAAATGACTCCTTTGTAGGATGGCTATTTCAAAGAAAAAGTTATTACACTACATATGTAATGATAGTGAGCTGTTAGAAAACTTCCTGCTCACTATGAAGTTTGGATAAACAGTTAAACCCCAAGTTAGCTCCTCATGTCATGTTACCTGCTCTACACAGGAGTGTGTACAGGAAGAGTTTGTTTTGTTTGTAATTGTTTCTATAACTTTATAACTTTAGAACCATATTCCTCCTGTTCTTCAGCTCTATGGGAATGCATGTGAGGTGGAAGAGTGGCCGTGAGTTACCCCATGGATGTACCCAAAGCTCTGGATCTGAATTCTGACCCTGTCACTTGGGTCAGGCCATTGTGTAACCACTGTCATTTACTTGTTGAACATCTAGACATAGGGCTATCTCAATGTATAAACATATTTTGTGGAAAAGAAAATCCAATCTAAAAAAAAAAAGTGTTTTAAAGATTCTGGGGACAGAATGGGGGAGGATTCGAGAAGTGAATAAGACTCTCTTAGGATGTGGACTAAGTACCAATGATGCTGTTAGACAAACACTTCTTTAGAAAATCAACAAGTGACTTGTAAAAGTATAAAGAGGAAGTACTGAGAGATCATTTTTCTGTCCTTGTTGTGGAAGGAAGGGCAGAATTACTCCTTGAAATTTGTCTTTCTTCAAGTATATTTAAGAACACTTGGAAGGTTTTGATTCTCTTACAGTTCTTTCCCTTCTATTTGTTCTTGACATATTAATTTATAAAATAGAAGGAAAACCTGTTTATGCCTTTATTTCAATTCCATTCTATTGCCATACTTTGTTTCAGGGAAAATCACAACTTCTGTTTTAGAACTGGGAAGAGTAGAATAAAAAGTAGCCATATTGCTTTAATGTCTCTTTCCATTTTAGGGACAAATGTTAAAGGCAGAACATACTCTGAGAGGCAGATAAGAAACACAGTTTTCTTCCACTGGGGAGAGATTTGCAAATTTAGTCTCTGGGCCCAGTGTGAGTGAGTGCAAATCTCTAGTACTTGAACATATTGAGACCAGGTGTGAGTCTGATCCTTCCTCTCTTGTGGGTCATGCAAGTTTCTATTCACTGTTTGAACTTGCACAATGGTTGTCATCAAACTATTACTCCTCATTATTTAAGAGGCCAGTCATTAAAAGGACTAAAAAATGTCAGATTTGTAGCTTGCCAGGCAATACAGATGAGTGGTAGCACTGTTATCATTTAGCACTAGTGAAATTTATGCGGCTGTTCTTGGAGATAACAATAAATAGCAACCTCTTTGTAGTGGCATGTGCTCTACATGATGTGGAGATTCTGGTCTTCTCTTTAAAGACAGCAACACAGCCTTCAGGTACCTCAGAAGGAGCTGTGTTAGGCATGGGATGGGTTTTGGAGATATCAGTATAATAGAAACAAAGTCATTGATGACACAGACATTTCTTTTTAGGTGCAGGTGAAATAGTGAGCCTCTCTGACCAAATGTTTTTCCCTGGAACATTACAGAAGTATTTTATTAAAACACCAGGAGGGTGAAATTTTGGAATAATATATTTTTTGTGCTGAGCTAGAGGAAAGCTCCAAAACTTCCCATTTCCATCCCTCTTCAGAACTTTGGTCAGGATTTAACATTTGTATTTTTTCTCAACTTCCTGTATTAGACTTTCTGTAGAGTAATTTAACAGTATTACATTAACATAGCCTAGAGCTAGAAGGCACCCTTATCCTTATGCACTACAACAAAACATAGGCACACCAGGACTAAATGATGACATCTATCTCAGTTGTTACATGCCTAATTTCACTGAAATGAGAGCTTTGGAACAAAATAATAATGTAATTTAAATATAAGGCAAAAATCAACACAGTGGATGCTGCAGTATGCAAATTAGCCCTCACAATTTTTTCAGTATTACCTTTCTTCTCCCTAGCTGTTGCCTGTAGATGTCGAAAGCTGATAAAGGCAAGGAACACATGAGCAATATTTTCTGTATTCCTATACAGGATAGGCTGTTCCATAATGGACAGTGTTTTCCCATTTTCCAAAAATACATCTTAAAAATTAGAGGGATGTGTCTTTCTGAACATCAGACAGATTAAAAAAGGAAATATACTTTACCTTGAAAGAAAAAATGTCGTAAGAACTTATGACATAAGAACAAATCTTTGGTTGCTTTAGCATGTTTATTATAAATTTTGACATTTTTGCCTTGTGTTTTAAATCTATGACTTTAAAAATTTTTTTTTGCTAGTGAGATTCATTAATCTAATGTCATTAAACTCTTGCTTTTGAACAGTATTTTCTTAAAGGAAAGTCTTACAATAGTTTTCCTGCTGTGTTTGGGAGGTTGTTTCTTGTTAATCCTCATCAAGTGTTATGAAGTAACTTTGTGAGGAGGAGTTTGCTATTGCTAATATTCCTCTTTCGGTGTTTTTGTTCTGTTTAGAAATTAGAGAAGATAGATTTTTCTCTCAAAAATGCTTATCAAAATCCTTTGTTCTTCATAACAAGTAATTTAATGGATTTACACATAATTTATATTTAAAAATAACCACCACAATGGCTTGAAAAGTCCGAGGTCTGAAAGTACTTATTCCTTTTGAATTATTCACAGTTGTATCTCACACCTATTTAAAAAATCACAGCAGTTTTATTGAATGGAAATACCTTGTCAGTTCAGAGAGTCTGTCAGTTAAAGAGACTTAACTCTTTATAGTTTTCCTTTAGCTGCTTAACCACCAATATTTACCAAGGACTCCTATTGCTTTCTCCTGTCAGTCACTTGGGAGAGTCAGTACATGGAATGCAACAGGTCAAGGAGCAGATATGTGCTGCTCATATGTTTGAAGGTCAGGTTCAGTAACAACCAACACTGAGGTTCAGTCCACAGCAGAATATCTTCTGGTCCTGTAAAAGGTTTTGTTGTCTTTTTCTTTTTATCCCTGATTTGGAACACTGCAAATAACTAGTTGAGATTTTTGTTATAGAGAATGGCAAAGTTTTGCTACTTAGGCATTAATTTCTTAGGAACAGGATGTTGTAAAACTAGGTATTTAAAAAAGAAGGAAAAAAACCCCAAAAACTAAGCCTCTCTTTGGTTTTTACTCTCATAGAAAATAAACCTATAGAGACTGAACCTGATATCTGTAAATGTCATGTGTTTAATTGTATTGTTCTCTTCTGCAGCTTTTTTTGAGAATTCACAATTCTAAAGTAGGAAAGCCAAGGCTGTATATTATATCAGCAACCAATAACTGAATTATCAGGCATAGCAGATAGCACCAGGCACATCAGATAGATGTAGCCCTTACTTCAGAGTCTCTCATCATAGTAAAATCTGTTTCAAAAATCCTATTCTATTTGAAAGAGCATTCATTTTTGTTATCTTCTGTGATAATTATCTTGTCTTTCAAGTATGCTGAGACAGAAAGCTTCCAAGTGAGACAAGGACTGTGAGAAGTAGGTAAATTCCAGATAATACCTGGATCTCATTTGCATGAGAAATAAAATATTATGAAGAGATTGACAAAATATGTCACATAGCCAGAGACTGAAGTGCTTGAAGGTTATGTCCTCCATACTCATCCTTGTATTTTGAAGTAGCTAACTTTATCTCTGTCTAATACTAATTTATTCAGATACTGCATTCAGATTTTGTGGAGCAGACTTGTTTCTCAGCAAGTTTTATGCATTCAAAAGATTCAGTAGTTGTTTCAGAATCTGGAAAAAAAATTATGGGTTTTGGCTTTAGCTGTAAGAGCACAGCATATTCTGCACTATCCATAGACTCCGCACCTCGCAGTATCAAGCTCTTTAATGAGATGCCTTTGTGTCTGGGTGTAACTTACCACATGGGAGTATCCAGTGGTACAATGGATATCACTGCTGTCAGATCAGCACAGATCACCTCTGCTGTGACCACAGGTACTAAATATTATCCAGTTGAACATTTCAGCTTTGAAACCATGTGATTTCTGATGCTTCAAGTAAAAGGTAGTTTCAGTAACTCTCAGGGTGAGAGCTCCCTGCTATTCCATAGTCAGAGTGCATCTTGTCAGTTGGTACAGAGCTGGCCATATGGAAAGAAAGAAAGAAAATAAAAAATAAAAGAAAAATTAAAACCAAAAATAAATCCACATTCATAGTCCAGCTTATTTCCTTTCAGAAGGCTACATTTTACCTTTTTTTGGTATGTTATATCCCATAATTGAATTTACCTGTAATCAAAGCAATTAAATTGTCCTTGAATTTAATTCAGAGGAAGAACCATTCTTATGTTCTCCTTCTTGGATTTACAATTTCAAAATGATGGCAATATGTCTCTAATAAAACTTTAACTCATTCTAAAGTTGTCCCATAAACAAAGAATATTTAATTATTTCCCTAGATCTTCCATTATTAGAAAAAAACTTTTTAAAAATTTAAGATTTGTAAAATGTGAAATGGCTGTAGCTGCTGGTTGGTAACTAATATTTGCATTCTCTCTATGCAGTATTAGCCTAATTTAGTGGGTCTTCTAGTAAAAGTAATGCAGATCAAATGGCTTTGTGGCCTTGATTTGCTTTAATAACAACTTATGCCAACTGTCACTGGAGGAATTGAAAAAAGTCATGATAATCTATTCACTGAACTGTTAATAATATGGAAGTCTTTAAAATGTTTCTGTCTATTTGGAGTTCTCATGTGGAGCTCTGAGGAGCAGAGCCAGAGCCATTCATGCTTCTTCCCTGCAGCACACACACACACACCAATTGCTTGGGACAAACTTCTGCTTGTTTTGAAGCTGCCTCTGTTCCCAAATAAATATTTATACTGGCAGTCACCCCATTTGTTTACCAGCCATTCACAGATTGAACTGCATTTGAAGAATTAATTGCCTTCATAAAGATGCTGTTTATTCTTTGACAGCAGGTTTCTGCATTGCCCCTCTAGATGGCATTTCTAAAAACAATTCCAGATGGAAACATGCGAGATATTTCTGTGTTCCCCAACAGCTTTAAAAATAGATGCCTCTGCATGTTTCACACTGATCTCTATGTGCACCTCTGAACTGACCTCTGCTATAAACACTATAAATAAAGTATGCTGAAAGGGTAGATACACATTTTTCCCCATTTCATACCAGTTTGCTTTTGGTTAATTTTTTTTTTTTTTGCTCAGCTACATTTAGAGAAAATTATGCTTATGTAGAATTAGAGGATTTTTAGATAAGAATATCTAGCAAGGTTTCCTAGTATTCTGGTTTGATTTTGTTCATGTTTTACCAGAAAGTTGTAATCAGAAGGTATTCATTAATCAGTCATCAGTTGAAAAACTGAAAATCTCATTTTAATGTACCTGAAGATTTTGGCTCTGTGGTATAAATTTAAACATCTTACAAGAAGTATGATTTGTTTGCTGAAGCTGGAACATGGAAATGAAAGCTTTCCGGTGGTGTGGAACAATAGAGAACCACTGCAGCTACAACTGCAGGCTACAGGAGATGAAGAACCCTACTCCTATTCCTCTCCCATGTACTCTGTACTACTAGATATGAGACATAAGAAGTAAGCCCTCTGCAGCTTATCTCATTATTAGATTGAGCAAAATAATTTTGACACGTTTCCCACCTAGGTTTTAAACAGGCTGTAAAATATCTGGCATTCTCAACCAAAGTGATCACCTGTTATAACATCGTTGCTTGTTAATGATTTCCTTAAATTTCCTGTTAAAAATAAGGGAATCTGAGAGTTAGCATTGGCATCCCTGCTCAGAGCTTGTGCCCATAAGGAATTCTTTAAGATGGATAAGCTATTGAGGTAAAACTATTAGCCCTGAAGTTTTTGTTCTTTGAATGCTAGATAAACTTTAATGTTTTTCCTACATAGTTACTCAACATCAGTGACTGTTATTCATCAAAATGTTTCATGTCTCTTAAATACCATAGTAGAGTTCTAGAGAGCTTCTAATGGACAGTGTCATAAAATGTGGAATATTTTCTCAGTGAAAGATAACAGTCCAAATTACAATATTGCCCAATAAGGCTGTAAGGTGCTGGCAGAGCTCAGCTTCTCTGATGGAGTAAAGGAAAACTGAAAGGGCGTATGTTCTAACATGAACCAAAATCCTTCTCCTTTAGCAGCCATGTAGTTAATGGAGTTAGAGATGTGTGAATGCTTCTCAACTGAGACAAGATGAGAAAAACAGAGTTAAAACTCATAATGTAGTCTTCAGACAACTTTCAGTTCTGACATTTTATGAAAAAAAGTGACGTAAAATATAGCCTATATGTTTCAATGAAGCTGAGTGAAAGTGAAGCATTCTTGAATTGCTTTTATAATAATAATAATATTGCAGCCATGAAACTCTTCTCTTTTGAGTTGTTTGAGGCTAAAGGACCCTTAGCAGTCAAGCTGAGGAAATGGGGGAGGAGGGGGGGACAGACACACTCATTCTCCCACTAAAGCTTTAAGGGCCAGGGATCTTTTGCTGCATGGCAGCAGACTGGGACATAGGAACCTATGACCTAGTCCAGTTTGCTTTATAAAATAGCAAGACGGGAAAAGAATATGTTAGGTAGTGTTGGATACTTTTAGGAGATTTGCCTTCTTGGGTGTCTTTGGATTCACCAGGGGGGAAGAAACCTTCTTGGAAAACATACAGTGTCAACATTCAGTTGTGGATCATTCTGTTACTCTGCTGTGAGAGCTGTGTTGTCCTAAATAAACAGCCAGTAGATTTTGAGACAGTACTGTGAGTTTTTCTCCTGATTACTTTCTAAAGTTTACTAGGTAATTTAATTATATTCTCTTAATCTTTTCCTAAAATGAAATATGTGGTGAAATTACTAAATAACTTAGAAAGGATGTTCTAGGTTTTGATGTGTCCTTTGGTTTTGGAGTACCGGGGGCAAGACATCCAGAAAGAGTTCCTGCTGTCCTATTTACAAAATTTAATTAAATTGGTACTTGGGTCCTGATCACTTTTTACTTTTCTAAATATTCTTATTTGCAAATGAATAATTCTGGCATTACAGAGATAGTAAAATTTTGTCTATAGAAGTCTGGTTTTTGGGTTTTTTTGGTCAGAATAATTTCTTCATTTTGAATATGAAGTGCTTTTTAGAAAACTAGGAAGTTTTCACAGCCCCAGACATCACAAAGATTTAAGAGATGATGTTAATTTTCTAAACATCCACCATTAATTTTCTAAACATCCATTCTAAACTTTACGTTTACCTTGTCTTGCCCCATGCCCTGCCATAAAAGAAAGATGCATGCAGTGTTACTTCCAAAGGAAGAAATATTTTTCCCTTATCTTTCCAAGTAAAAGCACCCCCTGAGATATTTTAAAGGAGATTACAGTCTGCACCACTGCAGACTTGAAATGCAGTTAACAAATGGCATGCTATCTGTTACAGGGGAGCTGGCTGTACATGCTCTATCATTTGAGCCTCAAGCAAGTGGATCACTTTCATGGACTAGCTCCATGAATATACTCAGATCACAGGAATAAATAACTAAAAATGTAAGAGACGCAAAATTACACCTGGTGTTTTTCACTACAACCAATATTGGAGATAAGAGGTAAAATAAAAGCATAATACACAGACTTCCCTTGCATCCTCAGTATTTGTTGAAAAAGCTCAAGGGGATATAATTTTTTGGTTTGTTTTTCAATACTCAAAGCAGAAGATGGAGAGGGTGGTAAATTCTGTTAGTCCATTGTCATTAACTACTAATGATGGTGATTTAAGAAAGGGTATTAATTAGATATTCACTCTAAGGCATAAAGAACAGAGGTCAGTGAGTAGCACCCATTGAATGAACCTTTTGAGTAAATTACTACATAGCACCCAGGAAGCTTCATTTATGAATTTCAGTGTTGCTCAATGGGATTTATCCCATAGCCTGAGCAATAACCTGTCGGAAATGATGGAGTGGATTTTGAGATGATTAAAAACAAACAAAAACCCCAACTAAAAAAAAAAAAAAACCAAAACCAAAAAACAACCCAACAAAACAAACAAAAAACCCCACAAAACAAACAAACAAACAAAAAATCTCCAAAAGAGTGAACCAAAAGGAAATCTAAAATGGAATGAATAGGATCTTTAATAGGCAAGAACTTCTATTCCCAGAAGGCTTTAAGGGATAATTTGGGCTAGCTATCATTTTGTCCTAGAACAGTCAGAAAAACCATTCCTGCTTTCTCATCACTACAACTTGAAATTTTAGCTCTCATTTGTACTCTTGGCTGTTTATCAGCATTGTGAAAGTACCACTCACATCCTCTTCCCTCTTCTGAGCCAGCATTCCTGATATGCTCTTTATAGCTCAAATGCCTTTACTGAATCCCAGGCAATCTGAAACCAGCTGAAAAACGCACGTTCATTGCAGGGGGATTTGGATCAGGCACAGCAACAAGAACATTGCAAATTAGGAATGATGTGGAAAAGTGGGTGTCATGGCAGAAATATGTGTGTGGGCGCTTGTGTAAAACCTGTTCACAATATGCTTGTGCTGTTTTTCCAACTATTATTTCTTTTTTAGCTGTTTATTTTAAAAGAATGCACTTAAAAGTTTTAATATTGATTTGATGCAGATTTTCATAAAATAGTAAACAGGGAGAATCTGTATAAAGATGTTTTCCCTTTTTTCTGCAAAAGCAGAGAATTTGAAGGCAAGGAACAATTTGACTGAAGTACTCTTGAGAGACTCACAGGGATATCTTACTTTTGAAAGAACAGCTGAAGTGCAGCACTGACCTTGTATCATTTGAGAAAGACATATGCTGAACTGCTCAGTGCATGCTGGTGAGTGATTATTTACACAATAAACAAGACTTGACCAAACAAATCTCTCCTCACGTCACCAATATACTTTGGCTGCACTTTTCCAGATTCATCCTAAAATCCCCCCTCCCCACACCTTCTGTTTTCTCTTTTTTTCTGCAAGGACTTCCAAATCCCTCAGTGTGCGCCGACAGCGCCAGGCACTCATTACTGGGAGACTCGCTGTCAAGACAATGAAACTATGCAGGGCAGGATTGCATTGTCACTATCTTCTTCAGAGTCTGCCTCCAATATGGGAAAAGTTCTTAAAACAGCTTTTACCATGGCTTCTCTCGTGTCATTGTGACCTTTTGTTTTTGTGCAACTGGAACTTCATTAGTTTGTTGCCGCATGCACAATTTCCAACGGCTGCTTTGAAGACGTGGTAATTATAGTAATAATTTCCAACTCATTTACTAGTCATTGACTATTTTCTTGCAAGGCAAAAGTGGAAATAAGATCTTGCCCAAACCACTCCTCATTGAACAGTAATGCCTTAAATCAAATCTCTATCTGGAAATTTCTTTCACCAGTAAATTTTGCCAGAAGCCATCATTTTTCCAAGGTCTGTGCTTGTAACTGCATAATGCAAACACTAATACTCTAGATCATTTCACACATTAGTGAAAGGGGAAGCATTTACCCATCAGAGGAAGAAAAAAAATCTATTAGATAGAACACTTCATTTACTGAAAGCTAAATAAGCTGTTATTCTGTGCAAGTTTGCAGTTACTGTGCTTTTCCTTTAAGCTTGTGAACAAGCCTTTGGGCTGCACTGCTTATTTGGTCATCATAACCATCAGTAGCTTCACTGTAGAAGCTCCAACAAGAACTCCCTGTTTTGGGGCTTGATTCTGCAAGGAGCTGAGTACCACCTGGAAAGTATTTTATGTTCACAGTTTCTGACTAAAGCAGTTTGAACCAACCTAGGCCTTTGGCCAAGATTTATCATGAGAAATATAGGTATCTTTTCAAAAGGAGCCAAAGAGAGTCATGTGTGGACATAATTGGTAAATGCAGTGCTGTCCATTTGCACATGCAAATTTGCTAACATAAATACAGACTGGCATGTGTATTCATTAGTTTATGGGCTCTGTCTTAGTACCTGCTTGAATTTAGCCCTTGGCGTTATTAGTTGCTCTGATTGAATGCTCTGTTTGCACTACATACTTTTGCTTACATAGCAAAAGATCTGAGTTCTGGTTCAGTTCTGGTGATGTATTACATGAAGCATGCACTTTGAAGCCTGATTGAAGCCTGCTCAGCTGAGCAATGCACAAAGGAGAAACCCCTTTCTCCTAGCTGATCCATGGGAAAATAATAATTTGTCAGCCGCCATTCCCTTCTGCTGTTGTGTGGGACTGTGAATGAAAAGTCAATCTCTGTGTTTCCTGTGGCCACCTCTTTTGCAGATGATTGGTGTCTCAAGCTGCAGAACAGCTGAGCTTCAGCATTAGCTGATGCTCCACAGTGATTTGCTTGAAAAGCTGAATGCAGTGGCATACCAGCTATTGAGCAAATTTTTCCCCATATTTGTTCTCTTTGTTTCCTGCATTTGCTCAGATGGGAGCAGTTGTCTTAATGGGATGGAGAAAGTTGCCCATGAGATGGTGTTTAGGCTTTACCACCAAAGGTGACCACTTTGGGAGCAATTCTAATGGTGGCAAGCCTGTTGTAGCAACTGGGAAGATTCCCCCTCCAGCTGTGATGATCCAACAGTGCTTTTGCATTGGGTGTTGGGTAATTCCAGTTCATGAAAGGTTGTCATGATTAATAGAGCAAGTACTCTGAGCAGTGATGGAGGAAGAGGAGCAATAGGTTTGGAGTGTCTCCAGCAAGAGCCCACTGCAGCCATGACTTTGACACTGTGCAGGCCCTGCACTTAGTAGAATACAACATTTATTTAGGCACCCTCTCAAATGAAAGGGAAATGCTTAGTGAGGCAGATCATATATTACACATTTCAGTGACAGCTCATTCGTCACAGATCTGGTAACTGAGCAAATGGTACATCTCTCTTTGGAAATGAAAGTTATTTTAGTTATTTAAAAAATAATTTTTTTTTTACTAATGCATAAATGAATCTCCAACATTTTTAAGTGTGATTACTGGCTTGAGTGCAATTTTTTTTTTAAATTGAAAACACAACTCATATTAAATAAAGGAATTTATAACACTTCCTGGTTTAACTGTGCCAGTAGCTTTTAAAATACTGTTATCTTTTTTGAAATTTAGAAGTTTTTACTTTTTGATCATTAGAGAGGGTTGCAGAGGGCTTTATTAACTGAAAGCCAACATTGAGTTTTATCTAGAATTTAGGAGAGGATTATAACCAATTTATTTCGAGTGATTGGTTATTGTTTGTGAGCAGAGGACAAAGAAGCATGAAAGACTGAGGAGGTGATTCTGCCCCTCTATTCAACCCTGGTGAGGCCTCACCCATAGTCCTTTGTTCACTTCTGCTCTCTCCAGTGGAAGAGAGACGTGGAGCTCCTGGAGAAGGTCCAGTGGAGGGCAAGGTCCAGATTAAGGGACTGGGGCATCTCTCTTAGGAGGAAAGGCTGAGAGAGCTGGGTCTGGTCAGCTTTGAGAAGAGACAACTGAGAGGAAACCTCATCAATATCTTTTGGTATCTGGAGGAAGGTGTCAGAGGATGGAGCCAGGCTCTGCACAGTGCTGATGAGTGATAGGACACGAGGCAACGGGCAGAAACTGATGCACAAGAAGTTCCACCTGAATATGAGGAAGAATTTCCTCACTGTGCAGTAACTGAACACTGGAACAGGTTGTCCAGAGGGGTAGTGGAGTCTCCCTCACTGGAGACATTCAAGAACCATCTGGAGAAAATCCTGAGTCCTGTGCTCTGGGATGACCCTGCTTGAGCAGGGGAGGTTTAACCAGAATACCCACTCTGGTCCCTTCCAACCTTGCCAATTCTGTGATTCTGTGAAAAAAGTTTGAAAATTATAACCTCTTGTCTGAAAAATGCCATGAATTTTCTGATTTTATAAAATGTAAACCTTTACATTTTATAAAATTGTTAATTTTACTGAATCAGATTTCTTTCTATTTCAGGTACAATTCTGTTTGTTTTCTTTCTCTGTGGCTGTCCACTCATTTTTGGGACTTAAAAGCTGGGAGGAAAGCCAGGTAGTCCTTTTCTCTCTCTTCAAAAGGGAGTTGACATTAGCACAGTGTGTGATGGCACAGTTGGACCCATGTGGGTGCAGAGTAAAGCCTTCTTTTGGTGAAGTACAGTTCAAAGTTGCTTAGACCCAGCTTCTGTGGATGATGCTGGTGATTTTTCCCCAGGCACAGATCTGAAAAGGTGACATCTTTACCTCTGTGGATGGGTCAGTGCAGAGGTGGTGGAAGAACAACGTTTGTGGGAGAAGGAGAGGAAGTTGGGTTTGTGCATGGTTGGCGCAGCACCCACCATCCCTGTGACTGTGGGGCTTCACAGGAGAACAAAGAAATCCTATTTAGTTTCTGTCAGACCAGTTTTAAAAACCTGCTATTTAAAATTTTAGCCATATCTATATATATTGATAAAGGGAGAGGGGGAAGGTGTTCTTTATCTAGCATAATTTCATGGGAACGTGTTTGCAGATCTGATCCGAGGTGTGTATGTGAATACACTCCCTTCTTTGTTGTCACAAAATAGTTTTCTCTGGTGGGAATTCATCCATATTAAATCACATCATGAGTGTGCAGTTGTTTGGATTCTCAAGGCAGTAAGTTGTCAATTGCTTTGAGTGTTGTCCCTTGGGAATGCCAAATGTGGTGCTTGTAGCCTCATTTCTCCAAAGAACAGAGACGCAATCATGGACAGAATATTAAATGATTTTTTTTTCCCCTGTGTAAAAAATTGTTATGCTTTATTTTCCTTCCATATAGATAATTTCATTGCTGTCTTGGAAAACAAGTCTGTTTAGATGGTTAAAATATCAGTAATCACATAAATAACTTCCAACCTGTAGTAAAATTCTGGCCCAGCTGTACCAAGCTGTGTGATTTGACAAGGAACTGATTTCAGTTGGCTAAAAAAAGAAGCCAGGTGAAATTACTGAATGCTGACATTTAAGTAGGAGTAATAAATCAAACTGGTGGGTGGGGGAAAGGAATGTTCCTGTCATCAGAAAGAGGCCTGTTTTTTCATGTGAAAGTGAAATGCATTTGCAAAGGCTGGCTTGTTTACACTCCATACCATTGCATATTAAAAAAATTACTCAATAAACAAAAAAAAAAAGTATAATTACAGCCTGTTAGATAAGTTCAGTAGTTTACCAGTGGCACAAGTATCAAATTCATTAGAAGCACAACTTAAAATATTTAACATGGTAATTGCCTTTTTTTTTTTCGTTCTGGTAATCTGTACACTTGTATTCCTGCCACAGCTCTCTTTTGGTAAGAGCTTTCATTGAAAACTGAATTGATCAGTTTCAAAACTAGTCATTAACTGGCAGATATGCCTAGGTCAAAATTAATTTCATCTGTGTTTGTTTCTGGTATGAGAGGAAGCACAGTCAGTGTGGTGAGATGTCTCTGCAGGAAACCTGCACAGGTTTAGGCGAGAGGGAAGTGAGGGGTAAAAAGCTGTAATGACTTCAACATGGGTAGCACAGCTCCAGCTTTTCATAGTGGCTAACAAGTGAATTTACTTTGTGGAACACAAATTATTTTTTACTTTTGGAAGATTTTGTTAATCATGTTTCTGTTTGTGTCCCACCCTGCTGCTTACCTGGGAGGTCTTTGTTCAGTTCTTTATTACTGGGCTAGGAATCACTCCTGTAAACCTGTAATGATTCTCCAATTTGTCCTTGGGGAATTAACTCTGTCACAGTCAGAGGGAACTTCTTTTCCTGAACAGATAAATTCTTTGTTGGACCTATGTAGTGCAGTATGTACCTCTTGATATTTTCCTCTCACAATTCCTCCCTCTCATGCCCTAGAACCTGCAGTTAGGAATAAATGCTTTCCATCGTCTGGTGTAGTTAAGTGCCATCTTAATTTTAGGCTTTTAGGCTGAATATTCAAACCAAACTTATAGGAGTGAATATAGGAATATTATATAGTGAATATTGTGTCTATAGGAGTGAATAAGGAATTCTCTTTCAAAAGACATTCACAGAAAACTATTAGCAATAATAAAAAGATCCATGGGAGATTATTTGAACTCGGATATGAATTCCTTGAAATCACTGAAATTTTCAGCATGACCGAAATTTTCTTCATGTTTCAAGTGATGGATCTTTGAAGTATGTTCACAGTGTGTTAACTTTACCAAACTTTAGTGTAATCTTGATGTGATTGCCCCTAGGTGAATTCATCAAATGTCATATATGAGGTGTCTCATTTCCAAACTGGGTTTGTATGGCTTTTATAGGAATAATGAACTATCTTAATATAAGCTATGTAAAAATTCCAGTTACTTTATTTGTGGCTGTTTTTTGCTGGATTTCATAGGAGTACTCCTGTGCTAGCTGACCCAGTACAGTTCAACTGCTGGCTCACAAGAAGATTTTTTTTAGCTCATTGCTTTTCTCATGAAGGAATTGTTGTCATTGAATCTGTATGATAGGAGATAACAACTGGAAATATACCTGCAACCTTGCTTGTGACATTTCAAGGACTGATATGAATCATGCTAATATTAAGTCATGATTATTTTTGCACAGGGATGAATGTATGTCAGCACATAGATGCATTATATATATATATATATAAAAACTTGTGGAAGAGTCAAGTGACAAATGGGCCTCGAGATTACTAGAAAATATAGCTGAATGCCACTAGCTAGAATTACAATCTGATGTTACATCCACCTGGTGCTCCAAGGGACTCCTGAAATTAAAATTTAGACTATTTCCCTTCATGTGGCAGTGGTGTGTGTGCGTGCTGCAGTTCATAGACTGATAATAGTGTATAGGGTGATATTTTAAAATCATTTTAATGAGTTATGTGGGTCTTACATGGATTATAATACTTATGATAATTATAGAAATGAGAGAAAGATAAAAGGAAAATGTCTATTTTACAGAAAGCTGCCAATCTGCTCTCCTAGAAATGATATGGGAATATAATATGTGCAGTATAATAACACTCTTCCTTGATAAGTAACAGATGAGATATTATAGTGTTGCAATTGTGGTGAAAGCCGTTTCAATGGCACCCTTTGTTTGACACTAATGAATGTAGATCCTCTGGGTTGGACTGCTTTACCAGATTTTCATCTAAGACAAAGCAGGGAAGAACTGCTCACAGGACTCCCCAGACCTGTTCCAGGTCCTGGCTCTGAACTTCGTCTAGATCTGATAGAGATCTGGAATTTGTTAATGTGCACAGAAAACCATAACAAAACATGGTGATTGATGTATTCTGTTCCATAAACAGATCTTCCTCTGAGCAATTAAAAGAATCTCATTGCACTACACCTTCTTCAAATTCTCTTTAGAGTGTCTAAGTTAACTTGATGTACAGATAGCACAAGTGGAAATAAATATATTAAAGTTGCCTAATATTTATAATAGTCTGTCTTCACTTGTTTATAATATTGCCGAAATGTTGTAATTTTCAGTTAATATTTTCTGCTTCAGGCTTAATTATTTTGGAAAATGTTCAACAAAAATGGTTCAGTCCTTGCTGAGAAGGTACCAAGAGGGGCTAGTTTACCTAGGTTTAAATATATGCAGATAATGTATTGAAGAGTTCTAGTAACTTTGAGCTTTTACAGGCATGAGAAAGTCAGAATTTGGTGGTCATTAATGTCTTTTGTCATTCTGTGAGAAAACCAGTGAGTTTTTGTTCAAATTGTAAGCTTAAAATTTTACATATGTACATATCCTATTGAGTTTTGATAGAATTCAGCAGCATTGTGGGATCCATTCACATTAAACATATCCCAGTCCCTATATTTCTCCAATCTGCTAACCAGAGTGTGTACTTCATTACCATAATTTATATTCTAGTCCAGGACTCTAAGAGGCAATCAGGATTTTTCACTCCTTTTTCCTCTTCCCTAGCTGCTCAGCTTCACTGTAATACAAGTCACAAAGATATAGATTTTGCTCTTAGTGGAACGACCCATTTCATATTACCAGTTTTTTACCATTATAATGTCATGTCCTAACTTGACTGGGCATATTTATTTACAAGGTTACTGCATATGAAGCTGAATTCCAGCCTGAATTACACTTGTTTACCCCTGAACTTTACATATGCAACCAACCTGTACCCATAACTTTTTCACACAGTGATTTACATGGATAAATATGTGTTGCTTAATGATATTTTGACTCATTGCAGCCCTTGAACAACCATGTTCAAGGTGCATGACTGAAGTTTGTGGTAATTGTACCATCTGGTAATCTGAATTCATAGGCAAGAGCATGCCTGGAGCATTGAAGAATAAATTTTCTCTCTGAGGTTTAAATAGTTTATATAGAGCAGCAATAACACAAACTTTCTACCCCAAGTCTTCTCTACATCCCATCTAGGCCTGGGAATTGGGAACATGTTTTACTAGTTAGCTACTACTGATTTCTGTGTGTTTTCCAACCCACAGCGAGGTTTTAATTTTAATTTAAGGAGAGAGAGAGGGGAAAGTTTCATGGTTATATAGCTTTTTCCTGACACGTGCATGAGGATAAGGGGCAACTAGGAAGCCACAAATATTCTAAAAGCACAAATTAGTGATCCAATTTCCTGTGACTACTCTTCAGTGTGCTGCTTAGCAAGTTTCATGTAACAACTCTCCTCATGGCAATGTTGGTTCCATTGTGCCAGCAGACTTTGAAAAAAGTATGAAGCAGTCTAAATTTCAGCTGAATACACAACTCTAAGAAAAAAGAAAAAAAAATCCATTTGTTTTCTTTCTTAATGGCCAGCCATTAGTGATTCTGAAAATAGAATCCATTTCGAAAGCAGTTTAAGCACTACCTTCATCAATCTTTATTATTTATTGGTTGACACAGATGACAGATCTGAGCTACTTTATAGTTGAAGGTGTGGCTGATGGTTTGTGTGCCCTTCTTGACCTTGTCAAGGGCAAATGTAGTTTAAAGTTGTTTATAAACTATAAATCTCATGGTAAAGAATGATGTGTGCAGTGTACTTCTTCAATGATTAAAAGTATATTGTGTAAACAGGATGCTGCAGTGGGGAAGCCCCTGAAGAGTGTGATTCTGCTCAGACTACTATGCACAGTCACAGTACAAGCAGATCATTAAAAAAAGGTTTCTGTGGCTACACCTGGTGATTGTGGCAACAATTTTGCGGGTATTAGCTGCATGTAGCAATGAAGTTACTACAAGATGTTGATTTTTAGTTTTAAAGAAGTTAGGTTAAAACCAAGTTCCGTTAACATTTCAAGAGAACTGCTCATGACGACCAAAAAAGACTGCTCTGTTCCTCGCCTCCTGAGAATTTAGAGGTGTATGGTAAGAGCAGGCTGCAATGGCTCGGGTGCTCAGTTTCAAGTTGGATGCCTATGGCTGTTAGACATTTGCCCTTTAATTATACTCATTCCAAGCCCTGCCTTGCCTCTGGACAGGTTCATTCATTCTGTAACACTTCTCCACAATTTTTTGCACATATTATAATATTTGAATGAAATTGGTGTATAAATATAAAGGCTGTGGCATTAGCTGCTACCCTCTGCTTAACTTAGACAAGGCAGAACAGGATTTGGGCATTTGAGATAATTATTTGAAATGCTTTTTCCAAAGCAAAGAGTAGGAATCTCAAGGCTTGCAATTCTAAGAAAAACAAGCTGCACACAAGACTTAATGGACTTGCTACGGCATGCAGATAAATCTGTTCTTTTATTCATGATTCACAAGCTTATACAAATTCCTGTGAAGATATTAGAAAGTTTTGATCCTAGAGAGCTTAAAATGATTGCGAAGTGGTATGCAACTGTACAGTTTTGTCACTCTAAAATTACCATGATTGAGTGGTGAAAAAAAATTGCATATTTGGTGGTGTGATAAAATAGAAACAAAAATGACTGCCTGCTGATGGTGGTTTTGTAAGATCACGTTTCATCACAGGATAATAGAGAATTTGCTTCTCTACTTCCTGCATGAGGCTCCAAGTCCTCTTCTTGTGCAAGATTTTTCTAATAATGTTTTTTGAATGGCATAATATAATCCTGTACAGTTCCTCCCCTCTCCACCCTATTGTCAGTTATTCATTAGGTTTTACAACAAATAGATGATAAAAACTCATGAAATTCTGGGATTGAGGAAACTGAGGGTGATTTAATGCCCCACTACTTTATTTATTTAATTGCAAAGCTAGAACTAAATGACAGAGACTGGTACACAGTTCCTAGTTCAAGGCTTAAGTTTGTTTGCATATTTTGAGTATTTCTCTAGTACATAGATCTTGAACTACAAAATCAGGATGTGAGTCTGCATTTCCTTAGATGAGTAAAGAGTTGGGATTTAGACTTCAAACCTTCCCATATTAAACCTTCCCATATCAAACCTTCCCTTCCACATGTGGTTTTTAGTAATTTCTGGAATATTTAGATAGAAATAGTTTAATTTCAAATCTCCCATTGAGTTGTGTTTCTAGTCCTCTGGATGAGTTTACAAAGGGCATCTCAAAGGCAAAGTTATATTTTATTAGTTGCAGAGATTCTTATCAAAAGTATATTGGACATCTTGCTATGATGCAGTTCTAGACATGCTTCCCTCTAACAAGCAGAGGTGAATGCCCTAAGCAAGGTTTGTACCAATTTTGCTCTGTAAATATAAGCTTTAAAAGACAGACCAGCTGTGAGAGCTGATCTGACCCTGTACGTAAGGGTTTCTTTTTCAAAATTGGAGAGCAGGACCCCTTCTACTTTCACACAAGCAATGCTTTCCATGCAGTATTTTCAACCAACTTAGAAAAAGACAGTAGTGGTATGTGAAAATGAAAAACTAACTGGACACTGAGTGTGTTTCTGCATGAGTAGGGGCTCTACTGGAATTCCTTTAAGCTGATTAAATGAATAGCTCCTCTTTTTGGGGTGTTTCCTTCTCCTTTCCATCAAGAAACAGGAAGAAAACTTTCCTATTGCACATAGTAGCTTTATTTAGGTCTTGCCAGTTTTGCTTATCAACCTGTCAGAATCCAGATTGTCTTCAGTAAGTCAGTAATAACAATGGTTAAGAAGACAAAGGGAGAGGGATCCTTGGAGTCTATGATTGGAATTTAGTGCAATATCACACAAGGGGAGTAGAAAGGAGCAAGAAGTGATGGAGGAAATATATGGAAAATTATAGAGAGGCCAAACAATGCTAATTTTCTTTGGGAAGGGGCAGGGAAGGGGAGGCATCTGATCCCCTGTGCTTCATTTGAAAATTAACAGTTTAGTATAAAATTGTTAATGCTCCAGGTCTTATTTGATTGCTATGAATATTTTGAACTCTGTGTTTCGTATACACATAAGTTATCTAGCTTATGGGACAGTTTGGAGTTTTGTTTGGGTGTTTAATTCAACTTATGAACTAAATATTAGAGAACCAGAGTTAGGCTCAAGCCAAAAACAACACCTTAGACCAAATTTTAATCCATAGCAAAAGCTTTCTCATTGTCTCAGCTTAGCATTTTGAGCTATTTTCAGCTAAACCAGAACTGTATGATCAAGCAGCATGGGTTTTTTATAATATATGGTGGGCAGCAGTGTCTGGTTCCACACTAGGATTTTGCAACTTGGACATATTTTGAAGCCAAGATATGATTTTTCTTTTCATCCCAAAAACTCCCACAGTCCAAAAGAAGTGCATTGACTGGTACAGATACTGTATCCCATTCACTATGGATGAGGACATTAGAATGTGCCCCTCACTGAGCAGCAGCATCTTTGCAGGTACACGACAGAAATCACCTTAACCAAGTAAATTTATTTCATCAAGCTCTTAGGTGCTGCACTTCTGAACTTTAAGGAGCAAGAATGGAGATGAAAAGTGGAAAACCCACAAGAGGATATAATTGATCTCCTTATAGCTCAACTGATCCAAAACATATTTTTGCAGATGCATATTCCAAGAACCACCCACACAGTCACTGATCTGAGCAGACTAAGCAGCAGTAAATGGTTATGCTTTTTCCTTTAGTATTTCTTGATGGTTAGCAGAGTTGCCAGTCTGCTAAAGAACAGTTCTTTTATAACCACCCTAAAATTGCCAAAATGTTATATAAATTGATGAGTGAATAATATATTATACTCTAAGGAAATGTTACAAATCTTCCTAGGTAGCTGTCGGTTTTCCCTTATTCCGGTTCTATTTAATAGTTACTTGCCCAAATGTTTTTTGGTTTTGGTTATAAGATACATTTGGTTATAAGATACATATATAAATATGTATCCCAATTGCTCTGGGTGTATTATCAAGATATGCAGGATCTATTCTTTATTTGCATGTAGCTGTGGTAAAATAATGCTGCTATTAGAAAGGAAAGTAGCAATGTAAGTTCTAAAAAATTTAGACAGTGCTTTATAGGCTGTATATAAATGTACTTCTTAGGCTAATTTTACAGATGATATACCTGCAGCATAAATTTTAAGTGGTTTGGCTGAGATGACAAAAACACACTATTTGAAATGCTGACTGTTCTATCTATAATTAAGTTTGGTCTCTTCTAGCTGAGATATCTTAAACATAATTGGGAGTCTATGTGGCAAACTTTTCATTGCTGTAGAGCAATACAGCTGGTGGAGAATCCCATGATGAACCTGAGCAGCCTCTGGCCCACTGATTTTTCAATAATATTTCTGTCAGATTGAGAAGATGGGCCTCATAAGGATGTATGGAGAGGAAGTGGCTGGGATTTTTGTTTGGCCTTGTTGCTTTTCAATTAAGAAAATAATCGGACGTTACATGAGGAGATTTTGCTGAAGATTCAACCCATTGAATCACTGGAAACTTTTCAAATGTCTAATTGTCTAGCAACAGTAGAGCTGATAGTACAGTATGGTGGCACTGTACCTTCAAAAAACCCACTTACTTTGCTTGTTGAAGGTAACTAGAATATCCCTCACCACTCACAAGGATTTTTAACCTAATAGAAAATGCATGATTTTATCTGATCGAGATAGTATTTTAGATTCTAAGCTTAGAAAACTGCAGTGATGACAGTGGGTTCAAGTTAATAAAAGTCTCAAAGTACTTTGCACTGCTTATATCTTAAATAATGGCTTATTCCTGTCTCAAATAATGTGCATTCAGATCATCAGACTCATATCATGTTCAGTGGTCTAAAGCTGGATGTGCGAATTTCTCTCAAGCTATTTTACCAAATAGTGATGAATTCCTAGATGAGTATGAAAGGTGCAGTTGACTCTGTTCTTCTCCTTGTATTCTTTCAGTCTTAAATGTACTCTTTGTATATTGTACTATTTACTGAGCTACATATTACTTAAAAGTAGAAAACTTCTGGAGCTGGTAAGAGCTCAGTCTTCACTCAGTAAATTCGCTCAAATACACAATTTATGTCCCTTTAAAACAACACCTCCAGGTTCAATGCTTTCAGCCTCTCCTCAGAGGGCCAGTGGTGCAGCCCCCTCCGTGGGGGTGGCCTCCAGTGGGATTATTCCCATTTATCAACATCTGTCCTGCACTGGGGACCACAGCTGGGGGCTGTCATGTGATGTGGTGACACTGACCTGTCACATGCGCCACCCTTTGCTCATCTGCCAGAGCAGTTTCAGCCATTGTCCCCTGTGTCTCCATCAGTCACTGCTACCAAAGCAGCTCTGACCAGAACGAGAATGTTGAGGTCATATGCACAGAGCCAAACAGAATCTGTTGTTATGGTAGGTAGAAACTGGAGACTCCAATTTTCCACAAGAAGCCTTGTGTTAGGAGTCATACAGCACTACAGATTCCAAGAGTTCTTTGATGTGACTGAGGTCTGTCCAGAAATTCCAGCAAAACCCTTTCTTGGGGGGTTTACTATACGAGATATTAAAAAATATGCTGATTGTGCTTATTTTGCAGAAGAGAAATTTTCTCTTAAACTTTCTCATTAAAGAGGTAGAAGAGGATTAAAATATTCACTCCAAGCCAACCACTGATACTTTTTGACCTCTAACTATAATAAACAGGAAAAATGTTTGCTTATAATAAAAATGCTTTGATTATTAGCATAAAAAATACACTAAGCCCATTGGGTATTTTAAAAAATATGGCAAAACAGCCAAGGTCATAATAAAAATTAGTTGCTACCATATGTGAAATAATTGTACAGCAGTCTTAGTATGTGTGTCTGTGTATTACCATTGTTTCACTGTATGGAAACATCCACTTTTGATTCTAATTCAGGTATTTACACATGCATGCTGTAACAGAATAGGTCTCCTTTGGGTGTTGTGAAATAGGGTGTCTTGACAGCTTCAAGATCAGCCTGCCATGAGAGCAAAAAATATTGGAAATGCCTGTGGTCCAAAGGCTGTATAAATAGCTGAAAGGCCATGTTGAAACTGGAATTACAGAATGGGGAAATTTCAATTAAGTTGAAATTTAATGAAATTAAATTAAATCTTTAGTAAGAATAAAAGAGCTGTAGGGGTGGAGGAATCTTGAAGAAAAACTCATTAGTTGTGAGCTGGGTGTTGCATAAGACAGACTTATTTTACAAAGAAACCTGATCTGGTTTCTATAGACCGTGTATATAATATAGAGAAGTAGAGGTAATTATTCCTAATTTTAGTCAGTGGTATTGGTAATCCCAAGTAATCAGTGAATCCTGAAACTGAATTCAGGAAAATTTTTCTAAAAAAAACCCAAACAAAATCCCACCCTTACTCCCAAAATGGAGGTGAAGGAAAGGTGATTTATTTTAATTTTGTTGCTTTTCAAGACCTTAGGAGACATTGTTAGTCTTTTCTCCAGGAGCATGAGGCCTTCATGCCTCCCTTGTGAAATTCCCATATTGTCTCACAACTGCATTTAGGTAAAAAAAACCAAAAACCAAACCATATTTGAATTATATGAAAAAAAATCACAAATTAATAGCAATAACAGTTTTCTATTTGTTTTCAAGTTTTTAATTATTGATTAAGGGTAAGTGTTCTACAAAATTTCATGATCTATATCTTTGAAAAATATCAGTGGGTCTGGTGTTGCATTGTAACAAGACTTGGACCTTCACAGAGCTGTAAGTACTGCTTCCTTCAGTTCTAATCTCTTTGTGGTAGCTGCTTTATATCAAGGGGCTATATCTTTCTGGTTTGTGTTTTAAATTGGGAGATTTTGAGAGATAATTTCATAATTAGGCAGGATTAAATCACAGATATGCTTTGAGGAACACTATTAATTTGGTAAACTATTTTTTCATATTGAGGGAACAATAAGCAAAATTATGCATAGTAAAGCAGGCAAATCAAAAACTAGAAATATATTTTGCAATGCTACTTCTATATTTCATATTTTCTGTGGTGAGAGAATCAAAATATTTGGGAATAAAAGGGAAATATCTCTGGCTATTATTGTTTACATTTGTACTGGAACACCCATTTTTTTGTTTGTGTTCAATATTAAGAAGTTTTTTTCAAGTAATTATTCAATAAGAAATAATATTTGTATACATTATATGCTTAGTCATTTCCACTGGTATTTTCGCACTTTTGTGACATATATTAAGTAAATTAAAATATCTCCCTTTTCTCTGTAATGAGACCAAGTGTGTGGGAGATTAATCCATTAAATTAAGGTGTCAGCCTTCCTCAAAATGAAACATTCTAGACAATGAAATTACTCCCTATGAAATAATCTAATGCTTTATCCTTTGTAGTAAATAAATAAATGACTAAATAAAATAAATCCAAGCAGTAGCAAAAATAATAGTAAAAAAAAAGGTTAACTGTGTCTGAAAATTATTTAGTGTTGGAAACAGGACTTTCAGCGGGACAATGAAAAACTTCCCACCAGACCATACAAAAATCCTGGGAATCTCTTTTTAATATCGAAAGGCTCTGTCATCCCAGTGAATTCTTTGTGTCTCCCTTAAAGTCTTCACTGGGCACCCTCAGATGAAAACATTGCAGCCGGTGCTGCAGGCTGGTCTCAGGCAGACTTTTCTAATGTGATGTGCCAGAATCTTAGAGCAGAGTAGAACCCATTTTTCCTTCCCCCCCCCACCGTGCTGGCAGGCTAATCAGTCACTCAGATATCCCCACAACGTGCCCTGCATGCCAGCAAAGCTTTGGAAACTTAGAATCTAATTGCTCTCTTCTTATGTCTGCCACTGAAAATGAACCCATGGCTCTGGATAGCATTTATTTCCAGCCCAGTGCAGTGGACACAAGGCTTGTATTAGTGGTTCAAAGCTTTGGAAAATACCTAGGAAGCTGTTATTTTCTAGAGTTACTAAATATTCTTGCATTAGCCTCTTGTTCCATGGACTTTTCCAAGAATTAAAGAAAAAAAAAAGTCAGTTTTGTAGCTGAGTAGAAATGCTTTAATTTGGAAGGTCATTCATGTAGTTTTTAGAAAATTATTCCAATTCACAAAAAAAAAAAACAAAACTCTGAAGATGAGCTCTATTGAATCAAGATACCTCTGAGTGTGTGAAGCTCAGAATTGTTCCCAGCCCTGCTTTTACTGTATGGATATACACTGGATAGTAGTAACTGTAAAATTTTATATACCTATAAAGCCAGATTACTTTTTTTGTGTTGCTTTACTAAATAAGGTCTGTAGTGGAAAGCTGGAGAAGGAAGAGCTTGCTGCGGTCAATTTTTTGTGAACCTTTGGAGGGCCTGCAACTCTGTTAGGGGTCCCCATTGACAGAAACTCTTTATGAAGCTTCTCTTAATTTACTGGAGAATAAGCATAAATGGCAGGATAGGTCAGGCCCTGCTGAATTTTGATGTGGAACAGCTTGGCATTTTAATCAGATACTGTTAAAATTTAAGTTTGCAGATAAAATGCAGTTGTTGCTGAGTAATGTAAGGGCAAAAGAAGAGTCCGCAATGTTTTAAGATTCTCTCATTCCACTCCCTCTTGCCCCAGCTCTAAATAATCTTTCTTTCTTTGCTCAAAGGATCCTGTGCTGGAGACAAGTGTTAGCCTGTTTACCCAGGAGCTTTGCGTTACACCATGGGTTAGAACTGTGAGTTCAGAACTTGGAACTGTGGGTTCTCACTCTTTCTAGATGGGACTTCAAACTTCTGCTCTTGAATTTTTGTGCAGGGAAAACCAGATACCACATGGTTTGTTGCCCTAAACAGCTGCAAAAGAACCACACTAGAAAGCTAAACCTGAAAGAAAAAACCCTGCATTTTACTAATTCAGTGCAATTACCTAGACTTTACTGGAAAAGATAAAATGAGAGGATCATTAAAAAAAAAGGATGAAAAATTGATGGCTCAGGTCCTGTGTTCATTATTAGGCAAAATTTGCCAAAAAAATTATAAGTGGTTTTCTCAGATTAAGTGTTCTACTTGGTGTTTTAACAATTGCAAATCTGCACTGTACATGGGCTTATTATTTTTTTATAAATATCGGCTAAAACGAGCTTGATCACATGCAGCATTTGGATTAAAATCAAATTTGGAATATGTCAGAATATACGGTTTTACTTTGGCCCATTACTAACTTTTATAGTTCCCAAGATACAGTTCAGATTTTCAGAGATTGGAGAGGGAGAAATTAGAAAATCAGTATTAAGGATGATTAATAACAAATGGTTATAATATTCGAATTGTTACAAAGTAGTTAGAATATTGCCACTTGTAAAAACATTTTAAGGTGGATAACATTTTACATCATTAGAAGAATATGTTAAATACAGCTTTGAAGAACATTTCTTAAAAAAAAATTCAGTAATCACCAGTATGACAGGTAAGGTTTAGAAAAAAGTATTCAAGCTTACCAATGCCTGTAAGTTCTTTTAAATAGATATTGTACACTCAGATTCTCAAAAAAAGTAACAGTGATGTTTATAATTTAATTTATGATATAACAAATAATAGTGAGATGCACAATAATTACATGGATATCTAAGATTCCACAAAAATATAGTAAGCAAAGATGTGTATTTATTAATGCTAACTTCTCCAACAGGGGCTGGGAGGAGGGATTTTTTGAGTTTAGTTTGAGAGATTCTTCTTTATTGTGCGCTTCAAGTAAAAACAATCTGGACTCAAGATCAAGGAGCCATATGGTGCTTTTTGTTGTTTTGAGTAAATGGTATTTGGGAAAATAGGAAATTAGGTGGAAAAGATGCTTTGACCACACGAAAGATCCTTGTAGTCAGAAATACAGCAAATAATTTCTAAAAATGTGTATTTTTAAGATGTTGCCAAACACCATCCAAATAGAATTGTTTTGTTATACAAAACTATTAGTTGATCTGAACCCTGATCTGAAGCTTGTGGTTCAAAAGGAGCATGACAGAGGATAATATTATTGTGAAATTGAAATCTCTGAAATAAGAGGGCAGAATAAAAATGAACTGTGTGCTGCTACAGCACAGAACACCTGGGGGATGCTGGGTTGCATCAGCAGCAGATTAAGGCACTATTCCATTCTTCTCAGCACTCATCAGGCCACACCTGGAACCAAAACTCTTCTAATTTAGTCCCCACTGTACAAAAATGTTGTGAGCAGGCTGGAGAGGGTCTTAGAGAAAGGCTAAAAAGTCCGTGACCAGTGACAAGGCCCAAGTGAATGGCCTGAAATTGTGTCAGGGATATCAGAAAAAAGTTCTTTCCTCAGAGGGTGTTTGGGCACTGGAACAGGGTCCCCAGGGAAGTGGTCACAGCACCAAACCTGACAGAGTTCATGAAGTGTTTGACAATACTCTCAGGCACATGGGGTGATCCTTGGGGTGTCCTGTGCAGATCTAAGTGCTGGACTTGCTGATCCTTGCATGTCCTTTCCAGCTCAGAATATTCTATGACTCTGTGAGGATGATGGCCTTAAACATTTCAAACAGCATATTCTTATAGAATCATTTAAATTGGAAAAGACCCTTAACATCAGTGAGTCAAATCAATGGCTGTTAAGTCAGGTATCACCTCAAAGATCAAGCCACCTGAAATAGCCATGGAGTAATAGCTGCAGCTTTAATTTCTGTGGAAGAGGAGAAGACATCTGTTTTTTCACTGTATAGGGAGGAATAAGTACAGGAAATGAATATAAATGGGACAGGCTTTTAGAACTGTTGTTTTTTTGGGTTTTTTTATGTGTGTGTCCCTGGGCAATATCTGCTCATAGGCATTAGTTAATATTTCAAGTGTAAAAAACCACAGCTCATTGCAACATTTTTCTGGCAGTTGACTAAGTTTGTTCAAGTGTGGGAGAAAAGATAGACTTGCTATGGGGTTATTTTCCTGATTGGTCCCTTGCCAAGATTAAACTGTTCAGCTGAGTTTAAATGATAACGAGCTTGCAGCCTGGCTTGTGGTCAGAAACATTTAAGTGGAACAGTGCAGGGCAAATGACTGCTGTGGTAGAGACAAAGCCATGTCCCGCAATGTGCTGTGAACCCAGTGGCATCCAGCTGGATCCATCCAGGTTGCATTTTTAGGAAGGTGAAAGGTTACACAGGCTGCAATGGGGAAGGCTTTCAGCAGAGTACTGCTGCTGGAGGGAGGGAGGGGGCATGAAGTAATCCTTTAAAGCAAACAGAGTTGGTTAAATAATGCCATGAAACTTCCAGTTCTCAACAATGATCAGAGATCAAGCTGTGTTTGTATATACAGGGTTGAAGGTTAACCAGTAACTAAAGTCTTCCCTGATTGCCAGAGGTTTACATTTTCTCTGTCACTGATGTTTGCCAAGTGGGATTTTGTGAGATTAGAAATAATACAGCTGGGCAAACGGGTATATTATAGGGCTTACCCAAACAGAGCTGAGAGGGGGACCACGGTGACACAACACACATGGTGGCTTCAGACCACTCCAAGAGGCCTGATGGCTCCTGTCACAAGCAAGGGCTGAATGCAGAAAATTTTAAAGTAGCTGAAAGACCACACTTCCCTCTCATTTCATGTTTCAAAGAACTTGCAATAGTACATAAAAATACTGCAACTAAAAGAAGTTACAAAGGGATGTTTTCTTTTTGTTTTCTCAGTGTACTCTCCTTGTGGTTTGACAGCCTTTTGCCCATAGCTGATTTCACTCTTTGAAGTCTTTTGTTCTCACATCAATTGTTGAAAAGCTTCTGCTAGTCAAAAAGCAATATAAATAACTTCTCTTGGTAAACAGTAGTAACAGTAATAATAATAAGCAGCAAATGATATGTAATTAAAATGGTTTTGTCTAGTAATTTTCAAATAACTGAAATGTGCAAGATTAATTCCCTTAAGGAGATTCTTTCAATTGGCTCTTTGTTCTTTTCTTTTCTTTCAGTCAAGCAGAACTGGCTAATTTATCTCCATTCTTTATGCTCCTGCTATTTTTCTTTGGGCTCTAATGAGAGCTTATAAAAGTTTATTGATTAGATATGTGATCTTGTTGCCAATTCATTTGGCTGTTGAACCTCTTGGCCCATTGTTGCTTACAGGAAAAATTATTTACATTAATCTAAATTCTGCTGAGATAGAAGTTAGTTCTGATACTAATAAATGATCTGGCAACAAAGAGCAAAAAAAGAGTATTGAGATGTATAAGTCTGTTTCCTATTCTAGCATATCTGTGCATGCAGCACCCAGAGCAAGGTGGCTCCAGTTACCCATGGAGCTGCAGGGATGCTCTGGGACCACAGCTAGGAACAGTAAGGTTTTGTGCAAAGGGGAGAACTTTGGTAATAATTTCTTACTCAAACTTCTGAAAGTAAATACAATTTCTCATGTCTAGCAGCAAGAATCACTAAAGGTTGTCTCAGTGTGTTTAGCATATGGCAGGATAGACTTTGAGACAGACTTCTGCTAAGGGCAATTATGTTGCCTGGATAACATTTCTCTCAAGAACAATCCACGAAATACTGACTCCCATCATAATACAAAGTTTAGTCTTGATATATTATATACATCCCTGAAATATGGTAAGTTTACTTGCTAAAGCACAGCTTAAAACCCTGAGTAAATGAAGTCTCCAAAACATGTCTGCATTTTAAATGTATTAAAGGCAGAGAAATAAAACAAGGCAACAAGAAAAGTTACAATATAACTGAATTCCTGAAGAATGGATTATTTCTTTCAAATGCTGTATAGCATATCTAAGATTCAAATGCCTTCATCTGTACCTACCCTTGAGGAAAAAATACTTTGGGCTCTCAGAGGCTAGCACTTGATATAAATACAAGCAGCCCACACTATGCCTCAAAAACATCTTTAAATTTACTAAAATTCTTTTCCCCAGACTGATTGGTTTGTAGAATTCTGAGAAATGACCTGCGCTATTAACTTGATTCCTTAACCCAAACTAAACTCCCTCATTTTTGCCCTTTTTAACTCTTGCAGAAATAAAAGTTTCAACAAGGCTATTTGTATAATGCAGCAAAGGACTGAGCAGAGCCTGTATTGGTACAGGGGGCTTCAGTTCTGTAGTGTCAACTGAACTGTGTAACATTATCACCTACTCAGCTTCATGTAACTTGTGCATGAGGAATTTTTGCTTTATAGGCTCCATTTCTGTAGCATTGCTTCAAAGATGGGAATTTCCGCCTCTGCATTTTATCTGAATCCGATTCTCAAACATTTTGATGCTTTTCCTTAAATTAAAATTTATTTACACTTAAACTTCTCTGTTTCTGTTCTCCATTAATGCCATGTAGAAACACGTCCAGATGCATAAATCTCTCTTATTCCTTGCACTTTTGTAGAAATGGAGTGCAATCAGGACCTTGCAAGGCTGTTATGAAAATTCTTATTAGTTTTGGGTTGTGTATACTGCTTCCAAAGTGTGAAAGACTTAGGCACACATATCTTTTGCTTCATTTAGTAAATTCCTTAAAAGCTGGAACTATAACTTTTCACTTCATTTTACTTGGTAAAAAGCCAGGAAAAAATTCAAGAACTTCAGAATTGTAAGTTTAAAGTCCATCTATTGTTAACACTTTATTTACTGACCCTCACACCATAGAAAGAGATAAGTAAGTGATTAAGGCTTTTTTTAAATTAATGTGATTAAAATGCTAATATCTTTTATCCTAACAATCTAACATATAGTCAGCAAAACAAAAGACCTATGAAAGCATTTAGCAGGTAAATATTTGTGCATGAAAGACTAAACAAAGATAATGCTAAGGCTTAGTTACCATTAGCTGTTGCTTACAAATGAAAGTTAATAGGTAGTATTCAAAACCAGCTTTCAGAACACTTCAGAACTGCTTTCAGCATTGTCAAGAGAAAAATACCTTTTCTTTAGGTACTGTTGCCTTAGCAAAGGAGTATGAAGGTTTCAATGTTAGCACAGTTGGGCACCTTCTCTTATTCATTAGGAAAACTTTTCTAAGAAACATTTAAGTGGTTAAGATCCTGAGACCATTGAGAAGGTTGCCATATATTCCTATAATGCATGTTTTCAACCACTTGAACAAACAGCTGTATTTCTGGTGAGGCCATATGAGTTATATCTTCACAGAGCTGGAGTCATGTTAATCAGTTTGGCACTCCATGTTTGTGTACTCTTGAATAAATTCTTGACAATAAGATTTTTCATGAGCTGTGATCCCAGGGATCTCTTCCATGGAAATAAGTCAATTCATATCATTAATCTGGACCAAACCTTCCAGATAAGTACTGGGCAAAAACTGACCAGATTGACTAAATTGCAGAGATAAAAATATGCTGTCTATGTCAGCAGATGTAGCTATTAATTAATGTTATTGTGATAGTGACTTCAGTATTAGAATAATGTGCATGAAATTTTTGATTTTATGATTGTAGTGCTAACACTCATGGAAAAAAGGTTAAATTTCTAAAGTTACTGATTAACAGTTCATTCAAGGTGTTTCTCTGGGTGGTCAGGGAATTTCTGTGTGAGCCTATAGTTTACCCATAGCCTCTTACAATGGTCCCTTTATATTTTGTAAAATTACTCAAGAATGTTAAGTCTCTTCATTGTAATCCAATTTACAAAATTATCCTGTAATGTCTTAGAACATGAACCATTCATTTTAATGTGAAACATCTTATAAGGTAATAGAAACCTGGTTGCACTATGTAGAGAGAAATGTGGCTGGTTTCAGCTTTTTTTTTTTTTTTGTTAATCTGGAAGGGAGTTTAAAATGGAATTTACAGTCTCTTGCTGATTAGTAAATTATAACAAACACATTGGCAAGAAATTAATTTATTGTTCTGAGAGACTCAGTATAATTGCTGATGCATACTAGAAAATATTCACATAAATAATGCCATTTCTTTTAATAACAGGAAGATTCACAGGAATAAATAATAAAAAGATTAACATAATAAAGCTGCTTACATCACACTCTACAGAAGTAGATCTGTGTGCCCAGTTTAGTCTGGAGTTCACGGATGGAAAAGGCAAAGAGCAGAGCATCATGCAATGTTCATAGTATATGAAAGAGCTGCAGAAGTCCAGTGGCATAAAAACCTCTTAAAGTTCTCTCCCCTTTCACATTTCTCTTGAAATTTTCATCTTCACAAATTCAGCTACTTTCAGCTTAATTTATTTTCATTTGGTGTGAGTGACAGGCCAAAACTTTGCCCATTATTTCCCCATCTATGGTTAGCAAACAACAGATCTAGTCTTACCTAGCCAGGCTTAATACTTGAGACACCCACAGAGCAGGATTATTGCTCCCACTTGCTTCACCTGCACAGTATAAAACCAAATCCCAGTCACCACTGGCAATTAATTGTTGTTGCAATCCTTTTGTCCATACAATCCATAATTTCATTTTGTGCAGATGTAACTGACAGCAGCAGCATTGTGAAGTCATTTTGGCCACAACTGACTTTGAAAAATTCCACCAACTTGATGTAACAAACTTCTCCTGCATCAGGAATGATTCCTAGTTTTTTGATTTGAAAAGAAAACCACCTGTAGAAGAAAACCTGATTCAAACTCCTCTGTTGCTTTTGTACCTTGTGTACAAAAAGATGCAAATGCTCATCTGCATTAATGAAATACACTTTACAGGCAGCAAAAGGAAGCTGAACCTTTTTAGACTGCTCAGTTCACTCAGGTACTCTGTGCCTGCAGATAGTCCTAAGGCATGTTTAAATCCTCTATAAAACAGCTTGGTTAACATTATACTGTTGAATAATTTTCTATTGTGCATTTGAGGCAGTGGGAGATTTGGGAATTTATGGACATTTTTTACTCTCCTTGGAAATGTTGGTAGATGAATTAACATTAGGATAGCTACTTAAGTTGTCTTCCTGATGTTGGAGGTGGATGTTAGCTTCCCATAAAATGCTTAAGTTCACCTTTAGAGAAATCAACTTGCAGGAGTTTAGATGGCTATTATTTTAGGTGGCTATTATTCCTTTCTCTTTAGCAGCATTGAAGATTTATGTTCTTAAAGGTCAAACTTGAAACCCTCTGAGATGTCAACATGAGCAGCCAGGGCATTTTTATGGCCCACTTTTCTTAGTGGAGACACTATCATTCATTTCCAGTGGAGGATTCCACTTGCAACTAAACCAGAAAGAACAAATGCTTTTAAAAGATCAAGTCTAGCCTGGGCTGAAGTACACAGAATGCCATTCAATATAAAGCAGTTTGCTCTGCTTAAATAAAGAGCAGTTTTCATAAAGTGTCAAGTCAGAGTAGATAGCTGACAGTAAATCTTTGATCAGCTGGTGGAGCATGTAAGCATTTATGATGAAATTCTCTGCTTGGATGTGTGTGCTTAAGAATTTACTCCTACAGTTTTATACTGATGCTAGCTGCTCATTTTTTGGCTGTTATGTATGGGTGAGCAATTTTATTTACCTTCTCAAAGATAAAGAGGTATCCCATAAAGACACTTTGTTTTCCTTGCCTGGCTTTGATATGTTTGATTTGTTTGTAGTTCTGTTCTGCTGTGATCTATTTCATAATTCTGCCTATGTGTGTTTAATTACAGAAAAAAAACCCCAAAACAACAAAACAAAAAACCCAATTTCACTAGGTATGCAGCTGGTGCTAAGCAGCAACCTGTGTTGGTTTATTATATATTTATATACATAAATATATATTTATGTATATAAATATAGAATAAACTAGAAAGAAGTTCAAACCATAAGACAGTATAGAATTCCAATGTCATGGTCTAGTTATCCATTACAGTACTGGCATCTCTTCCACAAGACCTTATCAGTCACCTCCTTCTGCTTGGACATGCAGAAAAAAGGGTCCTGAGAGGACATGCTTTTGTAAAGTAAGTAATATTGTACAGTGAAAAATTATTTTCTCTCCAGTCTTATTCCCAGTCTTTTGTTTTTAGAGGTTTTTGTAATCCATCTGTGTACTTGCATACAATGAGAAGTTAGGTTATAGAAATGATGCTTTCAAAAGGTGTCCCTAGCAGTTTAATTGGCCATTCTATGTCATGATGTGCCATTGTGTATTTTATTCTTTATAAGTATTTTTGGTTATTTACATTAATAAAAAAAATCAGAAAATTCCACAGGGCTGTTATGACAAAAAAGCTGAGACATTTAGTGTTAATTTCCCGTTAGTATTTATGGGGAGGGACATTTTTTCAGGAGGAAAATAGTTTTCTGATTTATGATCTTCATGTTGAAACATTCAAAAACAAATAAATGGACTTGTTGAAATATAAAATCAATTTGAAGACACAGAATAATGATTTTATTTCTGTGAAAAACATGTTTTGGAAGGTTTTAAAGCAGATGCAAAAGCCACGGTTCAGTTTCAATAAATAAATAAATAAAAATAAACTTTAGCCACAAAGCGAGTGTAGGGTTCTTTAAATAATCGCTGTCTTCCAGAATTATCCCTTTGGTAGTGAGTAAAATTTATATCAGTAAGTTGAAGGTAAGAGGGATACAGCAATGCCTGTCACTGAGGAGGTAGCATAACTTTATGCAATTAAATTGCTTTACATATGTTACAACAGAATATTTTACAGAATATTTTAATGCTGCCTTCATTTCTATGTAATTTTCCCTGCTTTCTGGACAGGTGTTAAATGCTGTGTCCATGACGTGTATTTTGGTCTTTCTCTCATGTTTTCTCTGAGCTGAAAATTGACTGGACAGTGCAGTGTTTGGTTTCAGTAGATTTTTTTTTTTTTTTTGAAGCAATAAATCTGTTGTAAAAATGGGTTAGCTGTAAGTTTGAGAAGGCCAGGAGAAGGAAGATGTCACATATTTGGAGAGAGAGGTGGAAATGTTTGTGCTGAATCATAGCTCCTGATGGAACTCATCCTTCAGGTTGGGCCTGGCCTCCAAAAACCATGATTTTCAGCTCAAACAAGGTGTACCTTTGCATTAGAAATACAATGATAGAAAATTCATTAATATTTGCTGTCAGCATCTCTTCCCCTTCTGTAGGTGGTCTTTCACATTATCTTTGTCACAGATCACTCAGTGTTTTGCGCTCGACTTCAAAGGCCTTCCCTTGATTTCAAGTGTAGAGTGTTGTGATGAATTTGTTGGAGCCCATGTTGATGAAATGCTGTAGTGAGAGACACTTTAAATAACATCAAGCCTTGTTGAGGTGGAGACAGGAGGTAGCAATACTTCATGTAACTATGAAGCTGCAAGGGTTTTCTCTCATGTGAAGATGATAAATTTATAAAGAATAGGCGTGGCTGTACAAGTGTTTGGTAACAAAAGACATTTTGCTGCACTCCTACACTGTGCACTCAGACACTGATCACTGCCAACTGTGTGGGTTAATGCACACAAGCAGAGGTAGGTGCCGTCCTCATGCTCCTGTCACACCACATCTGTATTTTCTTACTTCACATCAATGTCAAAAGTATCTGGAGAGCAGGTCTTTTTGACAGTATAAATGAAGAGCATGGGGATGGATGGGGTTTCCTGTTACTGTTGTTTGGATGGAATGATTTAAATCATTTCAGCATATTGTGTTTGGATCTCTGCCATACCCTGGTACAGATGATGTTGGATTATGCCAAGAGATCAGGAAGATGAGAATGGATATCTGCTCACTGAAAGTAGATCTTCCACCAATCTCTCTAAACTATGTCCTGTCTTCTGTGCTGGCCTTGATCCCAAATGTGATGGATCAAGGGTATTGGCTTCAACTGAATGAATTATATTGCTCTCTGGCTGTCATTTCAGACCTGTTCTGAGTTGATATACAGGGTAATGCTAAGGCAGAGTTTTCCTATCTGAAGATTTTTCAAGTGTTTGTCCAAATGCTCGATGCCCTAAAGAAGAAAGGAATGTATTTTCCATAGCTCAGGCATGAGTTGTTTCAGGCATGAGGGGCTGCAGACGCTCATATGACATTCTTTCATCATCTAGGCAGGTAATCCATTTGCAAAACCTTTGGAGGAAGAATCCTATTCACTTCTTCAGTATTCCTTGAGCAGTGTGGGCATTTCAAACACTCTTGGAGCATATGGGAGAAGCTGGACTACTTAAGAAAACTTATGTGTGTGGTGATGTCACCAAAGTAGGAAAATTAATACTTTACAGTGATGTGAATTGATGAAATATCTTCCATTCCAAAAGATACCATATACTTTACATCTCAGGCAGTTAAACTTGCAGGCTCTGGCACAGATCCAGAGACCTCTGAAATGAGTCTTTTCTTTCACCCCATTGGAGTTGGCAATCTAAGTTGTCCCAATAGCAATGATTTCATATGCCATGCATATGAGACTGCTCCTGTTGGGGCTTATTCCAGCTCACAGGAGAGGACAGCAGTAATATCTACAATAATATGTAAAAGTTAAAAAAAAAAATCTAATTGAAATTTTAAAATAAATATAAATAGGAAAATAGAACAGCAATCCCAAAAACTGTCAGTTACCCAAGGCTGTGGTAGTAACATGGTCTTTTTCTTCTTGAAAGAAAATTCATAACTGCTGATGAGTAGAATGACGATGCTAAAATTCTCCTTCACAGTAGGAGGAAATAACTTGTTAAATCACCAGTACCAGTTTCCTCACCATCATATCATCTTTGGTTGGTTTTTAGTCAATCTCCAAGCCCACTTTTCTCCTTTTCAACTTGGTTTGGAGCATGAATCCCGGTTGCTCTAAAACGAGTGGAGGCAGTCTGTGCCTGCTCAGCCTGTGCTGCCAGCTGGTCACAGACAGCTCTGAGGGATCATGGAAGGTTAGCCACGTGTTGTGCTTCACAGGAAAAGCCCTGCAGAGGCCTGCTTCTTAGTCTGGACTCTGTAACACACTAAAGTTCACACATCCAATGAAAAACTCTTTTGTTTCCAGTTATCTAAAGTGTTGGCTGAATGCATTTCTTGCTGGATCTATGTGTATAGACGTTAACAGCACCAAGAATGGACTAAATTTGCTGCTTTCTTTCTTCTTCCTGCAGATTAATTTGTAGTATTTGTCTCAGCCTCGTGGTTAGCAAGGAGAAAAAACAGTCACAAAATGTAGCTCATATTTGCTAAACTCTTCTCTACACCTCAAAAACATGTAAGGATTATGATCCCATAACCACCAGCAAATGTTTTGGATGGGCAATCTACGCGCTAGGTTACATTTTGTTTTTACTTTTTTTACAATATTTGCAATACATTTAAAAAATAATAATAATAATAAACTTGTTTTTATCCATTTAAACCAAAAGCCTCCCTTCAGGAAGTTTGTTTACTATTTTCAATACTCATCATTATATTTGGTTCTCTTTCCAGAGTACACATAATGTGTGCAGAATGTTCCCTAACCAACTGGAAATAGATTTTTTTTTAACAAATGGGGCCTTGCTCGCTAAAAGTGACAGCTCATATTCCACGTAAACTAAACATAGATGGGCAAATTCTCCACCCCAGGTAGGTGAGCACAGCAGCATCACAGGAGCAGGGATAGAACCTTCCTTGTCTCTCTTGGACCTAAATTTGATTTTCCATCCTTTGCCCCTTAAGTGCCATGAAAGGCAGAGAATGTTGTAGCTGTATCACTGCAGTGGAACTGTGTGTATGAGGCAGAATGTGCCCTTGAGAACACATACTCAAATAGTAAATATAACAATTTGTTAGATTGGCTCTGTGGAATTTGGACCCCTTTATCTTTATGGACAAAGTAACATTTAGTATTGACATATAAGTGTGTTTATACAATAATATCCATCTTTTTAAGGCAAATAGTGTTTTTTTTATCGATGTAGTGATATTGTTTTATGTTTATGGATTTTATCCATAAAACCAGTCAGGGTATGATTCAAAGCAACATGTTGCTCTTGCACTTCTTTCTCTGTTGTTTTGCTGGAAAGCTAATGGAGGTGTGAATCTGAGTGTACCTGGTTGTCTCCAGCTGCATGGTGGGGAATGTATTGGATTTCTCACTCTTCAGAGATGGTTGAGTTCTTGGGAAGATATCTTATATACCTGAACAGGCTGGGTTCCTTGTCCTGAAGTTTTTACAAGCTTTGGAAGCAAATTAAACTGAGTCTTTCTTTGTCTATATTTTTAATGGGTTTCAGAGCTTCAAGACCAAAGCTAAAGAATGGCGAAGGCTGGGTGCAGATGTTTGTGGTGCAAAGAGGATGATCAGAAAAAGCATTGTATGAGGCATTTCACTTGCAGTACACACAGAGGAATTTTTAATGTTCTGGTCAAGGGAGAGAATCTCCAGGAGTGAATTAGAAGAACCTACATAAATTATCTGGTGAAATCTAGGAGGAGAAAGTCCATCTCTGGTTTGTTACACTTATATTAGGAGAATAGCAACATACTAATGATTTCTAAATCTTCCTGTACATATGCCTATTTTCACAAACTTATTTATTTGTGTCCTATCATGAAAATTGTATTTAATACGGTGGAAAAGAAATAACTAAGGTCATAGTATGAGCCAATAAAAAATAAAAATAAAATGAAATATAAAATAGAGTACATATACTATTCAGAGCCCGAGTAAGATTAGTTTCCACAGCAAAATGTACTGCTAGTAAGGAACTAGATGATGAAAAATGACTGTGGGTATGTGATGATGATCTTTTGGTTTATATCAAGAAGTGATTTAAATGGAAGTATGTATACATCTATAAAAAAAATTAGTTACCTCTAAATATTTACTGAGGTGACCATTGGTATTTAAACCACTAGAAAAGGATTTACTTAGGTGTACAAACAAGAGTGTGTCTTTTTTGAAAACCTTTTTGTGATGCATTCCTTTGATCCAGTTAACAATATGCAGTTAACAATTTACTCATGGTGTGGCTGTTTGCCATGTCTTTGTAGTTTTCTGAAAAGAAACAGGCAAACAGAATCTATAATGACTGAAATATGCAGATTCTGGAAACATTAACCAGCTCCTGTTTGCAAACAAATCTATCACATTCTCTGCAGCTGAATATAGCTGACAGCTTAGGAACTGGGATATGACAGGATTGAAATGAAAGAAACATACAAAGAACAGAAGGAGGTTGTACTAAGACAAATAACTTTGTTTTACTTGTTTGTTGCTGGTGTCTTACTGATAGATATTTTTTGCACTGTTTGAATCGTATAGTTGAATATATTTCCTACAGGAAATAAAGCAGATAAATTTATTTCATATTTAGTGAAAAACATGTTTTTCACATTTGAAGTTCAGTGATGGCTTTCTCACAATCTGAGTTAAATAAGGGACAGCTGATGTGTTCAAAGAATAGGAGCTGAAGCTGAATCACAGGATGAGTTGAGTTGGAAGTGACACTACAAGGACCATCCAGTTGAACTCCTGGCCCTGCACAGGACACCCCAAGAATCATGCCAAGTGCCTGAGAGCATTGTCTAAATGCGTCTTGAACTCTGCTAGGCTCCGTGCTGTCACCATTTCCCTGGGGAGCCTGTTCTGGTGCCCAAACATCCTCTGGGCAAAGAACCTTTTCCTGATAGCCAACCTAAACCTTCCTAACCTCCCTAAACTTCAGGCCAGTCCCTCAAGTCTGGTCACTAGTCACCACAGAGAAGAGCTCATCAGGCAGGGGATGAGAGGGAAACATAAACATGCCCATAAGGAAGTTGATACTACTGGAGAAGGATATGGACAATTAAGGGTGTCAAGGCAGGAGTCACTGTATGGAGGTGGAACTAGAAGCAGAGTCAGAAAATTTGAATTTCCCAAAATAATACTTTTAAACAGAGATATTTTTTGTGTGTTGCAAGGGAAAGTGTCCTAAAAGCAATGGAAGTGTGTCTTGAATGTTTTCAGGCTTTGAATACTGAATCATTAGTTTTTGTTTGCTTGCTTGTTTGTTTTTTGGGGGTGTGTTGTTTTTTTCTAACATCAAACCTCCCTTTCTTGGCATTCCAGAATGTCAGTCAATTTGCAGTGAATTTCCAGTGTTACCCAGTTAGAATGGTACAAACAGAGAGGAATTAATTCTTCCAAGTAATGCTACCCTGTGGGTCAGTATAGCAGAAAGGGCCGAACAACTGTTTTCCATCAAAGATTAAACTGCTCCTTGCTATGGTTCAGTAACAGCCATGCCAGGGACAGTTCCTGCTCATTTGCCAGGGCTGCCTCTGTTCATGCAACATTACTTTTTGTAATGGGGCACTAAAAAACTGTAAAACAGCGAGAAGGGTAGGGCAGAGCAGGATTTCTTTTCAGCCCCTTCTCCCCAGAGACAGAAAATCATCAGCAACCATTCTCTTGTTTACAAAGAATTTATTTTCTCTGATGTGGTACTGCTCAGGTACATCCTATTTCTATTTTCCAGTTGGAGAAGCACCTGTAATCCTACAGATTCCATGCACAGTGGTAAAGTTGCTAAGGACCATATGGAAATTAAGAACAATTGTTTTACTCTTCACCACAAGACACCCTGTGTTGCCTTGTAGTTCTGAAGATTCAGGGAAGGATTTTGCCACTGGTAGTTCACAGTATCAAGGCAGCATTTTGCAGTATCAGTCATAATGGCACATTTTCTCAGAAAAATGGGATTTAAATTTGCTTCTTCTATGTGTTCTCAAATAATGAATATACCCTTGTCTTATTAGAAGAAAAAAGATAGTTGACTAAGAAAAAAATAGTTCAGATATGTGCGTCACAAGGTCTCATTGCAGTTATGGAAGGGGATTAGAGTGGGTTTGTCCTAAAACATCTGAACTGAAGGGAAGGTGTTTGTGGTAAAAGAATTGAATTTCACAATTCCCCAGAAATTTATTTGGTATTTTCTTTCTGTTTTGTCTTCAAAATGGGGTGTGCTTTTTGTGATATTAATAATTTATTATTTTTATTGATTTCCTTTGGACTGACAGTGGAAGTCTTACCACGCTTTTATGCCATGTCCCTCTTAAAACTCTTGAGATGTATGTATGTAGGGGTTAAGAAAAACGAATGCATTCTTCAAACCCATAGTAAGTTTACTTTCTTAAGACAGATTTATTCTGTTAGTTCAGCACTCAATCAAGAAGGAATTTTCCTTGTTTTAGTAATGACATAAAAAAATACCTAATTAGATTTGAGGTTTGGAACATTTCTTTTCACATACAATACCTATCATCATGAGCAGTATAGGTATTGCCATGGAGCCAACATCTCCCAAAAGCAAACACAAAATTCATTCACATTTGTACAAAGGAGAAGACAGCAGTCATAAACAACAAACTTTTTGTTAAAATTATTAGCTGAGATACCATTTCTTAAAGCAAATCATCTGTTCATCTGTTCATCATTCACTCCTTAACTATTTTTCTTGAATTGTAGGTTCAATTTTCAAGCATTGTTAAATATTGGTCAGAAGTAAGACTATTCCATAAGATGGATAAAGAGTTTTAAGACTATTTGATAATTTCCTTCTCTGGATTGTTTTCCCCACCTTTTCTATGGTATGTGAATGTGATTCTACATGAATGATGAAATACTCACTTTTGTATTGGTTCATAGAAATTACATCTTAATTACCATTAATTACATATTTGTTTGCTCATTCTTTATCTGGAAGTGAAACAGCTTTAGGTAGTGACAGATCTAAAATAGCAATGTGATCTTCATGACTCCAAAGGTCTGAATGTTCACATATTCAGAATCCAACCTGAAATGCTTTGGATGCATTCTCTGTAGCCTTTCCTGGAACTGAGCTGAAGCAGAGTTGAAGATCTCCCTGTTTCATACACAAAAGGCAGGGGAGCCTGTGCTTCAGACTTATCCTGTCTCCATATCCAGGGAGAGCCCCTAGATACTGTAGGGCAGCTGCAGAGACAGCCTTCAGGTACATCAATAGAACCCATGATAGAGAAATGAACTCTACATTTCCTCACAGAATGTTGGATAGCTTAATGCTGTTAACCTTTTCTGCTGTGTGCACACAGGCTGAGTGCATTGGTTGCAGTGGAAATATGGGGGAACAGAGCTGGATCTCAGACCCCTGTGAGTGAAATGCCATCAGAAGGGTTTGAGGGCGGACATATTTTGTTATTTTGGTTGCCAATAGAAATGTTCTGGACAACGATAAAGTAAGTCTCTACCAAAAACATCTACACAGCCTCCTCTGTACATCCAGTCCTTCCTGTTTGCTTCCCTTTAATAAATGGGGGCAATCTACTTGAGAGTAAATCTTGGCTCAGACTGTAAGAGGAATAGATAAAGAGAAAAGCAGTAATACATAAAATTTACTGAACTTGAACTAAGGATGTTAGGATATGAAAAGAAAAAAACCTTTCAGGTTTGAAGAGGAAAATGTAGGGCTTCATATTATGCTTTCATGGTCTTGAGGAAAAGAAGCCAGGTCTTTGCTTATTAATCAGACTGAACTGAGGAAGACTGTGCTGTGTTTGCTCAGAAGTTGCTAAGGGCAATCATTTAACTTAGTTACACTGGCAGCTGGCTGTAGCTTGTGTACATATGAGCCACTCCAGAAATTTATCAAGAAATCTTCCAATTAATTCATAGAAGTTAAATATTAATGCAAAAGTAAACAGTCTGTTGACTTTCTGTGTGGCTCATTAGTTGGGAGCACAGCAGCAGTGTTGAAATAGTGATAGTTTCAAGAAATGAATGCTAAACCTAGCTCTCTTTTCACTGAGCAGCTATGTATCTCAAAGGAAACATAATAAATTCCACAGTAATTTTGCAGAGAGAAAGTCCAGATGAGATTCATTTTGTTCTTTCTCTGATCATCCCAAGCATCTCTAGCTTTGCAATGTGTTCTGCAGCAGGGGCTATGGTGGTGTTTATTCAAAATTTAAATTATGTATCTTCTTATTTCAGATCAGTACTGTTGTTGCTGTTTTTCAACAGAATCACAGTGTGTACCTGAGGCTGGAAATCACCTCTGGAGATGCCTAATCCCTAACCCCTCTGCTCAAGGCTAGGGCAAGTAGAGCAGGTTGGATGGATGAGGTGAGAGCAGTGGATACTCTCTACTGCAGCTTCAGGAAGGCTTTTGACACTCAGTATCCTCATAGGTAAATTCAGGAAGTGTGGATTAGATGAGTGGGCAGTGAGGTGGGTTGAGAGCTGGCTGAATGCACATCCCAGAGGGTCATAAGCAGTGTCACAGGGTCTAGCTGAATCCCTGTCACTTGTGGTGTCCCAAGGGTCAATACTGGCCCCAGTATTGTTTAACTTCTTCATCAATGACTTGGGTGAAGGGGCAGGTGCCTCCTCAGCAAATTCACTGACAGCACAAAGCTGGGAGCAGTGGGTGATACCCCAGAGGGCTCTGCAGCCCTTCAGAAGGACCTTGACAGGCTGGAGGGATGGGCAGAGAGGAACACCCTGAAATTCAGCCAGGGGAAGTGCAGGGTCCTGCACAAGAGGAAGAATAAAGCCATGGACTAGCACAGGCTGGGGGCTCAGCTCTGTGGAGAAGGACCTGGGAGTCCTGGTGTACAGCAAGCTGTCCATGAGCCAGCAGTGCCCTCCTTAAGGTCAAGGAAGCCAAAGGTATCCAGGGGTGCATTAGGAAGAGCATTGCCAACCAGATTGAGGGAGGTGATCCTGCCCCTCTGTGCAGCCCTGGTGAGGCACATCTGGAGAGCTGTGCCCAGTTCTGGGATCCTCAGTAAAAGAGAGACATGCAGCTCCTGGAGCAGGTCCAGTGGAGGGCAACAGAGATGATTAAGGGACTGGAGGATCTCTCATGAGGAGAGGCTGAGGGAGCTGGGCCTCTTCAGCCTCAGGAAGAGACAACTGAGAGGGAATCTCATCAATGTCTGTCAGTGTCTGAAGGGAGGTGTCAGAAGATGGATCAGGCTTGGTGGTGCTGAGCAATAGGACATGAAGCAGTGGGCAGAAACTGATGCCCAGGAAGTTCTACATGAACTTTTTAAGTTACCTTGAACTTTTTATAAGCTGTCGAAGGTTTAGGAACACAACTGCATTGCAGTTATACGTAAGTGCATTGCCAAAGGTTTTATCTGTTCAGATACAACAGGCCCAGAGGGACCATTTTAATCTTGCTGAGAAAAGGGGAAAAAGAGATTGTAGCAAATAATTTTTCTTAGTTTATGTGTTTAGGTTTACTCTCCAGTTTTATTGCTTCAGGGATCAAGATTTGAGAATCAAGATGAGACACTCTCTATAAATGAGACTGCATATAAAAATTCCCTGTTGTCCAACTTGTTGCAAAGAACCTGGCACTTTAGATGAAAATTGAAACCCTAATGATTCATTTTTGATCTTTAATTCAGTACATTTTAAAAAATATATTCTTCTTTTATATACTGCTTTTTCTAATGGCACTTCAAAAAAAAAAGGATAACTTCATTGTATTTTGATTTGTTATTAGTTGTCTGATATGACCTTATCTAGATACTTATATGCCATCACTTTACACTTCCCTGATTCTTCATTGTCTGTCTTGAGTGTAACTCAGAAAGGTAAACAAGACAGGAGATAAATAATAAAGGAAGAAGTCAGATCTTAATTTGATATTTTCCCAAGGGATTTTATTAAATTACTAGGGTAGGACTTCAGGTTCTTATGAGTCATTTCATTTTTAGGGATAGGCTGTGTTTGATAGCATATTTTAAATATATATATATGCGCGTGTGTGTGTGTTATGTTTTGTATTATAGTAACCAGTCAGAAACCTGAATACTTAAATATTGAAATTAGAAGGTAAAATGAAGACTTTGGCTTCACTCACTGTTGATTTATGAGAAGATTTTCTTGCCTCACTGAAGTTATACTATCTTCTGAACAATCAGCTCCAAAACTGGATTTATGAAATCATGGATTATTTTCAAATGTTAAAGATCTCTAGCAGTTTCCAAATCTGTTAATGGATTGGAAGACAAGTTGAATTTTATGCAAAACTACTCTCCTTTTCCTTAAAACAGATGAGTTAAAAGACATTAGAAGACTGTCAGAGTCTGGAATTAATTTTTGTTAGAGCAATACTTATCCAGACTGAGACAATTTTTATAGAAAACAAGTTTTGACCTCCTGAGCTAGAAATACTCCAAAGGTTAGAAAAATAAATCTCTCCCCCATACCTCTGGTCTTGGAAGAACCATGTAGAGCAGTCTTTCTTCCTGGCCTCTCAACTTCACAAAACTTTTGCGTCAAGTATGAGCAGTGAAGTCTCCTGGACTCCCTGTCCTCCTGGAGCATTCCCCACCTGAGCAAAAGCCAAGACCTTGCAGGAAGCTGTCTTGCCCTGCTACCAGTGTGCTGAGACTGTAAACAACCCCCTTCATTTTGGCTGGGGTCAGGCTCTTGTGGCAGAGCACCCTGTATAATAGACAGACAAACAAGTGAGGCAGGTCTGCTGTCCCTCAGAAGGGACAGACTCTCATTATTTCAAAAAAAAAAATACATCAGACTTTCTTGTTCTGCATGATACAGCTGGGCAAGCTCTGCCTTTGAGTGCACTGAGCTCCACAAGTGTAAGAGCACAGCTTTGGAGATTCTGGGCTGCTGGCAATTTCTTTGGTGCTGAGAACAGCATCATTTTTCTTGGAAAAGATCTCTAAGATCAGCAAGCCCAACCATTAACCCAGCACTGTCAACACCACCACTAAACCATGTCCCTAAGTGCCCCATCTCCATGTCTTTTAAATCACTCCAGGTATGGTGACCCCACCACTTCCCTGGGCAGCCTGTCCCAGTGCCTGACAACCCTTTTGGGGAAGAAATTTTTTTCTGATATCTAACCTAAACCTGCCCTGGTGCCACTTGAGGCCAATTCCTTTTTGTCCTATCGCTTGTTACTTGAGAGAAGAAATGCTAAGGTTTGACGGTGATCTTGACAGAATGCAGCAGAAATCTATTACACTGAATTTTGTGAAATGTGGTGGCTGGAGGAGCATTTATTTTGTCAGGGAAAAACCATACTGAAAGGAAGCCTCAGAGAGAAGAGATCTGCACAGCTAAAACAAGAAGTTTTCAAGTCTTTTGAGCTGAACCCGTCATGCTGGTTATAGATTTAATTCCAGTAATTTCTATTACATATGTTTTTCCTGGAAGGAAATGCAGGAAATTGCATGTATTGTTCTAAAAATTGCTTTTCTTAAGTACTTCTGTTGTCTTTCATGGTGGCTAAAGGAGATAGAGTTCATCTGCACCCAGAAATCAGTATGTTTTGCCATAACAAATCAACACAGTTAAATAAAACACTGCATTAAGAACCTGCACCAGTCATTTCATATATACCCTAATGTCAATATTCTCCTGTTTGGTTTTGGGTGGGTTTTGTTTGCTTTTACTTTTTTCCCTGTAAGTTCATTAAAAATGCTTACTTTGAATTGAAAATGAAACCTACCATCAAGTTTTAAGTACAAATGTCATATATTTAATTTATATATAACATTTGCAAATACAGTCCTAAGGGAAGAATTAGTGCTGACATCATTTTAATTTACCTGAACTCTCATGCTGAATCAGGAAAACTTCTCTTTCTTCATCTCTCATTATAGTGTGTATATCTAGATAAGCCAGAGGTGTATTTTTAAAATATTTTTATATTTGCAACTTGTCAAAATGTCTTTTCTAATGTTCCTTGCATGCTGTGTCTCACAGGTTTCTGCTAAGCCATACTTATTCTGTAAGCACAAAGCTGAGATGGGTTTTTTGCTCATTTTCAAGTCACTGATTCTGAAATTTCATCTTGAAGAATGAAAGACAATAATATTTTTCATTTTGCACATCAGCAATAAGGATCCAGGAGGCTGTTTGTGCCTTTAATGATATCCATAGAGCTCTACTGCCTTCATACTCTGTTATTGGTGGCATTTGTGTGGATTCACTGCCTCCTAAATATGCCCCACTATGCGCTTAATAGTGGATTTGGTCAATGGTTTTGCTGGTGAGGTTTTAGTTCTAATCAAACCCTTATCTAGGGTGCTCTCTGATTTTTAGCAATGACAAAACTGGAAGGTTGGGCTTAATAAATGACCTTGGTGCCTCAAAATTGTATGTTTTCTGGTCTCTAGGGTGGAAATAGTGAATTCTTATTTATCCACTGATGTTCCTCACACAGGGCAGGGCCTTAAAGCTGAAACCAAACAAGGTGGTGGCTAATTAGGGAGTGTAATACTGCTAGCAAAAAATACCCCAATAAACCTCCAATCCAGAAAACAATTAAACCAACCAACAGAAGCAATAAAGATCTTGGAGCAATAGTATAACAAGAGCCACACTCATACAGAGTTCAGACTCTGTGGTACAGTGGGTCTACCTCAGACAAACTTTTACCAGGGTAAATATGTTGCTTTAGGAGTTGATGTCACTTTAAATAACTCCTTGAAGCTCTTGAGCTTACTTTAAAGCTGGCTTAAGTATCTCTGAATGCAGCACAGTTTGCAGAGCAGCCAGGCTGGGCCTCAGCAGAGGGATTCTTCACACCTGTCTGCCAGAGGAAAGAGCACTCCTTCTTCCTTCTGAGGCAGAGCTGGAGGAGAAGGAAGGGTCTTGAATCGCTTAGTAGCTGTCTCCTTGGAGGTTAAATTCTGTCTCTTTGATGTGAATTGATAAATTGACTCCCAGATGAACCAGGAAGGTGGAGCAAGGGACAATGGTGTCCCTTGGTTACTCTGGCTGGTCCATTTGGTGGTGGATTCCTTTCTCTAGAACAGCTTGGCATCAGTTGTCCAGGAGCTAAGGTAGGTGTTTAGGGCAGTCTCCTGGGAAATGAGGCTTCTGAATGTCTGTGTGCTTAGGAGCCTGTTGGATCCAGCACCCTCACCTGCAGTCCTGCAAGCCTTAAGCTGCTGTGTGAAAGGTGCAGGTTCCCACCCAGCCTTTTTAAAGACAGTGAGCAAGTCTGCATTTTCCAAGGAACCTCATCTTGTCAGTGTGCTCTGGGTATTATTCCATAATGACTAATGTTTGGGATGCCTTAGGGGGCCTAAACATTCCTTTGCCAAATTTCTAGATCCTATCTTGGGAGGGATGTGAGAAAAAGGCTTTGAGCTATTTAGACTGGGGCAATTCTGAGCATGTACAAAGCAAATACCTAGGAAACTTTCAGATCAAGAGGAGAGCTGTAAGTTTAAACACCTTCTGGAGTATGGAAATACTTCTAAGAAGTATTTTGGATTTCAGTTTGAACATCTGGGCCTCACTTCTATGTCAATGTTCTAGAAACTTGTGTTGTTTGCTGAACGTGGCTAATAGACACTGGAGACACTTGTACTATTCCAGATAAACACAGGAAGCAAAATGTTAGCAAGCATGAAGATATCTGGGATTTAATTTTCCATTTGAGATGTATTCATGTTTTTGCTATTTTATTGTGTATGATGTCTATATGTGAGTAGTTACTGGGTTTTGATAGACTCTTTATTTTCTTGAGACTCAATTCACACATTAATTTTTCTCCTTAATAATGCAATGCTGTCTTCTCTAAACTAAACTTGAGCTGACTCTGAAGTTAACTGAAAAATACTGAAGAACTGAAGAGTATAAGCCATCAGGAGTTCTTAGAAAGGAAAAATATTTGACATTCTCATGTAGCCATGTTGGAAAATTATCAGAAGATACTTCTAATTTGACTTTTATTAGTGTTTCTATAACTATTGCTTTGCAATAAGAGATTATGCAGAATTTCACATATCACAGAGAAAGCAATGTTAAGATCTTAGGAGAGATAAAAAGATTGCTCCATCAGAACACTTCCACTTTTTCGGATCAGCGTTTACACATCAGACAGAGGCAGAGTGATTTTAAATTTAATCTGGCTACCACTTCAGAAGCTATTTCCCATGAATTCACACCCATTCACATGAACTCACTGCATGAAAGCTCTCACCTTTGAAAGAAAAGTTCAAAGTGGAGTATGCTTTCCTGACTGGCATTATTTCCAGCTCAATTTCCCCTGGTTGGGAAATATATTATCACATTCTTGTCTAGTTCCCACTGTTCTAAGGGTATCTAAAGAGCTTTGTTTGTAGAGGTTTGTAAGGGTTTTTTTTCTTTTCACCTTAATGATCCTGTCTTTGGTCAGTGGAAATTAGGTGCTGTTTATTCAATTTCTGAAACACCCACTTCATGGGATTCTGAGTGTCATTAGCTCTGCCCATGGCTTTTGAAAAACAAATCTATTCTGATTTGGGATTGCCAAATGAGACTGTCTGGGGTCAGACATAAAGGAAGCAGGAAGAGAGCAACAGTGAACAAGGAAACATTAGTATGAAAACAATTTTACTTCTATGAATCATAGAGCCTGTGGTGAAATTAATTAAACAAGGTCCTGGGCACATTCAGAGAAGGAGTTGAAAGGTAAAATACCTCTATGAAGGTGAAATAAGTTCATAGTACTATTTGAAGTGCTCTTAAGGATGTTCCATACACAAGGAAATTGGGAAAAAATTGGAAGTTGGCATTTGTGGGTAAACAGGGCATATTTTATTTTTCTGTTGCACAAGAGGAAAGCAATTAGACTTGTAAGCACATTAGCCCGACAGCAGGGGATAGAAAGACAAACTTTTGTGATTCACGAATGGGAAAAAGGAACTGATACCAAAAGCTTTTCCATTTTTCACACTGCATCAGAGACAGGAAAAGAGTCTTTGCTACAACATTTGGATACCTCTTGTATGCTTAGAGCAGGATTGCTACAGCAACTTCCATGCAAACGTGGACAGAACTTCCCTCCTTTTCACTCTCAGCTGTATTTTTAGTTCTATGCCCACAATTTTGAAAAATATATTAGCCAACAGATGTACACCCCTGAGTTTGATGAAATAAAGCTTCAACTCTGTAGCTTAATGAAAAAAAATCAAATTAAATCACTACAGTTACAGCCATGTACAATTTTGACAATGTATATCTTTTTTTCTACAAGAAAAAAGTATGATTATGCCTTCTGACTGCAATCAGATTTGCTTTTTCTATTCTAAAACTTAACTTTTCTCTTCTTGCAGTGTTGTAGCTTTCTGCCCTGGTTTCTATACAGGTTTCTAGTTTTTGCAATGTAAAATAGGTCTGAGTTTTCCTCTGCATGTACTTTTTTTTTTGGCCACTACACAAATACTTTTTTTCTTTTTTAATTTATCTGTCTGTGTTCTTGCCAATTTTTAATGAGTACATTGTGGCTTACTATTAAAAGTGAAGAACAAACAAAATCGTGTCCTAAGACATCCTGTTCTGGCCTGTACAGGTTTGCATGTAAATTTTAGGCAGGAATCTTTCTTCCTGATCTAAATATTAGTTGCTGCAGCAAATGGAGAATGCTGTTACTTTTCATTCAGTAAAAGAACCATAGAAAAATCCCATATTTTGACATTTTCAGGGAAATGGGGGGAAAAGAGTCAGTATTTTGATAAGGTTGGCATGAATGATGATGACACAGGCATACATTTCATTGCTGCCTGATAGGCAGGGAAGGGAGGAAAAAGACAGACATTAGAGGGATGATGGGACAAAGCATAAATAGAATGTGGTTTGCTGGCAGATGAACTTTCTACACCTAATTCTCTAGTGCTGTAAGAAAGTGGAACAGTGTTGGCTTCTGCCTCCGTATCATACACTGACATAAATATTATTAAATGCTTGGCATAAAACTGTTTCAATAACATGCTATAAATGAGTACTTTTACTTTCTCAGAAATTGTTAAGTAAAAAAAAAAAACAAACAAACCAAAACCCCACCCTTTTAACTGATCTACTAGGAGAACAGACCATTAAAATAAAAGCTAGCAAATTAGACTAAGTTAGAAACTTTCCAGTGCCATTAAATCTGGATGCTTATTCATTAAACCTCAATAACTGTATATGAAACACTTGGATTTGATGCATTCCTAGCAAGGCCTGGTACTCAAGGAGTGCTTCTTGGATTTTTATTTGATCTTTCTCTAAAGTCAGTGACACTAAATGTCTTGGGATACTTTTTATCTGGGGCAAATCCTTCTGGTGTCTCGCGGGGTCAGAGAGCCAGGACTGCTCCCAGCTGTTGGTGGAATGGGTGCTGTGCCTCTCTTAGTGCAGAAGCTGATGAGGAATAGAGCACTTCATTAAACTGCATTGGTGGATGAGCACTTCTCAGTTAGTTGAGATTAAAGCCTGATTATTTTGGACGTTGTTGTGAGCTGATTGCTTTGTCAGACATGAAAAAAACTTATTTATCTGCTTCTGACTGTGGAGTAGCTGTAGGGAAAACTTTGTCTTTGCAAACTTTGCTTCTGTGGGAAGAACATTGTTCCAATGAGCAGTTGAAAGTCAAATGTCAGAACTTCCTGCAGACGTGTTTTTGACTGTGGGTCATTTACATGAATATTCTGATTTTGTGCCGAAACAGTAGGAAGGGACTTCTATCTATAGGAGTAAAAAGTCCATGAATGCTTTATTGTTGCATGTAAGAAAATTTTTTCATATTTGAGCAAATTGCACAAATATGAATCCCTCAATCCATTATGATTTGCAAAACTCTCACTAAGTAGATTGCTACAAAATACTGCAGGCTTCTTGCCTCTAGAAGAATTTTCTCAATTTTTTTTGTTTACTGACTTTTGTATTGCAGAGCTATTTAAGAGCAGGAATCTTAATTTTCTTTTTGATTTTATGTTTAGATGTTCCCAGTTTTGGGGCTATGTTTGAATAAGAACTCTCATATACACATTTCAAATTTTAAATTTGATGTTAACACTTGAATCCAAACATTCTCAAAGTTTTTGGATGGTGGTGGAGTATCTTGGTGTTCTAGGCCAGTCACATCTGTAAGTTAGAACAAGGAAATTAAAATTGCAAGGGATTATTTTCAGGAAATATTTTTCTAGCCATTATTTTCTGCTTCTGACCACTCCTCCTACCTCCAACCAGTCTGTAAGATCAAGATCTATTCAATTTTCACTGTTTCAAAAACTCTTGTCAGGCACTGGGGGAGATGTGAATGTGGAGGGTTTCACTGCATACCAATTTTAAGACAAAGATAAACGTAGTATTTTTTCTTTTGAAGGCAGTATGTTTGAAATCTGAATCATCCACTGTCAGTAAATGGGACAAAACCAGGACAAATGATGGAATCAAAGCCTAACATCCTTAGCACAACCTTAAAAACAAATAAACCTGAAAGGGTGCCAGCATGCATGTACTTGCAGGAGAATGTTTGCAGCTCCCTTGTTCCTATTCCTTGTGATGACAACTTCCAGCTGTGTGAAGTATTTAAGCTGGGCTAATATAAGCCCACTGCTAAGCTGTACAGTGAGAATAAGACTATCAGTTACACATTTAAAGAGAGCTGAGTAAAGTCAGGAGTAAAACACAGGTTTTAAAATTTTTAATTATTCTTAGAAAGTAATAAGTTTTTCAAGTTTTGGAAGATGTTTGTCAAAAAGCCCTAAATCTTCTGTTCAGCACCTTTCTCTGCTTTCTCCTAAAGATGGTCTTTATCAACTAACTTCCCAGCACTTCAGACTTTCTCTTTAAAATATCTATCATCTATTTCTTATACCAGCAGCAGTCCTTGAAGTTTTAGGCTGCTGCTCTAAAAGTCTGTGTTTATAGCCAAGCCCCTTTCAGAGGCCTAAGCACATAATGAGATTTTAATGTAAACTCAGAGATGGATACTGGGAGTCCGCTTTCAATTCCTTTCAAAGCCTTAAACTCCCTTTATTTCCTTTCATCCTGGGAAGAAAGGCATTTATTGAGATTTTTTTTTTTTTTAAGGAAGTACCCAACTGATTTGGCAGTTAATTGTTGTTGCACCTGAGTGCAGGAAGCATGTAAATTTTTAAGATTCTGCTTGATGGCCAGTCTTAGTCTCAAACTGCCCACTAGATTTCAAAGATAACTCTGGTGGGCATAAATGTGTGCTCATTTATATATTTATATATTTATATTTATTTCTCCATCTTAGTTTTCATTTGCATATGTTTTCCTATCTCTCTATATGTGTACTGAGAGATAAATCTTTTTCTGTATCTATATATATGTACTAAAATAGTTTTTAAATCTGTATTAGGTTTCAAATCAGCACAAGAGTATACAGTTTCAGTAAGCCAGCAAAACGTTTTGCTGAAAGCATGTTTTACCTTTCAAACATTTCATTTTCATTCAAAGCAATTTTTTTGGGTCTTAAATTTCAAATTAAAAATCATTTCAAACATACAAAAGGGATTATTTTGTTTTGAAACTGTCAAAACAGATCACTTCAGCAACTTTAGGAACTCTTTTCTGAAGAAGACATTAATTAAAACTGTCTTTTCCACCTTTAATTTCACCCAGCTGATGTTTCCTAGCAAAATAAATGAAAATAAGAAGAATAAATTATGAATGGGTTGCTTTTCAGAGAGACCTCTGCAGTATTTTGTTAACTAATGGGCAAAATCATATATAAAGATTAATTATAATTGTCAAATAAGTTGGAGTGGCTATTTTAACTGCAATATGAGACATTATTGAAGATACAAAATGAAAAACACGCATCCAGTTTAGATAAATATTCATGGTTTAAGGGACTTTGGCAAAACTAGTACCCAACAATGGATGCATAATCAATATAATATACTTCTACACTTAAACCATTTTGGGCTATGGAAAATGTAAATATAACTATCAAATTTTTTGTGGTAAGTTCCAGTCCTGACTGGAACATTATAACTATATTTATGTGGTGAGCTCTTGGTAAAGAATAAAATGTATATTGTACAGTAATGTCTAAATTAGTTCCAAAATGTGGGGAGTGGTTTTTTATTTATGCAGATGCTTAAAGATACGTTGGGCCTGTGCAGTGGAAACACAGTTATAATGATAGCTGGGGATATTTCAAGATGAAAATGGTCAAGTGTTGGGGCCCCCACATGCACCCCAAGAGTCTGCATGTTTTCACCATTGAATTAAACAAGGGTATTCAGGACAATGGTATGATTAGGGAAGGAGAACTGCTTTATTTTTTGGCTGTGGGGCACTCAAAGTGTATAGTTTGTATGTTATTTCATGTAATTATTCATTGGAAACATGCAAAATGTGTGAGTGATGTGAGCAGAGAGTGTAAAATGGATCTCTCTGTAGCAGGCACAGGGACAGTGTCTCTGCTCCTCTTCTGATGAATGCTTTAGAAACATTTTGCACAACCTGTGAGTAAAAAGACATAATAATTACTGCAATTAGAACATCACAAGCGAGGCCCACGCTCAGCAGCCTCTTACAGAGACCTTTTTTGATAGTTGTCTGGCATTTACTCTTTACATAATAGTAAGGGCTGTGTATCTCACCCTAATTAACATAACAGTATATTTTAAATACATTTTAAATATATTTAGCATAACAGTATATTTGAAATACACTTTTTTTTCCCTCTCCATAAGTACTTTCCAGAGACTTGTTTTTTGCATTTCAGTCAGCACATGCTAAAATATTGCAGTTAGTTCCATTTTTCCAGTGTTCTGACTTTGGGTTTTATTAACCAAAGGTCTTTTAATCAAAACACTTTACTGCTTTCCAGCTTTGCCCAGGCAGCTTTTCCAGCAGGTCCTGTTGTTTTCCCTGAAAGGAGGAAAAATTTGTAATAAAGTTTATTTTCTTGAATGCAACCCTGCTTATTTACAAAGATCATCTAACAGCTGGTTTCTGTAAGCAATGGAAGAATCAGGAAAGAAAAAAAGATTATTTCATTGTTTCCAGTGTCAAGGCTCTTGAAACTTTTGCAAATGTATTCCAAACATTCTCCAACTCCAAAATATACTCTCCAGGCTTCTCTTACAAAAATGTTCTTTGATTTCTCTGAAAAATAAATTGGAGTATTTCTTGCTTTATGTTACTCCTCAGACCTCCTGAAAGAGATGCTTGGGTGAGTTATGTCAGGCAGCAAAGTGGGATCCTGGGGCCAGTGCCAGGCTTGGTGTCCTCTTCCCTACAAAGCACACGGTGGTGTTGGCCCAGCAGGAGAGTGGGAAGGTCCTGACTTCCCCAGGCTGCTGGAGTGCTGGGGGACAGCAAAAGGGAGCAGCCCTGTGAGGGACTGGGAGCACTGCCTCATCCTCTCTGCCCTTAGCACTCTGCTTTCACTCCTTCCCAGTCAGATCATAATAATTTCAGATGAATTTTTCTATAGATTGTTCCTTTATCTCATTAGATTTATTGTTTTTTGTTAAGTTTTTGCAAAAAAATAGGTTATTCATTTCCAAGAAGAAGGTTGGAGGAGAGTAGGTGGTTTCGACAGTGTTTATTTTCTTCATTTGTTTTTTTGAGTAGCTCTGTATCCTCTGTGGCTGGGAGATACATGCTGACATTTGGTAGTGAAGTGCCTTTGATTATGCTCATGAAATTTCCCCTGTTTATGTTAAACTGGAAACAGGGCATCGGGGGAATTGCCATTGTCATATATGCTAATAGGATTTTACATCTTCTATTTTGTTTGTTTTGATGATGATATTACTAATTTTCAGAAGACTTTGTCAAACAAACCAAAAGACTTCTCCACAGGAAGATATCATTTGATGCTATCTTTATTCTGAATTAAGATGCAACAGCTGAGAGACATAAAATTAACGTAGAAATATCTATAATGTAAAAATATCAGAAATATTTCATTTTTCCCATTCAGCCCCACAATTACATTGATGATGTAAGCATAAGAAGGCAACCAAAGTACAAAAGGAGAGAAGATGCTGTTTATCATGCAGAAAATTTTGTTTCAAGAAATAATCTTTGTGGTAAACTGATTTGGTGTGTGTGCACTCCCATGCTTGCTAAAAGAAACCTCTCTGCAAAAGAGATATTTTTTCTGTTCAGTTTAGTAGAGATTTTTACAAGGAAGGATGACTACCCTTTCTCAAAACTGAGCTTGAAATGGATATTGAAAAAATTAATTCTGTAACACTTTTTAAGCTGCCTTGAACATAGTAAGAATGATGTTGTTATTAATAACAAAGAATGTGATGTATTGGTCCAAGAGTGGAATTAAGTGAGAATGAAACTCAGAGGTCTGAGAGCTGCTCCAGCAAAGTCAAAGAAATAATGACAATCCATCTAAAATTAATTCCTACATTTTTCAGCCCCCCTTGCTATTTCCTAACCTTTTAACAGAGCAGATGAACCAAGAACCAGCCTTACTAAGAAATTTCAGACATCTGCTTCCACTTAAAATACCTCTTTTGTTTCCTACTTTCATCGAGTTTCTTAGAGAGAGGAATTTCTCTCAGCCAGTGTTGTGATCTACGTGAAATAATCAACAGCAGCATGTGATAATCTGCAGTGTGATAGACTGACAAATAAAAACTAGACCAAGCACAAGATGGTTCTCTTGTTTCTATAAATATTTTACACTTTCTCAAAGGACTTAACTTTATGAAGGCCTTGGAGACAAACGCCTGCAAATACAACACTTTGCTTTGCTCAATTCCAATTACATTTGAAAAGATAAAAATTTCTCTGGCATATGAACTCTTACATGCTTTGTCTGGGGAGAACATGATCCATGAATTCTGGCTTTTTGTAGGGCTTTAATTCTCAATTTTAACTCTTTAGAAGAAGCTACAGTTAAGCTAATATTAATCAAAACCAGAGATGTTTTTCATAAAGTTGCCACTAAGGTAATTATGTCATTATAAATATTGGGGAGAAGGTTTGTGCAGGAGTGGGAGAGCAGCTTGGCTAAGGGGTTAATCTTATCTTTAGTCATTTTGAATAAAGACATGTAAGAAAACAAGCTTTTATGACTCTTTATTTCCCTAAGTAAGGCTCCAAGTTTAGACTTGGTTTTATATCAATGCCATGTAGACATGGTGTTCTAAAAGGGCCATCAGCCTGCTCCAGTGCTACATTACTCATGGGACTTTTTTACCATGCTAAACCCTTCAGTCACTAAAAAGCCTCTTATGCAGTGTAAAAACAAGGAAAAGAAAAACCAATCTTTTGGTTTTGATTTTTCAAATGTATTTCAATAGGAACTGTACCCCTACCAGTGACATGATCCCTTTGATCCATGCTCCTGCTGAAAAGGATGGTCTAATCCTCTCCTTACCACAGCCTTTGCTCAGTTTTTCCACCATTACAGTTTGTTCTTCCTTGCATTGAGCTTTTCTGGGGGAGTGCCAGGGATGGGAAGAAATTGGGAAACAATGCTTTTTTACATAATGACTGAGAGCAAAGTGCTGGAAATACACAGCTTTGATACTTCATTGGGAACTACTTCATGACAGTGTAACAAAAAGTTAATTCCACTTTACACGGATAAAAATGTGGGCAGGAGAAAGCCTAGGTAAAAGGCTGAATGATGAGAATGAGAATTGAAACTATATTAAATACATCTAGAGAATGGCAAGTGAAAGTAGGAAGTGCAAGTGCTAGGACTTGTTGAACTTGTTATCTTTGTCACTTACTTGGAAATAGGACTGAGCTGCTCAGTAAATAATCAGCCACAAAAGTCCTACAAATCTAAAACTCAGTCTATGTCAATGATGTAAGAAAAGATGTCATGGTAAAGAGGAAAGCTTGGAAAGAACTAGCTTATTCTTTTATAAAATGAGTAAGCAAACAGAACCTGAGAAACTATCCTGAAGCATTTTGTTCTCTACAGAAAAATTATTTGGGGGAGAGCAGAAAACTAAGAGACATGAGTTTATGTCAGTGTATACCAGGTGGACATGAATTTGTCAGAGAGTATAGATGTGAACAGACTTACAGTTTTGGGCTACTTGTGAAAATTCATATTGTTGCAAAAGCAAAAATTACTATGGGGGAGATAGAAACAGCGTTTAGACAATATCCTACAGTAAAGACGCTGCTACACTGGAAGGGGTTGAACCTTATTAAGCCTTATTAAAGCTCTAAGCATGACTTTATTTCTGAAATCTTAAAAGCTAAAAGGATGCAATTTAGATTGACTTTTGTGAAAAATTTAGTGCTTAAACACCTGGAGGAGGTCTTTCCATCTTGTCATGGCTCCATTGACTTGGTTTAGTTGCAGTTATACAGGACCAAGGTCAAATTATTTTGCTGTAAACTCGGACAAAAGAGATGAGGTAGAGTTTACTACAGAGTAAATGGACATTGAAGATACAAACACATGAGATCCTTACAGTGTGATAATATTGCCTGTGGAATGTCTACTTAGAGAAAATATAAATTGTTTTGTGCTTTTAAAGTAATTCTGAGCGAAGCCTAGTGCAGCGTGCTGAAGTACAGTGATCTTCCACTGGCTGGAAAATGGGCTGTGTTCCATAATTTTTCCAAATACTGTTATTCTTTACAAGAAGCCACATAGGAGAAGGATCAAATTTAAATATTTATATATTAAATAAGTTGTAGAGATTCAAAATTACTTTCAAATCAAAACCAGATTTATGAATCACTGTTGCTTCTTGATTGAAGACTGCACTTTTATGGACTCTTTGTGCCCATCACTGAGGTTTTGATACCCAGATGCAGTTTTGTAAGCTTGGTAACACCCCTGATAGTGAATTAAAGATTTGGCTTTTCAAGTCTCTAGAAAGATCATAATTGAATTCGTGATAAGTTTCTGATTCTTTTTTAATATTTTTCTTCTCTTTCTTAAGTCATTAAACTAATGTAGTAGTACAACATATCTCAAAACAAATCTATTAATTATCCTGACCTAAACAAAGGGCCAAGGAACATTGAAGATACATTTTTAAATTTGAGTGCGGTTTGCCCTGAACACTTATTGGCCATTGCTCCAGTGGCTGTGCCCAGGAATTTTTTGGAGTTGTAGAAATATATAAACTCAGATTTTGAATTTCCTTTTGATACAGGGAAAGAGATATAGTTGCTGCAACAGAGTGTTCTGCACACCCACACATGGTAAACAAAGCAGAAGGAGAAAAACATGCTGCTTGGCAGGGGTACCAGTAAATTGCATAAGCAAAAGCTATGCCTGTAGCCACCATAAAAAATTAATTTTCACTTTAAGATTCCTGTGTTTCAGTTCAGTCAATATATAGAAGCTAAAGCACAAATGTCTTTAATAAGATATCCAGCGTAAGGGAAGAGGAGGAAAAAAATGTTCTTGTGCCTCTGTTTTGTGGCTTGTATTTGGATTTGAGAAAAAAAAGCTTTGCTTTCTGTCTGCAAAAAGATTTGCAGACGATTTCTAGGCTGCTAAATTGCACAATGAGGCTGTAACGCCAAGCTTTAAAACTGGCAGCACAGAGGTCATTCAGATGCTGTGTGATGGTAGTGTTAGTGTTACTCTGCATCAAATCAGAGCTGCATGAAGCAGTCCACATGTGCTGTCCTTGGGTATAAAACAGCAGTCTTTAGTCAGGTATTTGGATGCAGCAGATACTATCTCTGAAATTTAAGAAAATTCCCACTTTTCCACTCTAGCAATAGTCATAAACAGATGTCAAGGCTTGAAAAACTGATTCGGATGATACTTAATCTTCTTACATTTCATCATGCCATGCTTAGAAAAGGGAGAGGAGGCAGGCAGAGGATAACCACTCACAAGCAAACTGAGATGCATGGTTAGATGAAGAATTACAGTGAAATGTGTTGGAATTATTGCCTGCTTTCTACTTCAGGATGGACAACAAGTTCCTCAAGGATATTCTGCTTCTACACCAGTGAAATCTGTACAAAAGGACAAGTTAAGAGCTGGTGTCAGGGGTAGTGCTACTCACTGAAGACAAGATGTAGCAGGCCAGAACAAATTTACCAATTACTCAGTTCCCCAGAGACATTAAGTCAATTGTCTCTTGCTTCAGGAAAGTGGATTTTACTTGCAGATCAGCTATTAGGCTATACATAGGGCAAGTTTCCATTAATTTTCAATTATCTCCTGCAATAGCATATAAGTTTCCTAATTGCCCAGGAGAAAAAATTCATGAGAGGATGGACAGCACTTTCATGGATGTGACAGAAGTCTCCATCCTATTGCTGGTCCTCTTTTCTCAGGCCTTGCTTTCTAATAGCTGGAATGAACCTGCTGTTCCCAGAGCAGCATGGCTGTGTGGGGTATTAGGAGGTGTCCAAGTGCAGTTTTTCTGCCTGGAAATTGTTCCCCTCCACAGCAAGGAGAACTTACTGGCTTCAGAAGATGTGAATAAAAACATATGGCAGAGAGCAAAGCTCTGTGGATTATTCTATTTTAAAGACAAAAGCATTTCAGTGTTGTGTTGTTTTACTGAGTTGTGAGGAACTTGTTATACAGTTTGTTTTATTTTGTGTGCTTGTGACCATGTGGCAATGTTTAAAGCAAACCCCATGGGTGTAATGTCCTGTGCTGTCCTGACAGTGATATCTTAAAAGCAGAGACAGATACAGAGACAGTGCCTTGCTGAAGGCAACCCAGTTATCACTTCATGAAAGTAGCAGAATCTTTGACTGACAGCTTCAGTTCTATTGTGATTCAGATTAGAGCAGTCGTTGTTTTCCAGGGACCTAATTGCACATTTTGCCTGTCTTGTTGAAGGAGGTGTCTAGACATTTGTGTGTTAGTCCTTTGTAAGTCATCTAGCTGGGTCATAGAACAAATTCTTCCTGGAGGTTAGGTTTCCTTGTCCTCTGTTAGCAGGTCCAAGACTTCCAGATGTGTCACCCTGCAAGAGAGGTAGGCAATAGCATTTTCAAGGTTTTGTCTAAGTGTCCAATTCAGAAAAGGGAACTAGTGCTCCAAAGAGTTCTTGATCATTTTACTTCTTTTAGCAATACTTATCTGAAGAGTTGCATGCTTAACTGAAAAGAAATTATAGAAGCTCCCAAACAGCTGTGAGCTCTACGTCACCTGCCCAAATCCCATTACTAACTGGTGTGTCAACCTACAAAATAATGCTGCAATTGCTGAATGACTCCATGCTACTTTTCCATTAAAACTATCTCTCCTTTTTTTTTAGCTTACACAGCTGTCTCTTGCTGTCTTGGCATTACTGCTTGTCGATTAAAATTCTTGGCACAGAACAGCCTTTACTTGTGGGTACATCATCCTTGTGATTATTTCTATTCCTCAGGGGAGCTGAAAGCACATAATCTCTGATTTTTAAAGCAGAGTTCTTACTGGTATCTCATTTTATAGTATTTATAATAGGGGCAGAGTAAGTATGTTCCTTTGATTTTAAAGAATATTTTAGAAAATATGCTTTCTAATAAGGTGGTTGTGAGGGTGGTTGTAGCCACAGACAAATCAAACATGGACATGAATTGTACAGTAACTCAGCTTCTTCTCCCAACCCACAGTTTGGTTTGCATTTTCTTTTCGATGCATTCTTGTCAGGATGAAGTCAGTCCTGAATAACTTCTTAATGTATACCTTGATTCTAAACTGGAAGTCAGTGGAAGTCTTTTGAAATGTGTCTCTTGCCCACAGGCAGTAGTTTGAGCCTTTCTTTGCTCTACCAGCAGAGCACAGGTAGCAGGAGGTGCATTAGCATGCCAACCAGCAAAGCTGCTCTATTGGGGTGCTTACTTTTAGGGGTTTAATTTAAACACCCACCTTTAAGACAGGTCTCATTAGAATTACACAGTGAACTCATAAAATCTTTCAGGTTCAAAAGGCTGGGAATCAATAAACACTTTCCTTTTATTTAAACCAGAGGTTTAGAGTTATCTATGAAACAAATTATTACCTCTCTGAACCCAAAATTTGTCACTGTAAAATATTAATTTCATTTGCCATGGCCATGCTAGTCTACTTAAAATTTAGTTAAATGGTATGCCATAACTTTCATAAAATATGTGAAGGAAGCCACCTTATGTATTAAATTTATTTAGTCAAAGTCATAAAAGCTGAAAATTACCCGAAAAAGCCTAGCATGGAACCATACATAAATTCAAGGTCATTTTAAAAATATAGTTTTGTTGAAAGACAAATGTTTTGCAGAAAGATTTTTACTTAGGAACTAATTATGCTTATGTATCAACCCAAAAAATTTGCACAAGCATAAAGAACTTTTCCCAGTTTAAGTTGGAGAGAAGCATAGAGAGTTTCTTATTTTCTGTTGCAGAGTTCAAAAGTATTTGTAATCCTGAAATTTATTAAGGATGAGAAATCTGATTCTTACATAGATGTAAAAGTATATGCCTTCTCATTAGACTGTTCTGCAGTATATTACTCCAGCCTTAAAGGATGCTTTAAGAACAGATGCATTAATAGTGAGTTTAGATTACCAAGCTGTTAAAATCATGCTTAGTGGTTTCTTCCAGTAAAAATGCTTCAGTACTCTAAACTCAGTTCTACACAATAAATCTTTCCTTGATTTTCTGTGGTGAAATCAACAGTTCTTGGATGAGAATGTTATGTCCAGTTCTTGCTTTTGAAATGAATAAACTAGATATTACAAATAGTTGAGAAATACTTTCTGTAGAGCCACTTAATTTACATGTTCTGTCATTCACTTAAAAAAAGAGAATTGAAGCAATTTCTTATTATGTCAAGGGTTCATCGTGAGAAAATATTCAGTATTATGATGAAATTAAAATAAGAGAGTATTTGCTAATGTGTTTATGGCAAACAGCACATATATGTAGTATCCACACCTAGGGAAGCAGGAGTCTGGAGAAATGGGAGTGTTTGCTGCTGGCAAATGTTCTCAGGATGAACATTTCCTTATCAAATTATCAATAAATGGGCATTTTGATGATATTGTCTTTGGAAATATTGTAATTAAAATTTTTGAAATATTTTAATTAAAACTCTACACAACAGAACTTATTGCATAGAAACGAATGAAAATTGTATTATGCCTGGTACTAAGTCATTAGTTAATATTCATTACTAACTCATTACTATAGTCAATTACTAACTCATTACTATAGTCAATTAGCTACATTCACTTTTGGACGTGTGTAGCCAAGCTCTTTTGAGTTCCTAGTTATGTGCATATATATATATATATGTATATATGTAATATTTCCTGTTGTGTTGTAAACACACCCTGTCTCTTTAACCAGACATATTTCTTTTGTCTCCTTTGGAACATCCATATTTAAGTTATTAGTATCTATGTGGGAACCAAAGGAAAAAAAGGTGACCAAGTCTGTTAGCCACAGAAAATAAACACACAAAATAATGTTCACAAGCACATCTTGATCAAGTATTGCACATTTTCCAGTGCATGTTGCTCTATGTGCAAATTGATTGTTGTTACATACAACAAAAATAAGGTTCCGGATTTATCTTTTAAGTGTACTGAGATATTAAAATATGTGATCCATGAAACACAATATCTTTTTAATCTATACAGTTATTACCATAGAGGTTTTAACAAGGAAGTCTGTTTTTTTCCCTATAAACTAAATCTTCCTTTTCCTGAAATTCCCCACCTTCCATATTACCATTTAATCTTATGTAGACAGCATGAACAAAGTTAGTTGTTCTCCTGATCAAATTTGCAATTAGAGTTGCAAAACTCTAATTTCATTTGATGTTAGAGTACTTTAAAGAGTCAGCAAATATAGTGTATGTTCCAGACCCATTACCTACAGAATGTTCACTTTTTGGAAAAACTAAAGCTCAGAATGGTAACTTCCTGAAATCTTTATTTTACTGAATGGCACCAAAAAAAAACCATAAATGGCTCTATCATATAATTAGCTAAGTTCCCCCTGTGGTTCTGTAAGCTGCAGCCAGGCTTTTCTCACTTGCTTTTTCCAGAGGCATTCCACTGTGTAAAGCTCTGCTATTGTTTTATTGAATGGAAGAACATGGAAAGAACAACCAGTGGGCAGCTTTAACCTCACCTCACCCCACACTGGTTTTAAAATTCAGCTGATGTTCTTCAGTAGAAAAATGAATGATTATATCAAACAGCTTGGAAAGTGAAAGGAGTGGCTGCATCTACCAATTATTCGAAGTAACACACTGCATTTTAGGGTACTGTGCCATAAATCATGGTATTTAGTGGCCAGTTTCTGACAGGCAAAGACAGACAAGTATTTCATGTATTTCTTCATGAAAACACTAGAAAGGCCTTGCCTCAGTGTGAATCATGGTCAAATCTTACAGGTATTTTCTCTTCTATCTTGGAGCCCCATCTTGCCACTATTGAGGTCAGGGAGAGTTTAGTGATTGAAAACATGCTCGCAGTGATACCATCCCTGCAGACTCTTAACAATCAATTCAAACAGCTAATAGCTCAAAAGGAATCCTCTTATGTCTATCCTGCTTCCTCAGTTGAACATTTTGCTCAAATTAAAGTCCTGGCTTCTTATCATTCTTAATTGATATTCTTGATCTCAAAGTAGGCTATAAATACTGCCCTTTGCAGTCTGTGATTTACACTCCTGCAGTTCTCACTTTCTTTGCATGTCTGCTTTTCTTAAAAACACATTTTTCCTTTTATATATAATAAGTGAATGACTGGATTCATTGATTCCAGTTTGTGGTGACATCTGGAATTTACTGAGCAGTTTTAAGTTTCCAGCAAGGTTCTTCATTTCTGAAAGTAAACTGAAAGCCTGCAGTGATTTTGGTGTTATGACATATCATAGTTTACACAAAGGCAAGTGCAGTCCAGCCTAGACAAGTTTGGGGCAGCTGATTTTGAATCAGGGCAGTGTCAGTGGGGCATCAGGGAAACCAAAAAACAGAGAAAATGCACCTTTGTAGTTCTCTGAGTGATTTTCTGTGATCAAAGTTTTCTAGTTTAAATCTTACTTGAGTACCTTCTCATGACACTCAAGTAATTTTTGTGAGTGCAAGCAAATGCCATTTCATTTTCTCTGACATGCACATGAACTTAGACAGTTTTCAAATAACAACTCTCCCATTTTTTCCTTGGACAGGCATTTTCTGCTTTTGCTCTCCATACCAAAAGGAGCAACCTGATTCCGCATCCTCACTAATGCAGTGGCTCGAATGCTAGTCAAGTGCGAAGTCAGAACATAACCCAGTTCTCTTAAATACATGTAAAAGATTTCACATTATTGTTTCGCCTGCCAGGGATGAGATTTTAAAGACAAAAACAAAAGAAAATATGTTTTCAGATTATATTTTCTTCCTTTCTTCTTCATGGTTCCCCTCTAATGAATGAAACTAAACAAAAAACCCCCAAAAACAACAACAAAAAAACCAACCCAAAACCATGACATGCTGAGTAAATGTTACAGGAAAAAATGACTTCTGAAACATATTAGCTGCCTACAATGACAGCCCAGGTCTCAGTTCAAAGGAGGTTGTCCTGATCATCACAGACACTTTGGAATATGTCCTTCCCACATTCCTCTGAAACCACAGGACATCCTGCACCATAATAATAATAACCTGTGGGTTGTTAACAGCCAGGAAAGAAGGGAGAGAAGTTGTACTTAAAAAAGAAACTATTAGATCTTTCTTCTATACTCCAAACTCTCAAACTGATTCCTGAACCGAGTTCAAAACACTCATCTGTGTTTTCTACATTATTTGAAACATACTTCAAGTGGTAAGATATGTAGGCTAAAATATGCTGTTTACTTCAGAAAGGAACAGTCTCAGTGACACTTTTATCTTGATTGTCCTTGAGGGTTTTCTATGAGTCTCAGAACAAACCAAGCTATAAAAATAAGATCTACAAGTAAAATAATATATCCTTGGCAGGTAAAAGGCATGTGTCTGCTGAGCTATTTACTATTTTTCAGGAAGAAAGTGAAAACGAATAATTAATTCTGCTAAGTTCTGTCACAAATCCTAACTAAGGAGATGTTCTGGGAGGTTGGCACTGCTAGCATTCAGGGATCTTTTTGAAAAGCGAATTGTACTTCTCAAGACAGTGTGTACTCTGTTCCCTTTTACTTGCTTGAGAAGAGGGCACATCAGAGACTAAGGAAATGTACATGGAAATGCATCCAAATCCAGTCCTTCTATGTTTGGTGAATAGCAACTGTTTATGGGTGCTATTTACTTTGAATATAGAGTGAAGAAATACTCACCATTAAATAACATCTCTCTGAGGTGTTTTCACAGTACATGAGCTTCATTACCTGAGAAATACTCATACTTTCATTTAAACAAGCATGTTTTCTATTTATTATTTAGTTTGTTTGCTGTATTCATCATAAATTTGTTATGCATTTAATGCTTATTCAGAAAAAAAAGAAGTTTTTCCTTCCTCCATAGAGATTAAGTTAAAATGGTAATATTAACTCAGAGAAGGGGGCAACAAACAAGTGGTTTTAATGAGGTCAATCCTTCATAATGGGAATTAAGTTTTTCTCATAGTTTTCACATTCAGTTTTGCTTGAAATCTTTCTTATAATTTTCTTTTTTCCTGTTCCAAGGTGGCTTTCTGCAGTCTCACACTGCAGTGCAGTCTCTACTGTCCCTAATGCCAAAAGACTGATAGAATCAGAGACAGAAACCCTCAGAGAGAATGCAGTATTTTACTTCACCAAAATGAAAACAAAATCCTTTGATTGTAGAAGAGTTTGGTTTTTTTCTTATAAGGGCTAAAGACATCTTGGCAGCTATGCTGCTTTTCTTGTGATTTGTGGTATTGTTTATTATGAAAACAAATTGCCCATCTATTGGAGGATATTGAGCCAAATTTGCTGATGTCAGTGAAGATACCCTGCGGCTTAAATGAGGTTGTTATAGCCCATGCAGGAACTGCAGAGGCTTATAAAAATTCTGCAGAGAAACATCCCAGTTTTGGAGCTTTGGAACATTTTTAACTGGGAACCCTGGCAATGTGGAGTGAAAGTAGCATCCAGCTTTTGGGCTGGGCTTCAATTTTAAATGGAAGAGGTAAAGCTTCACTGATGTCTGGCAGCAGAGGTCTCCAGGAGCAGAGGACAGGAGTCAGATTTTAGTGAATATTGTCTCACCTGTGGTGGATCAGCACATTCTTAAACCAACCACAACCCAGTACCTACTGCTTCTCTCAGCACCAGCATCACCACAAATGCCAGGAAAATCATTCCTCCAATAGAGGGAAATCTCTGCTCCATCTGGGCCTTTTGCTCTGGCAGACACAGTTGAGTGCTAAGAGAACAGCACAGATCTTTTCTAGTGACTGCTTTGCTTTTGAGACACAATGAACTCCATGTTCAGATCTGATGAGAAACAAGAATTAACTGTCTCTTTCCACAGCAGTGTAGAAAACCAGATTTCCTAACCACTGATAATAATTCCTGCCCAGTGGAGGAAGTGCCAAGCCACAAAAAAATGCATCAGAGCTTTCTCAAGTACAGAAGAGATGAAAAAAGATATGACTGTGGAAAATAAGGGAAAGTTTTGTTAGTCCATTCCATATTGTGCAGGTCATTTTGTAGGAGGTTCAGGTGAGGGGCTGCTTACCAGCTCCTTTTTGGGTAAGGTTCTGCTGTTCTGCATGCTGGGTCATGGCATGAGGAGAAAACACCTCATCTGCATTAACAGTAAAATATCATGGACCCCTTAATTGTGATAAATACAATGTATTGAACTTCATCCATTAACTACTACTAGCCATGTGCTACTAGTATGGTTTGAGCTGCATCTCTGTGACCCAGCACCATAATCACAAGGCTTGAAGAGAACATTTTTGTAGTGAGCATAGCCTTGCTGGGTATGCAGTTTTATTAGGCTGTGACAGTGTACTTTCAAAACAGTTATTTCAGTCAGTCCCATTTAATATGACATGTTCCAAGCCTTTCAGCTTCACTCCTTTCAAGTCTACAAAACAGACTTCTAAGATTGACAGAGTGATAAGGAGACAGCGCTGCCCTCTTTCACCTTGGAATATGGAAATGTAGAAATAATACAGACTGTTTGTACTTCATGTCTTATTAAGATCTGTATCTTTATATATATACACATCTATGCATGTAATTTGTGAATGTAATATGCTTTATTCCAAGAACATTTGACCTGTTGGCCCAGTTTGGAATGCATACAGGCCATAGGGCTCCATTAGATTGCTTCCTGCTTGCTTCATATAAGCCCTAGTCTAAATTTCTTTTTTTTTTTTAATAGAAATGAGCTTAGACCAATAAAATAATTATAATTTCACAAGTGTGCTCTCCTTGGGAAAATGGACTAGATATGTTTCCCTCTCTCTTTAAGGGCAAAATTATTTTAGCTGAAAATTGCATTCTGTTTCTTTTACCTAAGGCAAGTTTTGCCAGTGAGCCACCATCAAAGGTATGCATTTAAGCAGAAAACCAGCATTTCTGGCTGGAAAGAAAAGCAGCATTATCTCTGCTTTGTTTGCTTTGAGTGGGCCAGCAATGGTTTAGCACAAACATGGGAGTTCAGCCTTCACATAGGTAAGGGGAGAGAGAGTTGCTGGGAGAGGCAGAGAGATGAAGGCCACATATTAGGCATGGGTGTATATCTTTTTATGCCTGGCTCAGAAGGTTTAGGATACCTCACTGAGCAAAGCTGTGAGCTGGTATCTCCTCTCCAATACATCAACCTGCTTTGCTTGGGTGACAACTGACCACAATTCACACCAAGTCTGGCTCTCTGTGAGAGGCAGAGGGCAGGGCTGGTCCAGAGCTCTCACTGAAATGCCTTTAACCCCTCTGAACTTCGTGCAGGAGAGGTAGAATGTCATTAGTGCTTCCCTCTGCACTCCCAGAGGAAAACTTGTTCTGTGAAATTCAACTGACCAGATAACTAGAAAGGGAGAAGAAAGAAGGTGGTAATGCATGCACTGTGAAACTTTATCTTAAATTGGTCTAGTAACATTGAGGACAGGTACTCATGTTACTGCTTTTATAACTACTGTAAACAGGTTAAAGTTCTTTGTTGCTGAAACCATATGGAAAATGAATTCTTTGTCAAAGAAATTGATACTTCACTTGGCATGCTGCTACAGTTTAAATAATTTTAAAGTGAAAGTTGAGAGGGTTTGAAAAACTTTTTCTAAAAATATAGGATGCAGGGGATTTCATCAGAAACACAGAAGTAAAATATGTAAAAGATATTTTTGAAAATTCTAATTTCTTGATATGCACACATTATTTACCTTCATGCTGTTAGCATATTGTCAAATGCAATGTTATTGTCATGTATAATTACAGGCATCATCCAGATCCCTATGAAACTAATGGAAAAAATCCCACTGACTTCAAAGAACTTGGAGCTGAGCCCTTACATAAATTGCTAATTAAACTTGATTTGTGAGTAAGGTTCACCAGTGGAAAAAGTTTACCAGATTATAGCCTACCTGAATAATAGGTAGTGGAATTGATGAAAGTCTTGCAACTTTATTGCTGAAGGTCTGTTTCTCCACACCACAGCATGAGCTACAGTCCTGTGTTGGTTTTCATCATATTAATCCCCTGCTTCATAGAAATAAGGTAAATTTTCTTTCTAACATGAATTTTTTACTCTTTACATAGGCAGTGCTCCTTTTCATTAAAACTTTTGTTATCTTCCCTTTGAAAAACAATGATACAAATCAAGGGAAAGGGAAAATAATTTACATTAATGGGATTAAATTAAAAAAGGAAGAATATTATAGAATATCAGGGGAAACATTTGTCTCTTAGAGGAAGATCTATTAGAGTATGGAATTGTCTCCTGCAGAAGGCAGAGGAAGCCATGTCACTTGAGGAAGTTTAAAACTAGATTGAATGCAGCACAGAAAAACCCAGCATTTAAATGAAATTGGAAAATGGGCCTGCTCACTAGTTAGGCCTTCTGTGTCTCAAATGCCTAGAAGATTTTTGAGTTTACAATTTTAGGAAAGCCTTGTGGATGCCTAGGCTTAGATGTGGTATTGATAGTACTAAACAGTTTACATCAGACATTACATTAGACAGTTTTCAGTAACCCACATGTAAGGCTACCCAGGAGAATGTTCAAGCAAAAAGAAACCAAAATAAGGTGAAAACAAAATCCTTGTGGCCCAGAAAGGGTTCTTAATATGCCTGGACCTTCTGATGTTGCCAGTTTGTGTCACTGTGGTGTAATCACTTGGCTGTCCAAGGTGTTGGGTGGCACTCTGAGCTGCTGGTATGAAAAGCAGAGGTTGAGTGAGGGCAGTTTTCAGCTGACAGTGCTCACTATTAACATGATTCCCTGGTTATCAATGCTTTAGTAGATTGAACTTATTGTATGTACATTGAACTGGCCACAGAAAACCCCAAACAGAATACCTCTAGAGATAACTCTAGTTTGCTACTAGGTTTTTGGTTCTACTGATTCAGTTACTGAAAGTCTGCAGCTGCCTGACTTATTTTATTTGGTTAACAGAATTTTCTGTGTGTATTTGACCTCATTAAATGGAGGGTATATGCAATAAATCCTACTAAATGCTGTAGATAAGAATATTACATACCCCCAAAATCTCTCTTAATACACCATGAAAATATTATTTTCATTAAAATGAAAAATGCTGCTGTAGAATGCATATTGGAATGAAGAAAAAGTTATTTTCCTCATGGCTTACTTAAAATTATTAAGGTGTTCTTTGAAAGCCATCACAGCATGCCTTAGAATTAATCAACAAACTGTTCCTAAACACCATTTGCCAGGAATAATCAAACAGGCATATATTCAACACTCAGGAAACATTTCAGAGGATTAAAAGTCAGAGCATGGAGAGGAATATGAAACCCTAAACCTTCCCCTGCACTCAGACAAGCAGACAGCCACATCATGAGCAGCTGAATCAGACTGCAGGAACTGCTTGCACAAACTATGAAAATGTTTGGCAAGATAAAATGTACCCTCAGCTGGAAGAAAATGATTCAGTGGTCACATGATGTCCCATGGCCTTAGCTTTAAAACAGACCTTCAGAAATACACTCAACATGTGTTGGTGATCACACAGATGAAAGAGTGCATTGTACAGATGGGAATTCCAGGGTCCTGCACGGGGCCCTCAGGAATTACGAAAGAGAGCGTTTATGGTGTACTTTTAGGACAACTGTGGGGGAAAAAGTGCCTTTATCAATCAGGACAGTGGTTATGGAAGCTTTGTTTTCTTGAACACACTGAAGTACTCCCAGGTACACATATGGAATTGGAGATTAATTCATCTGTCCCTGGATGCATTCCTCATCAATGAAATAGCAAAATAAAACAGAACAAAATGGAAAAGATTGCTCTGGAAAGAAAAGCACATTCATTCTAAGTCATAACAAACAAACAAAAAATTGGTTGGGGTAATTGAATTATTTTTTGCATGCCTGTGGACCTGAACTGCTCCCCTAAGTTATTTTGCCAAGATTCATGACTTCACAAAACAACCCTAGATATGTATTGGGTATATAATGAAGATATTTTAAAAAGCATGTGTAATACAGAACCCACCACCACCACTTTTTAATCTTTTTTTTTTTCCTGTAAATTTATTTATTTTTTTAAACAGTGGGGAGATTATGTGTTTTGATCTTTTAAATAGTGTCAGTTATATATATTATTATTTTTGGTTTTGTGAATTTGTAAATCCAGGGTTCTTCTTTTATGGGAGGCCAGTTAAACTCCAAGCAGATAAAAAATTTCCCTAAGATTGACTGTAGCTTCAGATTGACATTCCTTAATGAGTCTAAGCCCCAAATCCTGCCTTGCTGAAAACAGTGTAAGTTCACTGGGGTTTCTAATATTTCAGTTCAACTTTTAGATGTATAACAAACCCTCAGACCAGGCAAGAAGTCAAAATAAGCAAAAATCTCTCTGGGGTTTTTTCAGTGTGTTCTCTGGAAACACATAAATCTCGGTGTAGGTTTTATCAGATATATTTTCCCTTGGATCTAATGTAACTTTCTGATTTTTCTCATGAAGTTCTGTATTGGTACAAAGGTATGGATGTTTATGTGCAACATTTCATTAAGCTCATAAAAACCAGCTTCCAGGATTAATTTCTTAGGTGATTTCTGTACATTTTTCACAAGAAGAACTGCTTAAATGCTTTTAAAATTATTGGTACAATTTGAGACAGGACCAATTGTCACCTGGGATAGATGGAATTACATCAAAGATTAAATTAGCCCAGTGTTAAAATTTTTGGTGTTGGGCCAAAGACTAAAATTTTAAATGAGTCCTCATTCAGTCCTTATTCCCATTGATCTTTGGCAGGTTTTTCCTTGCAGAAGTGAACAAAAGATGTGAGTTTGGCTCCTTCAGCTGTGTGTCATTAAAGTAAAATTGTTGACCTTTCTGGTAGATGATCACAGTGACAAAGTCAGGTTTCTTTCCAGGTTGGATGGCTACGAGATTAAACTTTGAGGATTTATAATTACAGCAAAAATTAGTTTTGCCATAGCATCCAGACAAAGATAGACCTTTTCTATACTCTGTAAGTGATAAGTTCAACTTGATTTTATGGCAGAAGTGATGATCAGTGTCCCAGTCAGGCACCCAATGTAGCCACTTTGCTCTAACATATTTCAATCTCTGCTTCTTGGACGGTGCCATAACAAATTACAATGGACCATTTAATTATGTAATTTCATTGAGCAGATTTACTGTTGCTGTCTTTGTTCCTAATACCTGTAATTATGCTTGGACTTCATGAGAAGGCCACAACAAAATGTCTGAGGAGCCCTGTAACCTGGTTTTCCACATTCCTGGCCTTTTATTTGTTCCAGGATTTGGAACATGGTAATTGATAATGATAGGTGCTAGATGAGATAAGTGGTTTTACTGTAATTCCAGGAAATTAGTTTACTGCCCTCATGGCCAGAAGCACATTTCATCCAACTGTTTTATAAGTATTTGTTAAGGAATAAAAATATTAATAATAATAATTTTTTAAAAAAGGATTAAAAAAACCAAACCAAAAAAAAAAAAAAAAAGCAAGCCCCCAAAAAACTTAAAAAGAGAGAAATCCTGTATAAATGAACCAAGATAATAACTGATAGTGGTAAAAAACTAAGGCAAATAGGCTGCTATGCAACTTGGCAGCACTGCTTTCTCTGTGCTACAATCTCCTCCTAAACAGCACTTCTACAGTTTTAGTCATACTTCAATATTATTGCATGCATGAACATGGCTCTGGTGATTTTTTTTCTGTAGTTTACAACATTTCTAAGGTACATGACAGGGTTGAAACATACCTTTACATCTGTGGTAAAGATCTGTTTGCGAGAAGCAGTGAAGGACTGGTACAGAGAACGTTTTTCATTCATTTAATTTCAGTGATACTCCTTTAAATGGCAATTTAGTGTAATCTTGGGCCATAATTTGTAACACACCCTTCTGAGAGCTGACTAAATTCCCATTGATTTTTCAATTCTGGATGTTGCCAGAATATTGCATGAAGCTGAAATACCCAGGCTCCAGTGTCATTATGAGGCAGAAGAGGCCACAAAATGTTGATGATGAATGTGCCTGTTTTGTGTTATTGAGGAAAAACAAACTGTTACTGCTTAGGAAAAAGAAATTTCTAGGAAGTCACTAAATCAGATTACAAAGGAGATGGAAGACTAATACTTAAAAGACTAAGAACTTGTGAAGGGTAATTGCAGAGCCAGTATATCTCATTTGGAATAAGCACTTAAATGTGTCAGCAAGACTTGTGGCAGCATCTGCTGAGCACATTTTGATGCCATCCTTTATAGCTACTAATTTTTACAAGGCATAACCATTTCTGAAACATATCTGAGATTACAGTGCTGCGAGCAGCTGAAAAATCTATCAGTTTCTTGACACTGAAATGAGCTGAACTTTTCTCTTTCTTGTCTTTCTGTCACTCTTTCCACCCTTCCTTTGTCTTTACTGAGTAGTTTTCAGCAGGGTTATGAAGCTGGATTGATTGAGGGAAGGATCCAACCAGCTTTAGCTATTTGTATAGACCTTGTAGGAAAACATATAGGGATGGAGATTGAGTGGAACCTCATTCTTTTAGTAAAATATGTGTTATTAGAGCTCCTAACTGCATTTTGTGGATCCTAAGAGATGGTGCTAGCTGAAATATTCTGGGTGCCTTACACTGATAGCAAGATGCAATGTGAAGGTAGCATGGGCTGATAGAGAAAAAATATTGGCCTGCATGTGTCAATTCCTTCTGTGACATTGTGCCCTGAACCTGTGCATCCAGTTATCTGAACTGCACACAGTCACTAAGTGTCTTGTGAGGTGCAAATGGTATGTTTAAATGTAAACCACACAGAAGGGCATGTTCTGGGAGCACAGGAGATTCCTCCAGCCTGCTGGTGTCATCCGAGTGCTGAACCCTGAAACATCAGTATGAGGTAATGGAGGGACAAGAGAAAAATAAATTGCTTCAAGGAAACTATAAAAATTCAAAATGCCTGGGATATTGGAATATCAAGCAGAAATTATATGATTGGATTAATTTGCAATATTCTTGGGAGAAAGAGATATTCTAATATGTAGTGATCTGGTCAGTTGTCCTCCTCCTGCTCATTTTCACAGACGATGTTCTGAAAACCATCAAAGTACAGTAAAAGCCATACCACAGTTTCAAGTAGAAGCATTTTGAGAATAATTCTTCTGCATGGAAATGTTATGACAAAAAACATTTTCGTACTCCTTTTTTCTAAGGGAGTTGGAAAGTCCTTGGGAAATGAGTAATTCTCAGAATAGGCAGGAATTTACTTGGGAACTTACTAATTGCTGGGCACTAGAGAAGTGCTGGCCCATCCATTATTGCCTGGTCATCAGCAGTCCTCACCAGAGATCCATGTGATTAATGGACTGAGCCTGGTCCAGACAATGAAGAGTGTTAACAAGACCTTTGCAGAGCTTGTGGAAAGTGTCTGGGTTATTAGTGTTGCACAGAGGTGCAGAAAGTTGAAGGATTTTTGGAGCCGTTGATGTTTCTTGGGGAAAGTCCATAAAAAAAAAAGCTGGAGGTGTGAGAAGACATCTGATATATTAGAACCTGCAGATCAGATGCAGAATAGCTAAGAAAGGAGGAAAAACTCTGTTTGCGTCTAACAAGTTGCACTTGAGTAATAAATGACAGAGCATCATTCAGTGTGTGAATAAATCATGTGGGCTGAAAAGGATCTTGGACTTTGTGAAATGCTTGTGGCCCTGTCAAACAGTCAGTGCATGTATGTTAGTTATAGACTCTAGTCCTTGTGGGCAAGCTAAAAAGCTGTATCAAAAGCCAAGATCATGAAAAAGGAAATTTTATATGTTTAAATCAGGGAATGTCAGAGAGAATTCTAATACTGCTAGAAATTAATATGCATATCCTATGAATCATCTCTTAGTATGTTTTTAAAAAAAAAAAAAAATTACTTGTACTTGTTTATGTTTACTTCAGACAAGTAATAAATTTCTTTTAGCTGTTTAACTTTCTTAAAATATTTTTGTTGGCTTACAGATCTGTTATAATAAAAATATGCATATTACTTTGTGGGAATAATATATATATAGTGTGCTTGTCTTATCTAAACTAAGCCAGTTGACAAATGTCTTCAAAATTCCTACCATCTGAGATCATATTGACTTTGCATTTTATGCTAGGCTCCTCAATAGAAACTGGGACCTACACTTTTTAGTATATGACTCAGACTGTTCATTTAATACATTTAATTGAATTCTAAATGCTTTTAAAAGAGTACTTATAAAAAGGTGTAAGCATTATATCACTTTTTAACAACCCTTCTATATCTCTGAAAAAACTGGCACTTCAATACCTCTTGAGTTTCTTGCAGTCATGAATGTCAGAGGACTTGCATTTTAAGCATGGTTCTTTCTGCTAATAACTTAGTGGTTCTATTCAGTGATTTTTTGACAGTCCCTATTTCTTTCATTTTCTTATTGGTTTTATTAAGACATAAACAAAACAAAAAAAATATAATTTTGGTTTGTTGGGGGTTTTTTTGGAGGGGGTGGGTTTTTTTTGTTTTGTTAGATGGGGCTTTTTGTTTGTTTGTTTACTTTTTGGGTTTTTTTGCTTAGTAGTTAGTATTATTTTCATGCATTAAATCTATGGATAAATATACCAGAAAAAAGTTTTAGACCACTCTTAAGACATGTTTGCAAAACATTTTGTCACATATTTCTACCCATGTAAAACTGAATAGATCCATGTGAAATGGTTTTCCTTCTATTCTTCTGCCTTTTAAGCAAGTTTGGTTTTTTTCTTTAAAGAAGGTAACTTATGTTTAGGAAACTAAACAGCAGAAGTCCAGGACAAATTCCAAGACAGGATATATTTCATATGAAGAGCAGCCTGTGTCCTAGGAGCATCTTTGCTTTTTTAAAACTCTGAATCATTTTTTCTTGTACATCTATGTCCTCACAGAGCTAAGATTTACAGCCCTCATTAATGTAATTTATAAGACTAAAAGACAAGCATACTAAAGGTTCTGCAGCTGATCCAGTCAGAAATATACAGATAATTCAGATTTGTCCAACCCGGTCTTGTCAAGTCAAGCAAAACAAAATCAATCAGTGAGCAGAAGTGGGAGTACTTAAGCTGAAAAAGAGTCTTTATTCTGCTAGGGATGTGGAGCTGGGCAGCCTGTGCCTTTGCATCTCAGAGAAAATACTGCAGGAACTGATTTGGGTTTTTTTAAGTGTTGAAAAACTACGAACATTCCTTGAGAAATCCCCTTCTTTCTTTCATCTGTGCTGCATTGAAGAGTGGCATGATGGCAGTGCTTGGGAATAGCTTTCTCAAAGAGAGTCCAAGTCAGAAAATTGCTATTTTTCAGAGAATCACATTTCCATCTCTCAGCCACTAATAATAACCTACAAAAGTGTTCACTTTCAGTTTTCAATGACCTCTTGTACTTGCTGCTGCCACAGAAATTGTCAGTTGACACAACTGGTATTTTCCCTCCAGCAAAGAACCAGTTATGACTGCGCAGCACTGGTCAAGAGGAGAAAGCTGAGTCTTTGGACAGGGAATCTGATCACTCAGGCTGTGGATTCCTCCCTACCCTTACTTCCCATTTGCCTGCACATGCATCACCAAATAACACAATTTCAAGCCTTGGTTGAGCTGGGGTGGAGGTGGTGGAAGCTTAGTTCTGCTACCAACATTGAGTTTACTGCTCTGAGCAGGGCCTGCCTGCAGACAGCTTTCCTTGGAAAGAATACACCAACTTCATGTCTAATCAAATGCTGAAAGCTGTGCTCTCACTGGAAGAATGCTGGAGAGTCTACAGCCCTAAACTTCCTGCCTCACATGGATTTTAGCTGAAAGCTCTGGCATGTGGTGTGTGTCGGTGTGCCCAGTGCCATGAGCTATTCAGAGACATGTGAGCCTGTTTGTGAACAGTTCATTGAGCAAGGAAGTGGTTTTTGCTTTATTAGCCTGGTTTTCATGCTTGTCTGGAGTGATATACAATGGGGTGTTTTCAGTTGAAGAGTTTTGAAAATTTGTAGTAACAAAATCTGATTTGATCTAAGTAAAAGCAGGAGTAATACACTGCAATTTATGTCTTGGGTCACAAAGATTAAAAAAGAAAATTCTTAACACTGTGTTTACCTCCTGGCACAGCAAGAAGAAGCAGAAAATGCAACATCTTCATGAGCAGCTGCTTGGCTCCGTTTGCTGGTGGCGCATTAGAATGCTGTGTAACCGGAGTCTACACAGGTGGACAGTTAAGAGCCAAAAATTTTAATTAGTGCTTTTTTAGATCCATGTACTCAAGGATCTCTAGGAGCTTGACCTTTGGCCAAAAACCAGTCTAATATTTTAAGTCATTGTGGGCCTGCAAAGATGCTTGTCTTGCTAGTGACTAATTTATGACTTGTTCTCTCCACAGTTAGTCATAGTACTGCAAGTTTCCATAGTGTCAAGTGGCAACTAAGAGGAGGAACTAGGGTAAGAAAAAGATGGGGAAGAAAATTAAAATGGGAAAGATTTATTTTTATACAAACTGGAATGAAAGAAAAAGAAACAAACTAACATGACAGGATATACTGTAATATGAGGTTCAGCCAGGTGAGCTGCCAGGAACTGTTGGGGTTCCAGGGACTAAAGTGTTTTAAAATCAACATTAGTAGTCAGAAAAAAAAAAAAAAAAACAAAAAAAAACCACCTAAAAAATGCCAAGATCCAAAATGGTGGTTATCATGAACACCTTATTAATGAATTTTTGCTCAGTGTACCATGGATCAAGCAGCAAATTCTGTCTTTGAAGAGCCCTGGCTGGATTCTGGTAATACTTTCTAAGATTAGTTTGGTTGTGTTTGGTGATGGTCTTACCAAAGTATCTGGGAGAACTAGAGAAAGTCCAATAGGGTGTAATTCAAGTCTTTGGACTGATAGACCTCAGAGGAGGAATTTTGAAAGGGGAATTAGTGAAGACCATAATGAGATAGCTTATGGAGAATATTTTAAAATGGTGAACAGTAAAATCATAGCTGATTTATAATGAGATGAAGGTTTAGAATTTTCACATTTGAAATGGATCTAAAATGCTGCATGAGGCTTTCATGTGATCAAAAATTTAGACATCAGGTAATTAAAAAAACCACTGTTTAATGCAACTGTTGCTGTCTTAGGCCTTCCTTTTCAGGCTGTGTTTTCTAGAGGTGGCATTATATTCTCACCCAGTGCAGGAAAACAACATATGTTAAAAGATTTAGTGCTTTACTTAGGTATATCCTGGGATCCCATCAAAAAACCTAAGAACTTTGCATCCCCAAATCCCCAAAAGATACTTTCATGTTGCATAAACTGAGTATATTCATAGAACAGCCCAGGGTTGAAACAGCTATGCTTTTTCTTTTGTTGTTTGTGCTAGAAGACAGCTTGTTTCAACACTGCAGGTTTATGAGCATATACTGGAAACACAACAGAACAAGCTGGAAACATTTTGGATGAAAGGCTTTTGTTTATTATATGTATGGAAGTGCCAATATCTCTTCAAATGGATAGCAACCAACACTGAACCTCAAAAAATTCAGACTGTTCAGTTCAGATAAGCATCCAGAAATTAGTCTCTTGAACCAAAACTTGTCCAAACCTCTTTGGTCTGGAAGTCAGAGTGGAAATGTTACATGAGCAGAATTTCTTATGAGTTTTCCAATGCTCATTTCCTTTTGCCTGCAAAGAGATATCATGAGAACGACTTCTTATAGTGTGATGTGTCTGCAATTAGGTTCCTGCACTTGGCTGGAAAACACCCCAGCAGTTAACCAAGGCTGTTTTGAAGTTGTGCAGGGAATAGATTTTATGCCAAGTCCAGCCCTAATAATCACATAGAAGAGATAAACCATATACTCTTATGCAATGAAATATGCATAGCATTAATTCCTTTGCAAGATTTTAAAGCCACTTCCTTTCTTCTTGTGGCACTAAATCCAATAGTTTCATTTTAAAACTGAACTTGGATTGAAATTGAGTTCACTTGTAAGTGAACTTCAAATTAAATCTAACAGTAGAAAAATTGCTAATCTAACAGAATTGTTTCTGCTCTTCCCTTTTTCCCTGTCTGTTGTAGTGTGTAATCACATTTTGACACATATTCCACATTTTGATCTATATTCCACATGATCCTTTCTGTGAAAAACAAAAAGACAGCTTTTTCAATGGCTTTGCTGTGAACTAGACTAGGAGAGCTGGCCAAATGTTGGGAAAACACATGAAAAAGATAAAAAGTGTTATGTAGTTAGTAAGATGTGTTCTTCTGTCTCCTTTTATATTAAACTCAACAATTTCAAAGTATAGGAACCTAAAGAACACTGAACTGTTGCTGTTGGATATCCATGTGCTTGGCCATAATTCACACAGTTGCCAGCAGCTTCATGCAGTCCTGTGTAGCTCCTTGGAAGTTCAATGCCAGCTGCAATTCAAACTTAGTTTCTTCTACCCACAAAAGAATCAAAGGTGTTCCAATTACTAAGGGTAACACAAGCCTATCTAGATATGAAACATTCTGTTCAAAAGCAGAAAAAAACCTTATCATTCCTAAATAAAGAAATTCTGTTAGAGATAGTGCTAAATCAAAGTAAAAATGTTGTGGGTTTTTTACACTGAGGTGTTAAATAACTTATCTGTTACAAAGATAGAGGAGCAGCAAGCTGGGCAGGAGACTTTACCCATCAGAAAGACTTTACCCTTTACCATCAGGAGCCTTTCCCATACAAACCTGTATAGCTTCTTCTGTGTGGCTTTCAAAAGGAATGAAAAAGGCTTACTCATGTTGCTTGCTGTTTCAGCCAGAAAAGGGTCTTCAGAAGTACCTAACTACAGAGTTTCCAGAAGTTTTGAGGTGACTTACATGCCCTTTGCAGCATAAACTGTAGCAGAACAAGAGGTTTAAGCACCTTCACATTTGAAAATTTCAAGTCAGCTCTTACATAACATTTGTGTTTTTTCAGAATTTCACCTATACAGGCAAGTAGTTGGTTTCATTTGTTCAAGTCCAGGTCTCCATTTTCTCTGTAGCTTCATTTTAATTCTGCATAGTCCTAAGAATGAATCTCAGTTGTATTTGTAGTCAGCCTAGATCACAGCAGCTGTTTTGTTTCCCAGAGCTTTCTGTAAAAGGGAAACATCAGGAATACTTTATAGTTTACATTTTTTGTTGCCACTAGTCTGAATAATATCTGATAGACACATTCTTTGGAATTTGTCAGGACAGGGAATCATCTTTTATTTCAACTGATTTCTGATGAAATAGCCCACAGAAGTAACCACAATGTCAGAGGTTAAGGAAACAACTTTGTTTAAAGAAAAAAAATCAGAAGCAACTCAGACATTGAGAAATACAGTTATTTTTTCCAAATTCTCCCTCATTGTTTGGTTTCTTTCTGACTATGTTATACTTACATCTTGAATTTTTTCTCTGAATTGTTACATATAGTAACCAGAGTTGCGTCTGCCTCAAAAGCAGAAAATCATCCTGAAAGGACCATAGTTCATTAATGGAATTAATGATTTTATGTAGCCTAATACTCAGGACATTATATTCTGTGGAGTGAGGAGTTTCACTGACCAGTTATTTGCTGAACTCTGAAAAAAATCACTGTGCTTGTCATTCTTGTGCTACAGAATGTCAAATCACAACTTTATTCTTTACTCCATCTCCAATGTTCCTGAATGGATGGCTTATACACAGAGTGGAGGGACAACAAGAATAGCTCTGGGCTTTCTCCAAAACTGAAACAGCTTTAAACTAGTCAGAGTAAATAACAAAGAAACCAGAGAGAGCACAAAAGATGGTTAAAGATGTGTTAACCTCAGTGAACCCTGCACAGAGAGGGACTGCATGGAATTCAAGGTTGTTATGGTAAGTCCCACAGAGAGTCACCTAAATGTTCTCTGCTGCCTTCCCTAATTCATGTCCAAATGAAATTCTGATTGTCCACTTCTGTAGGTGTGAATTTTCAGAATTTTCAGTGAATCAGCTTTTATGTTCCTTCCATGTTGTTTTGAAATGAGCAAAATATAATTTTAGCCCTAGTTTCCAGAAAATAACCATTCTTGATAGGAAGCTACACCAGGTAACCCAGGCATTACAAAGAGCATGGCATCCATGTGAATCTGCCTTCCTTCAGATTATTTCAGTGTAGTGTCTGTGGCAATCTAAAAACCCAGGGAAAGATTCAAACACATTATTTCAGAAAAAAAAATTGGTGGTCACTTGAAAATTACACTAGGCAGCAATAAGAATTTCAAGTACATTTTCTCTTCAGAAAAGGACATTAAAGAGCAAGGGAACCAATCTCTTTTGTCATTTCCTTCAATAAAAAAGGAAGGGACAACCCTAGGTACTTGAATTATTTTAATCAAAACTAAAAAAAATGTAATTTATCAGCTCTGAAGCTTAATAGAGCCCTTTCCTCATGCAATTGTTTCTTAATTAAACCCCGAATACAGGAAAAGAATTTGGGAACTTAGATACAGCATATGGTCAGATTAAAATGCAACTGATCAGATTAAAAATCTTGTACAAGCAGGTACCAAAAGAAAGACATAAAATTCGTCTCTTTTACTACAAATACAATCCCCCTTTCGTGGGAATAGAGAGAAAGAAAATGTAAATAGCTGTCTGCCCTCATAAGAATGTCTCTAAGTGCAGTGATGGAAAGAAAAGGCAGGGATCCGAAGAGCTAATGGTCATTTCATCATTGTCCCTCCAGTTCTCATACCTACATGATTAATTTTAGCATGACTCTCATTCTTAAATACATTGTTATAAGACATGCAACATTTTGGTTTGCATATGCCTTCCTCCCCTACCAAAAAACTCCAACCAACCCACCACTAATGGCAAAACCCCCACCCAAATAAAACCCTTAAAAGCAGCACAATTACAGGAGAATTTTTTCTGCAGTAGAAAGGGAAAGCTCAGGGAAGAACGAAGACTGCCAAACGTCTTGGTTCCACTAATCCCATCATACTGAAATATTGTATCTTAGCCACTAAATAGAATTGAAATTAAAGCTATAAATTACCATTATTGCCTGTACAGAGTCCAGTTTGGTCAACCATATGCACCTGAGTAATTGCAATGGACTTACTTGGGCCATTTATGTGCAGTATAAAGACACGTGGAAATGTTGGTGGCAAAACCAGACCCATTAAATGTAAATGAATCTTTACACCAAGCGTTGTCATTCAACTATATACAATTCCCCACCTACAAACCATGCCTCTTGCTAGCACACTGTACTTTGTAAAGGAAAATCTGCCAGCCCTGCAGTGTTATAACTGCACACGTGGCAGCTTTGTGGTGGATCATTCCATGGGGGTCCTCTACACATCCTCAGAGAACTAGGACTACTTCCAGTTCAGCATGTTTGCCACAAAATCTCATCTGTTTTTGCATATGATCCTAAAATAGGGGAAAGGAAATATATGAGGGAGTTGCCTGTAGCATGAGTGTGTTGTTTTGAATAGCCAGGTTTCCTTTCCATGCCCCAAAGCACAATTCCGTGCTGTCATAAAAACAGCATTTCTTATTATTTTGGATTCACCCTGATATGTTGAAGGAGGAATATTTTTTACATAATTCCCTTTCTTTATTGTGACTCATCAGAAAGACCTGCATCCATTTGAGATAGAGGCAAGAATGTAGCCTGTATGTGTGGATGATGACTCAGATGAGCAAAACCAGCAGTTTTAGCAAATTTCTTCCTCCCACTCATAGAAGTTAAGAATACTGGAATTAGAGGAGAGTTGACTGAATGGTATTCCTTCCCGAGAACTGCAGTTCTCAAATTATTTATGCTAATTTGCAAGAGAGGATAAAAAAATTCACATTGAAAAACACAGGACCATTGAAGAAAAAAAAAATCATCTTTGGTTCAAAATTCTGTCTTGGCTAAATAATTTCTTTCTGTTAAGAATTTAATTTATTGCCTTTTTACTTTTCTTGTCAGATTCTGTGACAAGGAAAAATATTTCTTAGAACATACAGAAATAATGAAACTTTGTGGCAGGGTATCTGAGACAGGCATGTGACTAAACCTGGAGTTCTGGAATCCACAGCCATTATTATTACTTATGAGTTATAAATAGAAGCTACTGACATATTTACAGACAAAAAAATCTGGGTATACAGCTTAACTATGACAGTGTGAGCACTTGGCAGTTCCTGAAGTGTTGCTTTAAAATTAGAAAACAAAGTTTCTCATTGAAGTATGGGTGAAGTCACCCAGGATTTGTATGAATCTATAGGATACAGGCAGGATGAAAGGTCCCGCATTTGCACTGAGGTACTTCCAGGGGGACTCAACCAGGGAAACACACAGAGATCTGATGGATTAACTCATGTAATTTCCATGAAATCTGCTGTATAAACCATTTTGAGCAACATTATCCAGAGAGACTAAAATGCCTGTTTGGGATCTAGACTGAATCCAGAGCCACTATGGCTAAATGCCCTTCCAGGATCTCGACTGCAGCATTGTTTGAGGTCTTGTATGAAATGAGAGCAGTCAGCATCCAATGCTGCCCTTCTGTTGGCAAGCACTGGAGAAGGGTGCCCAGGGTGGAGGAGGATTAGGGAAAGCCCAGATGTTGTGCTCCAAGCTCAGCTGACTGGGGCTGCCACTGATGGGGCAGCACCTGTGTACTTTGAAGGATTTATTTTCAAAGCTTTCCCAGTGTCTCCAGTATCTGAACAACTTCCAATGCTGCTACTGTCACCTTCTGTAAGCAATGAAATTGTTCTGCTTGTTAAAAAAAAAAAAATAAAAATCAGTTGAAATTAAATTCATTGCTGTTGGTGTGGCTGGAACTGAAAGTGTGGGTGAACTTTCAACACCAGCTCTGTTTTCTTGCTGGGAACTATTTTTACTCTCACTGGGAGCAGTTTCAGTGGGAGAAAAAAAGGATGCAAAGGGTAAATAGACAGAGCACAAGGAATATCTAAGGCCCCATTCCACTGTATGTGTTTGATGGGCAACACTTTAAAGATTAATTTTCTTTACATCTTAAACTTTTGTAAGAAAGACCATGCTAACAAGTTGGTAATATACCATTTTATAGGCATGGAAGGTAGACAGAGAGCATAAACCGCTAAATCTGCCTGAAAAATGTATTTATCATTCCTCAAAAACAAAAATCTAAAAGGTCATGATTTGTTGATGATTTTTTTATTTTCTTCTTTGTAAGTTTTGATCAGCACCAAATGGCAAACAGGATTTAAAAGAACTAACTCAAATTATTTGCACAGGTGCAAATTCTTTGCTATCCCTTAACTTTTCAAAATTTAAAAAATGCAAGAGCTCAGTGCAAATAGAAATACAGGAAAAAAATTTCTGTGTCTGGAGTGTTCCAAAAGAGTTACAAACAAGGGAGGAACTTCTGCAGTCAGTGATTTTTTTTTTCATATTCATAAATTCAAATTGAAAACTGGGCAACAATTCACTTCAGTATTTCTATGATCTCAGCCTGTAGTTCTGTTTCTTTTTCCATTCTTTGGCTGCATCTGAGCCAATTTAGTGCTCTCTGGAATAGAAAATTATGAGGCATAATAGAATGAGAATATAATGTCAGTTTGGACCTGTGGGTGCTACATAAATATTAATGCTAATTAACAGGACTTTGGTTTTGCCTTTAATGTCCAAGAAGGATGGTAGGGCAATGATTTTACTTCACCCTGGGGTGTAGCATTACTGATTTCATTTTGTATTTTGACAAAAGAATCAGAATCCTATTATCATACTTTACAAATGAATGATGTAAAAATACATCAACAGAAAGCCTCTGCTGAAGACATAAATTTTTTACATATTATCTGGTTTATATTTATTAATGATGATAGTCCCTATTTGCAGTTTCTGCCAAGTGCAATTTTAATATTTTAGTTTTGATGCTTAATATTGGGATCACTGAGAGATAAAAGTGGCAATTCTTTCTCTCAGAGCTTTTTCTTGATTTGATATTCGTCTTTGTTCCATTTGGAAAAATAGGAGGAAAATGCTTGGAATATGCTATTAATGGAGACAGAGCTCTTGCCCTGGTTTGGGGAAGGACAGCTGGGGACCTCCAGGCCCTGCAAGTCCAGGTTCCCAGCAGATTGCTAAATGGGCTGTCAACAACCTGGACAAGAACCCAAGTTTTAATACCTGCTTGGCAGTGAGGCTTACTCTAGAGGCTGCTTAGGGTCTCTCACACTGTGCTTGAAATTAAACCATGTCTGTGAAAAGTTCTAAAGTGGCCAAATCATTGAATTCCAATGAAACACTATTGAGTAAGAACTTTTCCGACCTGCTCTAATTAAAAGGCAATTGAATCACCACAGCCACAGTTGTGCTTAAGTTCTGAACTGTAGTTGTCTCCAGAGTTCCAGTTTTAAATGATAAGTGGATACTGTGTGCAGGTCCACACATATTCTTGAATCCAGGAAGTCACTCTTTCCAGCTGGGAGAAAAAAAAGGAAAAAAAAGCCAATGTCTATGACCTGTTTATAGTTTTATCACCTCATGATTTTTTTCTGATGAAGGTATTTTTTTAGTAAAAGAAGTATTTCTCTTTACACAGATTTTCTTTTTCTAAGAGATATTGTTTCCTGATGAAGAGTTTTTAAAAAGTCATGCAAATTGTACTGTTCAGCCTGACTAAAAAATTACTATTAAATATGTCTTAAACTTAATATTCCCTGGAAGATTAACTACCTTATAAATGACATTTTGACAGATTGTTTTAGCTATGAAGGGTTATGCATATGCACTGAATTTTAAGGTCTGCCTGTTAACTTTCAAAGTGAATTGAAAGGAGTAATTTATTTTGCTGATATTTAGTATGTTATGTCATTTCTGAAATATAGAGATCTTCATCTTGGGAATATAAAAGATGCTGTAGAACCAGCAGTGCTTAGAACTCCACATACAGCCACTTCCTTTGGACTGGAATATCAAAGTCTCAAAATACAGAGATAGATTTTTAAAAGTGCATGCTGAGTTCTTTATAAAATCTGCATGCTTTTCACAAAAGACTACTGGGCGCTTGACAGTTTGTAAATCACCATGGTCAGATACATAATGGTAAATGAAGGGTTTTGAGAAGTTTGTTCACTGTAACGCTGACAGGATGATGACAAGATCCAAACCAGAAATGTCAACTTGATTCACTTCACTGCATTTCCTAGAGGGGAGCTGATCTGTTTCTTTATGTATTTACTTTCTTGGCTCTTGCATTACAGCTCTGGCCAGGTGAGGGATGCCCATGGAAGGCAAGGTCTCTAGCCAGTGTGTGTTCCTGCACAGAAAGCAGAGCCTGAGTGAACACCCATGGCTTCAGCTGCTCCCCCTCTGTTCATGCTGTGAGCCCTTTTACTTGGGCAGCCTTTCAAAGGTGCCCTTTGTGAGAGTCATATCTTTGCAGATACAGCCACACAAATTGTCTGGCATAACCCTGGAGAGGGTTATTCATACCTGAATAACCTGGTTCAGGCATGGACTAATTAGATAAGGAGATGAACCTCAGCAAAAGGAGGATGGTAACTGCAGTGACACTGGTTTCCACAAAGTGGTGACTTGCAATGTTCCAGGCTGCAGGAAGAGGCCCTTGAGTAGGCTCAGGGACATAATTTTCTGCTAGGGAGCCTTGTACAAGGGCTCAGATGTAGAGGTTTTACTCACCTTTGTTATGCATGTTTCAATGGCTTGCTATTTAGAGGAAAACTGAACTTGTTCTTTTTTATGTTATTTTGGCTTCTCTCTGCTTGACTTATTCGCTCGACTTATGTGGTACAGTCAAGGAGTTCTCTTGGGAGCTCCTTGCCTTGTAAAATGTCCTGGAGATTATCCTGTGCCTGATGTAACCACAGCCAGCTGACTGGCAGCAACTAGCAGTTCCAGATTGTGCATCTGTCTGCTTAGCAATGGCTAAGGAGTGAGAACACAGCTGGTGTGCAGGGGAAGGACTGGCCTGAGTCCTAATTATTCTGAGAGGGAGAGAAGCAGCCATTGGGATTTGCCCAAGGCTCCCTTTATCCATGATGAGCTGTAATACTAACCCTTTCTGAGTGAGTCACTACAGAAAACAGCTGGGGGATACACATTTCAGAGGTGAAGCTGGATGGTCTGTGGTGTTCTGGGGAATGATTGGGAAATGATACTGCATGGACCTGCAGGGATGAATTTTGCAAATATTGATGGTCATAAAAAGCTATTTAAAAGTTTCTTATCCATTCCAGGATTGACCATGTGTTCAGTGTATATCTGAACAAAAACATCACTAGAGCATTAGTGAGTGTCACAACTCTCTGTAGCTTCAGTGCATCTTCCTGACTGTGTCAAAGTATTCATCTGCTGCTTATGGCTAGTGTGGGAGCTGTGAAAACATCTGATGGCTATCTCACAGCCAAAGGATTCACAATGGGAAAGCTCAGTCCTATGATTAGGTGGCCCTGCCAAAAACAATGATGGGAGACAGCTAACACTGCTGACGCCCAAATGAGTCTTACCTAACAGACCTTTGGAGACTCAAAATATCTCAGATCAAGATTCTGTCATGATAACAGACTGAACAAAGTAAGAAACTTCCAAAAAGTCTCCACGCCACACAGGGCTGTTGGATTGTGTGAGCCAAACACTGATGACGAACGACTGCTTGCCAATGTGATACAAATATACACATAATATTCACATAAATTAATGTGACTGTTTAGTATGCTGTTTTTGCTAAAGTCAGAAATGTTTTTGAAGCCTCAAGAAATGCGTATCCCAAACAAAAAGAAGTCATAGCACTATGGAAGGTCTGATGGAGATGACCTATTTCCAACACAATCTGGTTTTGTGCAAAACTCAGATCCAGAGGAACACATCTGCATTTTATTAATAAATAGAAACAGTCATGTGAGCTGACTGTACTTCATGTCAGACTTTGTACTACAGAAATAATAACTTGCCTTTTGCTGTATACTGGGGGCATTTGGGTCCTGCCTGCCTGCCTGGTAAACTGCATATGTTTAGGATCATTATCATCTGTAATGTCTTCACTCAGTGTCAGTTTTGCATGCCTTTACTAGCATTTGATACCCAGGCTTGGAGGCATCTAGAAATGTGTCCTGGTTTCAAAATGCTTTCCTAGAAAAGAACACTAGAGCACGTTTCACTTCTTTAAGTAACTGATACATGAAAATGTTGAGTAAACAAGCCGGTGAGCCAAGGTGAACAGGAAGTCACAAGTTGGTCCTTAGCCTGTGTCATGTTGGTAGAGAGTCCTGCCTCAGCCTAGAGAGAAACTCTTCAGATCCGGAAGAAAGGAATTGTTAGTAATCATTCAAGATGCTTTGGTTGTCTCTCTCCTGCAAATTAGGATTAGCCTGACCATGCTCAGAAACTGATTTTTTTATCCTGAGAAAAAATTAAGGGTACTCAATAAGAATTCTGGAGTAAGTGCTAACTGAAGTTTTGTTAAGCCCACTGCTTCATGAGACATTAGAAAGAAAATACTTTGTTTTCTTGGTTAATTTGGCTTTTTCTTGCTTTGATCCTTTACAGAGCTCCACAGCAGGGAGTGTAGGATGGGCAGTGTGCCCGGTTTGCAGCCTGCACCATCCTTCAGTCCTAGAGAGTTCCATTAGAAAGGTATAAATGTGTTCTCTGCTGAAGCCTGGCAAATGACAGGGGAAGGAGAGGGAAGAGGTGAGACTTGTGTGTAAGCAGAGAATTCATCTATAGGTGTACTCACAAGAAATCTTTTAGGAGAAGTCATGAACCGTGGTACTTCTAGTGATGTGAGCCCATAGCAGAGCTGGGAAATGTGCAGGTTATCTTTCCCTTGAAAAGGGAACTTGGGTGCATGACATGTTGTAAGAGATGTTGATTAAAGTTTCCTATTTTACTGAGGGTCTTCCAGAAGGGGCTTTCAAATGTCTTACTTGATTTTATGGTTTTCTAACAATGTATTGTGTATATGTATAAGTTGAAAATAGCTGCTGTGTGTCAATATAGAGTCAAGGAAGAATCTTGCTATGATAGTCACTGCCAATGTAGAGAGGAGATGAGATAACATTTGAAAGCCCTGTTGTGAAACTCCTCCTACAATCTGCCATGTTGCTTCGACCCACTCTTGGACATGACTTACTACTTCTGGTTCAAATACATGTGAAAAATAATAGATGCCTAAACACTGAAAGAGATTTTCATCATTCTATTAATGGCTCGCTTCATATGAATGTCTATAAGCAGCTTTATTTTGTTTATTTTGTGGATTAGCCCTGAGTCTCAATCTGGAATCTATTTCAGCTTTGAGGAAACATCCATGGCAGTCTATTGATGGCAGAGAGAAGAAAGGAAAAAGCAGGTTTTGTAGCCATTTCAACATTAAAGGAAGAGAACACCTAAAACTAGGCACATATGGTACTTGTGCACAGAACACAAGACTGTGCACTTGGCAGGGTAGAAATTAGTAGAAAGAGAAATTGAGCTGAAGAGATGACAACGAAGAACAAAATAATGAAATGGAATCTCTATGAGAAAGCTTTGGCTAGAATAGCTCTGATGCAACCAGTCATATATTGTGAGAAAAACCCACATGTGAACAAGGGTCTTTTTACTGCTCCTAAATCACATGGAAAGCTGAGGAGAAATTAATTTGAATTACTGGCCCCAGATCACATCAAATGGGCTTAAGTGTTAACTTTTTTTTTTTTTTTCAAAAGCCAATCAAGGGCCTTAGAAACAAGAAGACTGTCTTTCCACTCAAATAGAATTTAGTAGAAATGTCATAATAGCCAAAATTGCCAACTCTTAAAAGACATATATACTATTTCAAATTTCAATAAAATCTCAATTGATCTTTAAGATTTGCAACTAACCTGCCAAAAGCCCCAGCTGCTGGGAAAACTTTCTTCACCAAAATGTCAGTGTGGTTTTCCTATGTCCCAGACTCAGACTGAATTTCTTGGGAACTTTAGACAGTGCCTCATCTTTCAGCCTTGATACTTCTCATTACAAAGCTTGTTTGTGCTGCACAGTGAAGTGCAGTGACATCTTCATTATTGTCAACTATGTAAGATAATGAGAACTCCTTACTTCCTATTTTCTGTCATGAAAATAGACAAACACAACGGTACTGCGTAACTGAAAATGTTCTTGGATGTACAACTGTGGTATTATTTTTTTCCACAGACATTAAAATCCCAGTGCAGCACTTATGATGTCTTCTTTGTGGCCAAGTTCAGAGTTCTTTTTGCTCCAGAATCACTACTGACAGTCAAATAAAAAAGGATCCCAGTCAGTCTCAAAGGTTTATCTTAACAGCTTCCTTGCTGCTGGTTTTATTTTGTTAGCAATCCAGGTCTAAACTGCAGTTTTATGTTTCATTTCTTCATGTGTTCAAACTGGACTAAAGCTGTTACTTCTTGTCTGAATGGTTCCAGTGAAGGAGCATGGTGTACAATAAAACTCATCTTCTAACAGATAAAACAGTGGATTCTGAACTGAATTCAACTGCTCAGGAACAAGACCTTGATGCTCTGATAGACACCAAAACATCAGCTTAATGCTCAGTAGCAGTTTTCCAAGCAAAGAAAATGCTTCTTTAAGGATGAGAAAAAAATGGAAAGAGCACTATGCACAGTTCATTCACAACCTGAATGGTGCTTAGTGCAATACAGCACCTCTGAGGAGTGATTCTGTTAGAACTTGAGAAGGCACAGAGAAGGATGACCAGAGGTATAGAGCAGCTGACAAAGGAAGAGTGATGGAGAAGGCTAGGGTTACTCCAGCCTCAGGAATGAAACAAAAGAGCTCTACAGAACCTTTAACAGCATGAGATTTGATAGTGATCAAAACTGATCACCATTTTCTTCAGTGTCAAAACCAAGGGCCAAAAAATGAAGCTGGTAGGAGATGACCACAGATTCTCTTATTAGCTAGGGCCCTGACTGTGTGACCAACAAACTGAGGCTGTAGCTTCTGTAAAATTTTTTTTCTATAAAATCTGAGGAAAATGCTTTATTTCTTGACCTATACAGTAATGGGACTTGCAGTGTGTATGAGATGATCAGAGCTATACATCCTGCTAATTGCTAACTTTCCAGAGTCTGAAGAATCAGTTAGGAATGTCAATTTTCATGTCTGTATCTTCACAAATTTATGGTAAAATACCGAACTAAGCTGATGCTCTAAAATAGAGAGCTGTGGAGCAGGAGTGGATTCTGCAGTGTGTTTCTTAATCTCATAATCATAACAATGTGATTTCCTGATATTTTTGTTTCACTTACTTTGCACACATTCTGAAAAGTTCTGGGAGTGTTTGGAACATCCTTTTGTGTATGAAAATATGAAAAAGTCAAGTACTATTAGAAAACATTTCTTCATCTAGTTGCAAACTGAATATTCTTCCTAGCAATGAAGTCAACATCTAAAATTATCATTTGGAGAGGGAAAGAAATGAGTTCCATATGGGCATAATTACGTGGTCTTCTTCTCTTGAAGCAATACAGAAATCACTACCCTGATGAAAGAGACAGAAATAACTTGTTTATCTAGAATATATTTGGGAATTTATTTGGGCATCACAACACTAACACAGGTCAGAAGGAATCTGACACAGATGTTTTCTGTCTTGATTATTGGTTATGAATGTGAACAGTAACTTTTAGCTTAGAAAAGCTTACCATAAATCCTACGAACCTGTTTTTTGAGGCATCACCTCCTATGGTGAAAATATTGTTCTGTCTCTACACTCATCCCAGTCCTTGGTTTCCTTAGTGAAAAATTCAGTAAAGGTGCCAATTGTGGCAGAGGTTTTAGTGGTGTTGATTCCTGTCCATGAGATCACCAGCTCATTGACCAACCATGAGTTGGTAATGACCACTTGGTAAGTGACCTACACTGGGTTTGAACTGCTGACCTTCATGTGGAAGACTCTGAATGCCACTTTTGATCTCTGGAGGGTTTAGTTTCTGGGTTTTGTTCTAAAATAAACTCTGTTCAGCCTCAGACTTCCTCCTCAGGCAGTGATATGACAATAATCTTTTCTCTGTTACCTTGAACTGCTTTGTATCTTCTTCAGTACTAACCTGGTCTTCATCATTTCATTCAGAAATAATCTTAATTAACAATTGATAGCATATTAGAAAAATGTATTTTTCAGCTATGGGACACATTTTCATGATTGTGGAAAGAAAAGGAAAAATTTTTAACAGCTATATTCAGTACCCTTGAGAAAACACCACACATTGTAGCATGGGAATGGCCTGGAGTTCCTTACTTCAGCAAAAGCCCAAGTCAACAAGACTTGTGCCTGATGAACTACCACAGGACTAGCCCAAATATTTTGATGTTTCTGGCTGCAGAAGTACATAAAAAGGATAAAGAGACAAAAATAATCCCTAATTTCAGAACATTTAGCTGGAGCTTGCTTATGTAGCATTTTTTTTTTTTATTTTTTTTAAATAGCTATTTTGGAAGATTGAGTTGTGTAGCCCTAATTGAGCCCAAATGTGTACCAGGTACATGGATTTAAAGCACCCAATGGTCCAGTTGTTTGGAAGCACATTTTAAAACATGGTGTTCAAATCTATATATTGACTTCAATTACCACTTTTCACATGAAATTTTCTAATTTCGTCATCAAAATAATAAGGAAGGCAAAACCTAAATTTCTACTGTGTTTAGTATTCATTAATTTTGTTAAACTGGCATTATTTATCAAGACATGAGCTTTTGTACTTATTTGTCCCTCTTTTCATGACAGAATATTTAGCTATATGCCTTAGAAAATCATGGACTTTGTAAAACATTTTTAGGGGGGAAAGAGGAAGAATGTACATGACTTTGGTGCAAATTCTAATTAATATTATCAAAATATGAATAATTAGATTTTGTGAATCTCAATTAATAGTTATTCTTGACAGTTTTTCACTTCTGTACGTTACTGAATTCCTGGTGTAGGGGGGAAAATTTTACAATGAGATCTTGCTTCATTAGCAGGATGATATCAGGGTCATATATCCAGGCCTCAAACTGGAAAGGATAAGTGAGCAATCCTTTCCTGGAACATACAACTTGATCAGACTGAATGCAGTAAATCAGTGGTTCTTTAAGCAATGATACAGAATAAGCTCAGTATGAAATACTGAGTAAAACAACTCCCCCCAAGAAAGGAAGTGAGTTCTTTTCTTCTCAAATGTCTGCTAGTTTGTTAAAGAAATTAAGTTAAATACCTTTCTCCTCCATATGAATTATAATATGGATATGGTGACTTCCCAAAGATTCCAATTCTGCTAATTTTGTTGCTAAAAGTTCTTGACCTCTTTCATGAAAATGGCTGGTCTTCAGCATCTGGTCAAATACTTAAAATATTTGTATAGAATAGCCAGGAAAATACATTTTAAAGTACATTTTTAAATTACAGATCCATGAAACTCTTGTGATTAAGAAGGAAGAAGATTCAAAAATTTGTACTGAAGTCAATCTTGTCTAACTGATAAAGTGAAGTGAGAGAGGAAATTCACAAACATATATATTTATTTGTTATTTGTACATTTTGATATACTATACAAAATTGAAGTTGGTTTTGTAAGACTGTTGTCCCTGACTTGCAAGACTGAGCAAATTTGGCAAAGACATGGACATATACTGAATTTTGGTTTCCAATGTAAAGTCTAGGGATTTTTCCTACAACCCAAAATGTCTATCCTATGAGGTTTGTGTTATGCTTTTAAAAACATTTTCTATCCTACATCTGCTGTATGGACTTAATCCAAGTGTGGTAAACTCCTCACAGGGAAACAGATTGCAATTTTTATTTTAATATTTTTTCAGAAAACAAAAAGGGCTGTCATTTGTCATTTTTTTTGTTTCAGTAAAATTTTAATTTTTTAGAAGGAAGTTTGGTTTTTCTTTATTAATGATCTGACCAGATAATGTCTCTTCTCTCCAGAAAGTCTCTGCATTTTTCTGGAGAAGAGAACTTCTATTACAAATTCAAAAACTATGGAAAATTTATGATAAATTTTTAAAAAGTATGTTTGACCCTTCTTTCCAAATTGCTCGTTAAAATGTTCACTGTTTTATCACCTGCCTCAATGTGGTAATTTCTGTTGAATTTAGCTTAGAGACAGTTGTTTTCTTAACCAACAGAGAAACTGCATGTGTAGATTGACTGAACACAAGGAACATCACTCACTTCATTCATGAGATTGTAGAGTTTGCTCCTCATGGAGAAAGCACTGAATTTTTCCTTGTTGTTTATGCAGTATTTTCCTCCCAATTTTTCATTATAAAATGTAAGTTTGGATGACTCTGTGTAGGAAAATGCCTTGAAAATTTGCTTTCTGAGGGATACAATGTTTACAGTGTCTCCTTTCTAGGTGTAAATATTATGCAGTTGGTGCTAAAGTTTCTAATTTTTACTTCAGCCGTATGGCACCCGGTTGATAGTGGCTTAAGGGGCTCACTAAAGAGTAAAGCTGAAAGCTGGCAGAATCTCTTGTGAGCTGATAGCTCAGGTGAGCAGCAGGAATTAGCTGGAGCAGCAGCTGCTGTCGGGGGGCAGTGGCACAGGAGGCAGCAGCCTCATAGGGAATGAACAGAAGGGAAGAGATGCTGAGGATTGGCCTTATCACTCACAGAATTGATACTGCAGCAGCCACTGGTAATATTAACTTAAGTGTTGGAGTGCCTTTGCTTTAACTCAAAGGGAGTATATCCACACCAAATCTTTGCACTGAACTGAGTTGTAGAGTTGAAGGCACCCTATGTCACTCTGTGCAGCACAGAGCCCTCCCCTGCAGGGAGAGCATCCTCCCCACACAGCCTGGATCAGGCTCAGCCAAAGCGAGATCCTGGTTTTCAACCTCATCTTTGCTTTTCCCATCAGATTGAGCAAGTTACTGTCCTGGTTGATGACCTTGAGGAACTTTATTTTCTTTCTCTGAGTCTATTTTCCATGGGGAGTGTGTAAGAAATTAGAGATATTCTGTTGAAACATTGAGCATACAATACATATTATTAGATGTGATGCTGCTCTAGCAGGGTTTCTGCATCCTCTAATTTTTTTCAGATAAGACAAGGCTGAAGCATGTAACATGTAGCATGTAACATGTTTTCAGTAACATGTACACAGCTTATATATTTTTCATTTCAGTCCTATAAGAACAGGACTAGTCCATGGGGTGATCATATGTATAAATTACTTCAAGACTAGCTCTAAATCTGTGAAGTGCTTTTGGGCTCTTTTGAATGAAGTGTGTTACAACTTGTAACAGTGATCTGTAGGTTGTTGTGTGACCCAGGAAGCCAAGGAAATGTCCTCTGACTGCAGCTCACAGCAGAGCTTTGTACCTGGAAACCATTGTTACAGCTTGTACTCTTCTCAAGCTTTTCCCACTTCTTCACAGTTGAAAATATTTCCATTGACTTGAGTGAGGCTAGATAAAAGGAGTATGTCTGTGTTTGAGAGGGTGATGTAACAAACATATAAATTATGTGGTTTTCAACAATGAAAAATAATTTCCATTTAAAATATTACAAGCCTAAAGGTGATTCTGCTAGTGTTTATATTTGATATTTCATATAATACAAACCTATCTGTTTATATTATAATGTCCTCAATTACATTTATGGTTGAGCAAATCAGAAAGGAATAATCTACTAATGTTTTAAAGAAAAATACTCTGAGCTAATTCATCATGCGCCACCAAAGATAGGTTGGAAATGAAGGAAAAAATTACAGAGTTAGTTTAATATTTTATAATATTAAAAATTATATACTGAGAACAAGTAACATCTTTCCAATTGCATTATAAAACACTCAAAACCTAATTTCTTTTTGAGGACTGTATGCTGCATTCATTTCTGTGATCTGGAAAATAGATCCAGATAAAGCCCAATTCTCAAAAGGTGGGAAAAGCCAGTGTTTATGTCTCATTTACATCACAAGCTTGTAAGTCAGAAAATGGACTGTGTAATGGGCTGTTGTATGGGAAACCCCATCTTCAGTAGCTTCTGTCTATGTCTTGGAAAGGGTGGTGCAAAATTTGAACAATTTGATTTCTACTGCATGTGTTTGAAATATTTATAAAGTGATTGCAGGGTAACTGGGCTGTTCTTGATATTGACTATGTATAGTTCCTCTATTCTTAATTCTTCTCACTGTTGCAATGCCATACTTTTCCCTGCCTTTTGTGTGGGATCTTACACTGGGTGAGGAGGATGGCTCTTTCAGTGATATTATTACAGAATTTGTTGCAACTTTTTTATCATGTTCAGTTTTTCCAATAGGGCATTCCTGCTGAACAGGGAGGGAAGGGACCCCTTCATTTTATTTCAGCTGGATAGCATAAGTTTTCCAGAGATTTCTTTACAAGCCCAAAGAAAATGTGTAAGAAATTCTCCTTATTACTTGATCTCAATGAATAGTGACATAACTTTAATGGCTACAGGGCTAAATAAATGGATTTTCCTCCATGACCTGAAGACTCTTCCCATTATATGATCACAAGATACTACAGTAATTTATTTCTGCTGAAAATTGTGTACAACATCATTTTATAGAACTTTTCTAAACAGACTGGTTTTTTTACAGAGCTTTAAACTAATACAAATTTGCTGTGTGTATGTCACTTGACTTGAAGATTTCTCCCATATATATATATATATATATATGCCTATTTTGTTAGAGAGTTTTATATCAAAGCTTTTAGAATAACAGAGATTTTAGCATATCTAATGCTTAGGATATATAATTTCATTTTTGAAAAATGTGAGGAAAGGGATGTATTGAAAAGAAAATATTTGAAGAAGGGGAGGCAGGCATTAGTGGTCTCCAAGTATCTTTGGCAAGACATTTATCCTCTTTTAAGGACCACTCCTAAAGCAGAAAGCTCAGAAGCTCAAGCACAAAACTTCTCCCTTCCCAGTGGTATATCATAATAATCTGCAGCCTTATTGATCCAGGAGCCTTCTGACTCCAGGTTGCTGGGAAACATTCACCGAAGATCAGCTTTTCACATGTCTGATTTTCCTTGACAGTTTTCCATAAGCCTTCAATAGTACAGAAGAGCTAATTTCAAACTAACCTTGTTTCCGGTGATTGGGGTTTGTGGGGATTAGTTTTTAAGGTTTGTTTGGGTTTTGGTGCATTATGTTTTGTTTTCAGGTGGTTCTGGCACAGTCTTTTGTGGGGCCTTGCTCTGCAAAGGAGCTCCTGTCTGATTTTTGCTACTGAGAGAGTTGTGCTTTCTCTCCTCCCACCACTGATATCAAGGGTGACATAGTCCAAATTAGGATTTTGACTGGGCCATACAATCACAACTACAAGACCTGCTTTCCTTCAGGTTTAGATGGGAGAGAAGCGAGCTACAAGGGGTCTTCAGTCACTGGGAGACTCAGAAGACAGTGACAAATTTGGCTCCTGTGTAATGAGTTGCAGGACATGCCTCCACAGAGGCCCATTTGAAGATGGCATAACTTAAAGCTACCCTTTATAACTGCAAGCTGTGTCCATGGCTGAGATCCAAGTTGAGAGTCAGCAGAAACAGATGAAAGCAACCAGCACTGTTTCCTCTATGCCTTTAACACTAATGAACTCTATTATGTTTATGAAATTGGTTCTCACCTACAGCTTGCAAATGCAATTATAATTTGGTCCTTTTACCTCCTGCATATTGTTTAGTATGCTGTTCCTAAGCCAGTTCAAAAATACCACAGCGTAAAAAAAATTGTTCTCAAAAGGGCTTTTATGTTGTTGGTTTTAAATGCTTTGAAAACCATTAGATTGTTCCAGGCTTACCGGGACATTTCCATAAAAATAAGCTGCATTCCAAAGAATCTGAGATTCATATATTACAGGATATGGTCTCCTCACACCCTCCGCCTACTCATTTGGAAGTGTCTCATGGTTTTCCTGCATCATTTGACACATCTGTAGTCATTTAATTGTTCTAGCCTTTCAGACTGTATTGTGAAACAATTGCTTACAGGACTCATTAAAAGAAAATATAACAGAAAATTCCCATGCGTTGTACCTCCTCCACAGTAACCTGAGCCTTGGAAACTTGCAGGGTATCCAAAAACTTTATGTTTTTTTTAAGCAGAACATTTTGACCTGTGTTAGAGTAGGCAGCCAGTGTGCTGCATGACTATTTGGACAATGTTTCTGTATGTCTTAAAAAGTGGTGAGTGAAATGAGAATGTGTTACATATTACATGGTATTTTTTTTTATTGCTATTTGCTTATTTCAGTTTTGGTCCCATCTCAGAAAGGTGCTTGACCATTTCTCTGTATCAACCCTCAACTAGCAAAGCCTTTTCTTTAGTCTCATGGATGCTAACAAAACATATGCTGAGAGGATTGGCTTGGAAAGTTTTGCTGAATGGAATATTCTCTCACTAGTCTTTGAAAGTTAACCTGGCAAGAGATGTTACTCGAGTGCATCTGTTTATCTCAATTAGTGTTGTGTCATACAGAAAAAAACACACTGCCAAATGCTTGAAATTCCACTGTTCCTTATTTCACTCCTTAGCACTGAGGAGAACTCCCTGTATCTCCAGCTGAGACACCGAACATCTGGCAGATCTCTAAATTCCTCAAGGTCGTGGAAGAAGTCATGATAATGATGCTGAAATAGGCTTATGCAATGTAAGGGATGTAGCTAGTTTTAAATGTTTAAATTGGCTGATATATATATATATACACATATAGATATATATAAACCAGTTGCATTGAAACATGCATTATTGTAGAGAAAAATGTGGCTTATATGCTGATGGGAGCCTATTTGGAGAGTGTCACAAGAAATATAAAAATGCTGGTTAGGTTTTGAGGGAAGAATCACATCTGAATCAATGCAGAACTAAATTACCACTGACAGATCTTGATCATGAAAATCATTTGGGTGAAGACTAAGAGTGCCCATGGATGAGCTACTTTAATGTGAAAATGGCTTAGTAATAAGAAAATAGAAATTAAATGCCCTTTGCTTTCTACCTTCCTTTTATGGGGCTTGCATAACACAACTGTTTTCTCTAAGGTGAAATGTTTTAATTTCTCTGAGTTAGTGTTTTGGTAATATAAATGTTCTGACAAGACTAGAAAAGCCTCACCACATCCATAAATGCATTTTACACTGACTTTGTAAAGGGATACATAACACAATGTACAGTACCTGGAGCAGGGCAAGCTCTGTGGTATTTCTAGCTTAATAAGTAGGCTCAACTGATGAACAAAGTTTTGCAAGAATTAATTTTAACAAGTTTAAGACAGATGTATTGTATTGTTTCTCAGACTACCAGCTGGGTTCCTCTTTATTTCAGTCTGTCCATATTTTTATGCCACATTCTTCACTACATTTGACTGCCTGGAGACTTGACTCTCCTCCAGTTCACCTTCCCAGACACACAAATGTAGTAGTGATGAGTAGAGATGAGATTTTGTTGAAGCTCAGACTCTCAGGCTTCAAGATCCCTTGCAGAGGTCTCAGAAGCTCTGCCTTGAGAGCCAGGGATCCCAAATGCAGGCCTGGGTGTTCAGGACTAGCAGGAGGAACAACAGCCTTCCTGTCAAAACTGAGCAGAGTCAGGTGTGGTCCTGGATCAGATGTCACGAGAGAGACAAGAGAGATCCTTCTGGTTTTTCCTTCTCTATCCCTATTCACTTTCTCCTGATATCTTCCATGATTTATTCCACTTCTGACCCCAAGACCATGTGCTGGATTTGGCAAACACCTCATGAGCTTTAAATTAAACATAGTAGGTTTCACAAGTGATCATTTCCAAGGTAACTTCATTTAATCAGAAAATCACTCACTTTCTCTGGAGCCAGCTCTTGTCCTGTTTCCCTCTCTTCCCTGAGAGGGGAACAGGATAACCCATAGCAGTTTTGTTGGGACACATCATTGTCAAAGATGCTCAGCAAGTTTGCATTATCTGGGGAGAAACAATAAAAACTATAATTTAGCAAACACAGGAAAAGGTCCATGATTAATGTGAGCACTTGCAGGTAAGCAGGAACAGTTCAGTGACTTTGCAAATCCCTTCTCAAGGGCTAGTGGTGTTTAATAACACAGAGAGGTGCCTCTCTTTGCACCCACACTCAGTACCTTATAAACTTTACCTTAGTATTTCACTATTTTCATTGTAAGGCTTCATTCAGAGTTCAGACTACACGGGGGAATAGTGTGCACAGCACAGATTTTATCATACTTTCCATCTCAGCTGGCGTTCCAGCAGAGAGGTGATGTAAGCACTCTAAGGAGCAGTTTGGTTATATTCAGAAAACAGATTTTTTTTTTAATAGTTTTTCTCTAATTTGGTTTTATTGGTGCATTAGAATAGAGACAGCATTAAACAGCTTGTGTTTAACTTCAAACAGATCATGAACTTTTGCCAATTATCATAGATCTGAGAATACGTATATATTTACAGAGAATTATGTATATGTGCCAACATATAGCCAACACAGAAATGTGCATGCTTCTAGCAGAAAAGTTTGAGAAGAATATACAAGTTAGTGGAGAGCCACAGATGTGTTCATTCATACTGTTTGTTTTTTTTATTTTGAGCACCAGTTTCAAGTTCTTTTCCAGTACTAATTGAATTGAGTGTGTCTAAAGCACCAAGGGTTAGCAAAATCCAGTGGACTAGACTGGGAATCTTTTGCAGAAAGAATTCCAGATCTAACTGTGTTATAGTAAGTAATTTTACTGTGGCCTGACACACAACATGTTTCTGTGCAGCAAATTTAAGAGAGGTTATGCAGTTTGCATCGTTTTTTTTTCCTCACTTAGTCAGTTTTTCCAGCTAATGGAAAGAGAATGTCTTGGCTTCATCTTTATTCCACCCTCATTCCATCAGGCCCAAACTCTGAGCTGGATAACTCCCAAAAGGATCAGGACACATATGGTGTCTTAAGTAATGCTTCTGAATCAGTACATGCATTTGCAAAATACATTTTTAGTCTTTAATTTCTTTGCGAGATCAATTCATTGCTCAGCTTACATTTCTTAATGAATAAACAAATATGTTTATGTTTGCATGTATAAACATGTAAATGTATGCATATTTGTATATTAGTAAACCCATTTTCTCTGCCTTACCAGCCCTCCAGAAGGTGGTGCTTCCATCTCTGTGTATGTGGGCTAAAGAGAGACATTTACTTTTGTATATGCAGTGACAGGAAGTGGGATGAACCAGTTCACATCTGTTAGACATTAAACAGCGAAATAACAACAACAGTACTAAAATATGATTTTAGCCAGCCAGCAAGAACAGAAATCAGACATAGAAAGCTGAAGGTGAGTCAAAAGACAGCCCACATCCAGCTGATTTCTTCAAAGACAAAATGCGATGTATTTTTTCCTGGTTTTCAGTTCTGCAAAAACTGCCTTCCTGGATCATTATAACATGCCATCAGAATGAGAGGGTTTGAGGATTTCCTGTAGAAAACTATGGCAGCATTCATTCCTGCGGCAGTGTCTGAGAGGAACAAGCATGGGCCTCAGAAATTCTTGGATTTAGAAAAGCAGCACTTTTCTTACACTTCTTCCCATTCACCTCCTACACCATGATCTGCTGATCTTTTCCCAGGACCCTGCTGAACAATTGTAAAATGGACTAATTAGAAATGTATTCCATTTCTTAATAGATACTACCTGAGCCATTATCAAGGGTTGACAGGGTTTATTTGATAGCTCTTGTGTGATGTATTCCTGACTAAAATCTTATCAACTCAATGAAAGTAAAAGAGGCTTTAGAAGATCATGACTCAGGACATTTCTTTGAGTGATAAAACAATCAATTCTTAAATTTAAAGATTGCTCTTTTCCTTATATGATAGTTGTTCCCAGATAGCAGCTGTCATTGCAGAAAACTCTGGCAAGCTGTAGGAAAATCATGATTAATTGGAAAACTGGTATTCACAGAAAATGGCTGGCTGCCAATGGGCTGCAAAAGTAAATAGCATCAATTAAGTCAACATAGCTAATTTTCTCCTGAGCTAGTAATTACACTCTGTGCACAATGACCTCTTCATTAAAATAATGGAATATTGTAGAAATATAAGTGAACAACAGTTTGAGTGTTATTTGAGCTATTTCTTCATGGTTTAATAGAATAAAAAAAGATAAACCCTGAATTTTACCCTTTTGGTCACTTTGGCAAATAACTATTTCTGCTCAAATTATCTATTTTTATTATTTCTATTTCATCCATCTTTTCATATTTAAATAAAAAATCAAGTTCTTAGTAGAGCATTTTATAAACATGGATGTGCAAATATTTGGTACAAGTTTGATTCTTAGTTTTAGGCTGCTTGTTTGTTCCAGTTTTCAAAGTCACAGTGTGTTTCTCAAGCCTGAAGCCAGGTACCAGGTGGTGATGATCCGACAGTGGTGTGTTGTTGGTTATGCTTCACTGGCAGGACAGCCCTGAGCCTGGCCTAACTCAAGTGTTCTTGTCGCTGTGTTTGGAGGCACCAGGACCAAGGGTGTCCAGGACGAACTGTTCCAGGCTTGCAGAACCTGTTGATGCAAGCAGACTGGCAGAAAAGCCTTTACCAACCTTGTCTCTTTCAGTAGATATCGCAGGGCTGTGACTCAAAGGCCCCGTGGATTGTGCTCACTCCCATTTGGCAGAGAGCGGCAGGGGAGGCGGATTCATGTAGCCATAACTGCTGAGCTCAAATGTAGTGTGCTGCTGGCTGTTCCCTGAGGAATAGGAAATGACCACAATGACACCACCACCACTATCTTCTCCAGGTGAGGAGGGAGCGGTCTCTGTGCATTTATGTTGTGTCAGATCATAGCTGTGCACACATGCACGTTCCCCGTTTGAGCTGTCTCACAGAGAAGGTCAACAAATAATCTGAACCCTGGCCAGACTTCAAAAGTTCAGAGGTTTGGTTTAGAAAGAGCTGCAGTCAATGATTCAAAGTTCATAAAAGCTGTCCAGATTTTCTGAGACTGTAAAACTGGGCTGGAGCAGCATTTTTCCTGTAGCTTTCAGCACTTCTGTTTCCCATCCTAGCTGGACAGTGGAATCGAAAAAACACTTCTTCAGAAATTCCAAGAGCTTAAGAACATTTGGTCCCAGTCTGGTTCTAAAAATGAGTAAGGATCTGGGAAGCTGTCTGGTGGGGTAATACCTAACCTACCTAGTCAGTCCCATTGTGTCTACAGCTCCCTTTGGACTGGGCAGTATTTTTGTAGCTGGAGTTTGGTGCAACACTCAGCATGCTCCCTAACAAAATGGCTTGTCATCTTTTCCTAGTTGTTTACAGGTTCTTATGGATATTAAAGCATATTCTGTTTAATCTTTGATCATTAGCACTGTACTCTAGTGAAGAAAGAGCCCAGTGGTTTCACAGCTGCAATATCGCAATGTCAACAGGGAGCCTTATATTTCAGAATAGCAGAAAACGTGCTCCTAATGCTTTGGGGTTTCAGATACAAAAAGGCTGTTTGTAATGTCACATGGCCAAGGCATGGCCTAGTCAAGTCATGGGAAGGAAATCAATTTCAGCTCCTGCTGTTAACTCTTTTACAGCACTTCTTTGGGATTATGATGTAAGGACTAGATATCCGTCTTTTTTCTTCTTGCTTGAAAAATACCACAGTGTATTTACAAAAAGTTATGGACTACTACAACAAGTGGGTCAGTACCAACCCACTTTGTGTGTGCCAGCAATGACCACTGATGGAGCAGCAGCCTAAACCCTTTTGCTGCAGCTGGAAGAGAATTTGTCACGTTTGGACATGTTATTTCCATTTGGCCAGGCTAAATAAATGCATCTTAAGCTATTCTTACCCAAATCTATGCTAGTTGGTTGGTTGGTTTGTTTTCAAAATTTCACTGGGAAAACTAGACTTTTCTTGCAGTCCTGGGAAGTGAGGATTAGTTTTCATATACTAGTTTCTACTGTCAGTAAAAGAAAACTAGCTAACATATCCTCCTAAGAAATTTCAGGTACGCAGAGGTAGCAGACTTTTTCAGAGACCCCCCAAAAACACAGATTTAAGTTCTGTCCTTCAAGCTTAAAACCAACTGAATTGCAGGGGTATTTGCAGTAAGAGGAGGGAAAGTATTGCTAAACCAGTTACAAAGACAGGAGAAGTTTTAACACTCAGTTTGGGTCTAGGCTCACACATTAAGCCATTCAGAAGATTTGGGATCTGCGACTGTGGAATGAGTTCACTCATGTTACTGTGTATAGCAAGAAACTTCCAGCAACCGTGCTTATAGTTTCAGTGGGGAGCACACATCATGTGGGGCTCCCTGGATGCTTCTGTGGGAACAGACTGCAGCTGTGTGTAGCCTCCAGCTCCTCCAGGGACACCACGTTGTAGGTTCCCTGTGAAGAAGTTCTGAGAGATATTTATTCTCTCCAACACAGAAATCTTCCTGTACTTTCCCAAGGGATTGAGAGCTGCCTAGATATTACAGACATTGCAAAAATCTCTTTGAACCCCATCTGCAAATTTAAACCACTTGGCACCTTTCTTTTCATCACAGGAAGATTTTTTTTTTTTAGTTTCCTTTTACTGCTTTTGGAGTCCAAGATAGTCAGGTTTATACCAATGTAATTGTGCCTCTGTAGAGCCTACCTTTCTCCATTTTTAAGTAAGTACTGGGGTACTTCACAGGAAGGTCGAGCAAATTCATATTTGTGTAGTACTTAGAACTCTTTAAGCTGAAGGGAGTGTACAAATGCAGCGTTCATTTAATTGGGTGCATTTTTGGAGTATTGTGTTCGCATTGTGTTAAATAAATATTATATTATAATATTTTGTATTAATAGAGAAGGTTTTAAATAATAGCTAGTTAATAAAAATAATGTACAATTTTACATCCTATCACAGGATACTTTTCGCAATTAAATGTTATTTAGACTCTGAAAATAGAAAACATTGGAATTAGTACTGTGACTTATCATGGCATTATAGAGATTAATTTGATGCTTGGTGGATATAATTTTGCCTACATTGTACATTTTACTCCAGTTTTGGGCTTCTCATGTTTGGTTAAAAAGGTGTGATAGGCTGCAAGATTCAGCAAGACTTCCCACTAAATGTATTATCCATGTGCACTGCGTGTGAAATTCCACATTAAAAGAACATTATTAAGATTTTTGAGGCAAGTAATTATGAAAGTGGAGCTTGAGACTGCATGCACACTTTCAGTTCAGGTCACACATTTGCATTTTGATCATGTAGTTTGTTTTTTTAAGTCACTATTCCCTTGCACTTGTCAGCACTGAGGATATGTCTGCTGTTCAGATGCACCAGAGCTGTGAAATTAGGCAGGTCTAATGCCTTTGGATGTGGATTCAACATCCATGTCATCATATGCATTAAGTGAGGCAGAGGACTGCTGGAAAAAAAGGATGATCTCTGCCCATTTCTTCTAGAATTCCTGGGAGATGGTGCCAAGCAAGGCACTAAAACCAGTCTTTATCAAAGCTGTTTCTTATTTCTGGTGTTTAGGGATGTAGGAGAAGGCAATAGGATTGTACTGTGGGCATGTAGGTACTGTGAAAATTTCATTCCCAGGGGTCACAACTAAAAAAATAAAATTGTTACCATTATTTCAGCTGCAAGATGGAAACTCTGTTATGAAGATAATTAATTCATAGGAAACACTAAGATATTACTGTATTAAATATGACATGAAAAAATTGAGGAAATTAATAGAGCTATCCTGAGAATAGCTTTTGAATAAAGTGAAGCACATAAGGGCTGTGATTACACCTTGAAAATAAGTCAAAACAGCCAACTGAGCACTGTATTTTTGTGAGCACTTTTTATTTTAATTCACAAAATGAGACAAAGACCCACTCAAAAAAAAAAAAAAAGCCCCAAACCTGACTGTGTAATAATTTTATTATATATTCACAGGGAGACCAAAGAAAGGTCAGGTATATTGTCATTTCTGACTTTCTGTGTGTTTGACTTGGCAACTTCAGCTCTTTATGAGTCACATATGTACTGGGAGAAAAGTGCTATAAATTCGTGGTCAGATCTTTTTTTTATATTATTCTTACTTCTCAATGTCATAAAATAACTAAGTGCAGCTCAGTTTCACCTTCCATTTAAAAGAAATGCAGTGTTTTAGATGTGGTTTTGTACTTAGTGAAGAATGTAAATTTGACATAGAAAAACATTAGTTCTTTTCAGGAAAAGTTTCCTGCTAGGAGCGTTCAGAAATAACTGGGTTTTCTCATCAGAAGCTGAGTAAAAATGAGATACATTTGTAAATACCACTGACCTTCTGTGAAGATACCATAACTGTTTCTTCAATTTTTAAAACAATATTGGCCAGCCAGTTGGTCATGAATGTGAGCAGAAGAGAACAAGGAAAAAGATTCCCTTAGTGAGAAGATGTGCAAAAACCAGACCACCTCTAGGGAAGTGCTGTTTTCCTCATACCACCAGTGTTTCTTGCTCTGTATTAAAAGGCAATGTTTGTTTCTTCATGCTTGACCATTGTCATAGCCTACTGTTAAGGAAGCAAAGAGAAAATAAGGCAAAGGGAAAAAAAAGAAATCTGTAAAGAGAAAAGTGATAACTTTTAACAATTTAAAGGTTGAGGTTTAAAAAAGGGAATCTTCTTACAGAAGTATTTAGGCTGTTCTCAAAATGCTGACTGTGCAGGGACTCTGCATTTTAATTATCACCTTGCAATATTTTTTTTCCTTAGGAAGTGGTTTCCACACAAAAATAAAAAGGCAGGATCAGGCAGCCCTGCAGCCTTCTGCACAGATGTTCATTTTTTTGGTGAGAAGGGGTGACAGTGAGCAGTTGCCCTGGCATGGTTTTCCCTAACCAAGGGGAGGTGTGGTACTGTTTCAGATATGCTGCACACTAGGTGAGCAGTGGGCTTCCAGGTTTCCCAAAGGAAAGTCAAAACTCCAGAGCAGTCAGCCTTGCTTTCTTCAGATAAAAGAACTGGAGATACCAGCCTGGGTGAAGAGGAGGGTGAGAGAGATTAGAAAGTAATTTTCAATATTCTCCAATGGACTTTTGATTAACTTTGTTGATTTTCTGTGATTTCCTCTGTTCCTTTGCTCATTCATATTTTTAGCACCCTAGTTTGGGAATGAGAAATAATAGCACTAAGGTGTTTTCCACTGCTTTGATGAAGACACTTACAGGACTGTATCAGAAAGGTGAAGAAAGATGTTTCCCTATCCAGAGGTTTTGTCTCTAACTGAATATACTTTTGTGCAAGCGACAAATACTTATTATTATCTTGTATTAGGAGTAGCGTTGGTTCATAAACTTTCTTTTTTCGCTTAAAAAATATCCAGACAGACTTTGAATAAATGCTCCTCTGTTGTGATTTTAGGATGGTACAGTTTCTTCTAGGAGATTTGAAGTAAGGAGAAGGAGTATTCATTTAGTTCACTCTTCTCTGTGTTTGGTAAATAGAAGAAATGAAGTGGCAGAAGTGCAGGGTTGGTGGCCTTGTTGAACTCTGGTGGAGAGGGTTCTGTAGAGATTGTTTGACTGTTCAAAGTAAGAAAATATCAAAGCTTACTGATGCCAAATTCCTCTCTACTAGAAATCTAAATTAGGAAAATAAATAAAACCTGCTCATGGTTGGCATAAGCTTGATCCAATAAGAAAATAAGTCTCATAGATAATGGTTGCCAAGTTCTGTGTGAAAAGCCAAAATATTGTACAAAACCAGATTATAGTTGACAAGAGGCTGATGGTGGTGACAGCAAGCAGGTAAATGCTTCAGTCTGTGCCTATTTGCTGTGATTTCATCACCCTGGTAGCACTCAGGCCCCATTTCTGTGCAGCCATTTCTATTACATGCTCCATCCTTTCACCAGCTCTGTTTCCTCCCTCTGGCTGCTTCGGGTACCAGGTTTATTTTTGGTGGCTGTTTAAGCTGATGAAGCATATAACCTTGGATCAACACGTTTCAGGTTTCTCACTCAGCATTGCCTGCTTTCCTTTCCTAGGAAAGCCTGGGGTAAACACTGCACACACTAGTAGTGAGATGCAGTACAGATTGCCTCCTCAACAGCTCACCAAACAGCGTGTTTTGTTACAGAAAAAAGTAAATACATTGGGCAGACAAGAAAATTGCTTGCAGCAATGAGTGGGAGTTTACAAACTAACTAAAGGGCTTTGATTCCTGTGTCCTCTAGTTGCACTAAATACCAGAAGATAATATGACAGCATAGCATAAGTGAAAACACTGAAGGCAACCCATTTGTTTGTTTATTACTGTTCTGTTTGAATTTATGGATTCACGTGTTCTGCTCTGGGTGCTTGTAGAGTTACATAAACATGGTTTTGCCCAGGTAGGTTGGTTTTTTTTTTTTTCTTTTTTTGAGCCACAGCGTATTTATCATGCTGATGAAGCAATGTTTGGGGGACAAATATGACATTAAAAATAGACTTGGATTTCCCAATCATCTGAAATGCTGGCTTGCAAACCCATGCAGCAATGCTGATTTGTGGGTAGTTAATTTTCTTGGCCATTGTTTTTCTACTGTGTGATGCCGTGAGGTTATTTCTAGGCAAAATGAAATATACGGTTATACATAGTAAGAGAATTGTATAGTAGAAAATGTTCTTGGCATGCACACACTACTCAGAATGAGTACATAACGTGCACTTGAATGGATGAGCTGTTTTTTGTTTTTCCACTGGCAAACCAAGCAATAAAGTACAATCCATTTTGAAAATAATTTTTCCTTTTTTTTGGATGGTTTTTTTTTTGCCTTTGGGGTTTTTATTTGTTTTTTTGGTTTGGGGTTTTTTTGGGTTTTTTTGTTGTTTTTTTTTTGTTTCTGTTCTTATTTTTCTTTACACCCAGTTCCAATATTCTGGACCATAAAACTTACTTAAGTGATATTTCCATCATTTCACTGACCTTACTTATTCATTTTTCAACCCAGGTCAAAAATCTTAAGAGATTCAGATGCTTGAGAAAACAAGAAATGTATTTCCTTATTGAGTATTGAGTTCAGCTTTTGATCCTGATGTAAATATAGAGCTGAAATTCAGCAGGGGACAGAGGCCAGCAGAAAGCTGGGCACAAACATTATTTTGCAATGTTTGTATGGGGCAATAGCTCAGCACCGTCCTCATTGCCTCACATGTGCAGTACCTGGAGCTGAGACACTGTGGTTAGACAGAGCAGAGAGCACAAGCTGGGCTTGGACTTGGGTTGGACTCAAAGCCTGAGGGCTGCTTTCAAGGCTAACAGAAAGAGAAATCAGGCTTTCCTTTTATTTCATTGGTCTTTGGACCAGCCTGAGATTATCTGGCCCTACCTCACTTGCTCAGCAGAGGATGTGTGGATGCTGTTCCAATACACAAACTGAAACTTCTGAATCAGAAGAGCTATAACTTAACTCCCAGGTAGTTTTTCCTCAAGCAATCAGATTATTTGTTCTTTTAGAGGGTGATAGCAATTTCATTCACAGCAAGTAAAAGAAAATTGAAGCATTCCTGGTACAACAAAACCTAATTTGCAGGGGTTGATAAATATTATTGAGCTACAAAGAAGTTGTGGCACAGAATCTTGTGTGTGCCACACAAAATTATCTGTGAGATGATTTCCCATTTCTCTAGGAATATATTCTCTTATTATTATGCTTTGAAATGGAAATGCTAGGAAATGGATACAAGCAGGAAATGATCTAGGATTCCTAGGTAGAAAACCCCTCACTTCTTGGAAGAGCTGAATACTTTTCTTTTTAAAAAAACCCGGCACAGTTAAAGAATTCAAGTGACAAATAATTTGCATATTTAATGCCATATATTTTCTTTATGTCTGATCCTCACCTTCATCCATAACAAAATGGAGAGCCTCTTTTTCCTTCCATCTAGATAATTTTTTTCAAAATTCAATTTGCATCACTGCCTTCCCAAAGGCACTAAGTGTCTTTGGTGCACATGGGGATGGAGTCAGACTAGAGTCAGAATGCTATCTTTTAAATTCATGCCCTAGACTGGAAAAAAATGGTTAATAAGTGGCAGAAAACAGATTGGTTTCACTCTTTTGACACAACAGAGATGTCTGTCTGTGTTGCTTCAGGCTGTCAAATGTTCCTAGAAACAGCAGTTAGGCAAACTGGTAAAGAAGGGGATTCAAAGAAAAGAAGCTGAAAGTTGATCAAGCCCAGCAATCCTGAGTGGGCACCTAAAGAAGAAAAGTCATTGCATTCACATGTATTCTTGCTACAAAGCAAGATGTCGAAAATAATCCATTTTCTAACCAGACTGTGCTAGTAATTTTGTAATTCCAGGGTTCTTTTCCTCTTTCCCATCCATCCCCGGCAGTGCTTCAAAATTAGCTGTAATTTTCATGGTTCAGTTATTAGGGTATGAAATGCATAAGGCTTGGCGGGTAGCAACAATGAACCCTAAAATTAAGTATTTAGTACTGAAATGTCTATATTACCCTGGATAAATATGCCTGTATTTTTGTTGGATGGGTTCAAGAGCTAAAGAGGTTGGGAAAACCTGAAATCAACTAAAACTAACTAAGTGAGGGGAACGGAAGGCAATTATTTACCTCAAGTGGTGGCTGGGGAGTGGGGAGAGCAATGGGGGGGAAACCAAGCAAGCCACTTGAGAGATACAGTAATAGATGTAGGGTACAGAGTTAATATTGGAGGGTTAAGAGACAGAACTGCTTATTTGCTCTCTATATTCTCTGTTCTTTACCTTTCTTCTGCGTTCATGTTTTCTTGACATACTTCACTTTTCCTTTTCTCACTCTCTCCCCTTTTTCCTTTTTTCCTCCTTTTTACCCTTTTTATCTTTCCTCACTAAGCACACTTGACCCACTCTAAGCATTCTGTTTCTGTACATCTTGCAGCAGCTCTTAGACATAGAAAAAACACAGACATTGCTCTATCCATTACAGTAGAGGATGCTGACTTGTGCTGAAGGCCACAGCTGTTCAAAGAATGTTTTAAATTTAAGGTGTGCACTTAGGTCTCACACAGAGCCCTACGTATTTGCTGGCAGACAAGGAGGTAAATAAGAGGTTTGTTACTGTAGGTGGAATAGTGAGTGCCTACATACATGCCTCCAGCAGTCCTCATTCTGGAAACACCATTGTGCTGAGCACTGGGCTGGTGGTTTTGTCTGTGTTATTGTGGTATTCTGATGAGGAACAGTTGTATGAGATAATGTCATATGCAAGATATGCAGTCATTTATAATTCTGTTTGCCACAAACATTGTTTCCTAGTCTTTTTCTATTTTAAGCTTGAACTTTCCTTAGTGAGAAATTCAGCTTCCCTTCAATGTGATATTCCTGCTTGAAAGGAGCTTCCCTTCACCCACACTTTGTTCTTCACCTGGTATCACTTTATTTCTTTCTTTCATCTTCCTTAGGGGCTAACCTGAAATAGAAAGAACTCCTTCTCTGTACTGCTCTTGCTATTTTCCTTCCCATACTCATTACCTCTGATCTCACTGTATTTCCTTGCTCTGGCTATGGAGTGTTGTTCTACCCTGGTGAATTAAATTTACTCTTATTTTCCCACATGTTCAGCATCACCAGCTGATAGAATTTACTGGGGCTGTATCCTTTGTGGGTGTGCTTCATTTTCCACAATAAAAGGCAGGGCTCTGTTGCCTTCCCTTCTACACAAGCAAAAAGGCTGAATCCTGCTGAACAAATAAAATTTGGTTGCACAGAGACTGCAATAGAAAAATTTCCATATCCTTTTAGAAATGACCCACCAAAGCTGGTGGGAAATGTGGAGTTGTACTAGAAATGTTAAAATGAGCATCTTAGGAGAGTAAATGGGTAAGTCTGGTTACAGAGATACCAGACTCAGTAGGCAGCTGGAGAAGGGTGATGAAAATGACAGCTGGATTAGCAGGTCAATGGGTTCTATCACATGTGTAGCTTCTCAAGTCACCCAAAGAGGGAAACAAAGTAGAGTGAGTAAATCCTGATGACTCACAGAGGTGGAATGGGATGGAGACATTAATCACTGTCATCCCCTGAAGCGTGCAAAGAGGCACATCTAAAAGCAGCACCAGGCTGCCAGCTGAGGAAGCAGAGGAGACATGAGGACATGACAGGTCCTCTGCGTGTCACTGCAGAGACGCCAGGACAGGAGACCAGGATGTGAGCACCTGGATGGATTCATGTGTGCTGGGCAGACCACTCATGTGCAGCGAGCCTTGGCATTCCTGAGTGGGGGTGGGAATATGAGTGTGTCTGAAATTTGGTTTAAAATGACCTTCTACTACAAGTCTTTCATGACTTGCCATATTGTTGCTGCAGCAGCTCAGGCTTATTTCCTGCAAAGGGGGCAACTCTGCTGCCCTAGGGATGGCTGGGAGTTGAGCTTCCACTGGGACAGAGGAAAAAGGACAAGAGTGGCAGCCCTCTAGTATGCACATAAGGCTGAGACAGTGTGTTTCTCCACATCATAGACAGGGGGGCTGAAATAATATTTGTTGAACCACCAGCTTCACACCTTTTATAAAGAAACTGCAGCCTAGACCTAAGCCATGACATCCAAGACTCTGTGCTTTCCCACCCCTGGAAGTAGAAAAATGCTCTCTCAATGAATACTACAAACTCCATCTAGGATATGCTGCTACACTTATAATTTTATGGATAAAGCAGAAAGGAAAGACTACTATTCTGCATGAAGGGAGAAGAATGCTTCTCACTGACAGATGTGTCTAATGCTGGAACACAAAGTACTTGGCACAAAATTGGAAATGCATGAAAACATTGACTGTTGCATTCCCCATTCTCATTTGAGAAATTATCCATATAATCTCCTCCTCCTAAGTGTCAGGTTTCAGCTGATTAACCTTGTTTTCTAGCTAGACAAAACATTTGATGTCTACGTGATTCAGAAGCAGATTGCTTCTAAACAGAATAACATGCTCGTAAAAGAATTGGTGAGCTGCATAGCCTGGTTTTCAGATTCCTGACACCAAGGTATCGAGGTTGTTCTTTCCTACAGGATTTAAGTTGAAGATAGATTGGACCTGTTCTTCCAAAAGTGTCAGCATAATGAGTAAGGAACCCTTAATAAGACCACAGTGTCTAATGGCTCATAAAAACCAGTGAGCTGTTCAATTTTAAATCAAGGATATGGAGAATTGTTTATGTTCTGCTCTGAAACCACAGGCTGGAGCCCCCTTTTGAGGCAGATGCTCTGACATGGGAAGATAGGCAATTTAGCTGGAGCTGCAATTCTGGAGTGGAATATTAATTTAGCTGTAGGTGGTTTGTAGGAATGCTTGTATTTTATGTCCAAGACCACTGCAATACTAAATTGCATTTTTTTTTCTTGAGGAGCATGTGTCGTTGGCATTTCACAAATCTGTAAGCTTACACTAAACGGGTCTTTTACAAAATGCCTGTTAAAAAATAACTCACTTTTATGGCACCTTTAGAGGTTAGTTAAAATCCCATTTAGAGACATTAGACGGGGACAAAAATGTCACGACACGTCCAAGGTCAGTTAATTGTTGAAACAGAATGCAAGTAACAACAGGGAATGGGATGGTCTAGTTGTCTTCTGTATTCATCTCAGGCTCCCTTCCCTGCCACTGTCCCATAGCAATTGTACTGTGAGTTCAAATCTGCAAACACTTTTACCTAATTAGCAGCCTCTCAGTCAATGGCCTCATTCAGCTGTCTCAATTAACGCTGGCTTTTACCAGGTCCCCTTCCCATTTGGATTCAATAGAATATTTATGTAAGAGAGAGCCGGTGATGGGAGACTAGCAGGACTTGTGTGGGCTGAGCAGGGTTCATGTGCCTTTGTAATGGAATATTTTTAAGTGTTTTCTTCTCAGACAGGTCTTCTCTTTCTTTTCTTTAAGTTGGTAGTCTCAGTTAATAATTCTGCTTCATTTTAAGTTATGCCAAATTGGTGCTATTTTATGGGGTGTTTGCTTTGTAAATGGAGAGCTGCTAAATCAGTGTGCTAATTTCTGTTGTCAACCCAGTGTTTAATTTTGTTTTTGTCAGATGATTATCTGTTATGTACACAACACTGTAGTTTCATACTTGTCATTTGACTCTCTCAGTTACAAGACCCTTGTTGCACTCCTGTCTCAAAGCTTCTTCTACAGACCTCTGACTGCAGCCAGCTTACAATTGTTGTTTTAGAAGCCTAAAAGATATGAAATTGCAAAAGGGGAAGAAAATTTTAAATGTAACTGTGCATTAAGTATGGTTACTGAGTCATTGTTTTGGTTTTACATAGTACATACTTCTGGCTAGTGTAAAATGCACTAAGACCCAAATTTTAAAACCGTATGTTTCTAAGACATTATTTATGTTTTTGGCTTTGTACCCTGAGCTAAATACAGAATGTGTAAAGACTGTTAATTAACCCTTTGAGACATGAGTTTCCCATCCATGTGTGCCACAGGAATATGTTTTTAATTAGGTACTAAAACTCCCAGGATTTATACTCATTCAAAATTTGCTCCATTATGAAACTAAAGGGAGTACATGTTAAATGAATTAAGAGGGGGGAAAAAATCAGTTCTGTGTTTAAGAAAAGCTAGATTTGTCTCGCATTCCCACCAGAACCAGGAAATGCATATTTACATTAATCCAAGACAATTTAATGAATATGATCATGGTTCGATACAATTTTTCTCACCTGAAGGAGAAACCTGTTAGTATTTATTTTGTCTTTTCTCTAACTTTTTTTTATAGGATCTGTTCATGCCTTGGGTATTTCCCAGTATGCCCAGTCCTCTCCCATTATGGTAGAGGTAGTAGTCAATTAAAGGAGGAGTTCTGCATAAAGTTGAGCTCAGCTGAAGCCCAGAAAAATATTTGAGCATGTAGCTAACATAAAGTATGTGAAATTAAGTTCATTAGTTGCATAACTGAAGTTATATACACCAGTGACTTGTAGCCCAAAGAAACACTCTGGCTATTTAATAATAGAATCAGACAATGCTCTCAAAACCAACTGAATACTTTGTGGGGAGATAATCTTACCTGTAGTATTATTTCAATCCTAAATTAAACTTTATAGAGAGATTGTAATATTGATACATGTAATAAAGCATGCTATAAATAAAAGGCACAGTGCTTGTGTTCTTATACTGCTGTGTATGCTACTCAGTCATTTCAATTTTAAATCAGAAATTCCAGAAATACCTAATTCAAGCAAATGTCTTAAGGGTCTGAAAAATATGTTTTAAATAAAAGCTTGTTTAAGTTACACAAGCATGAGAGAGGGAAAGCAGTTCAAACTGGGAAGCCTGTTTGTTTTTCTTTGTTCATGTTAAAATTAAATGCAATATGTTTATCTTTTTTTCTTTCCTTTTTTTTTTTTTGAAGGATTTTAACAAAACTCTTCACACTCATATATAGTGTCTTAGAGTGCCAGGTTTTAAGCTAAATGAACTTTTTTGCACGAGTGGTAAAACAACAGAAATAGTAGTTCAAGGTAAATGTCTCCAGACAAAAGAGGTTCAGCTGTGAACCTTCAGTTGGTTGAGAAGCTCTATGGGCTTTCACTTTGGTAGAGTGCCATGGATGATTTTTACACTTCCCTGCAGAAAACCTCCTCCCCCCTTACCATATCCTCTGTAATGATCCTGAACAGAACCAGTGCCTGATCCTGCTCTTTTCATAGGAAAACAGAGACATTGCTTAAAGAAGATTTGCAGACCGTAGTATATAAAAATTAAAAGAAAAATCATTTAATTCAGTGAATTGGCTTGACCATTATCTTGTTTCTAGTGCTGGTATTTGCACCTATGCTAGCTGAGTATAAACTGATGGCATCCATAAATTCGTTTAACCTCATGTTTCACCCAAAAGCCCCCAGGCTCAATAGCAATGGCTAACCAAGCTCCTAGACTAGGCCAGGAATATCTCTGGAGGGTTACCACTTCATGAGATTTAAGGTAAAGTTTCAAATACACTTATTTAAGTGGGGATGAGGTAGCATGGCTTTCAAATAGCACCTCGTCTTCTGCCCCAAAGTTTGCAGCAAAGCCACACAAACAGCAACTCTGACAGCAATGACACAGTGGTGGGGCTAAGGATCCAGGGACAGGGCACTCCGTGGTCACCCCTCAGCAGAAGAGCTGCTGTAAACTAACTCTAGGTGAAACACCAGCTTTAGAGGGTAAAATTGCTATACCACTGCTTGAACACAGAAGTGCAACTGGGACAAATTAAATCACAATTTGGACCATGTGCAGTAAGCACATTTTTTATGTTTTTGTATAAAAAAACCCTATTGTTTCTGTTTCATATTAAATAAGATCCCCATATGTTTGATAGCAAAAGTGTGTATAGTTCAATTCATGCCCACCTGAGACCTTCAGATCCCCCAGTCTGTTGTTTTTCTGTGCACAGTCTGAGATATTTAAATGCACACAAATGGCAATGCACTCTAGTACTGAAAGACCTGTGCCTCTGCACTGGAATTATGAATATATAAGTGAGGGGGAAAACAGGTTTGCAACAGCAAAAATGCCTGTCTTATAAAAAGATAATTGCCTGTTTTGATAGCTCCATCAACCTTCCACTGTACTTCAGGGTGCTCTGATGGGAGAGTAGATCTGGTGACTCACTGTTGTTGTTTACCCTTTTGGCCACTCTTTGGCCTGATAGTCAGTCTTCAGTCCCATTAGCTTCATCTGATTTTTCTCTGGTCTGTGGATGAACTGATTCAGTTTGCTAAGACAGCAGAATAGGATTTGGTAGGAGTGGGTATTTTTTTTTGGTGGTGGTTTTTCATTTTGGTTTGTTTGGGTTTGTTTGGTTGGGTTTTTTTCTTGGTTTGTGTTCTGCTAATTTAATGTTTTATGTCCTTTCTCAGAGGACTGGGTGAATATACACTCCTTAGGGTTCCTAAATTACATGCTAACAGAGGTAAAATTTTTATAGGTCTTAACATACCTTTAAATCAGTATTTCTCTAATGTTTTGTACTTCAATGTCTTCTGTGTTGCAGATACTTTAATTCTGCATTTAAATATCAAAACTTTCAGCTAATGTGATCCTTTAGGAGGAACGTGACTTTTAGTTGTGTAGTAATTAAACATTTGAAGCACCTGAGTTGCCTCCTCCTCTTTCAATGTCCTACCTCATCAGCTGGTAATAGCTTATAAATGTGAAAATGACTATTCAGTCTGCAAAGCTGGGTGAAAATCAGGCTCTTTATCATGGTTGACTGGGGAGAAGTCATTACAGTTTTCAGAAGATGTCCTGCAGGCTGTTGTTCCTTCAAGTGGTTCTTCTCTTCCTCATGTTTCTACTAAAGCAGCAGTGATGCTGAGCTTGATGGGGAAAATGATGAGGAGGTAGAATGTACCCTATAGACTTGTATGATGGTTTATGTATTGTTAAAATAGCCAGGAATTGCTCTAAAGTCTACAGACAGGCATTGTAAGTCAGGATCCTTCACATTGTAGCTATGTGTTACACTTTTTTTATTAATTAAAAGTCCAAAGTGGTTTAATGGGAAAAGGAGCACAGTACAACTAGATGCTAAACATTATTTGTTCTCCCATCCCTTTGCTGTCTCTGGCATTGGAAAAATTCGAGGTGGCCGCACAACTCATATCTCACTGTTTGTGACTTTCAGATCCTGGCAGTGAATAAGTGCATTTGTCTTCCTTTTCCTAATTTTTTTGCTCTTTGCTGAGAAAACAGGTATCAACATAATCAATGCATGGTTTGATTTTTTTGCTGTGTCTTTTTGGGGTACAACTGGGTCAGAATATTTTGATTCATTTTAGAGCATAAGTGGACTACAGTGGACTATAATGCTATGGTTGGTTTGTCTCTGTGGGAAACAGTGTCCTGACTTAACCAGCTGCTTCTTCTGTCTTACCAAATTACCGTTGTTGTACATTTCATGTGTATCATCATCAGAGACCTTTACTACTAATATAAACTCCTTCCTGGTATCGGTTATTTTATTCTTCCAATTTGATAGGATCAAAGCATTCTATTATAATTCAAATGTTATTTGTGAAATACAAAGATAAACTAATCTTATACTCTTTGACAGTAAATAGAATCCACAGAAGCTAGATAGGAAAAAATCTTGTGTGTAAGTGTTGTCCTTGAAAGCTGTTGAAAAATCAGAAGTTATTAGCTTAGTAGAGAACAGCCATCTTGGATAACTGGGACTTGAGAGGCTGGTTAAACATTGGATCAGTTTCTCAGAAATTCAGTGGAATCCTTGGAAACCAGGTTATTAAAACTTTGCTGGTACTTGGTGGTCTGATGTAACTCTTTAGCTGGCTCTGCTTTGACTGAGGGCTTGAAGCAGTTGAACAGAAATCTGTCCCAGTCTGAGTTTTGCATTTCTGTGTTTCCTGAGAAGTGCTCTACATCTGCAGCCTGTGCTTTTAAGTTGGCTTTTTGGCTCAGAGGAGTACAGTTTATAAGCTTTGATACCCAAGCAGTGATGACTTTTTGATGACAGATTAAATGACCTCAGCAGGTGACAGCATACTGACATTTCTGTGCTAAAGCATGGAGCTGGTATATTTTGGAGGCCAGGAACTGAATGCCATGAACATGGAGAGCTGGATGTAAATCTGAAGTTAGACTCTTTGATTCCTGTGAGTGGTCACTTCCCCAGCCCACTGAATTCTGTGAAAATTACCACTCCACATGATGCTCTCACTGCTTCCTAGGACTGTGTCCATCTGTAGGAGAGATCTTCTAGCTTTGAATATTCTTTATCCCAAAGCATTTTGTGAAAGGTATATGATTATATAACCTTTCAGGAACTCCATGAAAATTGCAGCAGATATGTTTGCAAAACACTTCTTGTGCAGAAAGAACAGCTGATAATTGCATTTCTCATAGCATCTGAATTAGTAGAGTTATTTATAGATTAAATGAGTTATTATAAAGACAACATAAATCACTACAGTTTTCATGTGTTTTATCTCTGTGTCTATACAGCAACAGAAAGATAGCTCCAAAATAGTTTGCTCATCATGTGAAACTAGAATGCAAGTGCAGTGCTCACAGGCTTTTGAGCTATTTGATGTGCAGAGGTGTATGAGAACCAAGTGTGGGCTGCATTTCCTATTGATCTCCAAGATAAACTATGTGCTGTGTAGTGTTCAGTTATTACAGTAGGGCATGGAAAGTCTGTACCAGGAGACTCAGCAGGTCCTGCTCATAGCCTTGGGCACTCTTTTGCAGCTGTCCTATGCTGTTTTAATTGTTAGCATGTTTCTTGGTGTGACTGTGATCTGTGCCAACTGGCAGGCTCCTAGGAAGTCCTTGGGCAATCTCCAAGGAACAGCAAAGGTTGGGGCAAAACCCCCCAGACAGTGAGGCACAGAACACATTTAGAATAAGGAAAGTTTAGCTATATGGAAGGTGAACTGTGTCCTGTCACTTGCTCCTTGTGCCTTGAGGCTCCTCGAGACAAAACACTTCAGATTTTGCACTGTGCTTAGTGCTGGACAGTTTTGAAGCATAAACTTGCCTCTCAGTTTTCCTCATCTCCTTTGAGGCAAGCTCTGTGGCAGGGATATCTGCCAGACAGCTCTGTCAGTCTGCATACAAACAGGCAGGATCCTAGTCAGCATGGCAGTCCCAGCTGAACTGTGCCATGCAGACACAGTAGCCCTGTCAAATTGTTCTTTAATGCTACAGCTGCTTTAGTTTTGTCAAACCCTTGAACACCTTTATGAGCTGTGCCCCTCCTGCACTCTCAGAGCTCTACAACTCAGGATGCAGCCTTAGACAGACCATGAGCCAAAGATTAAAGTGATACAACTGGCCCACAAGGAAATGTGCAGGTGAGCTCTGTTACCCCCCATCTGCCCCTGGCAGGTTCTACAAGCAAGCATTCATTACCCCTGCAATCTCTCATGTAGGTTTTTGCATACTTCTTTCTTCCATACAAGCAAGAGCATGTTGTATATTGACTCAGTTGCTGGAGTGGAACTCTCTTTCAACTTTTTTCCAATCCAAATGTGTAGACATTACTAACTGAAAATATAGTTTTCAGTCTAAAGGAAAAGCAGCTGTAGTTACACTTTTTTTTTTTAAATTTCTTCAATGTCATGCCAAAAAGATCTACAAAGAGGTTTGAGGGAGAGGAGCTGTAAAGTTTCCCATTTAATCATTAATAAGAACCATTTTTTTGGTGGCTGGTATGCTGCTGAAAACTGGCAGAGCAAATTTATTTTTGCACTCTGTGGAACTAAACTCATCTCTGGATTAAGGAGCCTGAAATTCCACTGACTATTATAAGACTGGAGCCCATGTGTAGAAGTAAATTTTTCTAACCATAGGAGAAATGCCCAAATCTTAGCATGAATGCAAGGACATCTTATTCAGACTGAAAGTTAGTGTCTCCTTTGTTGAAGTTGATTCATCAAAGCACACTTCTTTGCCAGAGGCCATAACAAATCATTACCTATGGCATAAAGGATTTAGCAGGATGGTTGGTGCTGATCAGGTTATTGCACCATCAGACTCTGTGCACCCACTCCATAGAGCCAGACGGTTGCCTGTGGATTTTTGCTCCTAAAAGTGGGTGCTCAGACTGGGATTTAAAGCTGAAAAATTAGTGGCCCTGCTGCACCAATGCCCAGGGGATAGAAAGCATGGAAATATGTGATTTGATGACAAAGGATGTCAAGAATGTATGGTTTCTATAGGTCTGTGGGCATGGAAGAAGGTGTTAGATATGGTTCAAAATTTATTTATCCTTCTCTACTCCTGAAATCTCATAATTAATAACTGTTAATTATTTTATTCTCATAGGTGACTTTTATTCCTTTTATTCCTTATTACAACCTTCAGACCAGACAGGTGTCTGAAATGGAGGAATGTTTGCATCCTCACATGAACTGCTTAAGTACATCATGCCTCACAGAAGTATTGCTTTTGTAGTTCATCAGTATTCAACAGGGTTAGGGGAGAAACTGGGTCTCAGGGAGGAGCAGCTTCTATCATTTAGTCTTCAGCTGACAGCAGAAGTAAAAATGCTCCCCTGTGAGTGAGTGCATGTCCTGTTTCAAACAGCAACCTTGCAGTGAAAGAAAATATTTTTTAGCTGCCATGCTATCCTACCCTCGAGTCTGTGTTCTCTAGTCCCTAGAGAGAGATCAAATAGGGGAAACTAGATGAACTCTTCACAACTGGAAGGTTTTCCTGCCTTAGGAAAATATTCTGCTTCCACTCTGGACAGTTTTTACACACCATGATGCATTTAGAGCATGTTCTCTTGAAAATGCAAGACAGTTCCTATTGCAACAAGGGTAACAGGCTTTGCCTTCCCCATGGGGACTCTCCTTGGATGTATGTGCCCTGCCTTCCTGCCTGAGACTGGGTCTAAAGAGGCTCAGAAACCTCATGAGAGACATCAGGAAAGGATTCACCTAGTCTGAATCTGCATCGTCACCCCTCCTAGGTGCTCACAGTATGGCTGGATCCATTGTAAACATTACTAGCCTTTCTTTGGGAGGAAGGGAGTGAGGGCAGTAATATGACATGGGGTGGGATGGAATAGATCTAGTTTGGATGTCTGGGGCTGGGTCAGGTGAGACCTAAGCCAGTCATTTCACTGCTATCATGTAGTGATGAAAAAAGAAAAAAAGATGGCTGCAAGTCTTAGGATTTTTTTTGCCAGGAACAGGAGGAAAGATATTTATAAAAGCAAAGTATTCTGAGACAAACAAAGAGACTGTGCTAGCCCATGTCATGACCTACACACCTCATAGTTTTATTTCCCCAGATTTTGGAGTATTTGGGTCTAAATTTTCTCTCTTGCTAAGCTTTTGTTTTTAGTGTCTTGAATTTGTGACATGATGGCAGAGAGAGCTAGCTCTGAATGTGCAACCTGGCTAGGCTGCCATAAGAAGGAGTGGTATATAATTCAGTAACAGAAGGATTGTACTAGAGTTTCTTGTGAGTTTGTTTCAGAGAAAGTATCATCATGGACAAAGATCCTGTGGGTGAGATTTCCCATTTGTTAAGGCTGCCTGCCCTTTACATGTCTTTTTTTTTTTTCCTGGATAGCAGCATTCTTGCAATAACTTTGGAAGTGTGGGTGATGGGATACATTGGAAAACTATTTCTGTTAACTATTGGAATTCATTATTACAGCAACAAAGTGAAAAGCTAGGGGTAATTTTACTTTTAGGATAAAGTTCCCTCCTTTGAGTATGGATGAAGAATGGTACAAAACCAAAGTAAATATCAAGTTTCTGCATTTGTAGTCTGATAAATGAATATTTATACAGTGCATAGAATCAAATTGTAGATCATTATACTTGCTAAATGTGTATAAAATATATAAGCTGCACACATGTAAATGGGCTCTTTACATCTGCAGTGTGATAAAATACAATAAATGTAGATATGAAGTATACTTCTTGAATTTATGTAAGCAAACAGAAGCTAGAGAGACCTCAAAAGACACGTGCAGATGAGCTTGGACCTTCTGGGTCTACTCTTTTATCACGCTGCTTTTCTTTGGCACAAGCCAAAAATAATACAACATTTTCCATGAGTCTGAAAGCAGAAATTTTTGCTGGAGTTATGATTCATTCATAACCATAGCTAGATGGCAGGAAGGGCTGTCTGAGTGCCACATGTTGAGCTGGTTTTCTACACTCACACACATATATTCATGCATTCCCCACACAAAGGTGCATTTGTAGGTGCATGAGGAGAGTGCTTGCCCATGCACCTGTAACAACTGATGCAATACTTGCTTTGGCAGTGGGCAGAGACAGGGCAGTGCAGTGACACTCTAGGCCTGCTTTTATTCTAAGTTTCTGATTGTTAGAGTAGATCTAGTAGAACTCATCTACAATAAAAAAACACGAGTATTGGGATCAGGAGGAACCAATGAGTTCCTTTTCCTTCATTTTCAGTTTAGTGACCCTAACAGAACCCCCCACTCCTGAGGTCCTAAGGGACAAGTGCTCTGCAGGATTACTGCTAACAGCAGCACTTGCATGGAGCCAACAAACACAAAGGTTATAAGGCTGGTGTAAGTCAGAATAAATGATGTAAAGTGCCATTGTTTCCCAGACCAAGATCCCCCATCTGCACTCTGCACACACTACTGTAAGTGGCCACAGGAAGAAGATGCAGCTTGGCTTAGAAGAGTAGCCAATAAGCACAGACTTATTTTTAAGCCAGGGAGGTTATTTAATAATTTTATTTATAGGTGAAAACTCATTTCATTTCGTCACGTGCAAAATGGTTGAGATGTGTGAGGCTTGAGAGAAGGGAAAGCAAGCTAGAAGACTGAAGACTACTAACTGGGAGTTCCTTTCTGTGCTCACTAGAGTCACTTGTTCTCCACAGCTGGCCTGCATTTCCCATACATACTGTGCCCATAAGATCTCCATTGTCAGCTACTTATGGCTCAGCTGAAGGGAAGGCCCTGGAGGCCGCTTGAAGTGAACTCTACTATGGAACCAGCCCATGGAGGCAACAGAAAGAGATATTCAATCTATACCTTTACACTAATCATTATAGCATCTCACTCATGGGCAAATTACTGCTGAACTGACCCCAAATAAATTGCTTCTCTACAGCCAAAGTATCTTGACTTGGAGTCACCTAAAACTGCACGTGTTGTTAAAATTTTCTATGTGGATAGTAAATATATAATATTTCCTGTGAGTAATAGGGTTTAAATGGAAAACTGCCTCTCAAATTCTGTTACTTCCCACCTATTCTACCTAATTCTTCCTGCATGGCACATTTCAAATTGCTGAATATTATTTTAACTAATAAAAGGATACATAAAAATTCAAAGAAACTACTAATAGAGGTTAAATAGATTTTTTTTTCTTTTAGATGGCCATACTGCTCTAACCTATTCTATATTTTCATTGCTTTTCCTCCCACAAAGTTCAGCTGTTTGCTTGGGTGCATTTTTAACATGATAGGCATACTAATAAAGACACAAATTCTAATGTGTTTGCTTGCAAGGATTATTTTTTTTCTCTAGATATCTGTACTATGTAAGCCTGTAGGCCAAGCTATGTACTATTTGTATGCAATATTGAGCACTTATTAAGAGAAATACTCAAAAATGTAGTGAGGTTGCTTATGCAATTACCATCCACAAAAAGAGGAAAAAAAATAACACTTTTAGCTATTCCTTCTGCTTTATTCCTTTTTTTTATCTTTTTTCTTTCTAGTAACTGAAATATTACTGAAAATCCTGCATGAGTTTCCTTGTTTTCATCCTTGAAGTGTGAGGTTCCTTGACCCAATGCAAGCTTTTTTTTTTTTTTTTAATGGCCCAATTTGATCAATGTTTCTCTGTTTTTAGGCAGCTTACAAAATTAGGGACTTCTTGCCATTTTAATGTTTATTTTTGGTAAGATCACGTCTGGCTTCAAATCTCCGCTTTAACAAAGTTCAATTGTTATGGTTTGGCAAAGCTCAAGCAGGTCTGTTTGGACAAAAATAGCCATTTTTTTAATTAGGAAATAAGCTGAAGTAGGATGAGTATAAATAAGTTTGCGTGTAAAAATAGAGCTATTGATGGTCTGTGTCTGGACAGTATTCTTTTGGGCATATAAGCTCTCTAGCCAGTTTTTGGTGGCTCACAAATTTGGGCAATCCCAGGCTGACAGGGTTAGATTCCAGGTTCCCACTTTCCAGGGTAATGCTCCCACCACTGAGCTCTTGCATGAAACCTGGCGTGTGGTACCAAATGTCACCGAAAAGGCCAACCTTGGCTTGAGTCTTTCAAAGACAAGGCAAAGACTTTAGTGAAGGGACATCCCAGGCTGCTGATCTCACATAGGGAAGGATAAGCTTGCTCTGGCCAGGAGTGATGGGCAGAACCCTGTGAGGGGTGAGGGTCTGGAGCAATGCCTCCCATTCTGTGTTTTCTCTTGGGTGGTTTCAAGTAGCTGCATGCTGAACACGCTTATGTCAGTTGTGTCTCCTGGTTCAAAGGCTGCTTTAGCTCCTCTGCTGAGGCTCCTAACTCTCATTAACTGTAGAGAAATCTGAGACACCTCCAGCCTCTGGATGCCGCAGGGAGGTAGGCAATATGCAATTTTATTTTAATTGCATCTGTCTAGAAATGACTTTAGAGCACGCATTCTTTGATTTGTGCTCTTTGCTTCCAAGAAAATCTCACCTGTAATGAAGGATTTGAAGGGTCAACCTAATAATTTAACATTGAAGGTGTTAAACTGGCACAATTTTTAATAGTGTCCATAATTTTCTATCTCAACATTCTTTCCTTGTAAAAGTTCTCTTTGATGGAATCTGAAGGTTTCTTTACAAATGTATATTTGTCTAACGAGCAACATTTTCACATAGAAAGAGAGAGATAAAAATAAAGGTTGTCCTTTTTAAAACATGCATGTCATATTAAGAATATATATATCCAGGGACTGATATTAATTTCAGAGCCTTCAAAAAAGACTCTGGATTGTATCCATTACTGTCCATGGCCTTGGTTCAACTTTTATATAAGTCAATAGGCATCCTGGCTGTTTCCTCCCATAGCTGTTTGGATCAGGCCCAAGGCAAACAAGAACAGTCAGAGAAAGATGCTACAAATGGTGAAACTTAAAAGAAAAAAAGGAAAAAAGGTTATGCTGCATGTGGTGGGTGCTAGCAAAAAAGCTCTGCATGAATATAGCATAAACTAAACACTGGTTTTGTGCCTGCACTTTATTTAAAGAATATCAGTCTTCCGGGGGTTTTCAAACTGAAATTGGTAGGGTGGAGTTAAGCCTAAATATCTCATGCACTTTTCCTGCCTCCTGTGAGCAGCCCTTGGGAAGTGAATCCTTCCTGCCAGTGCCACAGGTACGGGGAGGTGGCTGCAGGGGCCATGCTGCCAGGGGGGACATCACCTTCCCTGGTCCCACCAAAACCCAGCTCCCTGCCAGGGACACTGGCGAGCAGGAGAAAAAGAAGTCAGGCAATTTCCTCAGAGGTGCTTTGTGTGAGGGCCCCTCTTCCCCATGCAGAGCCTTGCACAAAAGGGCTCAGAAAGGAGGGTGACTTTCTGATCCCCAGTGCTGGCCAAAACATGAACGAGAAATAGCCCCTCTGTGGGTGCAAAGCAACCTCCCCCCACCCTCACTGTGGTTTATTTATAGATAGCCTTATTTGTTTGTATTGTCAAGAAGCAGAAATTCCTAGATTATTTCCTAAGTGTCCAGAGAATAAAGATCAAATGCTGCCAAGCGTACACATGACAGATAAATGAGAGTATAACACCAGAATCCTCCTTTGTCATGGAAATTGTGTTGGTTTCCTGTTAAGAAAATGAAAAACAGATGTTAAAAAACATAGCTGGTTGTGTGGATACTGCTGCATTGGGACAGCTCGGATTATAAAACAGTGAATACTTGGGGAAGTAGGGCGAGTTTAATTTCACTTTTAAAAAAAAATTGAAAAATAAATGGAGCTGCCATTTAGATGTTTCCAGCACATAGCAGCTTCAGCTGGTTTTGGGATAGGAAATATTAATATGGGCCCTTTCTAGATTAGAGTGATCACAGCAATGCTGCAAATGCTGGGCTTTATCCATCTTATAACAGGAATGTTTTGTCATGAACAAAAACTTGGGTGGGTTAGGGCTTTTTTGTTTTTTACCCACCATTGGCTTCCCTCTATCTGGTAGCCAATCTTGGCTATCCCATGTCAGCTTCTTGAGGAACTGAACAGTCTTGACTTTCCTTATAGTTTCATTTTGAGGTAGAAGGCAGGGAGAGGGAAGGGACTAAAGCCTGCAAACAGGGAAAGACAGATTTCTGCTTTCAGATTGCCTCTGCCATGGAAAGGTTCTTACCAAAGGAGAGAGAACCACTTTCTAATCATCTCTCCCCACCCTTTGTAGGATTTTTGTGTCTATTCAGGAGAAAGCAAAAGAGCAGAGGCAGTTAAGGGATAAGGAGTATGTTATGGGAAAAGGCAGCAAGAAAAATATGTGATTATTTATAACACTGCTTACTTGGGTAGTTCCCTGAAACACACTTATCTCTTCTGTGGGGTATGAAACGTGTGAGATTTAGGCTAGAACTATGCCAACTATGTAAAAAAGGCATGATTTTTTTTTTTCCTTTATTTTTTAGATGATTCTCCTGCTTCTTGGTCAGTATGCAGTCTTTTTAATGACCTGTTACTGCAGTGCTGCTTCCTGTTTGTACACTATGTTGACACACTGGAAGTTTGAAAGACTGCCCTGTCTTCCTCGTAATCGATATTAAATATATACACCTATTATACCTATGTATGTACATACACAAGATTTTAACAGGAAACAGGCAGGATTGAGGCAGACTTCAGCTTTAGCCATGGGAGCAGCCCTCTGGAGAGGGAGAGCAAGCTCCCCAGGAACTTCCAGAGATGTCTCCCTGTGTGGAGATGGCAAAGGGTGCTCTGCAGTCAGCAGGAAGCGACAGGAGCAAGTTCAATGCCTTCCTCCAGCCCCACCACTCATCAGCAGCATCAGTCCTGCTCTGCTTTTGGAGCAGCACCAGGTGTGGCTGTGCTGCCCCAGGGTGTGCTGTGTGAATTCACCTTGGCCATGGCACTGGGACTGCTTCCAGCCCGTGTTGTGTGAGGGAAGCACAGCAGGGCTGGCTGCAGGGGACTCCCAGGGAATGCATCCTGCACACCCACTGCAGAGTTTAGCTGGTACTTCCTAAGCAGCTAAACCCATTAGGACTGAATGTTCCTGAGATCAAGGTGTCAGTCATATTTCACAATAATCAACGTTTTCCAGAGTTTTCAGAAGTTGAAAATACTAATTTTTACTTTTTTATTTGACAAATTCTCGGCTTTTTTTTCTTTTTTTATTCAAGTGTCCTCTAGATTTGCCTTTGCATTTTTCTCCCTCTGTAGTTAACAGTGAGTTGCAGGGGTGTGTAAATGCATGTGTGAATTTAATGTATATAAATTCTAACAATGACAATCTGTCTGCAGTCTCAGTGAGCTCTTGGAACAGAAGACAGTTCACTCAGTTTTGCTGAATTTGCTTCAGGTCTTGGGAAGATGAATTCAGTATATAGGTGAGAGATTTTAACATCAACTCTGACAAAAAGTTCAATGAAAACTTCTTTATTTACCCTGGAAAACTTTTATTTTTCCTGTATGCATATGGATCAACATGTGCTTCCTTTTGATTCTGCTTTTTCTCTTCCCTGTTTGTCAATGTCTGCAGTCCCTGCAATTGGGACAGGGAAACTCCAGATTTCTGGATGCAATTAAACGGTCACTTCCTTTTGCTGTTGTTGCTCTCCCCTGCAATCCTGAGGTTAGAAGTGGAATAGCAAGTCATGAAGTGTTCAAGGCCTTATTATTTGGATCATTATCCAGAAATATTTATTTGAATCATCTGATACAAAACTGTCTTGTAAAAGAAAATCTCTTTGTGGTATGTTTCCTTACTAGCCACACTTGGAACAGAAATGCTGAGAGCATACTTTTACTTTGGGATCTTGTTGTTTTCACATCCATTGCAGGTAGAAATTGGAAAAGGTGTTGTATGAAAATGTGTAGGCTATTATTATTTGTGCAATCTAGTGACTGAAGTGAATATGGACTATAAATGACCAGAGAAACCAAAATATAGAAACATTTATATACAAAAACGAGATTTTTAAAAATTGTAGATAGCATTAGTAGAACTTTTTGGTGATGATTGCTTCACAGAAGTAAACTGGAGAGGCTCAGGAGTCATTCTCACATGCTGGGAACTGTCTTTTCACATCATATTTGATTTACCTTAGGATCTTCTTCTCCTGTGCTGATGCTGGCTCAGCGCTGTAGCTCTAGGTCACCAGAGCATTTGATCTCTGAGGACATCAGTTTGGCTCATTGCATCACTATGAAATACTACAAGAGATTATTTTTTTTTTCTTTTTATGTTGCTAGTTCATTTCACACAGGCAAAATCACCAACTGCAGCCATGAGCCTTTGGACACAGGGAGAGGAGGTGTCCCTGGGGGGTGTCCTCAGTGGTGCTCCTTGGGTGGGTTGGAGGACTCATGAGGAGTTTAGCCTCCCTTCCAGGGAGCTGATGGCTCTTTGGTCTGCCCTGCACTGATTTATCAGTGCATTGAGTTCCCCATTCTTAGTGGGGACATTATAAAACACTATATCCCCAAATATGACATTCTACCAGACGCACACACAGTTGCAATACTTTTAACGCCCACTGATATTTTGGGGGTTTTAAGTGCTGCTGTAGGAATTAGGAATATTTACTTATAGGAAAAATTCCTTGTGTGAGAGAAACATTTTGCTTCTGATTTTGCAAACTTAGTGGGATGATTTTTTTTTTTTAATTTTTTTATTTTTTTCCTTTAAGAGGCTGGGTTAGGTCTAATTTTCCATGGGTTCCCATGAGCTCCGAGCCGGTGCCGCTGAGCTCCTTGGCAAGAAGGTGGCGCTGGCAGCCCGGGATTGGGGCTTGGCCGATCGCACGGGTGACTCCGCATCCGCAGGGGCACCTTTAAACAGCTCCTCCGGGCCGCTTCAAGTGGAAAAACAACTTCCCTGCAGCTGTTTTATGTTGTTTGGGGTTTGGTGGTTTGCTGTGTTTTTATTTTTTTCTTGTTCCGATTTTCTTTTTTCTTTATTAACGCTCGGTACTTAGAAATCCCAGTCTTCTCCAAACAGGCTCCTCTCTTCTCCCGTGAAATGCAGCTCAGCGAGCTCCCTTCATACACCACCTTCTTTGTATCCCAGCACTGAGCAGCTCCGGGAAGCTCTTTGGCTACAGTGGGCTTCTTTGTAAGGAGCTGCACGGCTGTGGGGATGACCTCTGGCAGCAGTTTTTGAGTGCTCCACCCTTTTGCTGGGGTGGAGGACACGGTGCCCTGAGCAGGGGGGCCCTATCCTGGTGTCAGCATCAAGGGGATATAGTTTTTCTGCCTTAAATGCTCAGGGTGTAACTGGTTTTTTTACTGCTGTTTTTGTTTATGTGTTTGATTTGTGCTTTTGTGGCCAGCTCTAGCTTGTGTCTAGTTCCATGAGTTAGGTATGACTTTTACAAGGTGAGGTGTCCTCTCTTCTCTAGGCTGGCTGTGAATGATGGGTGTTAATGAGAGTTGGATTCACTTTAACTGTGATCTTCAGGACATAAAATTCATTGCCCTTTTCTCTACCAGCACCTACATTTTGGTGTTTCACCAACTATCTTGGTGCATAGCAACCATATGCATAGCAGGGCAAAGAGTTGCTGTTATTTTCAGCAAGCTCTAGGTGTGTGTGCAGGGTTTATATATAAAATACATGCTCCCATTTGCAAGGTGCTCTAGTGTGCCAAGTATTTCTCCACCGAAGACTGTTTGCATACTTTGCCATATTAGTTGACTGCAGTTTTCATGTGCCATAAAATAAAGGTTAGGATATGAAAAGATTAGGTCTCTATTATCACAGGCTGTGCAAATGGCCTGTGTGTACATAGCTGTACTTTTTTTCTATGCAGATTTTTTATTATTATTAATTTAACTATGGTATTAAAAATTCAAAATTCCTATGGGTATTTTTTTAATGGAGGGGATAATTTATTAATAAAGTATTATCCTAGTCCCAAATTTCTCTCTATTAATTTCCCTTCTAAGAGAAGAGGGAGGACCAAGAGAGCTGGAGAAAGAGGTGTGTATGAACTCAAGGCTGCATTTGGCAATTCATCCCAGCACTTCCTGCCAGCACAATGGTTACCCCAGTATGCAATTTGTGCAGAATGGGTAGATGATTTTCTTCATAAGCTTTGAGTACAAAGGGTATTCCATGATGCCATCTAATTGCTCAATCCCCAAGGAGTTCTTCAGGCATTTATTTAACACTAATTACATGTGTAAATGTTCTTAATTTACAGCGTGTGAAAGTTGCAGTGAATGCACACAACAGAGGATGTCAAAGTGACGCTTCATGGAAAGATGCAGTTAAGGCAGTGCTAAGTTACTTCTAAATAGGATTAATCATTTATTAAAGTTCAAAGCTCATCAGAGCACAGGGACAAGCATATGATGGCTTGTTGCAGTCCAAAAGTAACTAGTGGAATGGAGCTGTGCCTCTAAAAATTTCTGTGATATACCTTACTACACTGCAGTAAAGGAGGAACTTAAAACACTAAGTAGGGCGAGCAATTCAGTTCAAGGCAAAGAACTTGTCTTGGCAACAGTTGCACAAAGCCTGCTTGGGCTGTTAATTAGTGCTTGCATTGTAATAAAGCCGTGGAGTCCCAAGCACTGTACAGAGATGTAGGCAGGGGGTGCTGGGGCTGGCCCTGCACTAGAGCTTGCACAGCTTCAGCCCCCAAGATGTGGGAACAAATCAGTCTTGCAGGGCACAGTACATCCACAGAGGTCTCAGAACAGGTAGGTGGCATTCTTTGGAAAGGGACCTGCAGCCCCAATGCCCAGAGTTGTGCCAGCTATTTCCCACTGGTGGAGTGAAAACTTTGATCTTGCTCGAGATCTTGAATTTCAGGGTAGATACATGCACAGGAACACCAGCAACAGCTGGCACCTGAGCTTTTGGGAAAAGCTCAGGTCCTAAGTTCTCTCTGTGCTGGGTGTCTGTGTGCTGGCAAAGGAGCTCAGGAAATCATACAATGAAGAAAATTATACTTTTTGTGATGTGATTATATACTCTAGAAGCATAATTGCCCACGAGTCCTACTTTGTGGTGCACACTGCACAAGCACCCAGAGGTAACTCTGAAGAGGGAAAACCTGTTGGTTTACAGTGTCTATTGAGAGGAGCAGAGTTCAGGAGAGCTGTGCTCAGTCACACCCCACCCAGTTCAAACACAGTCCTTATTCACCCAGCTTTACACTGCATGAGCTGTACCAGCCCTCACACTTCTCTGGTTCTTCAGTGGATGCTGATGCTTATACCTGTGTCTTAGTACTTTCAGAGAGAGAGTAATTCTCATAGGGAATTAGAGTGTGATAACTCATCTGGAAAGGCAATTTGTTCAGAATTTGTCAGAAAAAGTGGGAAAGGTGAAGGCTTGGGTGTGAATTTTCTTGTCCATCTGTGAAATGTCTTGATCTTTTGTTAGCTGCAGAAATGGTACTGATTGAATACTACCTGGTTTGAGACTGGGGACTTTAAGATATTAATTCACTTTTTTTCCCCTGAAAATTAGGTAAATGTATTATGCCTTTTGTGTGTCTAAATCTTACATAGTTTCATATCTTTGAGTTCAGTCTTGATTGTCCTTAGACCCATGAGGAATAGCATGGGACTGTCTCTTCTTCAGCCATGCAGGGTTGTGAAGGCTTTCTTTCCAGACATGGCAGAAAAATAATTGAAATATCTGATTTGCCAGAATTCCATGGTGAAGACCAGAGCTGCATAAAGGGCTAAGCATCCTGTCACATTGTGTCTCAGTGTTTCCTACTTAGTAGAATCCATAACATAAAGTTCAGTGCCTCTGGCATGGACAGAATTATATGTATCAGGATAGGATCTGACAATGCTGAGGTCCAGGGGAAAGAGTAATCTATGGATCCTGGCAGGCCATGATAAAGAGAGGCATGTGTTTCAAATTTAGCCCCACTTTTATACTTATATTTGAGCATTAAAGTGTTTTTTCAGCCATCTTAAAGGAGGGGCATGTGAAAATGGAGACAAGAAAAGTTAATCATATCTGGATGCCAAAACCAGAAGTTAATTTGTATGTGAGTTCTGGTCCAGGATCCAAGCCAGGTCTTTTGTTAGGCTAAGTGGCTTCATCATCCCCATGAGAAACTGCTGAAGAAAGCTGGAAGAAGTTTATGCATGATGAGGAAAACTTAACTTCTCTTGCATCCTTCCTGTGCCCTTTATGATTAATGGAAAGAGTCCATTAATTCAAACATATGCTCTTGGTCTCTAGGGGAAAAGTGGTTGTGATTAAAAAATCACCTTCTACTCTTACGGTTTAATTTCCTCTGTCTTTCTCAAATGAGACCAAAAACTGGAAAGAGTATGGATGGCCCAAACAATTTAGTTTAAAACAAAACAGAACAGCCACAAATTCCCTTATGCTGAGCTGCTCTGGAAGGCTTTGGTGCTCTGTGCAGGGTTGGTTTTGCTCCTTACTCATTGCTCGCATTTTGACAGGATTGGTGTGTCCTGAGCTCACAGGTCTCCAGATTCCAGAGTAAGGCAACCACAGAGGGCAAAGCCCATATCTTGCCTAAAGCTTTCCACATTCTGTGCTGAGGAAGCCCCATGGGTGTTAAATGTCAGACAAAGGTACAAGCCTGCACTTCCTGTAAGGCAGTACCTGAAAGCAAAGAGATCACATGGAGAATTGGTGAGGCTGGCTACCTGTAGGAGCACAGAGGGTGTCTTCTGGACAAACCTGCTGCTGTGGGACAAAACTGACACGCCAGTACCCTTGGATGTCTTCAGACTAGGCTAGCTAAGGAGGAACAACTCTGCTCTTGCCAGCAGGCAAAGTGACACCGGGACCATTTGAGTAATGTCTAATTGTGTGTTTAAACTGATTAAGTTGTATCTGAACTCTAAAGACCAATTTTCCCCTTTATTTCAAAAGTTCACCCATTTGAGCAGACCCAGCCCATAGTGGGCTGACTGTTCCCTTGCACAGCAGAGGTGTGTGCAGCAGCAGGTGTGCTCCTGTCTGCCAAGGCATCAGTCAAAAGCAGGGAGGTGCAGTGGTATCCTTGGAGGGAGAGCAGCTTCCCTCCCTGCTGAGATGCTGCTGGGGGCTTTGGAGGGGATCACAGGTATTGGAGAGCCAGCTCTGACTCACAAACAGTTGTGAGGTACAAGGAGCAGACAGGTCTTGGAGTAGATGGGAGGACCCAGAGGGGACTGGGCACTGCTGCTGCTGGCAGTAACCTGGCTGTGTGTAACCAAGCACCACTGCCCTATGGTCCCACCTGAGTGGGCACAGCTGTTGAAGGAAGAGCTACATATAAACTCTTACCTCTTCTGTCCTTTCAGATCTAATTGTTATGCTTAAAGGGTTAACTTTCTAGATTTCATTATTTTGTTTTATTCTTTTAGTTCAAAAGTTAACTGGGGTTAACTGGAATTAACTGGACCGACAGCCAAAGATTGTCGGTCTCTTTGGGTAAACAGCCTCCAAGGGAAAGCAAAGTTAGAGCTAGCTTCAAAACTGGCTGGCCCAGTGTCTCACCATAAAGTACTATAATGTGATATGACCCTTAGTACACTTCTTAAAATTTCCTCATGCTTTCCAGTGTGTGTTCGTGCAAAAGAGAGCCTTTTGAAACCAGAAACCTGTAAAAATGAATCCTACAATTACAATAAAAATTATCCGTGTAAAATAAGACACCCTTAGTAAGGACAAAGTCATACCTCCTCTGGGGTGTTTATAATCTGAATGTTATCGAGAACTGAAATCTGCATTAGCAATATAAGCAGACCAACTCTCATGTCATTTCAGTGCCTTATTAAGGACTATCCTTATTGACTCCTCCATGGTATAGGGTTATGCCTGAGGTAAAATATTTTTCAAGATAAGAATGAATATACAAAGTCACGCTATTAATGGTTTCTAAAATTTCAGCATTATAGTGTGTATGCTTATAATTACCCCACTGACACCCTTTAAATGTCCACAGTGAAATGTGGTTTAAGCTTTTAAGATTCCCCAAGTAAACATCTAAATGGATCTATAATAAAGAACTTTTAAAACAGGGAATTTAAGTGAAGCCATTATTTAACACTGATTTTACTGTTGGAGGTTCTGAAGTGGGCCTAGTTTTTGCAAGACAATTGCTGTGCATTTGCATGGAGTTTTGGTGAGCTAACATTGAAGCAGCTGCCTTTTAAAATACCTTTGCACCATACAGGTGTGTACGGTAATCCTGGAGGGAAGATGGACGAGAAGGACAATTACAGGATTTCTCTTTTCCCCCTCCCTTGCCACTCCTGCTTTTGCCCAAGAGGAAAAGGCATCGTGTTTCAGGTCCTAGGAAGTCACACTTGCCCTGTTTGTTCTCTGATAGAGGCCTATAAACAGAGACATTCAGTCTGTAAACAAGTCAAGCTTACAAAGTGACTGAAAGATAACAGTCCCCATCTAGCAGTGGGAGAGGAGGGAGGGAGCAGGGGGAGGGATGATAGAGAGGCTGCAATAAAAACAGGAAGGTTTCTGTTGGTCCTCTTGAAGTTGGTGGTTAAAAACATCAAAGCGTGGTGTGTGTTTTTTTCAGCCAGACTGCTGTGTCACTTTATAATTCTTCATAAAGCAGTCATCCAGCCACTAACATACTGCAACTGTTAGTGTGAGCTGTGCTTTGATTTAGAGGAACTGGATCCTGCTCCAGGCATGTTAAGCTGAGGAATCTCTTGTAGGTTTTCTTGGCATGCTGTGTGCCATTGAAGAAACTATAACTTTTCAGAGCTGCTAATTGCAAGCTGTTCAGGAATTTTTCCTTCCATGAAAAAAAAATCAAAACAATAAAAAACTCCTCACAAATAAATTACACCCCTCTTCTTTCTCACTCCCCAAACCCAAATAATTTTCCCAGGCTCTGAAGTGTTCAGAATTTCCTACATTGAAATTTAAAGTGGAAAACAAGATGGCAATGGAAAGGAAGAAAAAACAACTATACCATATGTGTCAAAGCAAAATGTACATATTCTCAGCTTGGTTCTAAGAAATATAAATTATTCAGCAGCTGCTTCAACAGAGAGATATTTTACAAGTTCGAAGCCAGCAAAGTACATCAGTTCTCTTAGACGGGGGAAGGTATTTGGTTCTCCAAATATAAGACATTCAGAAAATGGCATGGAGCTCTGGTCTGCCCTTGGAAAAGAAGCCAAATAGAAATAGATGGGAAGAGGAGCAAAGAAGGGCCTTTAGAGTTGAAAGAGCAGCTGCATTGTTCTGGGAGAGGAATAGTGAACTTTGCTATAAATGGTGTTAGGAGCTTCTCTGCAGTGGGCTGCCCAGACAAGACACTCTGGTTTATTATTGCTCAAACAGCTGACTTACACTGAGCAGCATTTGGGTTCAGCTTTAGCTCAGGAAGAAGACAGCAATAACAATTCCCTACGTAGAGAGCAGTCAGACCAGAGGCAGCCTTTGGTCTGTGCTAGAGCAGCTTGTCTGAGGTTGGAGGCCAGGTTTGTTAGGTTTTTAATAGCTTTCCTCCAGGGGAATAGCTGCTGCAAGATTTTCCACTCCTGTAGGGATTACTTTTGTAGGAGGTGTTGCCATAGTTGGGAGGAGGAGGGAAGGCAAATGTACTAGATGGAGGAAATGATTGGTGCCGATGTGCTCTGTTACCAGATATGATAGGTAAAATTCCATGTCTGGATGATGATTTAAATTTCCTTCAGCCAGGAAAAGGGATTTTAGCCTCCATCCTTCACTGCTGATCAAAGCCAGCAAGCACTCTCAGCAGTGGTGAAGCTGCAGTGGAGATTTAGAATGCAGGTCAGCAGTGCAGAGCTCATTCAGGGGACATGTGTTCCATGGGCTTCCATATACAGGCAGAATTTGAAAAGGCCACTAGTTGCACCCACAAATTGAGACACCTGAAAAGTTCTTTCCTCTAGTATATCTTAATGGTATGCATAGCTCAGTACTTAAATGGATAATTTGTTGTGATTTCTCTAAGCCTTTTCTAAAGGATATTTTCATAGTTTTTTAATATTGAGCTCATCTTGCCTATAATTCTTTTTTGAAGGGGAAATTTGTCCTTCCTCGTAGTTTTTAACAACCAAAAATACAAATAGAGGGCAACCTAAAATTATGAATCTCTTTGGGTAAACCTATACTTTTATAGAGTGCTTTTCATTTTACATTCATTTTATATTATCAGCTGTTTTAAAAGAGTCTGCTCCAAATAATATCACCGAGAGTAATAACCTGTAGTAATATGAATGCAGCTTTTGTCTTTAGCACAGAATAAATTAAAAGACCTGCAAAATTTTTAAGTAAAATCACTCATAGGTGGTAGTATACTACAAGAAAAGGCTGAAATTATCCTCTGTCCAAGCTTCCATTTATATCAGCTTAAACTCAGACTTTGTTTTTAACTGATGGAATATATTCCTAAAGTACTAAAGAGGCCCTTAAAGGTGAATGTGTGTGCATCCATGCAGGTAAAGGTGTAAAAAAAATAGATAGGTAAATGTAGGTGAAAAAGCATTCCTTTTGGGAACCTGAAAAGGCTTAAGTGCTGGTTCTTCAAGAAAGTGGATGTGGCAGGATCTCATTGTGAGAGATCTTGGAAACTTCTTGAGTTCAAGCCAAATCTTTGTACACATACACATGATAATGTTTTAGCAACTTACTCAACCTATGTAAAGGGAATGTGGAAAATAAGAAGTGGGGTTGCCTGCAATTCAGAGATTTTGGTTTGGTTCATTTTTCCTGCCTTTAGGAGTTTGCCAGCAGCATGAAAAACTTGACTGAATAATGAAACTAAGTATTTGCAAACATCTACCAGATAAAAGCCCCAGAGTTACTTACAAGGTATTAGTGCATCATTCTGTTTGCTTTTCGTGCACATTCATATGCATGATGTGTTTGGAAGACCGTCCATGACTGAGAAGTTCTAAAATGCTTGCATGAATAAATATGAGCAAATGTTCATCAGATGTTCATACCACAAGTTGCTTGCTCGGTTCTTTTGCCTGTTTTTCAAAGCTCGTTGTCTATTTCTAGCAGGTAAAACACAAAATAAATGTGAAAATTTGGGTTTTGTTAATAAATGCCTAGGTAATGTTTGCAAGGATGCTTTTATGGGCATTTTCCACCTTCTAAAACATATCAAGGAGTTACATTAATAGAAACATAAGTAGCAAATGTATGAATTTCATTCAAGTTCCTTTGTGAATAAACAAGTCTGTTTTCTAGTGGTAGTTCATACCTGTGTTGGACCAAAAGTAGCTCTGAATATTTAAAGCTAACTTGGGTATATTGGATGCCTCAGAAATCTGCCATATTATAGGTAGCTGGGATATGAGAGTCCAGTTTTTTCTTTCCTATATGTCAGGCTGGGGTTTTTGGTTTTGCTTTGGTTTTTAAATTATTCTGAGGCAGATCAGTACCTCAGAGTTCAAGAAGAGTTAGGACAATGCTCTCAGGCATAAGGTGTGGTTCTTGAGGCTGTCCTGAGCAGGGCCAGGAGGTGGACTTTGATGGTCCCTGTGGGTCCCTTCCAGCTCAGGATATTTTATGATGCTATGAACAGCCATGAAAGCTTTCTTCAGGAAGAACTATTGTAAGTTTAGGTGGTGCTAAACCTATAGCTATCGTGAAAATGCACCCTTCTGGAGTTTCCATAGAACTGTGAGTGCCAGCAAAGCCATTGAAATTAACAGGGGCCCTTCTAATGATTTAAATCTACTCTAATTTGGACTGCACATGTATTATTGACAGAAGATCTCATTTTTCTCATGTGTTACATCTCTGTTTCATGAGTCTCCTCACCCCTGAATGGATGCTGACAAGACTGCAGTGCTGTGAGCCAAGGTACACTTGTCACCAAGCTTGCATGGAAATTCACAGACTTTAGCTAAGCTAAGGGTACCTCAGCACAAGTTTTCATGGGTAAAAGTAATCCACAGAGTATGTGGAAAATATGTGGCACCTGAGCTGTTAGATAAAAGCAAGATCCCATGTGTGATTATTCAGGAAAAAATATTGTGGGCAAACAAAAGGTTTTGATACTCCAACAAAACTTATTTCTTACTTACAAACCTGCATCAGCAAATGCATTTTTCTTCATTGTTCACATATACTGAAAATATATATGTGTGTGTAACTCTTGTTATTATTTTTGTAATTAGCATAAAGTAAACAAGAACAGTAATTGTTATTATTAAGAAACTGATGGGTTAGCACATGTTTTTCTTGTTTGTGAGCATGATCTGTAAGAGAGCACAAAATAAAGACAATGGTGTCACCTCAGAGAGGTGAGCTGATTTCTCAGCAGGCGTAGAGGAGGACAGAGAGGGCTCTATGGTTTGACTTCATCTCACTGAAAACCTGGAGAGCTGTGGATTTTACATGGCCAGAGCTCGGCAGAACAGAGCTTTGTCTTGATAACTCAAAATGACTAGATCATGCCTGGTAGCTGGTCCTGGAAACCTGACCCTTGTCACAGGCTGACTACATCAATTTGCAGTAGATTGATGATGTATAGCCTGTGGGTGCCCCAGGGGAGACCCAAGAAAGGCCTGAGAAACATTGTATTGTTAATCCATACCCCTCATTAGCTTCTGCTGTGCTGGATTTCAACTCGCTGGCGAGGCTGGAGGAGCTGGAGGGAGAATGTGGCGTTGTCTGGCATTGTTATTGTTGGTTGCCTTTTGAATGAAAGGATGTTTTAAAATACCTTTTCTCCAAAGTTTAATACATCAAAACTGGCAGGATTCTTTATTTTCCTCTCTGTCCCTCTTGTCAAGTGTCTGGAATGCCTAGATTTTCTTTGTATATTGATTTAGCGCTCTCCCCTCAACAGCCTGAGCTTTATCTCTTCCCGATAAGAGTCTCTCTATATCCTTTCCCAAGTAGTGGCAGGCAAATTATATACGCTGAAATCAATTTACATTTCACTATCATTCCTCAGCTCTGGCTCTGTGCTGCCCGTAGAGGCTGCAGCCCTGCCTTCAGGGCTCCTTTATGCACTTCAGGACGTGTTGCTTAACCATTTCTGCTCAGTGCACTGCAAGGTTTTGATTTGAAGGAGGCTTTAGTTTCAAACGCGGTTTCCATCAAACAGTAACATCTTTGTCAAACTTCAACAGAATTAACCTTAACTGCCAAGGAAGTTTTGACTGCCATCATAAAAATGTTTGATTAGTGTTAATAATTTATTAAATTGGTTTGTCCTGACACTGCCAACATGTTGGAAATCCCTCAACCATTAAAACATTAACAGAGGCTGTAATACAATGCTCCTTCTGTTCTACGTTTTATTTCAAGACCACATTCTTATGAGCCTGGTTCTGTGGTGTTCCAATATGCTCTCATTAGGACTGCATTAAAAGATGAAATATGACAAATATTAAAAAGCGTGGGAATATAGAGTAAAGCATGGTGGGTGTACTTTTGTGGGCAACTCTGCTGCAATTAAATTTTCGCAAAGCAAGCCTGTTTTTGCAATATGGGGAAATAAAATTACCAGGCAAGTATTTCACTGAAACAGACCCAATGTGTTCAATTGCTTCATCCAACCTCCTAAAATACATAAGCTTGGTTAGAATTTCTACTAAAATGGGAAAGCTGATATTGGACCTGCTTATGTTGAAGTATGCTGTTCAATTATAGAAGAAACAGAGTCCTGTTTGAGAAAGGTATTAACGCCTTCAGAATATATTGATCAAATTTTTATTTGATAGTTTACATCTGCATTTGAATGGCTGGTGGTAGGAGCTCTCCTGTGTTCCACCAGAAACACCTGTTTTGGCTCACACAGCCTCAGGAATTGCATGTAATGCATTCCATATGAAATCCCATTTAAACAATAACAAGAGTTTGGTTTGTTTTCCAGCTGGATAGAAGATAATTGAAATGGAGGCTCAGTTTATCCTTTGCAATTTGCTGATAATTTCAGTAATATTAAGTAAGTAATTAATTTTTTTCCTCTGCTTGGTAGCCATGTAGGAGCTCCAGCCTTGTCTCAAATGTGTAGACTGGTGTTGCATGTTGCATAAGTAAAACACAGAGATGTTAACAAGTGAAAGGAAAACCTTCATTTCTATATCCCAGTTATGAATATAATTATTGAGAGGTTTTTAAACTTTTGGATTGAACTGTTCTATAATTATTCGTAACAGCTGGACTGGTCACCAGTCAACTCTTCTCTTTTTGATACCTGAAAAAACTGTGATGGGCACTTTAGTAAAAGCTGTATTTTATTTTATTTTATAAGAGGAATTAATCTAACCTAGTCATACCTGTATGCTTTAAACTCCATGTGTTTTCAAATGAAGGTAAGGCTTGCTAGTTTCTAGGCACTCAGCTGTGTGGAGTAAAGATCTGAAATAACTGACCTTGAGTCAGAGGACTGATTTAAAGTGAGGTCTATTAGAATGCAAGCTGGCCCTTCTTCCAGTTAGTCTCCACTGATTTCTCCTTTCTGTTATGTACAGAGTAACTTTATGGAAATGATTACCATAGATCAGCTTTCTGCAGATTTCCAAACTTAAGAACATCATTCCTAATAAACAAACAACGTTGTAAATTCTAATTTGTTTTAGGATGTAGTATGCCTTGTAAGATGTTGGCAAGAACTTTGCAGCCAGAGTACATCAAAATGTAGAAAATAATCAATTATTTCAACATCAGAAAGTCATAATCCATCAACTCAATAAATTCCCAAAACATGTGTCAAATACATGGCTGGGGAACAGGATGAGTGCAAGCATTAAATTGTGTCAAATAGACTTACACTTGCTTTTTTTTTTTCTTCTGCTGTTGTTTGGTTGTTTGTCTTTGTAATTGTTTACTAATTATTTGCTGTGTTAATAATGAGAATTGTTGAATGTTCTGAAACCTCAACAGTTCTACATTTATTAATTACAACACAAAGATAAGAGGAGAAAGTGTGTGATGTGAGACATTTTAATATGAGGCTTCAAATGGCTCCAGTTCTTGACTAGACTGGGATAAACTAAGACAAGAACTTTTAATAAGTGCCAAGAAATTTCCATCTTATTAAGACCATCCTCAGTTCCTCCTGACAGTATGTTTGCTATATTACAATCTATATTGCTATAGATATGTAAATTATCTATGAGTTTTCCCAAATTGTAAACCAAAGGCTGTATTTTTCCTGCACAGAAAAGTTGCACCTGATGTTCATGGTTAATGCATTTTATTTGTGGTTGATATATTTCCATACTTCTTTTTCCCAAAGTAAGGAGGGTTGGAAATTTTTGAATTAAGTCCATAAACTAATTATTTTCCATTCTGATGTTGTTTCTTTTGTAATAGAACTCCTGACTCAGTGCTTTTGTAAATGGCCTGCAGTTACACGACCCTGATTGTGGTCTAATGAGGGCTGGAGCGTGCCTCTTAGATGATGCTGGAAAATTAAAGGGACCTTTTTCCTCTAGCTTTTCAAACTAATTATTCTTTGATTTTACATGAGAACAATCCATATATATATGTTAAAATCCTTTTCATTCAATGGCACTCTTTTCCTGTCCCCAGCTTTGATGTGGTGCCCATATTTACAAAAAGGCTATGTAAGGAGAACAGTAGCTGATAGATCCCACCATGGTCCTAGCAGTTAAACAGTGATTTCAAATACAGTAGTGTGAATGAACTGAAATTCAACAGAGGAAGAAAATCTCTGTTCTGTTCAAAACAAAGCCATGCCTTTCATGTCCAGTTATTTGTATCCATCTTTTGCTCGTATTTCCATTATTTAAAGACAGTACAGTTAGTGAGCAAGGGGCCCAAAAACACCTCTGACCCACTTGTCTGCTTATGTGCTGTGACTCTGGCCTTAATTTGTGTGCCTTTGGTGACTTTGCTTATCCTCCTGTTGCACTGATTCCTTGGAAGATCTCTAAAATAAAATATAAGCAAAAGGTGTAGTTTGCTTTCTTCACTGCCTTTCACTGAGAGCTGCAATATAATGTTGATGCTTCTCACCAGTCACAATGCTAACAAAGGGAACTATTGGCCAAATATCTGGTTCAAAGCAGTGTGTTAAAATACCACTTCCTTATGGTTAACTTTGTCCAGCATTGTCCTGGAAAATTAAAGAGGCTAATGCTCAAGTTCCTCAGCTAAGATATGTAATCTCCAGATCACTGCAACAGAACAAATCCTGTCAGTACTCCTGCTCTGACACGATTTCCTCTAGAGAAGGGATTCTTCAGTTATTAGATTAATAAATGTGCACCGTATAGTTATTGAAAATATTTGTCTGACACTGGAGTCCAAGAGTATGTTGGATGAAAAAAAAAAACCAAACAAACCAAAAAACCCCAACAAACAGAACCTTAGAAATGCAAACAGAAGATGAAATTTCACCAACCCAAAGCTAGCAAAATGTTTAACTCTTAGCTTGCCTCATTGTGAAACATAAAACAAGAGTAGTACAATACAGAAACTACAACCCTGCACAAGATAAAGCAAGAGCATGGGAAGGTTAGGATAGGATAGAATGGACATGGCTCAAGACTGCTCATGAGGTGTTAAATAAGTGACAACATAGAATTAAAAATATCAGCAAGGCCAGACTAAATAATAAATGAGTAATGCAAGTCAATCTTAGAGAAGATGTATTTAAATGATAGTTTTAAAATCAGAATAGAAAACAACAGGACAGTCAATGGTACCTGAAAATAAGAAACCCAGGTTGGAGAATTAAGATATTGTAATGCGACAACATTAAGTATAAATCTTGTTGTTTGTGACAAATAAATAAAAGTTGTACTTAGCGTGTTGTGCTCCTTGTTTTGTTTTCTAGTGGAGTAAGGTTATTTATTCCAACCTGTTTTAAATCTGGGTTCATAAGTACATCTCTAGGTTTATGGGTTTCTAGATGTGAATTTAGCTGCATGATCAGTACAAATTCAACTGGCAAGACATATCGATGTCTGTGAATCAGTATCAATGTCTGTATTACAACAGTTCCCTTGCCAAATAGGCTATTTAACATTTCTAAATGCAAATATTGGATGTTTTATTGCTCACAAAGCCTTCAAGTTGTTTGGGTCAGTCTTTTGTGGTTTTGTGCTTTTTTTTTTCCTGACTTGCTCCCATTAATAAGTTTTACATCGAGAGCTAGGCAGAAAAAATAGAAATGTAGCTGCTGAGTATTTCCTTACCCATATTCATGCAAATTCTCCAGAGAGTAGTGTCTTTCTTTTTAAACTCTGATTAAACCTATCCTTGCCAATGGAGGCAGAAAGAGCCAAGGCAGAGAAGAATCCACAATTTTACTCTGTTTCTTCATAAAGATTCGTGTCTGATAGCTGGTATGGTGCAGTTACATGAGTATATCTTGCAGAGCTCAGGAATGAAAGCTGTTCCACAAACAGTCAATATTTAGCTATGATTATTTAACTTGCACTGGAATTGCATGGGCATCTTTAACAGGAAAGAATGAACTTTGTCCTTGATTGTAAAGATGTTATCTTTATTAGAAGATCCCTGGAGCTGTGGTGCATCTATGCACCTGTCCTTTCATATGCAGTTGCATTTTACCTGTTAGAAAGCTTTGTAACATCAGCAAACAATTTTGTTGCTTCTTTTGGTTTGTTTCTTGCTGTTTTGGTTTTTTCCAATTTTTTTTAATTACTTTACAGCCTTTTCTTCCTCCCCCTTACTCCAACTCACAACTGTGAATCACTTCCTGATGCCCCAGCTAAAGGAAGTTTCTTCAGAGATATAACATCAGGTGATTTATGCATTTCTTTCTGGTATAATAAATACAGGGAACCATTCAGTATAATTATTGAACTAGCCAAATATTTATTTTAGATATATTGTAGTTTGTATTGCTCTATGGCACATTAGACAAAGTCTATATTGTGAGAGCAGCTAGAATCTGGCGGCTGCTTTCATCCCAACCCCAGTCAGACTTTTATCACAAACCTCTCCAGGGAGGTGAGGCTTAACACTCCCAGGAGAAATGACAGAAAACATTTTTTATTATTGCTCTGGCAGGAGTCTAATGGAAGGTGGATTTTTACTGGTACAGGTGTTGACAGCACTGCATCCTGCATCCTTTCTGGAGCAGTTGATTGTGCTAGAAGGTACTTCTTACTGCATTAACTGCCTTACAGGCACCAGGGTGTCTGTTTTGCCTCACTTTTGTATTATGGAATTGTGCTACTTAGAGGAAAATAATTCCTTGCAAGCAGCGAGGTTGCAGCCACATCCTCTCTCCCAGCGGAGCACGAGCTCAAGGACAGAGCCGGTCTGTGGGCTGGGCAGAGCAGCCCATGGAGGAGTTTCTGCAGCTCCTTCTGCTGTTCCTGTCTGCAGGGCTCTGGTGGGTGCCACTGAATTGTGAAAACTCACTGGTGGAAACTTGAAAGCAAAGTTGTTCTCCCATATAGATGTTGTCATTTATGTGGAGAGGCCTGCACGCTGCAAACTTGGGAGCACCACAGCTATCTTAATCTGCACTGATGATGTGTTTGGATTGATCCATCCTTGTGTTTCAGAGAACTTTGGAAAAAAGATCACAGGGTGTTTTCTGCCTTGGGTTAGAAGGCACAAATAGGAAAGCAGTGTTGCTACAGAATTATAGGGCAAGGGAGAGAAGCTGGGACGAAACCTGTCTCCTGACCTTTGTGGTGCTTTCAGAGTATCCCAATGTGATTAAAAAAATACAGTTGTTCACATTGGTTTTGCCTAAATTGCTTAAATTTATGCAAAGCAAGTACATAAATACTTTTTTTTTTTTACATGTTGTCACCACAGGCATGCCATTGTAACCCAATTATTAACACTTCTAAAAAAGAAACATTATATTATTTTGCATATGTGCAAGAGAATTTTCCTGCTCTGGCAACAAGTTGAGAAGTGGGTGAGGGGCGGGAAAAGGATTGCAGGGTAATCCTTTAAAATGAATGCAAATGTAATGGTGAAATGTATTTTAACAGAAGAAAGCGTGCAGAGTTATAGTCTCACAGCAAGAAATAAACATTGTAATCATAAACAAATGTAACATTGAGAACAGAAGACAGTGATTTTATTGTATTGACATAGGATGCTTGGGCAACAATGAAGGACTTGTTCTCTTAGGACACACTGGCATGAGGGCCCTCTCTGGGGCCATTGCTTCCAGATAATGTGTCTGAGAGCTTGGATTATAAAATATCTAGGAATGTCACAGCCAAGGAGAAGGCTTGCTTTGAGGGGAAAGTGGAGAACCTCTTCACAATAGGGCCTGAGAGCGAATGTTCTCAAGAACTCTGGAAACCAAAACAGCACTGAGGCCTGCCCTGCCTTTCACATAAATTGAAATGCTTTTTTACACTCTTCAGAGCGTTACCTATATGTGGCATTTTGGTTTAGAACCCAAAGCCAGCTCTGCAGATTTATGCAAACTGATGAGACAAATTGATATGTCTTCATGTGACACCGTGTCCTGTCCTCATGTGTCAGGTGTCTGCTTTCTGTGCCACAGGCTTAGATTCCATCAGATTCCTCACACAGATCCTAGGGGATTGTTTCTAAATCTGGATCTCAGTGGGAAATATTTCCTGCAAAAGAAGCTATCCTGGAGGGAGACTTTTGTTGTGGACTTATGGACACAATCTGGATGGCACAACAGACAGTGCTGTGTAAGAGTGTGGGAAAAGCCTTTGCCCTCCAAGAGTCATAAGTTTTTCAATTAAGCCAAATCAGTATACTTGCAACGGAATACTTGTTCTTTTTCTTTATTTCTTTTTCTTTCTGTTCACCATATATTATTAATACTTTTTTTTTTTTTGATAGCCTGACTGCTGGTGAGTTCATAGTGAAATAGGACAGAGCTCCTTCCCATGGGTTTTTCAGCCCTGTATATTTAGAAAGGGAAAGAGTGGCAAAAAGGTGATATCATTTTCATTTTTATGGGAGGGAAGCAAGACAGAGAAAAACAAAATATCTTGACCAAGTTTCTTTAGTGTTTTTGTGAAAAACTGGGTACTATAGAAAAATCTCCAAGTCCTGTGCAGTGTCTATTTAATGCATGGTTTGTATGTGCTTTGAGAGTATCTTCTAACTCTTCACTTGTTTGTTTAGAATCCAGACTCATTCTAAAGAAACCTCTTGTTTTGTTGAGATCAGATTGCAGATGCTGGATACAAACGTAACATGAAGCTCAGATCCCGTTTGGGTTTTTTGTTTGTTTGCTTGTTTTTAGTTCTAACGCTAGGAGGCTTTTAGGGATGTAAAAAAACAAAAGCAAACATACACACAGAAAAATAAAACCAACTCAGAGTTGTTGTGCTCCAGTGCAAGCATAACGAGGGGATGTCTCTCTTCTGGCAGTACAAGGTAAAAAAACAAAGCCTGCACCTCCCTTTTCTTGTAAGGTGTTTGAAGCAGTGCCCATGAAGGAAAAACTCCCATTTGAGAAAATACAACCACAGGAAATTTTTGTGCATTGATAGAATGTACAACACATTCTGGGTCATATCTGCAAAGCAATAACCCTTCTTAATAACCTGCTGGCATATGGGGTAGAGAGAAGCTAAGAGAATCTAAAAGTTGATGTTCTGTTGTTGATACTGTTAAGATCAGGGCCTATTTCTTATGAGGCACTTTGCTAATAGAGCTGAGCAGCCTTGCAGCAGCTCCCTCAGTCAGGGAATAGCTCATCCTTGGAAGCTGTCTGGTCCCACAGGCATGTTTAGAGCACATCCAACTTTGAAATTAGATCCAGCTACAAAGATAACTTGGGCTGCTCGGGGCTCTGTCCAGTTGGGTTTTAAACACCTGCAAAAATGGAGACTCCTTGTCCCCCTGCACACCTGTTCCAGTCTGTGACCACTCTAGTGATGAAAAAAAGTTCCCAATACCTAACTGGAATTTCCTTGGTTGCAGCCTGTGTTTATTGCCTCTTTCCTGTGCACCTCCAGAAGTTTGGCTCTGTCTTCTTTAGAAGCACATGTTATATAGATGAAAAAAATCACAAGATCTTATTTTGCCTTCTCAAGTCAGGACAAATCCAGTTCTCTCAGTCTCTCACCTTGTGCTCCAAATACCACAAAGTCAGCAGATTGGTCCCTTCATCCAAAGCAAAAACTCAAATTAATTTGCAGCAGATATGTTTCGGCCTTCAAAGCATCAGTGAAGGCCAGACACGTGGGGTAAGTTATTTCCATGTTTGAAGGGAAATGTGCTGGCACAGACACAAGATACCTTGTTGCTAATGTAACTTTTGGCAGGTATGTTCACTCAGACAAGTTTCTTAGATGCCAAAAGCAAAGCACAGTGTAACCTATATTTCTCACATGTGGCCTCACAAACAGCCCTGTGTTCAAAGTTCCAGTCAGCCTTGGTTTTTCTCCTGCCACATGGCAATGCATATCTGAGAAGAAAATTCAGCAAGCTATTTGCAAAAATAAATAATTTTTGAGTACTCATGTAACTTCTGACTATAATTTCAATTTAGTTGTATGAATGCCCAGAACTATTCATCTTATTCCAAAATATTCAGAAATATTTGAAAGAAAGAAATATATTTATGGTTTGAATTAGTTTGCAGTATGATTCTTCACTGACTTCCTAGATAAAATTGATTTCAGCCTATAAAAATCCTTTCTGGACCTTGTCTGTCACCAACTTTTATCTCCTTTGCTCCATTGTAACCTGTCCTCATTGCAAACAAGGTTTCAAAGACATTGTGATGACAGATTGAACGTCCAAACAGAGAAAACAAAACCTAATTGTGTAGGAAGTTTACCTTGTGGGGGTTTTTAGGTGGATTTTTTTCCCCCCCTCACAGTGTCAAATGGGTCTTTAATTGAATGAATTTAATTGTTGTAAATAGTTTCCTTCCTATATGCCCTGCTGGCTGTCTTGGTAATGTTTCTCTAGTTGGTGCTTTCATGCCAGGTGGTGTTGGGAAGTGCTTTCTCAGGCAATCTGCCAACAAAACACCTTCTTAGATGTGACTGGCTGGGGGTTTTTGTGAGCTGTGCACACATCTCTGCAGCTATGCTGGCCAATAGACTGTCATTACTGTATCTATATAGCATCTCCAAACTCACTGTGCCCTATTTGCAATTGCTATTAACACAGTTGCTTAGAATTGCCATTGGGGAAAAGGAAGATCACGTGTTTCTCTTGCTGGTTATCTTGGCACCATCTTGATTTGTTTCCCCCCAAACTGTAATATTTGAAAGCAATTTTTAGTAAGATTCATCTTCTAGTTTTGGACTTAGTGACTGTTCTGGAGTGCTTTATCACCTTATTGTATTCCAGTATTTCCATACTGGACTTTGACTACTTTGAGTAGTCAAGAGTCCTAGAGCACAGGATCAGATCATGAATCTAGTGGCTGTATCTCCTTACTTGATTGCTATCTGTACAATTTTTGCCTTCCCTTTTCCATTGTAATGGAAATATAATGAATGATTATTCATTAAAATAAATTATTTCCTGTGCAAATACTTCAAGGATATTTCAGATATCTATTCCTCTGTAGAAATTGTTTCAGCAGCAAATCACCAATAGGTGTTCTTCACTCAATTGAGAACATTGTGGTGTTTGCATTTAAACTATTTCTTTCTTTAATTTATGTAGTTGTGTGCTACATGTCAAAAATTCTTATTCAAGCTGAAATGCGTCTACTTCTCTCCTGTTACATACTGAACCTAGTAATCCATCAAAGACAGAAACTGACTGACTTATCATGTTCTTTTCCTTGCTCTTCTTATCACTGTTATATTCCAGTGGTTGAAAGTTTGCTCTATCATGTGCTCTAGAACCTTTCCAGGACTTGAGTGGGTTGTGATTTCAACAACTACTCTGTGATTCCTTCTTCCTCTTTTCTTCTTGTTCCTGTCCTCTGTATACTCTCAAAGGTTTAAACACCACTTTGATTAGTTCCTGAATTGGTCAAGACCAGATTTCATTAAACCTTTTTCATTTGGAGATATCTTTCTTGTCTGAATAATCCATATATCTTGTCTCTCCTGGTCAGCATTTATTTCTTTTGGCACCTACAGTGATAAAAATAATTCTTTTAGTAAGAATTACAGGTCTAAAATGCAGACTATCAAAAGTAGTTGTCGTTGCTCTAAAAATGATGGTGTTTATCCTATTTTTAGAAGAACTGCTGCAGTGACTTGCCTGATACTTCAAAACTGGTCAATGGTAAAGGAATAGTGCCTGGAAATTTTTGACTCTTTCTTATGATATTCAGCACTCAGAGCCTTCATGATGGGTCAGGACTCAGCTGTGCTAAAACTTGTGCAAGCAAGATGATCCTGTCCCAGAGCAAGTCATGGGAAAAATATATGATAATATATGATAAGAGGCATCAATGCTGATAGACAAACAGGAACACTGCAGCAAAACCTGGAAGATATCAATAGTTTGTCAGAGATGCACACGAAAAAAAGAACTTCACCCTAAATTCTCCTCTCAGCAGTTCCTAAAAGAATATTCTGTTAGTGTGTGAGATCAACATGTTCTTGCTGATGCTGACTCTTTAAGAGGAACATGAGCAAATTGATGCTGTTGAAACAGCAGTTACTGAGTTTGACCAATTGAAATTTCTCTTCAAGCATTGCTACAAACAAAATGACCATTTCAGACTGTCCTCAGCCTCATTGCGCACAATCTGCAAGCATGGTATCCCATCAGCCTTTCAAAGAGAATGAGAAATATAGTGTTCCTTCTCCTATATTGTGAAAGGACTCAGAAGGAAATGTAATGTTGGTAGAACATCTCAAGTGTCTGTAAAGAATTCAGCATTCAAAGTCACAAACAGACCTAGAAGCAAGCTCAGATTGCTAATATCTCTACATTTCTGCAGGCTGTCGAGTAGGTTTGTGTTTTCATCATGCACATTTTGATTCATATTCAGGATTCACCTGTCTAAAAGGAATGTACTGAGCTTATACATGCACAGTGGATACATACAAGTCTTACTAGACAGCCTCTATTTCATGCCATGTGCGTTTGAAGCACTCTGACATGATTTGGGAATGTGGAACATAGATGAATCCAGGGTAAAGGAGAACCCAAAGACTTTATTGTTATCTTGATGGGGTAACTACTAAATTTGTCTTCCTTGTAATGGCACTTGAAACTGGCAATTAAAAAAAACTTTTATAGAGTTGGGGGGGGTTGTTGTTTATTTGATTGGTTGGTTGGTTTGGGATCAGTTTGGGTTTTTGCCCTATTTTTGGTTTACTGAAGTAAATCTAGGAATATATGAGCTGGGTTTGAGGAACTATCCTCCATCTCACCCTTCATAATTCTGTAGAGCTGGTGAGGACATGGGAAGTATCTGCTCAAATTGAGGAGAAAGAGGTAAGATGGTGAGGGCTCCTAGTGAAAAGATTGGTTGAGTTATTGCCAGGAAGACAGGCTGAGATATCTGAACACACAGTTACTTATTATTTTAGGGGTGTGTATATATAGGCTAGTGATGTCAGATTGCATGGATGTACATGTAGCTCATTACATGATGCTATAATCTTTCCAGTATATGAAAATCTGGAAGGGAGCTCACAGAGAAGAGAACAGTGTAGTTTCCTACATGTTGATTGGTTTTCAAAGTAAAATCTTGGATTACATGATTCAAATCAGTGTTCATTTTTTAAAGAAAGTCTCCATTACACAAATATGTGGAAAATGTATAGAAACTAGACAAGGTAGATATGTTGTGCATTTATATCTGTGGACGATTTGATGATGTGGGTTTATGTAGTATACTTTTACCTTATAGTTTTGTGAAATTTTTATATCATCCATGGATCAGTTGAATTTCAAACTGATTTTGACATTTTCACACTGTGAAAGCAGGCAGAATTTGACGTAAGGATTTCTCTATCTTGTGCACCTCTTTTTAGACATCAACTATGCTCATCCTCTGACAGTAGATGATTTCTAGAATGGCACTCAAGCCTGCAAATAAAATGAAGAATATCCCTTGTGTGCATTTTGAAGTGCAGGTTTGGAAACTTGTTAAACCCAGTGTTTGGCAATACCATCTCTGTGCTTGATTATTTGAGACAGATTATTTGAGTTGATTATTTGAGTTCCCAGCCTGGGAGTCCCTGACTAAAACCAAACCTGCAGATGGGTGCCTTCAGCCCTGGAGTTCCCTACTGTGTCTGAGGGACTGATCTGAATGAAGATACAGGGCCCTCCTGGGCTCAGCCAAATGTCCATTTAAACCAGGATTCTTCCTATGAATTTTCTCTTTCCCAGCCAAGAAATTTACAGCCAGCTAACTTTAGTTGTTTCTTAGACATGAGAACACAAATTTCATGTTTAGCCTCTTTTTAATGTGGAAATGAAATTTCATTCTTTGCGTTTCTGATCAACTTTACAATTGATATAGAGAAAATATATTTAAAATATCAACTCATCACAATCAAAGGCTCAGAACAGAGGTCACATGTGTGGCTGCCACACATGTACGTGACCAACCTTACTCATGTGGGCCATCCCATTTAGAAATGCACATATGGGGCAGTGATGCCATACCCTAAATGATCAAAGAAATAATCCAAATCCCAAATTCCTACTTTCATTAAAGCATGCACATAATCCTTAACATACCAAGTAGTGTTTTAAACAACTATTGAAAGCAGTAAGTGTTAGGCTCTGAAACTGATTATACATCTAAAAATCACTTTGGTTAATTAAATAATTTAGTTTCTATTCATATTCCACTGGCTCTTTCTCTCCTTTCATTAATTTTAACCCACAAAAAAACTGACTAAAATCACCCTCAGTGTAAGTGCATGCTCACAGTCTTTGTTCTAATCCCCACAGAGTGTTTGGTATTATTTTCAACTCAAACCTAATTAACAGTGTATGTTCTTTATTGAAATCTGAATGTTTCTGTATATTACATATCAATGCAGAGTCTTCTGTGCGCTGTGGTTTTCTGAATATTGTTCTGGTCCATGTCTTTGTCCTTAATTTCAGGAGGCACCACATAACAGTAGAGATTCTTCTGACAGAAAACAAACCTTATTTTTCTCCTTTTTTCTTTCTCCTGTATTTGTCCTGGTTTTAACACTGTGTGTATGTACTGCTTTAAAAGCTGTGTGTGATAGAGAATTGAAGAAGAGGCTTCAAAAAGAGGTGTCCTTTCCAAAACTACTAGTGGTGCCCTTAGTAAAGGGCATAGGAGTTAAATAAAAAGACTTTTCAAGATCAGGTGTGAGTTCCAGTGGTGCAGCAGTGTTGAGATGGTGACTGCCGTCAGTAGCCCTGATTCTGTCACTAGAGCAATGTTTCCAGTTCAACACAAGGCATATACATGTTTAGGTCCTTTTTGTGTGTCAGGTGGAAAAAGACTGTGTTGTAGAAGCCCTGCTTTGTACAAGATGACTCTGTTACTTACATGATGAAAAGTAAGCATTTGCTGAAGTGTCTTAGTGAAACAATGCCCAAACCTACAACGAAAAAAAGAAAATTCAAATGAAAACATCCAAGCAGAAGTAGATATGTGTATTAGCATGAAATATATTTGGAATGGCAGTGATGCAGCATCTCAGTCAATGTCAGAATTCTGCTTGGCCAGCTTGGCCTGCTGGTCACAGAGGTGAGTGCCTGTTTTGGAGAGAAGGGCTGCCTGCTTCACTGGGGCTCAGGGCAGTAATCCCAACATTAGCATTGTTATACCTGTGTTGATGAAGGCACAGGCATGCCAAGATCTTGGTATGGACAGAATATAGTATCCCTAACTAGGTTTAAAACTCAAGTACCACTTACCTTTATCGGCTCTCCTCAATGGCCATCTCCTACCATTTTAAGGTTCTTCAAATCTGCATAGTTGAAGTGAAGATATGAGAAGGATCACTCATGATGGGTAAGGGAGGCTGCTGGATAATTTAATTTTAAATGCAGTTGTATGGTAAGAGCTAGCTTTTTTCCCCTTTCTGACATCTTAGAGACATCATTGGGTTTCGGTGCCTTTAGCAATTCATTTATTTAGTTGTTCAGATAGAATTGAAATTGGAAGGCTTATTTCTAATGAATCATTCTTTGTTGGTAATATTCAGTAGGGGGACACTGTTTTGTGTTTTATCCTCAATTACTGATATTGAATGGATTTTTCTAGAGTAATAAAAGAGGTTCTGATAAAATGAGTATGGATCCCCCATGAAATTTCATTTTCAGTATGACATTCTTTCAGACATAAAGATTTTTAGAAACTGCTTGTGGATGGATATTGATTATGGAACAGATTTTTTAGGATAACTGACTACAGCTGTTAAGGCTACATAATATCCTAGACTATATCTAAAGGTAAGCAAATCATATGTTGAGATTAAGAGGACACAAGGATTACATAATTTTTATGTGGCAGCAGATAGTACTTCTCTGGACAAGCATAGTAAACCCAACCCAGAATTCAGCAAGAGTTTCTGCCCTCAATCATCTGGGGCTGGAGATGATTTTAGAACTACCTTACTTAATTCAGACAGTGATAACTTATTTTTTAAACCTAACTATCTTTGTTGGAATGCTTCAAAATTTGGATACCCATTTGAATACAGTTGTCAAAATCTGAGATGTGCTATTTTCTGTTGGTTTATGTCTGCCATTTAAAAATACAAGTAACTTAGATCACTCTCCCATGTGAGTGTAAAGTCTACAGAGGGAAAAATAGGATAGCAAAATAAAAGTAACCGGATTCTATTTGAGGTGTTCCTGAAGCAGTATGGAAAACTGCTCCAGGGGCACCTGGGTTCTCCATTGATCTAGTGACCTCAGGCAAGTTGCATCACCTCTCAGTTCTTCATGAACCAGAGATAATGCTCAAGGCCTCCTTTTGTCACATGCTGTCAGATCTGTTGATGAAAGGTGCTTCACAGAAATAATAACCCTATTCACAGAGAATTTAATGTGTTATTTTCAAACTTTTTTTTCATGTTAGTGCAAATGGATTCAGGAGTTCTGAAACTGGGAAGCCCAATATGTGCTCTAGGCTACTCCAGCTCTTCAGGGCAAATTTGTCCTGAAAAGCAGATATTTTTTTATGTGTCTCTCCTAAAAGGATTCTGAATATATGATATGTTATCTTCTTATTCTGTTTCATACTCTTGTCCTTGGTTGGTTGTCCCCTTTTTTTTTCTTCCCCTTCACTCCAAGTCTTGCAGAAACTCAGTCTTTGAACTATTCATTCCTGTCAAATCAGGCCGACATGACCTAAAGGATCAGAAGCTGTTATGGGGGTGGGATGGATGGACAGAAAGTCTTGTGTAGCATGATTGTGTAGGTCTCTTATCCTTAGGAAACCAGGGCAAAAGTCATGCCTGCCTTCATTCCCTCTGCTTTGAAAACCATAGAATGGACTTGCCAAAAGTCTCCAAACATGAAGCTATCTTTATCCTTAGCAAATAGGATGGAATTCTAGCCAAAAAGTGAAAGAATAGGATTTACAACACAGATGGGACTGCTTTGTGCATGAATAGAACAGGTGAGGCACAAATTAAAATCCTCATCACTGCATAATCTGATCCAGGAAAGCTGCTACAGCTTCCAACAGAGGAAATGCAAAAAGTTGTGTATAGGATTCCCAGTTCTGTGCAGCACTGAGGTGTCCAGAGAAGACAAAAGAATATCTGGTTAGCTTTAGGAAGGGCAGCAGGAAGGAAAGCAATAGTCTGATTTGTTCACAGTAACGAAATCAAGCCTCAGCACCAAGAAAGAGGTAAGGTAGATATTTTATGGGAGAGAGGGAACCTTTCTAAGGCAAAGGTTGAATTAATTAGGTGGGACCTCTACAACCTCTGTTTCAAAAACTGGTTTTTAGAACCGGATTATGCAACAGGAATTACATAAGAATACCTAATAACTGCAAGGCCTCCTGAGCTCCATTTGAACCACCTTTTCTATGATTTTTCCATGAAGTACAGGTTGTATTGTGAAACACAGATATGCAGTGACATAAACAAGACCTTTGTGCACTAAGCTGTTAAGGTTTGTCTGCCTGGAGACTGACAGAGCTGAAAGTTTGTCTTATGCAAAGCAAAGCTGCTAATAGAAATACTGTCCTAAATGAGTCATTCAGCCCTCAGAGGAGGGAGAACCAAAGCCTTTGAAAATAGCCCCAGCTTGCCAATAGCATTGGGACTCAGAAGCACTTTCAGCAGCATTATGAGCACAACTCATAGGATGGTAGCATAATAAACACCACAAAGAACTGCTGCCTTGCTAAAGGCTACAAACACTTTTACCTCATCTGGGCAGCTCCCAGCAGAAAGAAGCTTCTCATCCTTGGTTTCAGTCATAGGTACTGGGAGCTGATGGCATGTGAGGTGACGAAGCAGCATCCATGTCATGTCCACAGCTAGAGAAATATTAATATTAGAGAAAGGCATTATCTATCAAGGAAACAAGTTGTGAACTTGGATGACAGAATTCAACAAGTGCTATTGCATCAAAGGTCCAGATCCCAAACCCTTACTCATGCATGCAGTTTTATTTAATCTTCCCTGTAGTCAGGTGCTTGTTTAGCCCCATAATAATTTCCTGAGATACTGACAGAAATCACTACCAGCTCAGAAGTCAGTTGTAGTATCTTTGAGCACTGCCCAATGACACTGGATCTAGCAGCAGAATTCGTGCATAGTGCTGAAATTTGGCTATACAGCAATTCACTGCTGCTTGGTTATTTTGTCTCCCCATTACTGCTGATATGTACTTTTCCATTAATTTTCATGGATAGTTATGGATAAAAATCCAAGCTTTAAGTTTTACACAAATATATTTGCTTGGAAAGAAAGTCTTTAACTCAGCAATATTACATTTTCAAAAAACAAAATCCATCAAAACTTTTTATCAGAAAACTGTAAAACAAAAGAAAAGGTTAATAATGTTTTATTACATCTTCTCTAGCACTTTCTAGTTTAACTAAATTTACTGAGAAAAGCCTCTAGTTTTCCAGTCAGCACAAGTACCAGGCTTACAAAAACACTTTTGCTCTACAGAAAAACAGCATGAAGAGTTGCTTATGGGGAAATTCTAACTTGTCACATTAAACTTACTGAGCCGGGAGAGAACAGAAACCCCGACAAATCCGCGGATGGTGATGCTTGCAGCCTGCCTTGAACCCACCAAGTATGACGAACAGTGACACTGCTGTCTCAATGTATTGCTGACAGAGCTGCTGTACTCATTAACCTTTGATGAAACAAGATGTCACTTTGTTCACATCAAATGCTCCTTGATGCCAGCGCTCAGAGACTGTTTTTGTTGCTGATGCAGACATCAGCTATTGTTGAAAACGTTCTCTTTCCCTCCCAGCGTTTCACTGCCCATGAGGATTTATAGGTGCTGATCATTATCAATCTGCAAATGGAGTCTGAAGCCAAGAGTGCATGTTTAATTTCTGTAGCTATCAATTACTTATTTTTTATTAAAAATCTTTAATTTAAACATAATTCACCTATATTTAAACTCCTGAAAATGTTAAGTTCTTGATGTGCTACAGGATGCTGCCAGGAACTCAAGGACACATTTAAGTGATCCTTTCATTTTTCTCTTTGAGGCTACTGGAACTACTAAAGAATTATTTACAGCATTAGAGCTACATGCTAGAAGCACTTTGTAGTGGGAAGAGGCATTGAGTTGTGTAACATTCCAGTCAGCATCGTGACTAAACAGTGGGGTAGCATGGATTAAAACAGACTGTTCCTAGTTCCTGATCTGTTCTCCAACCTTTTATCAGCACTGCTTCTATTATCAGTATGAAGAGCCAATCTTGCTGTTCTATGCACAGCAAATATCATGTTATCTAGTAAGGAAATCCTGACTGACTGGGAATTCCTTGATCTGGGAATAATTTTTGTTTAGTCCTTACTTTGAATGATAAGTACATTTATATTGCTATAAGATAAATGAAAGCAGAAAAAGAAAGCAAAGAAAAAATTATTTCCTTGCTGAATACAGAAATTTTCAGTACTGAAAGCCTGAGATCAGGGGTGCATGTTCTCCCGGTTGCTTTTGTGTCTGTTATTTTAGTGGACAGAGCAATATTTACAGATGACCTCTAATGATATTCTTTCCCCTTTAAAGTCCTCAGTATCCTTTTCCTTCATTAGGGGACTTTGCAGTTTTTACATTCAATTTGTTTGACTCAATTTTTATTTTTTTTCACAATTAACTCAGTCATTACACCTGTCATGCAAATGTAACATCTTGGGAAGCATTTGAAGATAAGAGTAGGGATTCTTCTAATTTGCAGTTGTGCAAAATAAGAGCATCTGATCATAGTTCAGTGCTGGAATTCTAGCTAAAGGTCATGCCATGCCTCAGGGGGTGATGAGCCATCAAAGCTTTGTGGGATAATGTAGCTCTAGAAGTGTTTTTAAAGAAAAAGATTTGAGGGAAGCTAGGTAAACCAGCAAATTGTTTAGGGCATAGGAGACTTCAGACTCTTGCAGTAAGAGGAGGCAGCAGAAGTGAATCTTAAAGACAGAAAGTGTAAGTAGATGAGATGCAGACAGAAGTATTTTCATAGGAAATGTAGGAAATATTAATAGTTTGCTTAACACTGAAGTGCATCTGTCCCATATTGAGTGATGAAAGCCCGGGAGATTAACCATCCCCACAAGTCCAGCTTTACAAGATGAACATGTGATATTCACAGAATAGCAAACTTACATGAAATGTGACCATGCCACTAAACAGCAACACAAAGGAAAGTGCATCTGAGAATGCTCATGGAATACGATCAAGCATAGCTGATACAGAGTCCTTGAAAGGTGCTGCTAAATACACTCATTTAAAGACTTTCACCTGTTGCTTTAAATCATTCATAGCCCTGGCATGTCTGCCAGCACTGTGACCCCTAGTACAGAGTGAGGAACTTCAAAGGCAGAAGGGAGCAGATCAGGTCTCAGGTAGGCGTTGCACCCTTGTTATGGATAAAAGAAGTGACAGTAAGTTATAAAACAGGTGGAATTGGGATATTGCAAGCCTCATGTGAGTAACCCAACAAATAATTCTGCCCATGCAGAAACACAAAGAAGGGGTTTTAAAATATTTTTTTTTTATCTCAAAGATGTGTGAAAATACATGGGCTATACACTGACTCATTATAAAAAGCCCTTCTTGACTTCATTGATTTTTTTTTTAGATTTTTTTCAGTCCAAGAAGGATTTACACTCTCTGAAACTGCCTGTAAAGCCAAAGGAAAATAAAATCATTACTAAATTTTCATCAATTAGGTTAATCTTTTGGAGATACATCACCATGCCATGTAACATCTCTGCTGCCAGGCCACTTATGGTCAGGTATTTACTGCCAGGCATGATTTTCTGCTGAAATGGCTGTTTTCTCTGGAAATACACACAATGCTGCTTCCCAACTTTAAATGTTCTTAATTTGCTTTTAGGTACAACATGTACAGACTGGTTTGAAAACAGTAGAATTGCTCCTTGGAAATGAACTGTAGTTAAAATGGAAGACAAGCTCATTTGCAATCAGAACCAACAAGTCTGAAAACATGCTCTGGGTATCTAATATCAGGCCAATTTCAGTAATGTTCACTTGACTATGTCCTGTATAATCTGTAGTTATTGTACCAGAAAAAGTCTGTTATGAATGTTTATTGCTTCTAATCACTGAATACTAACATCAGAACCCTTTTTGAACAAGAATAAAAACACTTTCTCAAATCCCCTTCAGAGATAACAATTTGCAGGGTATTTATCTTAACTAAGGGAAACTGAAAGAGTTAATCACATTCATAATAATGCTGATGATATGAGTTTCAGGGTTTCTGTATGGTCCTAGACAAAACTGACTTTGGAGAACATTATTTGTCATCCTAATAGAGGCCCCAAAGAAGTGCTTTCCAGTGCTTTTACAACAGTAAAGCAGAACCCTACCCAAGCCCCCACTGTAATGAGTATCTGCTCTCTGTGCTAATACACACTTACATCCTGTCTGCCATACTGACAAAACCCCTGCTGCAGTCTTTGAACTTTTCACACATGAGTGTTTTCAGAGTTAAAATTCTGTATAGCAGAGTGTTTGGGAAGGAGTTTTAGTTTTTTAGCAGTGATTGTCTTTTAAAGTTGGTAATCATTTTAATTTTTTTTAAGTTTACTTTGGTGGCTGTTTACTTTTCTGCTGGTAAAGGAGAGGGGGGAGGAGGGGAAAGTTTTGTCGTCTCCTCTGAGTGGCCAGAGCCTGTCTGTGACCTTCTTTGAGAAGTGATTTCAATGAGTTAGAAATGCTTTCTCTAGTGTTTCTATGTACTTTCTCCCAGGTTTTGAGATCCAGTGTGTATCACAGGAGTTCAGGTTTCATAGTGCCCTTGAGCAGAGTGTGTTTCTAAGACAAACAGCAGCCTGATGGTTGCACTGAAATGCAACACTGCATAGCCCCACTGACATGAGGAAGCTGGATGAATGCCAGTGGAATGTAGGCCTGGTGGAGATGTGGTGGTCTCTGCTGGGAGAAAGGGCATTTTCTGGAGGCTGGAAATGTGTGATGTTCACATCCAGCTCCAGAGACAGCAAATTATGGTAATCAACAGTTATTTGGCTCACCATGGCCAGATGCTTCTCTGACAGGAAGGGACAATATATTCTGTAAAGTTGGAAATAAAAACTGACATATTTCCAAAATGCCTCTGCTATCCCTCCATCCAGACCAAGATTTCAGACCACTCCTTTGGAAGATCTTATTCAGTGACAGAGGAGACAGCATCTTATTTCATGCTTTAGAACATTTACTGTTTTTAATCAGCTCAGTTTTGGTCTTTCCCATGGTACTGAGTCAAGACCTCTTCCTCCCTGAATGGATTTCCTTACCAAATTCAGTTAATCTAGCCTGACTCAGTATAAAGTAGTGCTGCATAGGAATTGTCAGTGTTATCTTTGTCAGTGGACGCTGTGGGAGCAATTCCAGTAAACCTCTGGTGCATGTGTATGAAGGTTGAAAGATCTCCTGGCCCAAAAAAGAGAAACACGATCTTGAAGTAAACATAATGTTCAATATGATAAGTTAGCTTTTACTGGTTTTTTTCCACCAGAAGAGAAATTGGGTGCCTAAAATATGGGCACAAGTTTAAGCCCATTCTCATATCCCAGGGCACTGAGTTGGGCTGCTTTCCATCCTTCAGACAGAGCTGTTGGAAGCTGTGAGTTTTTCCTACTGCCAAAACTGAATTTGAAATGCTCTCTTGTAATTTTTCATCATCTCTTTTCACATCACTGCTGATTATCACTGATATTGGCTTGGAAAAGGAGACACTCTCCTATATAATCATGCAACCACCACAGTGTGCAAACCTCGCCTGGGCAACCTTTCTTCCTGCCATGCTCTGCACATTTTTGCAATGGCTGCTCTTGTAGCACAGGCGAGTTTCAGGGCTTAATGGGTTGGTGCCCACAGACCCAAACTCTTGGCAGGAATAGTGAAGTTAATTACTTTCCATTAAGGTGATGTCCTGGCTCACAGAAACTTTTCCTGGTGACTTCAGCACAGCTTGGATTTCACCCTTCAAATACCAGTGACTGTGCAACAAAAGAATGTGTCCTGCCAATTTGTGAACCTTTGATTTCGGCTGCTGCTGCCCTACTTAGCGCTCTGTGCCGGCTTAGCGGTGTCTGGCAGCCGTGGGCTGATCCTCCCCACTCCTGGGCTTGGCTTCCCCCAGCCTGCAACTAATAAGTGATGTATTATTTTATTTACCCACTAGTCTAATCTCTAACTGTACTGGACCCTGTTACCGGACACTTCTGTCTGTTGTAGGAACTTCAGATTTTATTTTGGAAACTTGGCGAGTGGCAAGCTAACCACAAAGGCTAGGAATAGGAATAGCAGCATATGTGCACTTTAGAGAACAGTTGGACTAAATTGCAACAAATCCCAGAAATTCTGCAGGTCTCACATACGCAAGGGACGTTCATTTTTTAAGGCTATCATCGGTCCCGTGTATCTCAAGGACACCATGTCAGCTATTTTAGGTAGCCAGTGCATAGCCAGTTACATTTTATTTGTTTTGGGAGTGGAGGAGAAAAAAATCTTTAAAACCTTTTTTTTTTATTCTTTTCTTTTTTTTTTTTTTTTTTTGGTAAGATTTTTAATTGTCTGTGAAGCTTTCTGAAGGATATGTTTTTTTCTTTGTTGATGAATTATCAAAGGTTCTTGACCTCATGGTAAAAAATTTCGTTCAAGGTTACAAAGAACATTTAAGACAATTCAAGTAAATATTCTCATTGACTTTAAGGGGGTTGATTACCAGCAGTAATCACGTGCAGAAGAGTTTTCTGCACTAGCTCTCAGTTAAATTTAAACCTCGGCAAAATATCCACTCAGTCAACTGGAATTTTTTCCAGAGTAGGGAGTGAATATGAAACTGAGGACAGTCTTGAGGACCAGACCCACGTTAAATAGTTCTACTCCCTAAATACAAACAGCTGAAAGTTTCTGGAGAAGCCAAGACAAATATCTTTCTTCTGTACCTTTTTCTTTGCCAGCCAAATCTAATTTTTAGCAATTGATGTGATAAATGCTGCTGAAGTGACATGGAAGTGGAATGTGTCTGAAAATGAAATGTCACTTCTGCCTATAGTTGGTACAGTCTGCTTCTCAATTTAACTTATATTTAATATGTATCTAGTCCCAAATGCTGCTCAGCTTGTTTAGTTTTTTTTAAATTTATGTAGTATGTAGAGACAATCAAGGCACTATGTTCTTTCCATAAGGTTTTTCCTTTCATAGCACAAGGCTGGAATGGAAATAATATGAGAGGGAAAGTGTGCTTCACCAATGCCAGGAAAAGAAAAGTATACAAAGTTAAAGCTTTTGATTTAAAGAACACAAAGTTTAAAGTTTAAAAATCGCATAACTTCCTCCAATTTTTGGATACTTGGGACCAATTTTCAAATGCAGATTTTTCCTTTAAAAAAAGCCCACAAGCCCAACAAACAAAAAACCACCCAAAGCCCCCCAGCAACAAAACAAACCTGAAACAAAACAAATACTCTCCACAAATGTCCTTTTAATGCCCTCTCTTATTACCTTACTGTGATGGACCTCTTCTTCCCTGGTCTTTTTACTCCGACTGACAAGTAATCTTAGCCTGCTAATCCTGACCCTTAAACTCTGCTACATTATAATTAACTTTCAGTGTCTCATGACTCTGATTTTTATGTATTAAATGCATGCCTTGTTATCCACTCAGTGCTGCATAAGACACCGGTTTCACAAAGAATGGAATCCAGTGCTTGGGAGGGAGCTTTATTCATCCATAAGACAAATAAACCCTATTTCCAGGACTTAAGTGACATTAGAGGTTTGTTGATATTGAGAAATTTAATCTGCCAAATGCTTAGAAAAATACTTTCCAGCTAAATTCACAGACTTCCATTAAATCTCCACTGATTTAGATTGTAAGGATTTTCTTCTAGGTTAACTTAATGGATTGAAAAAAAATATTGCCTAAACCATTGTAATTTCCTTTTTTTGGGGGGGATACTAGTCAGCTGGCAGAGAGTCCTCGTAAGATCCATTTGTAAGGTGATGATTTTCCACGGAAAAATGATGAGTTTGTTTACGAAACAGAAAACTTTGAATCAGTAAAACTCCCATCCAGAGAGAAGCTGAATGACTCATGGGATGAAAGAACTTACTTACACTTGGAATCAAATTCATCAGATTTAATACTGGAATACTGAAAGATTCAAAATTAAAACTTCTGTGACAAGCAGAGCAGGAAGGGCAGGATCTTACATTTCTTAAAGCATGTGCTTCAAAAATGAACTTTTCTTTCCAAATAAGTCAGTTTATTGTTATTTTTACAGGTTTTGATGAAAACAAACAAGATTCAGATATTAAATATCTTGTTTCCACGAGAAATAACAAGTTATCTTTAGAACAGCAGATGTTATTTCTTCAGATGAGAAAGGTGCACTTTAATTCACTTTTGCTAAACAGACTTTTGGCTTTATTGGCAGGTTGTCAGGAAAATTAAGTGAAAATGACACTGTGTTGCCAAAGTGCAAAAGACTTGGATTTAAAAACACGTCCACCAGAAATCCATTTCAAGCCATCAGTCTGGGAGTTTTTCCATGGCTTCAGTTAAAGTGAAAAGGAGAAAACAGGGCCTAAAATTCATAAAAGCTCTGTTCATTTACTGGGTAAGTCATAGGAAAAGCTGACTATATCCATTTATTGCAAAATATTGATATATCTTGTCAAATGCACCCCTTCTAAAGGGGTTGAAAAGAAAGAGAGGCCTCTTGGAAAGCTGTGATCCAGCAGTGGATGCTGAAAATCAGGGCTTTCATTTGTGGAGTCAATGAAAAGCCTAAGGGTTGGCTGGGGAGAAGGGCAATCAAATTTATCACTTAATTCCAAGAAGATCTGAAGGCAGCCGGGAAGGGAGGGGACACATCTGTGGGCCCACAGGAGCAGCTGACAACCATCAAAGGACAGCAGAGTCTCTTGCTACAGACATGGGCAGAGCCTCCATCTCTTTGAAAACAGAGTTGTTGCTTTTGGGGGAAAGCGAGAACTGGTTGTTTGCTACAGGCAAGAAAGAGACTCAAGGAATAACGTGAGCCCTGGGCAGGGTGGGAGCTGGTGAAATGCAGCCTGGCCCCAGGAGCACCCAGGCAGAGCTCTGGGTGCTGCTGGGCACAGCTGGCAGGGCCACCAGAGCCAGGGCAGGACGGGCTGGCAGCAGGGACATCAACTCCTGCATTCCCTGTCTGCTCAGGAAAATCCAGGGCTTAAATTGATGGGGTTACAAATCTTGAAGGAGTGGGTTGAATGGCTGGAGGACAAAGGGGATGGGGAGTTCTCCTTTCTGCTGTTCCCCAGTGGCCACTCGCCCTGGCTCATCTCACTCTTGTGGAGCGCCCACCTGAAGTAAAGTTCCATTTACTTCAGCACCTCCTGTGGCAGGGAGAGAGTTGCCCAGGACCTAAATATTTCAGATATTTGAGCAGATCTCTCTTGTGTCAAGCCAGTAAATCATCCTGAGAAAGGGAAGTGAAGTTTGTCTCCTGCTTTTTTATACCTCTGTGGCTGAGACTCCTTACAATAAATGCTTCAGACAGTTGTGTCTTTTCAAAAAGAATGTAAATGCCCATGAGCTAGATACTTTGATTTAAACTGAGCTCTGTCTAAAAGACCCACAGCTTGTAAGCATGATTGGTACTTAAATATGCTGTCCCTTAGCCAGCAGATAATGCATGTAACAGCCACTTAATTCTCAGCAAAAACCAAAGACCAGTGTTGTTGATTTGTTGGTATTTTCATTTTTCTGATTTAAAAGAATGCGGCATGTATGGTGAGGATGTAGACAAATTGTCTTAGCGATTTTGAGAATAAACTCCAGCTTTGCTAAATTCTTGGTTTTGGGAGTGACATGAACAAAAGAGAATGTAAATGAAAAAGTTTGTGACTGTAAATGAAAACCTCTATCTCTGAATTTAAAAATAAAATGGGAGCCACTAAACAGCAAATATGCTGTAGTGATAAAGAAAGGGTATTTTTCCCTGTTTCTGTGAAATCACAAGATGGCTGGTGTTACTTTATATCTTTTCCCATTACAAGCTCTTGCCAAAATGCTGGAGGTGTAATATAATCCCCCATAATTACATGTTTTGAGATAGAGCATTCCTTAGCTGTTTATATGGATTAAAACTTAGAATGCTAGAAGGCATTCCAGTCATAATGGTAAACTAATTAGCAATTAATACTGTGCTATGGTTTAAGAGTCAATTTCTGTTATGCTTTGCTGCTAAAATACAAATATATAAGTAAGCTATGAATGATTTCCTGGAGTTTTATCTCATTAATGTGATAAATTCTTTACTCCTTTACACACAGAAGGAAAGTGTCAAGGAATAGCAATTAAAGGAAAGTAGTGTTGGGAGCAGCACTAATTTCACAAAAAGTCATTACTTATTCATAAAAATGCATTTATCTGTGGCAATAATTGACAAAAGGGAAGGATCAGATCTTTAATCTTCACATTTATGAATAGACCAAAAGTTTTTTACCTCTCAGCTAAGGTGTTGGAATCCTGGAATGGCTAGACAGATCATAAAACAATATTTCACAGATTTGTCCTTATACAGATCTATTCTGGCACCTTTTTTTCTAATGATAGGTTAATGGTTTAGTTTACATGAGCTGCCAAGTATGAGTAGTTCTCTGAACTATATCCAAACTGAATAGGTCTAAACTAAGATATAAGTCTATTTTTTTCCATTTACTTCAGTAGGCTTTGGATCAGATCCCTACTGAATCGTCAAAGTTGAATTAGAAATCTTGTGTAATCATACCTTCTTGTATCCCTTGAGCTGATTCCAGCCCTACAGCTGGTCTATGTAGAGATTTCTGATAGTGTAGAACACTAAGTGTGCCTGGCAAGGTTCTTTGAATTTGGTAATGTGTCCAGGCTGTTGATTTCTGAGAACCTGGAGAATGGAATCTAATGCTGTGTTTTCACAGGGCAATTTTTTTAGAGTTTCATTTCTTTTCTTTAACAGAGTTACCATTCTTTCTTGTTATATTCAAATGACAGCAAGATTCAGGTTTATGGGCATGTATGGTAACTGACTCACAGTACTGACAGTCACTGAGCATTCAGTCTGATCTAATAGTGAAGATGATCCAACAGGCAGGAAGAAGGCAAGAGCTTCAAAACAAAACTTTTAGAAACATTTTTTTCCCTATGCTCTGTTTGCAGATATGACTTGAAAGACTGGCAAAAACAGATGAAAGAGAGGTTTCTTTCCAAACCCTGGCTGTCAGCTTCAGTTACAAGTGCCTTTTTGTAAAATATTGTTGGTTGAAGTGCTTAGGTGTTTAAATAGAAAATTTGCATAGAAAGTATCTTTTTCATAAGTGCCCTTCTGCTTAACAAAATGGTCCTTATCAGAGAACAAGTCTGTCCTTGCAAGATTGGCTTGATGTTTTTTTAACGCCTTGGCTGGAATTCCTGCATGCCAGCCAACCCTCCACAGATCCTCAAAAGGGGGGTCCCTCTCTAAGTGGGTCACAGAAACCCTGCTGAAAACACCCCAAAGAAGCATTTGGGGTCTGGGGACTTTTGGAGGATACTGAAGGAGTGAGATGGGAGAGTGCACAGGTGTTTTCAAAGGTCTGTAGTAAATGAATTTTGGCTTTCCAAGAAAAACACACAGACCTGTGTTATTCCCAGCTAGTGTCATTCAAGATATTCCTAGTGAAAAGCAAAACTGCTCACATTTAAATGTTTTCCATGTTTCATTATAAATTTGAAAGCTAAGTTATGAGCAAGGAGAAGGACGGATACACATAATTTTTTTTAATTGGAGATTTTCCAGTTTTGGGTGTCCCCTCCAAAATGTGAAAAATACACATTTCTCAAATCAAACTAATTTTTTTCCTCATCCCTGCTTAGCAGAAAGGAAAACATGGAGAACATGAAACCACAGAACAGTAAAGGATTAGCCAATAAATGTGTAACTTTCACAAAGTGCAGCATCCAACCCCTGAGAACTGAGGTTTCTGTGGGGTTTGCACCAGTCCATGGTGCTGTGCTTCAGTCTGCCCCTTTCTCCTCCCTTGCTGAGGAAGTGGCATCAGCCTCTGGCTCTGCAGGGCTTCAGCCACCTCCCTGCTTGCCTCCATCACACTGCAAATCCCAGAGCCATGGGGACTGCAGGACCTCTTAGGGCTTGTGGGGAACAGCTGCTGGTGAAACAAGTGGTGCAGCTGCTGTGTTAATTCACTGGTGGCTATGGTGGCACTGCTGTGGTTGCAGAAGAGCTGTGAGCAGATGCAGAGGGCCCCCAGTGCTGTTCCACAAGCTGAGGAGGCTCCTGCACATGGACTGCTCCCTGCTTCCAGCCTAGTGACCAGCTTTTGGGGCAGGGGCTGATGGAATTCAGAGGAAATAGCATCAGAGCTCAGTTGCCCCAGTGGTCCATCATTGGCTTGGAAGTCATGGAAATGTGGCTCCTTTTTTCTTCAGCCTCTTGGCTCCTGTGTGTGCGTGTGAATGTATTTTCATCTGGGGCTTTATCTGTCTTATTTGCTCATGTTTTAAAAATTGAGACCTCAGAGGTATTTTGGCATTGTTAGACAATTGTAAGTGTTTAAGGATGCTGGAATTCCCTGAGGCAAGGATCTGGCTGGTATCTTACTGAAGGCTGTCTCCACAGCAGTGCAGAGCTGTGTGGATTAACTGAGCCTGTTCCTGGGAGCTCCTTGTGTGTGTGTCAGTGGATTGAGCCAGTGCAGGCTATTGCTGATCCCAGCTGGTTAGACCAAAGTGAGACCCAGAACCATGCCTGTGCCTCTCCCAGGGTGTTTGCTTGGCTGTCTGTTGCAGGTCTGCCCTGTGTCACACACCCCTTCAAGGAGAACACCTTATCCTGCAAGTCACCCCTCTAGTGTAGGGGTGGTTCTGCTATACAAATAATGAAAATATTCTGGTGTGACACACTTGCAGTGAGACACTGGAAGTTCTATCATGGGACTGTAACAAGTAATAGCATATTTTCCATTCAAGCTCTTAAACTCAATTAAGAACCCCCCATAATAAAATTGAATCAAACACGCATTCTCTCTGCTTGTCAGTCCAAGGCAGTGCAACATGGCTCTGATTTCTAACCTGGATTGAAAGTTTTGTCCTCAATTAGGTTATCTAATTTGCTTCATTTAAACACTACAGGAAAATGAAAAGCAGGTGTTTCCTTCATTGAGCACCTATTGTTATGCTTTCTTTTCTATTTTGAGTTATAGTCACAGTATTTTTGAATAATGAACCAGGACCTCCTCTTTGTTCTCAGGAAAGTGGAACATACAATATAGGGCTGGAGGACTGGAGTGAAGCTGATTCTCCTGGCAGTTACTGTCATAGGAGATAAAACTCTCCCATAAACGGGAAAGGGAAAGAGAAAGGAAAGGCAGCTCCAAACCTTTATTTATCATCAGTGTGTCTTGGTAGTAGCCACACTCCTGTGGCTACTATGACTAATAAAACAAAAAAGTTCCTGGAATAAAGGAGCAGAAGCAGAGCTCTGGCTTGAGAGCACAACAACAGCATCCCAGATAAACATGCACTCCGTTCACAAAGTTATGGAGCTCTCCTAGCACAGAACTGTGCAAAATGAAAGAACAGCCATAGCATCACTTGGCTCAGGAGTGGTTTGTTTCCCAGTTCAGCCAGGGTGGCAGGCACTTGCTTTGTGTTCTGTTTAATTGCTGTGTTGGTCTTTAGTGAGGGTCACTGGTTGATCACAGGCTGCAAAGAACAAAAACTTACAAATTTGAGACAATCAAAAACCAGCCAATGTAAATTGTTTCGAAATCATTCAGTTTGAAATCACCATGTTTGTATAGTAATATAGTTATCATAATCAAATCTGTAGGTACCTTATGGTTAAAGAAAGAAGTGAGTGAATTCTGTGCACGCGTTTGAAACACAAGAGCTCAGAGCTTGTCTTGGAGAGCCTTAACAAAGTACTAAGGAGTCCCAAAACAGGGATCAGCATGAAGCATCCTGTTACCAACTGGAGAAGGAGTTTTTGGAATAGCCTTTCTTGACTGTTTCAGAAAAAGAGTGAGCATTCATGCTATAGGAAGTGTTTTCTGAGAATTCCTGCAGGAATTCTAAGTCATTCCTGAGGAGTTCTAAGTCATGCCAAGGATTTCCTTATTATGACTTTTTACGTTGATTTTCCACTAGCAATGGGCAAATTTAATAGAGGCCAGTGGTTTTATGCATTTTAGTAAAGGATGTTTATTAAAACCTTACCCAAAGTACTGTGAGATAGAAATCTTCTGAGATTAGGTATTTGGAAAACTGTTGCTTAAGCTGCAGGAAATTGGGTGTGATCATTTCATTATGAACCAATTTGATTGCTGACTATCTCTTTGTAATTCAAGCAAAAACCAGCCAGAAGATTTGCCAAATGCTGCTCTGCATGTTGATCTCAGTCCATGATATAATTCACTCCACTGATTTCAAGTGAAGGACAGCAGTACGGGGACCATCCCTTCCTTGGGAGAGGGCTGTACAGCTAAAACCATTTCAGAGGTCTTTAGGGACAAGGGAGAAGCGCTTGTAGCTGATGAAATTCTACTTGCCTTACTAACACTCAGTCATGGTATTGAAATGGTGTTTTTCTCAGCCTGCTGTGGTTTGAAACACTAGCTTTCATTTCACAGCAGTTGACCTTGATCGTGCAAGACAATAAGCAGCAACACCAGGGAAAAGTCCCAGAATACAATTCTCTTTAAAAGAAGCAAAACAAATCTGATCCACTGGTAATCTTAGAAGGTATTTAATCTAGCAGTGAGATGACGGCTTTAACAGGAGGGTTTAAAAACTTCTACTCATATGCCAGTCCTAATGATTTTCAAGTACAAATAAGCACTCAAATAATTTAATTCCCAAGTAAGTTCCCCCCACCTCCTTCTAGAAAAGCCTTAACTTTTAAGAAATGGCCTTTACCTGTAGATAAATACTGCATGTGATTGGGCTATGAGGCTCACATTCTTCCAGACTGGATTCATATATGCACACATTTTTTAGCACAGCACATGCATGAATAAGCAGCAGGAAGGTTATGTAAACACCACGTTCCTATTCCACTCCTTTTTAAAGCACATTCCATGCTCATGAAAGCTGATGGGCTGGGGAGCAAGAAAGGCAATACAGTTCTGTGGCCTTATATTCTGCTTTATAATGGCAATGCAAACATTTTTTTCCCACCTGGTCTCATTAGTACGGGTGAATGAAAGGGGGAACTTTTCTGTGGCTGATTATCTCATTCTTGTGCTGTGCCATTATTAGCATACAGTGCAGCATGTGGGCAATATTATTTGGGGGAAGGGGAAATGGGCTGGCTTGCTTGTTCCCTCTATTTGTGTGTGCACAAACAACTGACACTGAGGGTCTCATTTAGCAAACCTTCCTCTGTGAATGCTCCAGCCTGCTCATGCTGGTGAGGCTGCTCAGAACGTGCTTAACTGTATTCAGATGTTTAAATTCAAAAGGATTTGAACATCTGCTTCTCATTAAGTACATGCTTAAGAGCTTTGCTGAAACAGGGCCTTAGCCATTAGGAAATAAACAGAGACCACCAACTTATTTTACATATACTCTTGAAGAGTGCTTGGATAGATAGTAATGACTCTCAGTCAGTACTGCCCAAAGTTGGCTTTGAACTGCTGACCTAGAGGTGAAAGGCTTGTATCCTATTACCAATCCCTGGGGCAAACCAGACTTACTTGTTTTCAAATATTAATGAATTAAGTCAAGTCAAAAATGTAGCCCCATTGATTGCCTTGTCCCCCGTATTTTTCCTGTGTCAGCATCAGTAAGTGATGCTGCTGTAGAAAATCTTCAGGAATCTGTGCTGCCCACACTTCTCTGCTTTAAATCATTTACATTGTAAGCAGAGTCTTAACAACTGAAACACTCGGTCAGTTTTTAAAAATATTTAGAAATGGACCTTTCCACAAATGTTGATAGTAAGTGTTCATCAAGGAAAACATACTTATGTGTAAGGTCTAATGAATTATTTAGCTATCTATTCTTCTTATGATATGCAGACATAACTCTCACTGACACTAATAGGAGATTCATATGCATGCCAGGAGCAGGGAAAACCCTTGGAGAGTATTTAGACAATATTCCTTGAAGGACTGGGGGAGAGGGGACACAGCGGGAAAGAAAATCATCGATGCAAACATGAATTTGTCATTTTTCTGCAGAGGATATGTGTATTTATGTTTTTAAAAGGCAGTGGGGACCTTTAACTAACAAATATTTAAAATTCTCTTTTTCATCCTTAAAGGCAGAATTTAGATGAAGGCCACACACAGACCTCCAGTTGAAGTAGAGGCACAGTAATAATGAAGAAAAGCAAATGTTCCTGGCAAGTGCTGTGTTGAAAGCTCTGGGTTTAGTCTTAGGTATTGGACTTTTGAGAACATTTTTTCCTACAAAAGGAGGTTTATTGAACCCCAAGTACTATATGAAATTGAGGGTGGGTAGGGGTTTCTTCATCACTGGATACTGGATGTGCATTTGATCCAATGATTCAGGGGCTGAGGAGTTCTGGTCAGATATTGCAAAGGCCCATTTCCAGTAGGATTTTCTCAGCTTCTGAGTGGTGTGTGCACAGTGCTGTCCAACACACACCATAGGACCTGTGTGACCCAGAACAGGTCCACAGACCATGGACGTTGGAGCCTAGACCATGGCATGCCTACAAATGTAAAAAACATTCAGGTGCTGTGGCCAGAGATGCAGATAATTTCATTTTTGTTTTCAGTCTTTTTAAGCCATCCCAACTTATCAGAGAGCCATCCTACCAATGGTGCTGGATCAGAGAAAATTCATTCCAATTTTGTGCAAATGGCTGTCAAAAATCACACTAATATCAAATTTGTATAGTCCACTGCCTCTGCTGCTTCTCCTTTGTGGAGCTATCCTGTCCTAAGTGGCCCCTTCAGTTGTTTCTGATCTGGGTCCAAAAATCCTCAGTTTGGTGTCACCACTGTGCTTCATTCCTGAGACTGGCTATTTAGCAGCAGGGAAGAACAGATCTCTAAATAAGCCTTTCTGGGGCTTTTGGTATTTTGATTTTCCTTGCTTTTCCCTAAGTATGTGTTCTGCCAGTGGCTGAGCCAGGGCTGAGGAGGGAGGGGAATGAAAGGTCTTATTCTAGGTGAGATTTTTGAGGTCCATGTTTGTTGCTGTTACTGCATTTTGAAACTGAGGTCCTCTGGCCCATGGTATATTTCTGGTGTTTGGAATTTCCGAGCCCTTCCTGTAAGCTGTGCTGCAGGAAGGTTAAGTCAGTTTATGGGAGAAACTGTGATGCCATTAGTAAATGCTTCTGGCAAACTGCAGCAAGTAATCTGCAACCCTGAGAAAGTTATTATGGCTTTATTTTTCTGCTGCACACCTGGCAGGAGGACGACGTGCCAGAAATCATCACCCTGAGCTGCTCCTGGGTTTCCTGGCTCCTGCAAGGAGTCTGGCCCTTGCTAACCCTCAGGGTTCAGTGTGACAGGGTGCAGTGCACAACCTCCAGACAGACAAAGCTACTTCAAGTGGGTAGTGTTTCTTTACTGTAAACACTTCCCATCAGCTCTAGAAAACCACAAAATAGTGATAATGCAAAGTTACTGGAAATAAAAACTCATTGGAAATTGTGTCCTGATACCAAAAAGATAAGTCACGGCAAACCAGTGACACTTCTCAGGAGAAACAAAGTGTAAAAAGAGCAAGCTGCATTTCCAGTGAAATATAAATTAAATTGCTAAAACATTTTAATTAATGAAAGATTGAATCAGCAATTCACAAAAGCTATACTGAAAATTTATTATCTTATCTTGACAGCATATCATTTGTGGTGGGAAGAATTAGCAAACCCAGAGCAGAGGGTAAGGGCTTACCTCTAGGCATGCAAATATTTCTAGGAATTCAAGTATTTTAGCCTGTAGAGACTGCAGTTTACTTTAGCTGAGCTCATTTTCCAAAAGAAGATAAATTCCTCTACCATCTATTTTATCATATTTTATATAGTTCTTGTTTTATTTTCTGCTTTGTCCATGTTGGTTTTCTTTCCAGGCTGACATAAAAGAACAAAAAAGAAATGTTATTACTTAGAGATGGTCTTTATTAAAAAGACTTGAAAACCTTTTTATGAAATGTTAGTTTGGTTGTGCTCGATCACCAGATCCAATTCTGGCTTGTGACATGTTTACTTTAACTGATGTGACTTTTCACTACAGTTCAGAGAAAAATGAGCAAGCCCATGCAAGGGGGAAAAAATCACAAAACAATGATAGTAAAACTAGGTTTGGATAATTTTACAATTAAACAAGTACAAATTTTACAATTATACAAGTAAACAAATATTACTATGGGTAAGTTGATATTTCTGTTGAAATGCTTTAGGGTTTGGTTAAAAATAGCCAGAAATTCTCCTCTTCTTCATTCCCCCCAAATCAATTTGTTTTCATTTTTATCAAACAGAGAAAACTTTCCTCTTTTCCCAAAGTTGAACATAATGTTATGTGGTCCTTTGTATGAGAAGGTGTTTATTCACATGCATTGTCCACTACTAGTTTCAGTAGTGAAAACTATTGAAAACTATGTAGGTTTTGGTACTTTAATAAAAAGTACCATACTATTTATGGTACTTTAGTAAAAAACATTGCAGAATGACTAAACTGGAGACTCAAAGCATTTCAGCTTGCTGTGCAGTTATGCCCTGCTCTTCCTTTGGACTGATGGTTCCAAAGTAGAGGCAATTACAGAAGGAGGAGATACTGAGGTTTCAAAAGGTCTTGGGGAGCATTTTAACTGGACTAGGCTGTGTGGTGGCTCCAAAAATCCTTCTTCAGACAGAGACACAATAGTGCCAGCCCATTAGCCCAGTCATTTTCACTTGGTGAATAGAAGACATACATTTAGCTGTCAGGGAAGGTAAGGGAGGTCACTTGTATCAAAATGGGTTGTTTTTCCAGGGCTTAGGGTCAACATCAACCTAGGGCAGCACCTACTTACATGCATAAATATTGTGTCCTTTAAGTGAAAAAACATTATTGTACCAAAAAAAAAAAAAAAAAACAGGGAAGAGGGACAGGCTAATTGATTTCAGTCAGTCCTGATCATAGATACCTGCTCATCTTTGCAAGTTTTCCTGTCAGAGAGCTGCCTGAGGGGTGTGGGATGCTCTGCTGTCAGACCTTGTGCTGCTCCCCAGATCCCATGGCCTCCTCTGCAAGGCAGCATGCCAGGAGCCTGTTGGGGACAGAAGGGAGCTGGGGGGGTCACCCAAGACACCCACAAATCTCTGCAAACCTGTGAGGCCACAGCATCCTATCCTGCTGTGCCAGGCTGCTGCTGGGGCAGGAGAGCCACAGCCTCTGTTGCATCCAAGGGTTTTTCTGCAGAAAGAATCCAAATATACATCACTAAATTTGGCCTGAGATGGATTTTTTTTTTCCTCAGAGTGAGGGATTTACTCAGACCTGTTTTCTGGCTGGGGTTTTCAATGGTTTGGTCTATGTTTCCTTAACAAAGATATATGCTGGGATTAAAGGATCTTGAGTTAACCTCCCGGGCTTATTTGAAATGCACTCTTTGTAAAATACACATCAAAAGTGTCATGAACTCTCTTTCACTCTGGGTGGCATGGAGGGTGGAGAAATGTTATAAACAAAGTAATACAGGGTAAATTGTAATCTAAGAGGCAACCTTTTTTTTCCTATAGAAGGCAGCTGAACCGAAAATGCACTCTAGCTACAGAACTGTGCTAAGGAGGATAATGTCCTGTTATTATCATTGCTTTATTGTTAAGCTGCTCCAAATCAGTATTTTGTACCCTTCTGGGAAAACAGGTTGTGCATAAACATACTTTCCATGTAGCTGAGGTCTGCTGAGCACTGCTGTTTGTCTCAGAGGGAGGAAGTTGCAGGTGGCTTGCAGGTTGGCAAGTGCACTGTGTTTAACACTGCTCAGCTTCTGCACAGTGGCCTTTGGGGCCAGGGACTCACGAACATCTATTTACCTTATGGCAGTTCCCAAGACACTCCCTTGCATACCAGCCACTGGTTGTGCTTTCCCACTCTTGTCAAGTAACAGATTTGGAACAAATTGCGTAGAATTACAAGTGGCACAAATGCAATGCATAATTTTCTACCTAGCTACCAGAAGAGTATGATAATTATGTTTTTATTTTAAATCATATACTGGAGGTGGCTACATTTCTTATAGTTCTAGTGTTGCTATGGCTGTGACCATAATAGCACTTTAGATTTCTAGTTCAGAAATGTGGTTTAATCTTTTTTTTCCCCAGAGAAAATTATAGCCCAAGTAGCAGAAGGCAAGTAAACACCTTACTTTACACATTGGCACTTTCATTACAACAGGCCAGAGAGCAGCACTGCGCATCCTGAAAATATATTTGTATAGTACAATCAAAGTCTGTGTAATGTGGAGGAGGTTTCAATCCAAGGGGTAGGGAATTGAGCCCATAACAATAGCAGAAGATGTATTTCAATGTCCTTTGGTAGTCCACGCCCCAAGAAGTACTTCTTGCCATGAATCCAAAGGGCAGTGTTTGCATATTGACGACTCAGCAGTATTTTAGGGGAAGAATGGGTACAATATGGCAACTGCAGCTGTGAGAGGCCAGGATATGAGCTGTCACTTGGCCCAGCCAGCCCTTGGCAAAGATGTCAAACTGTGCTGCCTCTCACCCTTTACACATGTCACTCTCCCTACTGTTGCTGCTTATTTGCTGCAATTCCGGCCAGAGCTTTGGGACCACCATCCCACCTGCTCCTTTTCTCAGTGCATCAGATGTGCTCCTGCATCTGTGCCCATATAATTTGTTCCTGTCTGTTAAGTGCCACTCTCCAGCCACGGGCACAGCTCACTGGCCAAGAAGTTGCTGGTGAGAGCAGGAGCTGTGTGGAATTGAACTCTTCTGTTTTAGTGCTTCATAATAATGTTTTGCTTCATAACACTTTTTGCAGCCTGTTGTTAACATGGACCTGGCATAGGGATGTTCCTGGATTGTCAGAATAGAATTTTTTTGCTCCCGACCAAATGGGTGACAAAACCATTCCAATTGCGGTGAAAGAAATAAAATGAGGAATGGAAATTACCTTCCCTTTGAAGAACTGAAGGGAAATGATCACATGGGTAGAGGGAGCTCCAACCCAAAGTATTGTAAATGTCCCCCACCACAATGCACACACATATTGTGCTCTGAAGTTAACACTGAGCAATGAACAGTGTAAGGTTCTGTATGCTGCTACTAACAATGCTATTTGAGGGCTTAAGCAGCAAACTTACACATGGGGATTGAAAAGACTCCTTTTCTCCCATAAGGTCACCACCCCTGTTGTGAAATTATGTTTTAAATTTAGAGACTGATGATTCTTGGCAGCTCTCTGGATGACCATGTTGTTACTCTGAGCTATGTGGTTTTTTATAAATTTTTCTGCATCCGTCTCACCTTTCTGAGGCCTGAGTCTTTCCTCTGTCTCAGAAACAGGTTTTCTCTATACTGTACAGCTCTGTCTTGGCAGGGATGTGACACAACCCCTTGTAACTCCTTGTAACTCTATAAGGTCACAATGTAATAAGTAAATGCACTTTGTCCTCTGTGGGTGATGAACACCTGCATTAGGAGGGCATGGAATTCTTTCAATATATTCTTGAATAGACTTGTGAATAGAAGTATCTCCTGCATCTCAAGACATGTGAAAACAATAGTCCCACAGAGTCAAAGGCACTGTATTATGAAATTTAAACGTGTTTTGCTTACATGAGTCTTAGGATAAATCCTTTCTTTCTTTCAGCTGTGAAATCCCTCTTTCAATCCTTCAAATAACCCATCTGAAAGAAATCATTCCAGCAGAGCCATTACAAATAATTCTATTATCCAAACCTGTAGTTTCAGATTTTCATTAAACTGACAAATGGTTCCTCAGAGTAATTTTCTAAATTACAAAATATATCTTGGCTGTTTTAAAAGGCCTGTTATCACACAGTATCCTGTAACATAGGACTATATTAGTGGTGTGAAATTTAGTCCTCAGCCAGGATTTTTTAAGGAGCTATATTCATTGCTGATGTCCAATATTAGTCTTAAGTTACTTAGGATCCAAAGGAGTTGATTGGTGTACAAGATTTTGGGGGGGAAAGTTTCATCTTTATGAGGGCACTGTGAAAACATTAATGTTTGGGGGGAAAATGGCACAAATTGCCAAGTCTTATTAATTACATTTAGAAACAGGTTTTGTGCCAGTATTTACTGGCAGTCCTAAGCACATCTTTACCATCCAGTGAAGTTCCTGATTTGCCTGGGCTAGCACTAAGCTAAACTCACCACCGTGAATCTTAGAGGAACCTCCCAAAAGCAGCAGAGGGGCTGTTATATGGGCAGGCATGCGGATTTAGATGAACGGTCTCCTAAAGAAATCAATAATCAGATCATTTCAAAAGAACTATTCAACAAAAACTTGGATAAAATGACAGATTACTTACAACAGTGGTTGAAAGCATTTATGTTGATAATTAAGAATAACAGACAAAGAGTATTAAGTGAAGGAGAGCAAACATCTAGCCAGTCATTAAAAGAATGGAATTTTTCTAATCCTCTTACAAAGATGCTGTTTTGGGTTAAAGTCCCTTTCTGCATAAAGCAGCCACACCACATTTTTTAAGTCAATGAAGAGCTGAGAGCTGTAGCCCAGACCCTCAAAACTACTTTAAACAGACAACTCCCACTGAGAGACAAGCATTTAAATTAATCTGCGGACTGGGTCCATGGGATGAATAAAGAGAGTGTCTTTCACTCTGTATTGCATGGCAAAGAACTATGTAGCCAAATGAATTTGATACCAGAAATTTATTGATGTTTATAGGTTGGAAGTTTCCACATTCTGTATCACACATGTTTTATCTCAGGGTTAAGAAATTCTAAGAAGTGCTTTTTATTAGGTTAAACTGAGAGATTTTAAATCATACAGAGCCACATTTATGGATAACATCTGGTCTTTACATTTACATCCTTTTTTTATTCAGTGACAATTGTTTGTTACTGGGAAAAGAGGGTATGTAATTGTTTCTATCTGCCTTAAAATTAACTCTGAACCTGAAAATTAGAGTAAAACTTACTTTTTTTTTTCCTTAGGTACCTGAGAATCCCACTCAAGCCTCATGATCTACTTCTACTACTCCAATCATCAGTAAGTGCTTTGATTGCAGTTGTCTTCTTTTGAGTTCTTTTGACCCCTTGTAGGATGTGTGAGGCAGTGAGGTGCAGTAGAAGATTCTTCAATACTAATCTCAAATCTTATTCAATTAGGCCTTCTGGTTAGGACATTGTTTAATGGGTTGGAAGGACCTCAAATTCTGCTTCTAGTCTATCAAGCCCAGTAACAGCTCCCTAAGATGCATAATTAACCTTCCCCTCAGCAATTTCTTCTACACTTGCTTCCATGTCACCTCAGTGGAAGTGTCTGTCTGAAATGTCTCTATCACCCTGCTTATTGCTCCAGCCTTAAACAAAGTCTCTTCTTCTACCAGCCTGACTGTACCAGCAGGTGTGGTGAAGCAACTGAGAGGATGGCATTTGGCACTGTCCCTCTTTTCTCTGTGTTCACACCTGTACCAAAGGTGCCACGTGTGAACAGCAAGGTCCAAGTGCTCCTGTCTGTAAGCTGTGCACAACAGAAGCGACTGGGAGGTGGCACAGTGTGCTACTCTGAGAAATGAGAGGGTCATAAGCTGCTTAAGAGTACCCTGGCCAGCAATGCTCTGATGTACAGGCAGTGGAGCACACTTAGAGAAAGGGCTAAGAACTTTGGAGAAAACAAGGCTAATGTTCTGTTGTCCAACAGTTGTCTCATTCTACCAGTGATTTGGTACAGCTTCAGCCCTTGGTGTTCAGAGGTGATGTGGACTGCTCAAAACCATCTATAGTACAAGAACAATTCACTTTTTCTCAGACAAATAAAACAACAGAGCAGCAGGTATAGTAAGAAAATTATATTTAAGACATGTGGAATTTTTCTCTTCAGTAACATATAGGGCCCCTATACAAACTGATGGTGAACCTCGCTGGATCCCCCTATCTAGAGAAATGGAATTGAATAAGACCATGGAAACTAAGGCAAGGCTAAATTTACTGCAGTTAGAACAAGTAGAATTGTAAAAATACTTCCACCTCATTTAATTCAGTATTTCTGTAGTAAAAAAGATGCTGGGTCAATTTATGGTTTCTTTCTCAAGAATTTTTTCCTTCCTAAAGATAATACCCTGTGGGGTAAACAAGAAGCTGCCCTTTTAGTGTAAGGAATAGAGAGATAGGAGTGAGTTGAGTCTTTCTGATTTTACAGACCTCATTTACTTAGGACCTTTATGAATTAAATCCTGTCCTTTAGCATATTACATCTCTAGGAAAAGAAAAGGGATAAGGAGCTTTTGGTCTGAATAAAGCTAGTTTGTGTCCCATAACAGCCCTGTAGTGGGCTAGGGCTTTAAATGCAAAACTTCTCTGACAAATGGATCACATTATACCCCATAGTAACTGGTTGTCTTTTAACCCTGAGTTAACATATTAAGGCCCCACAACCTTAGCTTATTTCCTGAATTAGGTTTTGTATTAAAATAGGAGTTATTCTTAGTGATTTTGTCTTATATTTTCCTCCTGTCCTTTATTCAGATACTAGCTGATGCTGGTAATGACTCAGGAGGTAATTTAGGACGAGGTTAGTGGTGTTAAGTTTGTCACTTCACCTCCATCTCTGGCCACTGTAGACAATATGTCATCAATTTCATAACATAAAAGGATGGCAGATTTCAGGCTGTGAATAATAATATGATTCAAGGTCTCTTGAACCCTCTGTAATTACTTCTATTAACAGATGACTTGGTGCTTAATTAGCAAGTCATTTGGAATCAGCTCATACAGTAAGTTATATTTCATTTAACTCTTCTTAGAGAGCCCCCTAGAAAGATATTTTTTCTGCCTTTAAAGAAATCCAATCTGTGCCATCTAAAATCAGGTATTGATTGGCAGTTAGCTCTGAGGAGGCTGCAGGAATAATTGCTGTGCACAAAATGCCACAGCCTTTGAAAAAAAAAAATTTCATGGAGTGATAACTTTGATGTCATAATTATGACCATCTAAGTAGCAGCAGGGAGAGGCCAGGCTCCAGCTGTGCCTGCAAGCTGGTGCTGATACATACCTGCCAGCTGCATAGGAATGAAGTTTTACAAACACTCCATCACTGTTTCACAGACATTTGTCTGTGGTCTTTCAGGTTCCTAAGTGACACAGCTCCTGCCACTGTCCAAAAAAGAGGCAAGTATTAACAAAGTCAATGACCAAACTGACTGCCTAGGGCCCTTAAAAACATTTGTGAATCCAGCAGTATTTAGCAAAATACTCAGCATCCTTAGGCATCTTCATTTTCTTGTCTCATGAGTTTAACACTCAGAACTGTGAAGTTCAGTTTTATTTTTTTTCTCTATTGACATGTATAATGAATAATAAGGCATAATTGGAGAGTGATTAATCTTTAAATGCTTGTAATTCTCACATTAAAATGGTTCTGTTCACAGTGGAGGGGAAAAAAAGCAGTCACTCTGTCAACTGCCCACGCTAAGCCTTGGAGCATTTGGTGATCCTCTAGAAATGCTGCTCTGTGAAAGCATCTGGAGTCTCAGGGGATTACTGGAGTGCTTTGAGAGTCCTCAGAAATGTCTCCTAGCTCAAGCATAGTTTATACTACACTGGCCTTTAAACTGATTCTGTCTAGCTACACACAGAGTGGGGTGTTCTGGAAACCTCCAGGCAGACCCACTGCTGTCACCTGGCCCTGGCAGGAGGTAGGCAAAAGTCTTCACTTTTGCAATTTGGACCTCTTAACTCAGCCAGTGATTAGAAAACTAAATTTTGCCAAATGCTGGAATTAAAATCACAAAGTGATGGAAGCCAAGTTTCTCTAAAATAAGTTGACCTGCCAGAAAGATATGACTTGGAAAACTAGGCTGGAAGCACATGCTGTACTTTGCTCTGTGGCTTTGGGGTCCTTTTTTTTTTTTTGGGTATGTAGGACATACTGGTCCTCCATCTAAACTCAGCAAGTGTGTTTTGTTGCCATGTATTAGAGATGCTGCTTTGGGACTAGCCCCTCATGTATGTATAGTTTATTCAAATTCAAGTTAGACTTTTAAAATGGTTTTGAGTAACTCCTGATGCTTTTAGATACTCTCGCATATGAGACAATGTGGTGTAAGTTTAAAAAAGGCTCGAGTAACCTTACCTGTTTTGTCAGTTTCTATTATTGTGCCTTGATTTGGTCCCTGATTTCAGACATTTCTAGGCCAGCACTCAGAGTACTAATGTTGTTCAAGCAGTCAAGGCTATGATTGAAAAACCTAAAGAATTACTTTGCTAGAGCTGCCATGATTCCAAGGTTACCAGCATCCCTAATGTACAGGTATTTGTACTTAGGGAGAAAAAGAAGGAATTCAGATTTGGGATATCTTCAGTCAGGTGCCAAAGGAATTGAAAGAAAAAGGTGTTGGATTTATCCAAACCCCTCTTCCCACAGAAACTCATACACGTGTTGCCCAGGGTGTGTCAGGTGGGTCTCTGCTCAGCATCCCCGCTGTGCTCACCCAGGGCTTGTTTGTCTCATTTTTCAGTTTGCTTCACTTTATATCGCTGCTTGCTGAGAGGCCACCATTATAGGCCTGACCTGAATACTGGAGTTATGAAGAAGAAAAAAGTCACTCTGATGGAGAATAGATAGTGACAAAGACTTTATTCTCCTGTCCACACCGTCAGCTGAGAGGGCCCTGCTATCAGCAGTAACTGAGCCCTGAATCGCACGTTTTCAGTGCTGCAGGCGGGAGACGGGCTTGGGTTACAAAGCTGAGCCTCACATCAATTAAAGTCTGTGTGCACAGCAGCTGCATTCAGAAAGGTGGAAGAGATTTAATCTTCACCTTTCACCTTGGGTCAAAATACAAGGTTACCAAGACAGACTTATTAAAAATGGATTGTTCCTGCAATTTTAATGTTAAAAGTTTGCAGTTATTACAAAAGCATTTTAGTATTTGTCCCTTTTGTTAACAAAACTTGCAGTTAAATAGCAAGGAAGTAATAAAACTCTTGAAAGAAACAAATAAATGTTTATGTCAGACTTCCAAAGTCTGCAGCAGTTTTAGTCTTTCTTCTTGATAAAAATCAGAGAATTATTCACTACTACATCTTTTTTGTGAGTACATGGATTATTCTGATCAAGTACAAACAGCCCCCTAGGACTGAACACTGAAGGCGTTCTTAGCTTAAATATAGTGGAAGTTGGATTTTATTTTAGTACAAATAATTATTTAAGAAACAAACCCTATCTGAAGCCCTGACTTCTTAGCTGCATCTCAGAAATCATATGTCCAATTTCAACTCACCACTGAAGTCTTTGGCATCTTTCATTGTTTTTCAGAGGAGGCTGAATGAAGCCCAAAGGGGAATGTGTTGCTGATCTGTGTTCCCAGGATGCACTAAAGATAAACAAGATATGATTAATCACATTGCTATCTTACTGCCTTTTAGATTTGTGATTTGTTTGTGAATTGAATTGGAGGACAAACAGCTCCGTGTGCAAATAAGCAAATCCCTACAGTCTTTGTGTTTCTCTGTGCATCTAAGTGGTTTCCCCAGAGAGATAAATACAGACATTTTTCTGTAGTTTGATACAGCCTGTTTTCCAAAGATTTATTAAGAAATATGTAACTCCAAGAATAAATATGAATTCTAAAGATGGGGTCAAAACATATATTTCATATGGGTAGTGGTTTGTCACTGCTAAAATCAATGGAATCTTTGTCATTGACTTGGAAGGGTATGAATGAACAGCCTGTGAACAAGGGAAACTTACTGTCATTATTTTACAGGAATTCTGTCTTTCCAGTTTTGTGCCATTAACCTCAGGTTGAGTAAAGCTGTCATAACAGAATCGTAAAAGCAGACTCTGCTGGTAGCAAACCTTACTCTTTAAGAAGAGTATTTGGAATGAGAACTCAGCCTGGAAAGTTGAATTTTGGAGAGGAATTCTCACCTAATGCAAGAGTTGAACATGCAATTTGGTGTGTCTGTTCTGGGTTCTGGGTCACTCACACAGCAATTGTGTCCCTTTGAAAAAGTGATACTGAGTGCACGCTAGTCCTCTGTACAAAGTGTATATTTCATGGCTTGTGTGCATTGCTTGAGTTACAGCTGAATAGGACTTTTAATATATTCCAGATATGTTAGGCAACAACTGAAAAAATATGTGAAGCATGATCTAGTCTTTGTTCAAAAACACATGAATTTTATTTATAATGTGGAAACTGTACAGTCATCACAATAGTTACACTCTGACATTTAGCTTTTTTTTATTAAAACAATACCTTTATTAAAATTGTAGCAGTGCTTTTAATGAAATTTCTGTTTAAATTATGATGAGTCTTATTTAGAGTTTGAATGATACAGAGTGACATTGGTCATCACTTGAATATTTAAAAAAAGGTCCTGCTCAGTGTTTCCAGCCCTGGAATAAGTCATAGGGGCCTTAGATTTGTGGTGCCATATCATGGTTTTAATTAAAAAAAAAAAAAAAATAGAACCCTTGTTGTATACATATCTAAATAAAGGGTTTTTTTTTAATTAACTAAATGGACCAGTCAGAGCATCTCAAAGGTTTCAGTACTCTAGGTATATCTTTTGCCAATCAAAAGCTACCATCTAGTCCTTGTGCCAGATGCCAACTCTCAGTATAATGCAGATGGAACAAGCTTTCCCAGCCCTTGTTGCCATGATGAGATGAGTGCCCTCCATGCAAAGGGCTCCTGCTGCACTCCTGGCTTGGGCACAGCTGTGCCGTGCCCTGGGCTCCACATGGAAATCAGGATCACCTGGACAGTCCTGGCAGTGCAGAAAGCAAACACATCACTCTGCACCACCTTGTTAAACACAGATGCAGCTCTTGAGAGGTCCTTGCTGTCTAGAGCTGCCTCCCCTTCATCTCCTTGGGTACCAGTATCCCACAGAGGCACCTCTGTGTGCTGTCCTGGGGGCAAAACCAGCCGCAGGTAGGGGCTTTCTGTTGGGGCTTTCTGGGGAGGGCAGAGGTGCTGCTCCAGTCCTGACCTGCTGGGGAGTTAAGGTCAAAAAGGCAGATATTTTTTTGTTTGTTTGTGCAGAAAGTATATTAAGTACCAAACTTTGAAAGTCTTTAGTTAAGTTGATAATGCTTTGAAATGTTCATGCCCAAAATCTGAAAGTTTTTGTATAACATTTGAAAATGTAATCATTACTGCCTGGTAATTTATTAATCTAGGAAGTCAAGGGTATTGCAGATCAGAATATCAGAAGTAGAAATAGGTGTAGCTGCAGCCTTTCTGGGTTTGAGGGGCTTTTCCTTTGTTTTGTTTTGTTTTGTTTTGTTTTCAAGTGTCTCATCATCTGTAGTGAATGTCTGTTTTGCTTCTGGGGGGAATGATGAAAACTGGCACCATTTGATTGAATTTGTCCTTCATTCCCTTCATTTATATTTTATACAAATGCTATGATTTTGATTTTGATTAGACTTTTACCAGGACTTTTCTCTTCCAGGACAGAATTTCTGCTGATAGAGATTTCAGAAGTCCTTTTTTACCAGTGTTCATCTGTGGAAACTTAGTCAAGTCTTTAGTCCAAACCAGACAGATGACAGCACTGACCACCAGGTTTTTAACTGGGACTGCACCACTCTCTCCTGAGTTTTTGGTTTTTTGCATAAAAACTTTTAAGGCCTTCTTTTTCATCCCAACAGGAAACAGGAAAAGATTTTCCTTGAAAGATGAAAAAATTTCATGGTACAGAAACACCACTTCATATCCATATGTAATCCAGAACTGAGTTTGTCAGTGCAGTCTGAATTCTGTCTTTGATCTCTAAAAGAGAAAGGCAGCCCATGAAAATACTCTTGAACTAAAAGAACATAAACAGGCTTAAAATACCACTTTCTGATGGGGTGTATCCCACAAAATGTAGAGCCCAGTGAGTTTAGCAGTGAGACTTATGCTGCAGTAAAGGGACATTTTCAAAGCTCTGAAATTTGATTTAATTTCTAATCTAACCCTTATCTGAATTGTTTTGCTGGATTTCCAGTCTCATTATTCAATAATTGGTATTTTATTTCCAGAGAAGTATGGCAGAAGAAATAATTTTGTTGGCAAAGGATGTACACATCCAGTGGGCTTCTCTGCAGAGATCTTTTAATTTGAAGAACACCTCAGATTATCTCAGCTGATTCTTGCTCCGGAAAAATGGGCAGAGAGATAAATAACTCTCTGCTTGTCTCCAGGTCCTGGAGAGGTGTGTGCCAGCCATATTCCTTGCCCTACCTGGAAGGCAGTTTTGAGGGATCCCATCTTTTATAAAAATGATGAGAGCTCAACTTCCTGTCTGCACTCAGCATGCAGGGCCATGGAGCAGAAGCTTGCAGTGCCACTGGTGTAACTGGGGCATTTCCAGAGCACACTGAAAAATTCTGAAAAGCCAAATGATTCTCTCTGCTGATTCTTAATGAACTCTGTGGAAGAGTGTCTACCAATATGGAAAAGAAGTTCCATGCATCTTAGCATGGATCTTTTGCCACCAGAATATAAGTAAAATATGGCATCATTATTAAAAAAATCCCCAACTGTAAGAACACACGGTGAATGTCCTACTAGCTCAGCAAGGAGCAGTGGGAATTTGAATGACCTGAGATGGCTTAGTTGTTATCTGCCTTTTACTCTGATTTTATTCATGGAAAACTTGTTTTCCTCTCAGTGCACCACAAATAACTAGTCACCTAAAACATTAAATAATGAAATTCAAATGTACTGAGTTAATCACTGGAAAAGTGCTTCATCTGAAAACTCCACGGGGGATCACGTTTCAGAACCCAAGTGTCCTTGTACAGTATGCATTTCCTCTTTGCTTCACAGGTTTCCTCATGCAGAGATTTAGAGTAATATTGAATTACTGCCTGAAGCCATGCCTGACTATCTTTTTCATTAATTACCTTCCATGGCTTTGGGACAGATTAACTGATAAATATATGAATCCCTGGTGCAGTAACCTTTCCTGTGTACTTAGAATTACTGATAGGCAGTAATCTCAGAATCTGTGAAAAACTTTTTTTCTTTCTTCCTAGAGATTACCACTGAGCTTTTGCTATCTGAGTTGCCCATCCAGGCTGCTGTATTGTCTTTGCTAAAAGATACTGTTAACTAACAACTAGGACCTCTACAACAGTCCACCAGGAGGATTGGTATGCCTTTACAGAAAATATATTTGTTTCTCTTTTTTTCATGTTAGCATGAAAGATGGGTAAAACTCCATAATGCCCTGTCTTATCTTCTCTGGGCAACAGATGCTTCAAAGTAGTCTAAGAAATGCGAATGAAACAACTGTTTTTCTGTTTTGTTTCCTGTTTTGTTGTTTTTTGGGGTTTTTTTCCTTTTTTATCTTTTCTTAGCAAAATGTCTCAGGAACTGATCATTCTGGAAGGCTAATCACACTGTTAAAAAAAACCAAAACAGCCTAGCCTCAGCTGCAGCTGAGTTTTATGTTTCTCTAAGGTGCCCTTCAGCAAACTATCTGCCACAAGTTATTTGACCAGTGTACCACCTTCTCTGTGCAAAAATTACTTAGATTGTTTAAATCTTTAAATTCAGTCAGAAGCACTTCAGATACTTCTTCTGGACACAGAGAGCTGTTGTATTTTTTGCTTTAATTATGTCTTGTGGGTATTCTTACTGCATAATCTAGCTAATGATCTATTTAGGCAATATTTTGTTGAACAGCAGCTTTGCTGGGATTGCTTGGAAACTCCCACACATAATCCCAAAAGTTTTCTTGAGCTGACCATTGCAGGTCAAAAGAATCCCTTAACCACCATCTGAAGAAATCAAATAGAGCCAGTAAGTACTGTAAAGCACATATACAAAATTAGCTGAACTAATGTACTTGCATACTTGCTTCTAAAGCCTTTGAATTGATGCAGATTGTAATTGTTAGTAATATGTGGTAAGAACATCTACTTACAGGAAGTTCTTATAAGTGAACAAAACTTTTCACTGATGTCATTATAGGAGATCAATTTAGATCTATTCACATTCACAGGACTGGATCTAACTTAGTTACACTCTTACAGTTTTAAACATGAAAAAGAACTATACAGGACAGTAGCACAACCAGAGCCTTTGTGATTTGTTAATCTCCTTTGACACTGATATAGAATTCCCTTCAGCAAGAGATATTTTCAAAATTACCAATAAGGCTCTGTATGCCCCAGAAATATGGGAGCTGCATTGCTAGTCTGTAGTTCCTTGGGGTGGAGAAAGCCTTGGTTTGCACACCCAAGTAAGCAAGTCAGTTTTATAGCAACTCCTATCCTCCTGAGCCTGAGCACTCTTATTGCTAAGCATCCATAAAATTTATGCCTAGAGTAATTTTTCTTCCATCTGTTCAGCTTGAATGGAGAACATTTGTTAAAGCATCTTTGTAGGGATGTTCACAGTGAAATGCATGCCCACCCTGATGTTAGGCTGGTTAACTTGGCTTTTTAAACACAAAGCTGATACTGTTAGATGGCACAGAGCTTGAGCAAGAACAAATATGAGACATCACAGTTTTTTCTTTTCTTATAAACTTGAGTGTTCTTTCCCATTGTTGTTCTAAGGTGAGCTAAGACTAACTGCCCACTTAGAATAATTAGTAGTTGAAGTCTACCTGTCAATTGCTTGAAGTTAGATTAAGTCCAGTCTTTGCAGTCTGATACTTTTTCAGATTCAAAAAGCCAGAGCCATGTAAACATTGAAAGTAATTATGTCTCTTTCTCCTCCTGTTCTTCCTTTCCCCCCCCCCCTTTTCTTTCTAATGTTAGTTATTATAGAAAGGAGTTGACTTGAGTTTCAGAGAGTCTGCCAAAAAGCCTCTGGCATTCCCTGGGGGATTGAATTTTACATTCTTCAGCAAACAATGTCTGTCTCCAGAAATGCAAGAGGAAAACACTGTTTTTCTTTTTAATCTAATATCAGTGTCTAAGCCTAATGGAGCTCTGATTTTTTATTTTCAAGCCTGGGGAACATCATGTGTTGATATTAGTATGTGCCTTTTTAAACTTCATTTGTTATCTTTAAGCAGCTGCTAAAGTGTAAACAAGTTGTTTTTCTCTTCTGTGTTAAAAAAAGGCTCTTTACTTATCCAAAAACTCCACTGGTATTGTGCTTATTGGGCTATGATTGAAGCAGTGAAAAAACATTATTGAATGCAGCAAATGTCTGGTTTATTTAAAAGCCTCTCTAAAGTACAAATCATCTGTTTCTTTTCAGTCTTTTCCTTGCTAGAAGAAAATTAAACCAAATCAGTTAGCCAGAAGATAGTAACATAGGAGGTTGTGATTTTTTTTTTTCAAGTATAACAAAGAAGGAATTTCATATTTCTGACAGTGATTTTACATATAAAATTCATGTACAGTCTAGAATTTTAAAAGGGATCTTGGTTGAGCATGTTAAAGGAGGTCTGATTTCTCAAAAGAGCAGGAAGTACCAAACACTGTTCCTTTCAAAGTTAAGCAAGCTGTAATCTGACCTTCTGGAATTATTTATATACAGCATATATAGAAATATTCTTCTTTCTCTGCATTACCCCAGCTCTATATTTCCCTGCCACACCACAAAGACCTTCCAAGGATTAAAGAAAAAACAAATAGGGGAGAAGAGTGTTTTTAAACATTTTGCATATAGATAGCAGCAGCAATGTCTGCATGTGTGCTAGAGAGGGAGTGCAACAGGTGACTTTCAGGACTGGGCTGTTTAGCATCTCCCCTGGCTAAACCCCATCTACAGCAAAATCACTGCCACCAGATATGCCTAGATTGCTAAAACCACTCCTTGAAATGTACAGGATATATACATCTTGAAATTTGGACTCTCATAGGAAAACTCCATAGGAAAACTAGGAAAACAATCATGTTTCCAAATTATTCCCTACAGCTCTCTAGATTTTCTTTTTATTTGCTTTGATTCCTTTCACCTTTTTAGCTTGAGTTTCACTTGTTATGCAACTTCAAAGTAATGAAATTTGCTGAGAAACCCACAACGCACAGAAAGGATACGTACAAAGTTTTGTTTTTTGGACTGAACTGAATTTTATGCATCTCCTTTAGTTAGATGCTTATAAAGTGTGGCTCAGGAGTTTTCTGGCAACTGAAGTCCAACAAGTGCCTTGCTCAGCCTGGCACTATTTAAATCCACCAAAGGACTGTGCAGAGCTCTGGGCAAGTAATTTGTCCCCCACCTGGTGGGCAGAGGGCTCTGAAACAGAGGGCACTTCTGGGTGTCTCCTCTCTTCCACAGGATTTGTTCAGAAAATTGTTTTTGCTCTGCACAGACTTTTATTCTGTTTGAATACTTTCAGTAAGACACTCAGCACTGGTGCCCTTCACCACAGCTTTGTCCTGTCCATGCTCATGTGGATGTCTGTTGTGGAATCAATGGGTGTTCACATACTTGTTTTATGTTTATTTTGGAGAATAAAAGGGTAAAAGAACTGTGCCTTAGGATGGAGTTAAAGGCAGCTTTTTAATGAAGCAAACTCCCTGAAGAAGTTTTGTTTCCTGCAGGTTGCTAGAAGGTGGTAGGGAAAAAACATTACACCAGCTGCAGACCTCTTGGGATCTCCCAACTCTTGATGCAGAGTGTGTGAGTTTGAGGTGCAGGAGAAATAAAACTCCTGCCAGGGTTTACCACAAGAAACCAGTGTAGGGCTCAAATGAGCAGCCTGAACAGAGGTGAGATTTGTCACAGGATCTGCCCTTTGCTACTGAACTAACTGTTCTTTCTTTTGGTCACCTGAGATGTTTCCTGTGCTTAAACCTTCCTGGGTCTCTTCATGTGCCCTGCTGGAAACCCTATGAGTTTAGCTTGCTGTATATTCTACTCAGTAGAAGATATTTAGGATACTTTAGAAGAGCAAAATAACATGCCCTAGTGAAGTAGGAGTATATTAAATATCAGAAAAATAAGTGGACTGTTATAATTTTAGCATTAATTTGTTGCATCATCAGGTACAAAATGTGATGTGAGTTTTTTTTAAATTTTTTTAATTATTATTATTTCCCCTGAAGTGATGTTTATTTCCCCTATTGAGCAAGACCTAGCCAACTGGGCGTTGTTTGCCTCTCAAAGGTGTAAAAAAATATACAGTTCTGTAATTTTGCCTGTATTGCAAACTGTTAATGAGATGGATAACACTCAATACCAAAACTACCAGAGCTGTAGATGTTTAAAAAGCACTTAATCACTGTATCTTCAGGTACTCATTCCATTTGCCATTTTGGAAAGTGTTATGGAGAGCAGGCTTAGCAGATGCCAAGCTATCCTGCACAGAGCAGACCACTCCAGCTTGATGCTGCATGCCCAGTTCAGTTCTGAGATTTTACAGCCTCAGGATGGTGCTGCAGAAACCAAGCAGGCCAAGTGATTTAATACATAATTTTCTCCCCTCTGAGCCTCTATGGATTTCATCTCACAGTAGAGGGCACTGTGCAGTTGGAGTTCATCCTTCAAGGAACTGTATAAACTCCTCTTTTCCTGTAGCCACAGATTCCAGGGTGCTCTTCAAATTTATAATTTTAGCTTTGTTTGCTGCTCATGCTTAATTGACGTAGTTATATTTTACTCCAGCTCTTGCTTTGGTTCCTAATGGATTCTTTTTTCTATTCTGTCTCCTCTGCTGCCATGCATTGTTGTTTTCCTGCACTGTTCCATCCCAGATATGGCTATATTTTAGTGGTCAGCCAGTGGATTGCCATATCAAGTATTTAACTAAATGCTTTGCAGATCTTTCTGTATGAAAAGAGCTCCATTGAGACTAAGAGGATATTATTATTCACAATGTGGTGACTAGTTTCACACATGGCTGAAGCAAAATAAATCATCAGTGTTTTTAACAAAACAGTGAGTAGACCTCTTGTTGACCACAGCATATTTGTGGTCAGCAAAGAAAGAGTCTTTTATAGCTATTAATGTGCTGCCAAGGTGCTTTAGCTGAGATTTTTGCCCTAAGGGAGGTGGGCTTCCCATACCACATATTCATGTTTCTCTGCTAGGCCCCTTTTCAGAGCCCTACCCTTGCAGAGTGATTTGTTGCAAAAAATCCAGTATTGAAGAGGGAAACAGGTTACTGAAAGAACTGATGCAGATGAGTATTGCTCAGATTCTGGATCTGATAAGAAAATAGGCAATGCTCTTGAAGGTTCAAGTAGTAATTTTTAGTTCTGAGCAGTTGCACGCAAAAAAACGAGTGATATGTCAGCATTTCTGTTCTGCACAGAATATTAAAGCTGAAGGTTTGAAGAAAGCCCAAGTGGTAGTTATCTGGCATCACACTGGTACTCCCAGTGTTTGTGCTTCCATTTCTGAGCATTTAAGCTGGTGTTCAAATCAGCTTTTTTAATTGGTCTGTTTGTTACACAGAGAAGGGAATGGCATTGGTCAGGTATGGGATCATCTGATTTAACACCTGTACACTGGTACCTGACTTCCTTGTAACAACTTGGGCCAAAACACAGTGATTTCTTATGCTGAGGGTCCTGCTGAGATGGAGCCAGTGGTGGTTCTTCTGTGCTTTCTCCCATCATTGTGCAGAAGTTAATGTGAGCTGTTCAGCCATCTGGCCAGCTGAAAGTCCTACCAGAAATTCGGAATGTTTTTCCAGTCAAAAAGCAGGAAGTTTGAACACATTGATATGCTGTTTCAAGGGCACAAATGAAATGTGGTTTCTACTAAGAACAGCAAGAAGGAAAGATCTAAAGCAGCACATAAAGAGAAGAGTCATGGGCGGTATGAGAAGAAGGGAAGGAATATAAAATAGGAAAGCTATTCTCCATAGCATATCATTATGTAAACCAAAAGCAGAACCTTTGCTTTAAAGGCTTACATTTGACTAAAACATGTTTCTTGACATACCATTTACAAAAGGGCCTAATCTGATCTCAGTCCAGTGTAAAAAGAAACAGCTCCACTGAACATATTGAAAGCTCAGTGAATTCATGGGAGAGAAACTTCTGTGAAATAAGCAGGGTCATCCTTACAAACATATCTAAACTATCTTAAGCTCTCCAGATGAAGTTCTAAAATTGCATATCTGCAGACAAGAAAGATGAAAAATGCAAATAGTTTATTGAAGACATTTCTCAGCTTCTTATATATTTATAAATAAACTTGGATTATATTTGTAAGGCATACAGAGTGCACTCTCTATGTTTACTTTGCTGTCCAGCTTTCAGTTTTCACATGAAACAAATGGTTTCTGCCATCTCTAAACTACATTAAAGGCATCCATTGTCTGATTTTTTTAAGAGATACTAAATTCTTCATGATTGTTTGTCCTGAAGTATTCTGTGTTCTACCTAGGCTGGCCAGATACAATCCAGTTTAGACATAGTGTGACTGAGTCATCATTGCCACAAAGATGTATCCAGATTAGTGCACTTGATCTCTCTTTTAGGATAGTTACAGCTCACAAAAAGTTATTGAATAGAAAAATTTCTGTCTGAATAAATGCATGTGTAGAAATACATTTGGTATTTCTCTTAAAAACTTCATGCTGCATCTGTGTCCTCTACAGGTGGACATGTCCTGTATGGCATATGGGGTGCTGGCAATTCTCTGGAGAGACAGGGATTGATTATCATTGTGAAAATGAAATTCAGCTGAAGTAATCAGGTCAGATTTGATTTCCTGTCACCTGTGGCAAACATGCATGTTCCACAAACTGTCAAGCACAGTAAAGCCTAAAAGCCATTTTCCCTAAATCTTCCTGGAATTCTACCTGTGCCTGAATGTAATTTAATACCCACCATCATCATTATCATCATCTTGGGGCTTTTTCTTTCCAACTTTGGGGACAAACACAGAGTTTTAAAATGGACTTGATTTGGTAACAGAGTTCCTGCTGATGCAATTGTATTGGTTGCTATAGATCAGAAATTTTATATGATAATATAACAGGAGAGCAGATAACATTTGATATTGTTTTACTGTGGAGAAAATGTCATCCTTTTTGTTGCTTCAATACCAACTTCATGTAAGTGCAATTAGCTCTGTTATAAAAAAGCTGAGAAAGTTTTATGGGTTATAGTTTTCACATATAATCAGATCCAAGTGCCAATTTGTGACTTTATCGATCATGCTGCTCTCTCCTTCCTTCTATACTAAAATGGAATTTTTTTGAGCTTTTGTAGAAGCTGCTGCACTTTTTTTGCAGGACAACAAGGATGATGTCTTGGGGAAGACAGCTTCCCCTGAAGCTGTTTCTGGGAACTTGGATGCCAATTTTGTTGCAGGATCTCTCTGGTGGTGTAGGACAAGCATTTTACACAACCCTGTTCCTGGGTCACTGCCTTTGAGAGGAAGGTATTGCTTTTCAGTTTCAGGAATGTTTTCTCAGTAAAAGATGTTTGTAAAGGCTGTGTGTTAAGGTTCTGTAGTGATCTGATGAATATTTAGCAGGATTTCACTTTTCTTGCCTTCTCCGTGTTAAAATCTTAGAAATATGCACTGGTTGTTTCGGGGGAGAATTGGTACTGAAGATGTCTGAGTTGTGATGACGGTTATGAAACTTGCTCACAGTTACCAAAAGTGCCTCATGAGGAACATTTAGCTGAGCTGGGAAACTTCTGAAATTTGCAGAACTCACTCCCACGTGCAGCAGTTTGGCTCCTCTTCAGAGTGCAAGGTTTTCTATAGCAGTAATGCTGAGCATCACCTTCCTCCTCCCCCTCCTCCTCCTCCTCCTCCTCCTCTTTGCCTGCAGAGGCTGAGTATGCCACGTCCAGAGCCTTCCGCTTCAACACGTGAAAAGACACATTGGCCACCAAGGCAATCTCATTTTATCAATAAAAGCAGGGTGAAAGGCCATGTTAGGATATAACAAACCTGACCTTTCTGTTCATAGGTACCAGGCTGCTCAAGCCAGCCACAGATATTTTAGCTGGTATTTTTTGTCTAGGCCAAACTGTTCTTGAGAAGTAAAGATTGTTTATAAAACCTCCACTGAAAGCAGGTGTTGCAGACATCCCATTAGTAACCTTTGACTTACCTTCCCCTTTGAAACTTTTCATCCCAAAGGACTGACATTTCAAAGCCCCCCTTTTTTTTGTGTGTCCCTCCAAGTTTGCATATTGTAAACATTTTTCTTCTCTGCTGTGATGGAACAGAGCCAAAAATCTGCACAATGGGGGAACTAGATGTTAATGAGCAGAGATTGTGGGAAAATGTGTACCGGGCTGCCCTGCCTGACCTGCATGATAATGCTACATTTAGCACATTCTTTTCCATTAGTGTAGCAGGCCTTGAAATGGTAGCAAACAACATGTATTGTGAAGGTTTGTTTTAAAGAAAGCTGCTTTCCTAGGAGAGAGTGGAAATAAAAAAAAAAATATTTATCGTGTAGAGTTGGCAGAAGTACAGCTGGCTCTGGAAATATTTATGCACAAACAGGGGCGTGAAATTATATATTTTTCTTCACATTTTTAGTAAAATTACTCTGTGTGAAGGTTTACATTATGTAAAACCCACAGATTATGTATGAGCTCGTACTGAATCAAAAAAGTTTGCAATCTATGGCATTTAGGCACTGATAAGAACAAAAATGGCTATTGGACAAAAAATATTCTTGTACTTTGGCATCTTCTAAATAGATTTTTTTTTCCACTCTGGCTGTGTTCACAACCCCTTTTTAATGTGTTTATGTCAGTGGAGTTTTGTTTGTACAAAATGCTCCTGAAAAATTAATTTTGGCTCCTCTGAGCCAAGTTTCATTTAATCATAAAACAAAATTTATATCTCAACCATATGAAAATCATTAGGGGCAAAAGGATTCTGAGAACATAAACAACACCATGTGACTTAGACACCCAATTGCACAGCTTGAACCTATCAAGTGGTGAACATATTAAAATGCTAAAGAGAACACTTACAGTCAGCATTTGGTGTGCAATGAGTAGGGAGAAATTTGTTTGCACAAAACTTCTGACTAACAAAGATGAGTACCGAAGGAATTAATAACAAAAGACTGACTGTAGATAATTTCTGAGCAGAGAAAGGGATTAAATCAGTTTGAAAAGCTGTTTCTTGCAAACTTTTTGCTCAGCTAATTTTTTAATTATCCTTTTACACATCCAACTTCACTGTTTCACTTAAGGAAAGAGTAATTTGTGTTGTAAAAATTTAATCCAAATGTGAACTGTTTACAAATGACATTCCAGATCCTCATTGGGAAATGCTTATTTCTTCACAGTCAAAGATTCCTAAAGAGCTTTCTATGGGGAAAGAGACTTCCACTCATTACCTTAAAAACAACACTCTTATCTCCAGTGTGGAGTGTATATGGGCTCTGAGCCATATTTTGTGAAGGACAAAGCAAATTCTTTAGCAAAACATCTGCTAGATAAGAGCAGCATTCCTTAGAATAGGTTTCCTGATGAAAGAGATGCCAAAGCCCTTGATTCCAAATGTACTTACATGCTAAAACAACTACTGTCTGTGCTAGTTCTGGTTCATGCTTTCAGGAGCAATGTCAAGCCCAGCTAACACTGAAAATACAGAGCTGGTTAACAAGGTGATTTGGGGCTACTCAAATCAGCTCACCTTTTCTAGAGTCCAAGGAAAGAATGAAGTATCAATCTTATTTCCAGAAATCTTTAAGATGGCATGAGATGCACATGTGGCCAGCTGACAGGCAGCCTCTGTGCCAATTAGGAAATGGGTTTCTTTTCTCCACAGACACTGCTTTTGTGCCATGAGCAGTGTGTGATTCCAGCAGCTTTGCCCCAGAGTTGCTCAGGGCAGCTAAAGGGCGATGGCCTAAAGCCTGTGCACTAAGGAAGATGTTTATGTACTCTTGCTCCAGCAGGAAGGGATTGACAAAAATACACTTCTAATCTATCCTGAAAAAGCAGAGCATGCTGTTGAGAAAGGAAACATGGTAAAGGGGACTGAGTACAAATTTATTGTGTGTTCATAAAAGCTCCTTGGTAACACCAAGATAAACTCTGTGCAGAGAACTTCTAGGGCTGGAAGGCTCTGCCCTGGGTCTAGTAGATTCCTTGTTTATTCTGGAGAAGTCTTCATGATCCAAGCAGGTATCTATTACCAAGCTGGGTGCTTTGAGTTCCCATTTTTCACTCTCTGTCTTCCATGCCTGTTGCTGTGGTTCCAGCTTTCTGATGGCCCCTACTGCTTGGTGTGGTGACTGCAGAACATGTCTTTCTTGTCAAATATTTCTGCAGGATGATTTGAACCAAACCTTGGCACATTTTTATGGCAAGCACTAACATGATGACCTTGTCTATTGAAACATTGTGCTCGTTCTCAGTTAAACTTTGGCTCATCTACATTTCTCGTGGAGCTGTACCTTCATCACATGCCTTCTGTTTGCTTGTCTTCCTCTTCATTGCGCTCAAGGGATGTTGTGGTCTGTGTTTTGGGAACTTCCCCAAGTGAGAGTCAGGGAGTTGAAGTGTAGCTGGAAACAGGAAAGCAGGAACACTGGGTCTGCAGTGAAAGAGGAGAGATCATGAAAGTTGCTTATTCTTTGCATCTTCCTTCAGTTCCTGTCAGGTGCTGGCTATGTGTGGCTTTCATTTTAGTTTTTCAGATGGAATTCTGCAATTCGTAGACCATCACATCACAGCTTATATATGATGATTATGCCCCCATAGCTGATGAGTACATCCAGCCTACCACCTTGCTGGTCCTGCATTTATATTCTTGAAATTTTCTCCAGATTTGCTTTCAAAGCCCTGCAGAAAATATTTTTATCTTTGTTCTTTATTCATGAATTCGTTCCTTAAGCTTCACTGTCTGAAATTCCCACATTCAGTATGAGTGCCACAAGAGATTGCTTCCAGCTCAGCCAATCCATATTAGTTTGGCTTCTTCTGGTCAGTTCTAACTTCTTCTTGACCAATTATATCATTCATCATGAAATATTGTAGGGAATCAGATAATACTGCAGACCTGGGTCTTTCCTGGACAGGTTTTGTTAGGTAAAAGAAGGCATTCACCCTGCTTCCCCACAAGCATTCGAGTGCTCACACTATTGAAACCTGTAAGAGATGAAAGCTTGCAGCAGCAGTAGCCTGGCTACACCCATGCTTCTCTAAAATGGTTGAATGAAGAGCTATGCTATGTTCAAATCATTTCAAGTTGCTCTTGCTAAAACTTCAGGACTCATTTGGTAAATGTGAGGTTTATTCAGAAAAACTTGTACCTGTTAAGAAAGGATTTGAGCGCAAGATGAAACATGAATCTGGATAAGAATCAGCAAGAATGTATTTAGGTGCTTTTCCATGTAGGTCTTTACACAGTTGATCTCACATAATCTTTTTGTTTCTTATTCCGCTATAATCTTAAGGACATTTGCTATAGATACTTCTCAAATATTTGTTTTATCCCTTCTGATACCTTGCCATCTCTAGATTTTTTAACAGAGTTTCCCAAAATCTCTCTACTGAAAACAGTATTGGTGTTCCCATTGAACAAATTATGAAGTGAGTTACAGAGAACAACCTTCCAACTTCACAAAAGAACTGTGCCAGTGTAGTACTGTCACTCTGACTTTCCCCATCACAGGCTCTTCTTGAAAATGGAGGAGGTAATTTCTTTTGAGACAGTGATGTTTCACAGAGTGAATGCAGTTCTGCCCTCATGTTAAGAAATTTAAGCTTTTGAAAACCCACTTGCTGCCAAAAGACTCCTCTTTCAAGACTTTTAGCTGTGGCTGATCTTCTGTTTAAAGTCTTGTCCAGCTGTGCTTTATAAATATCTCTTAACTGATAAATGAATTATTTCCTTCAGTTAAGCTCTCCATATTGCTGAGCAGAATCTGCAAATGCACAGTTTTACAGTAGAATTAATAGTTTTCCAAACTGGTTCTCTTGTGATTTTATATTTGGTATTTATGCCTGGTATATTTTTAACTTGCTGGCATACTTTTGGCCCAATTTGGTGAAGTGTTGTCAATCATTGTTAAAAGATGTAGCAAAGAATACTAGAAAATAATGTCTTGCCATTTTTAATCTAAGAAAACAGCTTTGTTGCTGATCTTGCTGGCTGTCTAACAGATGGGCCAGGGTCCCATGAGAAGACAGCCACTTCCTTGCATAATAAACAAAGAGGGAGAAATTGTCTGCAAGCCATTAGTGTATTGTAAAGTTAGATGCAATGTCTTGATATTGTCAGAATGTGTTCCTCAAGCACATTTCTTTGACATTCTGTCATAAATCAGACACAAGACAACATTAAATCAAAATTAAAACTTTAAAAGGCAGGCAGCTGTTTAACTTTTTCCAACAGAAGAACCCCAGTAAAAATATCCTCCATTTTCTAAATGTTGATATCCAATAAATAGTTAAGGATTGAGTAGGGTAAAGATCATTTGGCCTATGTGACACATTACCAGGATTCCTGTCTAATACTATTCTTGCTTGAATTATGAACTGGTTATTGTATAGTCAAAGCTTATGAAAATCCTGGCTGGCCATTACATTAGCATTGGGTTTTTGTGATGGGACACCTAGGGAAAATTATAAGACCCACAAAAAATCACTGTGTTCTTCTTAAGAGTATTTTCTCTTATATTCAGAAGAGGATATATTGCTTATACATAAAACTCTGTTTCTGGCCACTTTTCCTAAGAATTTTCACTGAAGTAGAACTAAGAAGTGTCATTTGCAGAAGAAATAGCTTTTGTGGTGAAATGGCTTCCCACCCTTTAAAAAATCAGTACATATGGGTGTTCCAATATTGAACTGGAAATTAGTCTTTCTTTATGATTCTTTATGTGCCAGGAAAAAAAAATTACAGCTCTTTTTACCCAATTACTCATGGAAGTTTTGGCACCAAAAAAAAAAAAAAAAAAAAAAAAAAAAAAAAAAAAAAAAATCAGTTCCCAGATGTATAATTGTATAATTCTGTTTAAGCCTGTAGGACATGAAGCTGCTAGGCAATATGCTACTTACTTAGTTGTCCTGACAGGTCTTAAGACCTTCCCACTAAAATTTCATCTTTAAGTTAGATACAGAAATAAATTCAGTGATCTGAGAGAGAAAGGAAAAAAGTATACCCTATCTCAATAGATTGAGGTGATGATCCCTTTTTTATTTAGCTTAAAACTAAAAAGGGCTTTAAGCTAGAAATAAAGCCTTTCACATGGCTTCACACATAAAAGATAAAGTCTTTTAAGGGACTGTAAACTGAAAAACTGACAAAATCCAATGAATCCAAATACCACAGCAGACTGATTTTGTTTGATTTTTATCATAGTTTGACAATTTATATTTCTGTTTCTGGAACACACGATCAGTAGAGACAATTTCAAGAGAAGATATACTGAAATTAATTTAAGTCCCATGTCATGAGTTTTTTTCTCAGCTTTAGAGTGAATAAAATTGGTTCAATTTGTGGGAAAAAAAAGTGAAAAATGGAAGAGGGATTTTTCACAGAAAACAGTAATATCTGAGTTTTTATATTCAGCTTATGTGAATTAATATGCAGTATACTACATACTTCCTGAAGTGTTCTGGCTTTTAGAGTTGGTAATAGTGTATATAATACTTTTGTCAGCTTTGCCTCTTCTTTCTTGCTCACAGGAAAAAAATATAAAATTTTATTCGTTAGTTGGCTAGATGGTCATTTATGAGAAGTATAAATGCTGAAAATGCACCTTGACTTGTTCACTGTTTGTAACGCAGATTGGGTTTTTTTTACCCCATATGCTGTTTTATTTTATTCCAAACATGTAGGGAGCAAGTTACTAGATCATCATAAGACAGATGCAGTGTTAATGTTTATGTTAACTAGTGAAATTAAATGACCCAGATGTGTTATGGGAAACCCTTGTTTAACCTGGGGTCACATGATAATCATCAGAAAGCTAATTTTAAAATATCCTCTAAATATCTCCCATCTCTGTCAATTGCTTTCTATCTTTACTTGTCACTCTTAGGAAATTAAATGAAACCCACTTCTCTACAAAGGCCATGTAACCTGTGGAAGTAATGATGCCACATGTATAAATACCAAAGAGTATCACTGAGAACAAGTGTCTCATTTCATTGCTCATTCATTATCACAGAAAATCGAAGTATTTATGAAGGACCTCGGGACAGTTCTGTGGGATATAAAACAGAGCCAGGGGGCCTGTGGCAGGGTTTTGAAGCTTTGAAGCAGATTTCCAGTGTATTTGAAACAGTATAAAGAATAGTAACTTTTTCTTAATCCTCTCTTTGAATAAAACAGTGACATTTCAAAGGCTGAGACAGTTTTGAAAACATAACTAAGCTAAACCCCTTTAGCTTTGCATCGTGCTGATTCTGTGGGATCATATGTAACCAATGGCTAAAGTGAATAACTGGATCAAGATTTGTGCCTCTAGTTTAGCAGGACCTCTGGTTCATACTTTGAATCAAGCCAACCCTGAACATTTTTTTCCCTCATTGATCCCTGCTAGGAAGTTCCATGAAAAGCACAGGCAGCACAATGCATCAGCTCTTTTCATCAGAGCTTTTTAGGTCCTGGAAAAAGTGAACAAAAATACTCAGGCTGCTCTGGTTTTAATGAAGGTTGTGGCACTGCATTTTGTATCTGTTATTTTCTTCAATAAGTTTGTATCCCTTTCAGTGTAGACAGGGAAAAATTAAGCTAGAATTCATGGAATTGCTCCAAACAGGCCACGAAACAACAGTTTAGTAAGACAAATTCTTTTAAAATAATGTCATTGCAACATTTGTCTTGTCAATATGTAGAATAACTCCTAATATTCCTTTATTATTTCTAATGTCTTCTGTCAGGGGAAAATGATGACTTCCTTCATGAATTCAAAAGAAAGGACAACCATTGCAACTGATACTGTGATTAAAAAGTGAAATTAAAGGATCAAAATCATTGAAGGAAACAGTCTTGCACAAGTCCTCTCACTGCATCCAGAATATGTGGCAACTTATGGATGCAATTTACATCAGCAAGTAGGGTTTGGGGCCTGGCCTCAGGTTCTGAGGGCGATGTGTAAGAGGCACCACCTGTCAGACTCCATGTCTGGGATGGGCTGTTTGGGTCCAGCCCGGCCAGCTATGGACCCCAGCCCACACAGTCTTACACTGACGAAAGCAAAACACCAGAAGTGCTCTTCTCCACGTGGGGACGAATGTCTTCTGTTTATTGTCTTAAGAACCACCATATGGAAAAATCCACATGGAAAGAGCGCTCATGGCTCATGGCGGGGGACTTATACCCAGGGAATGGGGGGTGGAGGAAGAGGAGCACAGCCAATGGGATACCAGTGAGGAGGAGCGAGGGGAGGGATTGACCAGGGGAGAGACCACCAGCGGGTATTGGGCAGAGGGGTGGAGGAGGGAGGGACCATTATTGGAATAAATGCCAATACAGCCGGATGGGACATGCCTGGGCCTGTCTGGCCCTTGCTGCTTGACCAAAGGCGGCAGCTGTGGTGGTTTCTCCTCAGAGACACCTTTGGCTAGCTGGATGTTACAGCTGGGCATATGGAGGCAAGTCCAGACACGCAGGAGCTCAGGTTTACCTCTGGTGGAGAAGCTTTAAGGCGAGGATGAAGGGAAGAAGGTTCTGCTGGGGGGTTTTGACCCGGAGCTTTATTCCTGGCCCACAGGCCTCTGAATCCAGTAACTGCTCCAACAGAACTCTTCGAACCGTGTGGTTGCTGTTTCTTTTAACCCCCGGGAAAGGAGGAGTAAGGGGTAGGGATCCCACCAACCAGTTAAGGGGGCGAAGTCTCAGGGGGCCAAATGACACCTGGATGGCCCAATGTCCTCCAGGGCTGTAAGGCATCTTTTAAACTCTGCCAATCACTCAATGCCCTTCTGGAATGCCAGGATTGACAGACAGCGCTCAGTCAGGGTGGGGGAAAGGAAAGGTGATTAACACACCTGGGGAAGAAATCTACAGGGAGAAACCTGAGGTATATGAGGCAAACCATGACATCACACTGCAACAGACCATGTGATGGGAGAGGGGAATAACAAACCACATGATGTAGCATAAACTATTCAGTGCAATATAAAGACTACTCAGTGCAAATCTCAAATCACCCAGTGCAAAACAACAACTGAATAAACTATTTAGTGTGATACAGCAGCATTGTGTTGAGGTGCAGAGCTCCTCTGTGCCTGTGGCCTTGTGCAGCCGCGTCCCAGCGCGGTGGTACTGCCGTGGTGCTTGGAGCCAGAGCCGCTGATTGCAGAGTGCAGCACTGCATGGGGTTCATACCTCTGATTGTCACAAAACTCTGACAAAAGCAGGAGCCTGGGCTCCCTGATTCTGCTGCCTTGCTGTGGCAGACAGCTACATGACTGTAATTCCATTTTTAGATCTCATGTCCCTGCTGGAAAGTTGGGCCAGGATCCTGCTGCTGTGACAGTTTCAAGCATTCTCGTGCTTTTCAGTTGCACTGGTGGATGTGCTGAACTCTTTGCTGCCTATGCTACCAAGCACAGATAAAATAATTGAACACATACACACTTGGCCTAGATTTTGGGAAGTTAATAAGCTGAGTTGTCTTCATTTTCTCTCATAGGAGAGGCTACTTATTCCTCTTATCATCTGAACAGACCTTCTTTGTATATTTTCCAGTCTTTTACCATTCTTGAATGTCAGTGATGAGAATTTATATACATGGCCTCAGGTGCATTAGTACAAGGGCATGGTGCAATAGTTTCAGTAATTCCCTTTTCTACTTTGCCTGAAGCCTTGAGAGGTTGCATTTACTTTTTTTAAGTGCTAGCTGTGATCAAATAAAACGCCATGCTCATTTTCCTCCTTTATTGCGTAAATCACAGTCTGTGAGCTTGGAAGGGAAATTCTGTTTTTCCCTTGCTGATATATTGCTGTCCATGCAGCTGAATGCTGCCAAGATAATTCCTGTGCAATACTCCTGCCTTCCTCAGCAGGGGCAGAGCTCCCTGGCTTCATGTGGTCAGTAACTTTGAATTGAGCATTTCTATTGATTGTTTCCAAAGTCAATAATGAAAGTATTAAATACTCCTGGCTCCAGACTAACATTTTTTAGGTGCACATCTAATAACCTTCCAGACCTTCAGGTTTGTGTTTTGTTCTTATTTGGTTTGTTATATCTGTTGAAATACTGGAACTAATGTTCACCTTCTCAGTATTACTTTTTTTCCCTTGGAAACATTATCTGATTATTTTCTGAAAACCAGATCATTTCCTTTCTCATATAGCAGTGTGTAGCATACTTTTGGCATACCTCTGACAAACCTCTGGTGTGTTTTATTCTGTTTTCTGTTTATGTTGAGAGGTCTTTAATTTAACCTTACTCTTTTCTCCTAGGTTCTAGTATTGAGTAATAGCCCATGATGGCATCTGTGATTGCTCAGACCACTCATTTCCCACTCTGAAATATAATTCTCTGGTTGTGCCATATGGATATAGTGGTATGAGTTCAGGTTTTTTGTATGGAAATTTCTTGGAGTTTCTTGACTTTAACTGAGTACATTTAACTCTGAGCCTGTCTTTCATTTCTGCTCATATTAATTACCTTTTCTTGTCTGCAGTTGTTCAACATTGTTAGACAATGAGCTGCTCTCAACAGCAATAACAAGATCTCTGTGAGTTATTTCCCAAATATCATAATTAAAATCTATGTTTCAATAGGTTCTCAAGTGTTCTGTTAACTCTAGACAAAGGCAGGGATTTTCATAGTCACAGATAGGATTTAGACATCAAATCTCACCCTTTCACCTTTAGAAAGCCTTCCCACAAAAATCTATATGATTTCTGAACTATTGTTTCTCAGGAGGCAGAGAGTAACATAAGGAGCAGCTACCTCTGACTCTTTTTAATACCTGCCAGCTCTGCAGCACCTCTGGCTTTTTTCTTTGGGGCTTCAGTAATTAGAGCTGTGTGAAGTTTCACACGTAGAGTGGAACTGGATGATTCTGGCATCTAATCAGGTCAAAGGCTAAATTCCTCTGGTGTGCAACGTTACCCTAGGCTGAATCATAGCCCTGTAAACCAGAATGGTTAGATCCTTAACTCTGGTATATTAACTTGTTAATTTATTTTTTTGCAATAGATAAGGAATCACCACATCACACAACTGTCAATTTTATATCTCTACTGAAATCTTTTGCCCGCGCCTGCATCGCAGGACGTGTTTCTGTGCTCTGTTGTAATATCTCTTTGCGTTCCTGATGGCAGGAGGGTATGTGCATGACACAAAGCATCTCACAGCCTTGGCCCAACAGGCTGACCCACTGCTGACAAAAAACAGTGTAGCTGCCTGATTGTGTGCTCTGCAAATCTGGCCCCAAATGTGGCAATCTCGCTGCAAGTGGTAACCACTGGTCTAAACTGGAATGTGTAAGCTGGCATGCTTGATTTAAATGGTATAAACTGGTTTTGGCCTTGACCCTGCCATGAGAATTACAAGCTCTGATCGTGCAAGTCAGAGTTCTTAGAAGAATCAGATGGTAAGGAAGCTTTGCAGATAAGTACACAACTTGGGCACAAGTTTTAAACAAGTTTTTCTCTGTGGAGAATTCCACTTTGTGCCAAGTGCCTGGAGAGTTAGATACGCGTTTGTTGCATGTTTTCTAAAGTTGATATAGTACTGAAACCTTTCCTTAAGATTTATATGTCCTTCCAAAGGGCACCCAATTAATAGGCTAAATGCCTGGCATGCTTTCATCCTGGCTCTGGCAAAGGCTATGGATAACTGGATCCACAGCTAGAAAATGCACCTCTCCCCCTTTTCCCAGATGAGAGCCTTAACAGTTCTCTTTAGTTTGGCAGTCGATCATTTCTATCAAGATGAAGTTGCCTTTGGCCAAGCCTCTGAGATCTCTGCAAAGCTTTTCTCAGCCACAAATCATGTCTTCATCCAGCATGTCATTTGACATCTTTGGTGTTATAAATTAGTTCAAGAGGGTGGACACCCATTTCACCTCCTCACCAAGGGCTCAGTTCTCGTGTTTTCTGAAGTTATTTATTTTTGCTTTAGGGGAAAATGCAGTTTTACTCTCTTACTGTGCTATCAAGAGAACAAGTGCCTTTGAGCCAAACACCTGCTTTCCTTTAGAAAGAATGATGGGGAAATGCCTTTTGAAAAGCCTCTATTTAGCTACTTTCTTAATTTACAAAACGTCTCTTATTACTCAGATCCCCAAAGGTTTAGTCAAAAAGTATAGCAGACCAAAGTAAAAAAGAAAAGGAAAAACAAAGTGCTGCCTTTCTCTTGCCACAACAGGGACAAAGCCATGGCAATGTGCCCTCAAGGCTACCAGACATTTATTCTGTCATGGAGTCAAAATCCAGAAGCAAGTGGTTCTTCACTAAGAAAACAATAGGTTACTGGGGAGGCTTTGCTGGCCAATGCTTGCAAGTTGGGAAGCATTTGAGATGCACCGAATGTTACTTTTCCCTGCATGCCCAGTCCCCTCATCCATACAGTTCCCCTCAAACTGAACACTTGAGCTGTTAGAAAGTGCCCAGGATATTCATGGAGCCTTTGACATATCATAATTTCATGCTTCTTTACCACTTTCTCTTCCCTGGCAAATCAAAAGAAAGATGGCACAAAGCCTTATTCTTATTCTTATTCTTATTCTTATTCTTATTCTTATTCTTATTCTTATTCTTATTCTTATTCTTATTCTTTTATTCTTACTCTTAGCTAAGAGTGTTAAGCACCTAAATCTTATTAAATTCCTAATTCTCATATTATTTTTTGTTTTGGGAATCACACCCTCAATTCTTTTTTCCCACAGGTTTTAAGGTGACAGCTAGCAGACATAACATGACTGTTCTTAATAGCATTGCCACAATTTCTGGCTATGCCATGTCCTTCTGTCCATCTGTCTTGAGCGGTGTCTTGCATTGCCACAGGGAAGAGATGATTTTGTTGATAGTACCAGAAACTGTAAGTAACAACTCCTGTTCTATGGACTAAAGAGCACAAACACTCCAAGCATATGTGCAATGGATTTGACTATAATTTAAGCTGTTGTGACCTCAATTACTCTGTCATTGTTAAAGTGCATGAAGGGCTCAGTCACACACTGCAGCTGCATTGTACTGCACAAACACAGAGAGGAAAAGGTATTTCTTGCTACCAACTGCTTTATACCCTTGGGTCATCCTGCTTCTAGTTTATTATCTTGTCTAGTATGTGCAGAACAGTGTGGTCTAATTTGACTCTAGTCTAGCATTCTAAGGCCAGCACAGGACAGGGATATGCGTGTTGCAGTTCCCCCTATGGCTACAGCTGCTCCTGAGCTCTTCAAGCAGTGCTGTTCAGTTTTGGCCTTGGTAGATGGCCTGTGGCCCACGAGCCACAGCACAACCCTCAGTGCTGCCTTCACACTGCTTCCTGAATCCACCTAAAACAAGTCCTCTCTGAGGCCAGGCTGCTGCATTTCTTTTTGCTTTGCCCTCTGTGTTGTTGTGCATCCAGCTGTTGGCTGGAAAAAGGAAGGCAGCATTACCTTCAGATTGGAATTTTTTTCCTTTCAAATCAATCCAGATTTGGTAATTATTTAGAAGTCACAGGACTATCTATAAAGAAATTATCTTAACTAGTGGTGGGTTTGCCTTGTGTGTTGGGGGGTTTTCCTTGCTTGTTTTTGTTTAGTTTTTTTCTTCCCATGGTAATGACTAAATTCTACTCAGCCCCAGAATGGGAAAGATTCAGATGCAGGTCTCAGGTCAGGGTGAACAGGGACAAGAACTGAGGTTTTGTTTTTCCTATCACAGGCAACTCAACTATCCTAATCTGGAGACTACTGAAAACTGTGTGGGGAATTTTTCATGTTATTCTCATTTGAAGAGAGTTTAAAAAAAATGGCATGTGAGCTTTCTAAATAAAATACACAAAGATTTTAGGAAAAGAATAATACTTTTCTGCCTGAGCCAAAAATGCAAATTGACTCTAACAGATATACTTTGCAATTTAGTGGTGAGAAGAGAACAGAGTTTTCAGGAGAAAGCAGGGACAAAACCCCCTGCCTTTCAGTGTCTTAAACTCTAAGAGTCCCAATTTCCAGCAGTTGGGTGGGGGCAGAGAAAGAAAAAACTAAAAAAATCTTAAATCTTAATCTGGAATCCTTTAGAGTTGCAGTGAAGAGCCAGAAAGTATGTTATGAGTAACAGTGTATTGGCATTGTAATGAAATGTTGAGGAAAGGACAAATATTTATGACTTCTATATTTTCAAGTTCAGCAGAAATGAATTTTCAGCTTGGTCTCAGATATCACACTGCAGTTGAGATTATGTATACTGTAAATACCATGTATAGAATATAATGTCTTTTTTAGCTATGTACTTAGGCACTATTTCATTGGCAGCAGAGCATACTTAGAAATATTTTCCATAATGGCAACTTTGAGATTATACGTGACTTGAAATGCGAAATAGTTCAAGACACAATTGCCCACTTAAATGGAAAAGCAACTGCAGAAGGATAACAATTATAATAAATGGCATGCAATTTTACAGATACACCATTTTATCTCTAGTGACCAAGCCTATTTCCTCCCATTTACACACTCATTGCTGGACAGTGTCTTGTAGTTGGTGAATCACTTTCATGTGAATGAATAAACTGGGCTTTATAAAGAACTGAAAATTCAGTTGTGTCTTAAAAATAACAAGAGTCAGATGCCTTTTATTCTGAATAAATACTCAGCAGGTAACCCACTGGACTCTAGTTTGATACTGAGTAGTAAAAGATCTGAAAGTCTGATGAAATGTGAAAAAAGTATTTACATTTTCTTTCTCATTTTCTTTTTTATTGCTTTGAAAATTTTAATTGAAGCTTGGCTAGAAGTTCCTAGTGAGTGTGAGAGGGTAGTACAGACGCTGGATCTCTGAAATATGAGAGAAATCCTTCATATTTCTGTTGGCAGAGGGAAGGCAGTGTGCACTGTGGAGGCTTCTTGAATTTTGAATCCATTTTTGTTTGGGCAACATTTTCATTTGCTCTCCAGTCACTAGATTGGGTAACAACTTGCCTGAGAATGGCCCAGTACAGTTTAATTTTCAAAAATTACTACATTGAGAAAAGCAGTCATTCTCAAGAGCAAACACATAATCTCATACACAAAACACACCTTGGATTTTACTCATTTCTCACTGACATAAGGTGTAATTTAGTTGTCTGAAATGGAGTCATTCATGATGTACGTCAGAAACAGGCCCAGAAAAGCTATTTTTAACACACACACACACACACACACACACACACACACACACACACACACAGCCAAATGACATTTAATTTTTTCACATTGACTCCCCAGTGTTGTTGTATACATCCTCGGTGGCATTATTAAGTGGAGCTTTTCAAACAGATGAAGTATGTTACTTACTGGGGCTGAACTGGAATGAAAGAAGAGATGGCTGTTTGCCAGTGAATGGTGTGTAGCTTGTAGAAGCATGTAATTACATAAATCACAAACATATGCAGAAGATGTTTTCTCTTTACATTTAACTGGTGTTGCCTGGAGTTATAGCTGCTTGCAACTCTATTTAATTACCATAATTATTTTAAATGTGTATATCTGGCAATCTTTGAGCTTTATGAGAATGTTAGTCATACCTTATCTGCAAAAATCTAGAGGGTCCCATTCTTCCCAAGGGGCTGCAGTAACCAGGTTTCTCCAGATTTCAGGCATAGGGTGGCTGCTATGTTTAAACTTTTACTTTGATTTACAGGTTTTTTTAAAAACCTGAGCCTCTGAAACTAATCAGATCTTGAAATCTCAGTAGACGCTATAATTTCCTGGTAGGAAATTAAGCATTGTACATTGTTTGTGGAAAGAAAGTACCTGGAGAGGTCCTGATTAGCTTCTTTTACCTCTTAATTTGCTGACTGTGTAAATGTTGTTTGGCTAAACAGATTGACAAGTGTCTAGAAAAGGTATTGATTGTGTTAAAATGGATACTTTCTATGGGAAATGTAAAAAAAACCCTGACAGAATACTTGGGATTTTCCAGCTCATTTTGTCAAGCAGTGAAATGAGTTAGAGTGAAGCATTTTTCTAAATTCTCTTTTGCACCAGAGCAAACCCAATTCAAATAGTTGATGCTAATGGAGTTTCCCTAGAAACACTACAGTGTAACGTGAGCTTTTGTTTCTGCTCTCATTTATGTCAGTTTTGGGTTGGCTTTGTGGCATTTGATATTGGTTGAGTTACTCATGGCTCAGACCAATAGAAATAGGAGAAGATGTGAGTATTGGTATATAGGATGACTGGCCAATGTAGACACACCTCAGTTTGCCCTCGCTAATGTGAAGTGGTGAGAATAGCATTCCTGCAGTTGAATCCACTGGAGGTGGTGAAACACCCAGGAATAAGAAATCTGATAGCTAAATAACCTCAGGAGGCGAGCAGGAGGAACCATAAGCAACTGTCACACACAAATTATGAAGTATTACTGTTAGAGAATCCTTGAGCACTGAAAGGCCAAGAAAGGCAGGTTTTGTGAGAAAAAAAATCAGTTCAGCTCTGCATTTATAAAAACACATATTTGTGGAGAAATGAGCTCTCCCTATATTACAAAAACCAGTCGGTCAAACATCAGGATGTAAAGATAAGTTGCAAAGGGTTCATATTACACTAAAACAAGAAATAGCCATTATTAGAAAATGTAGAAGTTTATTCCAAGAAATCATGTAAATATAAATAAGTACCCAAGGGAGAATCAGGCTGAGCCAACACACTTCTTTTATTTCATTCAGTGTCAGATAAATACGGTAATCGTTTGCACCTTATCTCTTTTGTCAACTACTGTAGTTAACCTTGCAAGTGATGCCTCTTTAAGAGCTTTTGTAAGTCATGAGATTGTTTTTCTTTGGTTATAATGTGACATGCCAGCTGTAGATCATATGTGCAGTTTTTTGACATGGCTTAGTCTTGTCTTCCACCACCCAAGAGGCAACATATACAAAGCAGTATTGTCAGAGATCAGTTGCTGCAATCTCTTGTGGGAAAAAAAAAAAAGGGAAGCCTCTGGAATGCCAGGGAACAATGCACTTTCCACAACAGAGACTGGTTTATTTAATAACCACAAATTATTTCAGGTAATTTGGCACTAATTTAATTGCACCCACAAGAATGTCCTCAACAACAACAACAAAAAGAAGTAACAAAAGAACCACCCCTACTACCAACCCCATCAGGATGAAATGAAAGCAGAGTTTCCATTCATTAATTTATGATTAGTCTTGCTAATACCTTGTGTATCAAATCCCCATTCCATGCTGCAGACTCATGAAAGGGAAACATGTATGTGATGTTTTGAAAAGGAAGTTGATGGAAAGCGATGTTTCTCCCATGCATTAGAATGACAATAAAATCCTTCACATGATGGTGCACACCAAAACAGTCATTAAAAATGCAGGTTATGAACAGCTGAAATTAAAATCAAGCCAAGACATTGTCAGTTGATGTCTTTCATTCATCCAAAGAGCAAAATTTCCTAACTTTGAGGAGCAATTAATCCGGAATTTTCGGTAGATTTCATTCTGTTCTATTTCATTTCACACATTTCTAAATCTCTGTGTGATTGAAAGACTCTGATAGTTGCATTCACCTACCAACTCTGAGGTATCAGCATCTATACAGAGAGTGATCTATGCCCTGTTAGTGTGTTGCAAAGTTCTTTACTGAATAGCAGAAGAATGTGGGAATGGGGAATCCCCCTAGTTTTGCCTCTAGGAAAAAATAAATCTTGGTAATTTCAAGTAGTGAAACTGATCATGGCCATTTGAAAAATTTCTTTTAAATGCTGATGCTGGAGAGCTGGTGTGAATTCCATTTAATTCAAGTGTTTTGGGTTCTCTCCAGCACAGTGGAGAAATTTCCTTTTGGCCTCCCTGAAATGCTTTTGCCTGCAGTTGACCAAAGGTAGTGCAATGGGAAGAACAAAGCTCTTTATGAGAAAGCCTTTGTACATCTCCTCATGAAAGCAATGTTCACTGCGGCTATTTTTACAAGGAGATTTTACCCTTCTGTGGACCAGGGGAGAGCCCACAAGCCCAGTTTTGATACAAAGTCCCTGTCTAAAAATAAGAAAAGAATTTCATGCAAATTGAGTCAATATGATTATTCCTTAAATCTGAGAATCATTTTGTTTGAACCTGATCAAGGATCCTTAAGATAAAACAAAAAGATCTGATTTCAAGGCAGAAGGAGACCAAGGTCATTGTTCATTATTCTCAGACTACCTACTGTCCATCTTTCCAGCTTTGTGACAACTGGCTATTTTGGCTCTAATGATTGCATTCTTCAAAATAAAGTATTTCAATATGTATTTCCTTTATCTTTGAGTGTGCTGCATGCAATTGCATCTGTTGGGTTTTTTTTTCTTTGAAAATTATTTTTAAATTCCTTTCATTCTTTTAAATTCTTTTAAAATCCTTTTATTTAAAATCCTATTTTTAAAAATACTTTTGAAATTCCTCTGTCTCTCCAGTTAGGTCTTGCAGTGACCAGCTGCATAAATATTGCTACAATTAAACAAAAATTCTCAAATCTCTAAGTGAAAAGAATTTGGTAGTATGGACAGTTTCAGCCTGAATTTTATTTGGTTTTTAAAGGATTTCTTTTTATTGTAACTGAAATGGTTGCATGATTGAGGGAGAGAGGAGAAAAAATAGATTCTGCATGTTAACAATAATAATTAGATGATAAGTGTGAGATGAAACATTACATCAGGAACAACCTAACTTCATTCAAACCCACCAGTTTGTCATAAAGTTTGCAAAACATTTGATCCTCTGTCAGAAATACATGGTAAATTCCCCATCTTAAAGTTATACCCACCCAATTAGGGGACTTAGTACTTGAAACTTGAAGAGAAAGGGGCTGGATGTGATTACAAATTGAGCTGAAATGCAAACTGGCTTTTTCAGTCAAGTTTTCCAGTGATGGTTGAGGTTGGCTAACGATTTCTTTCCTGTGCACTGCCCTAAGGATCCGTTCTGTTTCTCCAGGGCATCTTGGCAAGAGACTTGAAGATATTTAAAATCCCTAATTAAATCCAGGTATTTCACTTCACTTTTATTTTTAAAACATGAAAAAAAAAATACTGAGCCAAAGTAAAAAAACAAATATTTTCCATTTGCCATTCATTACAGATGTCAGACAGCCATAAATATAGAAATGGTCAGCTGCAGGTGTAACCTAGTTCTGTTGTGTAATGCACACTCTGTTCCTATAACATTACTAAAAATGGTCTGTCTGGCTAATAAATAGCACTACCATTACACAGTAAAAGGTGAAAATTAATGTGAATGCTGCTGGTGAGTTAGCTATATTAACAAGCCAATCATGTAGTATTAGCAGTTATAATGGGGAACAACACAAACTTTTAAGAGCTTGTGCAAAAGCTTTTAGTCCTTTCAATGTTGGGAATTTAAAATTAGTGCTGTCCAGTCACTTTATTTCTTTAAATTTGACAGGAAAAGTATGTAGGAAGTTTTGAAATAAAGTCACTGGCATCTGCATCTAAAAATATAAATAAAATATGTAAATAAATTGAGTCCAACCCATATATATCCAACCCACTGTTGTTTCAGATGCCCTTCTGGTGAAGCTCTCTTGCCTTCATCAAAGATTCTGGCCCATGCATGATAACCTTTGATAGCCTACTGATAAGGAACTGATAACCCCTTACTGATAGCAAAATCTTTTCCACACCAGAGCAAGAAGGCAGTGCAAGCTGAAATGGCAGTGAGTAAAGGAAGGCAATAAACAAACAAAAGACTAATTGATTTCTTCTACTTAGCCACAGAGCTATGTCTGTTCAACAGCCCATCTGGCCCCAGTCCTCTTGCTGTTGCATGGTACTTTGGGAAAAACTTAAGACCAGATCATAAAACCAAAGTTTCCTCCCTGGAGCTTCTTTCCAGATTGTGTCAACATTTGAGGGAGTTTCTGCATTTGAGGGATGTATCTTGGCCATTATGGGTAATACCCAGTAACAGATCTACCATCTCCAAATTGTCTAATCCTTCCCTGAATGCAATTTTGTCTCCAGTATCAGTGAGTACTAGAATTTAATTGTGTGCTATGTGAAATTCAGTGTGCTGAGGGTTACAGCCTTTGTCGGGGGGGATTTGTAGGTCCCACTTGTATGTCCTGAGAGACTTGGTGTTGTGTGTAGCCCTAAAATGTCTTCCTCAATATCCTGCACATCTGGGGAGAAACCACATGCAGTGTGGCCCAAGATGATAAGTAGGATGATGGGAATCTGATTAGTAACATATTTTGTGGGTTGCTTATATTTGAGTCAAATGTGCTAATTCCCCCTCTCAGTCTTTCTCCCATTCTTTTAATTTTATTCTTGGCTGCAGAAAAGTCACTAAAGAAAAATGTACCTTGAAAGGCAGCTTGTTATGCTTGGCAATGCTTTATTATGTTGCTGTGCCTCTGCACCATATTTGATCTGAACTTACTTCATAGTAGTAAGGAGACAAGTAGGAGATAAGGAGATTAAAAAGAAAATTAATTGGAAATATTCCTATTTCATTTATTGCCTGTTAACACACATCAGAGGGTAAAAACTAAAAGACAAATGTCTATCAACTTAAAAAAGCAAGTCTGCTCTCAAAATCCAGTGCTATGAATTCCTGCAGAAAACTCCCCAGTGACATTCCTAACCTGCCTGAACAAGAGTGTATGGAAAAACTGATAATCATTTTATTCTGCTCCATACTTCTGAAATTATTGCAGTAAAAATTTTATATTTCCCGAAGTGCCTATGAATTTGTACTGCAATTGCATTTTTAATTGCAGTTTATCAGTACTGTGATTGGATGCATGTTGTGGTGAAGAGGAGAAGGAGGAGGGAATTGGATTATTACTTATTTGTAAAGTGATGCTAAATTCTAGTCTCAGTCAAGTTAATGTCGAAGTTGGGAGTTCAATGGAAGCTGATTAAACCCTAAGAATGTATTGTTATTGCTTGTGACTAACAAGCAAACAGGCAGTTCCAAAAATTTCTTGTGTCCAGTCCCTCACAGCAGCTTTGAACTGCTTTGGTAGGGAGCGTTGCTGCCCAAGAACTATCCACTGTCTCCAAGTGTGGGGCCAGAAGACATGGATGTGGGTCAGGAACAGGGACCGAGCAAAGCAGTTCCCCTTCTCCCCCATCCCTGTGTGCATGTTCACATGGGCTTTGATCCTTACTGACTTTAAACAAGTGAAGCAGGCAGCAGTGCCATTGTTCATGCAGGCACAGCACTCACTGAGGAAGGCACTGTAATGCAGATCAGAATTTGCTGTCTCTGGGTTTAACAGCTGGTTTGGGAAATGGCTGTGATTTTACAAGCCAGCTCCACTAAACCAGACAAAACTGCCCTTGGTGGTCTCTGCTTTGAGTTGCAGTTTAAAGCTATTGAATTTCCATGGTTACATTTAGCATGCTCCCCTAGTGAAACCCAGGTGAAACGCTGCTGCCAGGAGGCATCACCTGGGAAAGAAAGGAAGGTTGCACAAGGAGACAGGCTTAGAAGCACCCCAGAGGGTAAGGGCCTGTATGAACCACTGCTTCTTGAATAATCTTTGATCCTGAGGTGGACATCTTTCAAGAAAGCAGACTGCAGGGAAATGCCTTGTTGATTTTGCAGTGCTAATGCTACCCTGAGCGAAAACATTTGATGATTACCCATCCCTGCTCAAAACACAAGTATCTGTGAAATATCATTGAAGAGAATGCCACAGAGCCAAAACAGCTTTTGGCACTGTGAAAGATGAAGAGGGCATATCAAGGGTGCAGGAGTGATTCTCTGCCTCCTGTTGTATTCTGGTGTTTGTAGCAGTCACAGAAACAATTTACTGTTCTATTTAGGGAGGAAATAGCTATAAATCATAGCTAAGGTAGTTCATAATTCCTATAAAGTGTACTTAAGAGTTATCAGTGTCCTCAACAAACTTGCACTCTAGACACTGTATGCCACAAATGGTGCCTCCAAATTCAGTCTTCAGTTATAATTGAACTGGCAGGAAACACCCCAGAGAAAATAAAATTGTTCTATCTGTATGAATTATAAGGTGTTTTCAGGATACTTTAAGAAATAGCCGCTGACTGGCTCAAAAATAAACACAAGAATTGTTGTTATGTTGGAAAGATGGCTTTTGCAAAAAAACTGTGTTAGACAATATCTACATGACTAGTGAGCTAACCTAGTATTTTTCATTGACATGTCATCTCCACATTCTTCATCTTTCCACTATCTTTGCACTGTCTTTTTTTTTTCCTCCAGGAAAAGAGCAGGAATTTAACCTAGTTTGCTACAGAGGAAAAATAAAGAAGTTGATCAAAATATAATTTTCTAAAATATGTTACTGGAAACAGAAATGGAAAATAGAAAAGTGGGAAAGAGACAGGGTCATTTAAAGAGTAAGAGAGAAAAAAAAGGAATGATAGAAAGGTAAATTGAAAGAGGCCATGGTGAGAGAGTTGATATGCAAGTAAAATGTAGTAGCAATAAAGAGAAGGTTGTGAGAAAAGGTAGTAACAAAGAGAAAGATTGAAAAATAATCTCAGGCAGAAATTAAAGAGAAAATAAAAGAATATAAAATAAAATAATAACATAAAATGGAAGGAGAGCTAGACAGGAAATAGGAAAATAACGGAAGGAAAAAAGAGAAAAGGAAGAGTTGTATTTAATGAAGATGTGTGCTACCTTTTATCAGAGGGAAGCTGATGCAGGGCAGTCAGGCCAGTTAGGGCTACAGCATGGAGATTTAGAGGGGCGATGCCTTTTTTCCTCTGATTTTTAGAACACTCTTGAAGCTGTTTTAGGCAGGACGAGGATAATGCGGGCCAAAAGAGAATGTTTAAAACACGTGATGCGTGTTTGAGAGTGAAATGCAGATGCCAGCAGCAGCCTCTCCTGAGGAGCTCCCCATCAAGCATGGCAGGCACAGTGTGGCTGTGACATCCCTAAATTGTTCTGAACTCTAACCTCTGCTTCCAGCACTTGCAGTGTTTACCCTTACTGTGGTGTGTTTTACAGGGAAAAAAAAAAAAAAAAAGGCCAGCTGGGGTTGTTGGGCCGCTTTGTAGGGCTGCATAGGGTTACAAACAACCCTAATACCCAATACTCTGGCTTTGCTGGGGAGACCCATCTCTGTGGTGACCAGGTGTGTCAGGGTGAACCAGACAGCAAGCTATCAGATGTGGGAAGCCACTGGAAAATGGACTCTTTCCCCTCCCTTTTAAAGCTCATATTTTCATGACAGAGGTCCAGAATTGCTGGTGTGGTCACTGCTGCCAAGTGTTTTCTGTAGGCAGTTTTAATAAGTAATATTTTATAATGTGAACTGCAAGCTCTTTAATGAGCATGAGCTGGTGAGCAAATTTTGTGCTGAAATGTGTAACAGTAACACTCTTACCCTGGAGTGGAGCCACCAGGAACAAATCCTGACAGGTTTTGCTGAGCCTTAGTTACCTTTGACTTCCACAGGGCAGTAGCCAGAAGAAGGTTAGTTTTTATGGGTTTAAATGAAAAGATGTTTTTATCATCCATCAAATTTGAGCGTCTCTTTCTTTAATTTTTTAATTTTTTTTTTTAATTTTGTAGGCTCACAGGTCCCTGCTCCAGGCTAGAGCAGCCAATGGAAGCACCAACACCAGTATCAAAGGTAAGCCCTGGTAATGGTACGTGAATTCTCCTGATCAGCACAGGGGAAATCCAGAGGACACTGGAACCTCTTCTTCCTGGAGCCAAGAGGAAACCTCCATCCACAGCATCTGAAATATTTCTGCCATGCAATCCAAACATAATAGAGGTGTGAAGACCAGAATGGGAAACACCTACCACAGCTCTGACAGCCAAAGCAAACAGAAAACAGCTGAGCAGTTATGGCTTCAAAACAGCCTGTTCCTCAGTCCTTTTTCTGTTTCACTGGCATCCTTACAGACACTGGCCCACATACTTAGAAAACCCCAAATGGGTTTTAAAATTAGGGAAAGAAGAAAAAACAAAAAATTCTGTGGGTCAGAGATGACTTCCTGGCCCTAGATTCTCTACTACCTTAATATGTTTTGTTTTTCTTGTTGCTTTTCTCTGTGTTTGATTTGGGAGGGGGAGGTTTTTTTTGTATCAACCTTTCCTGTTCTTTTCTTTCTTCAACTTTCCAAAGTACCAAAAAAAAAAGTCAGATTATCAATTTTGGTCTACTCTTATTTTATAAACCACTGAGAGAAGCTGTAAAATTAAATATTTTTTTGTCTTCCTAATTTAATGCTAAAAGAGAAAATATCCAGAATTAATAATGTGATTTTTCCAGCAGTCACATAATCATCAGGGAGACTATTACTGATGCTTGCTTAAATAGCTCAAATTTACAGTCATTTTTTATGAGAAAATCTAGACAACAAATGGATTCTGTCTTTAAAACTGTCTCAACATTTCTATCAGTAACCTCTTTGCTACATTTACATCTTGAAAAAAAAAAAGAAGAAAGAAGTTGAAGTTAAGTTTGTTACATTACTCTAGAACAGTAGAGAGATGATGCTTTTGAATTTGTCTACCCTCTTGAATAAGAAACTGAAGAGTGGTCTGCTTGGCAACCAGGTACACATCACCTAAAATCTCCCCATGTGCTCACTGTTGCCAGGAATTGAAGGCATTAAGGAGGAAAAAGTGGTCACTCCCAGAAGGGCTGGCAGTGCAAACACCCCAGACCCTGTCTTCTCTCCCTACCTGCCCACATCTGCAGAGCTGTGCAGGGACATACCTGGCTGCTCACATTTTGTTAGAGACCCTGCTACGCTTTGCCTAAAAATGACTTTTCAAATAATTCAGGTACCTCCTTTTTGGCATTATCTATTTAACTCCAGGTTCAAAGGTTGCTGAGCGCAGAAGTCTCTGCAAATAAGTCAATATATTTATCTCATTGCATTTATTTAACCAAGAAGAAAAGCACCCAGGAGGAAATATGGAAAGGAGATTTGGAAATATGAAGTTTTCTTCAACTTGATTTTGCTTGGCTAAATTTAATATAATCATGCAGATTCCCCTAACTTTGAATGCCATGTGGAGCTGTAAAAATCATGCTCTGCTTTAAACTCCCTGGTCTCATAGCCACAACCCTTTCTGGCGCACACTGGCATCCCAAACCAGCAAGTACTGAGCACTATGGGACTGATCCAGAGAAGCATTCCTGTAAAAGTTTGATTTTGGGTCTTGTTGAGCACCAGTTCCTGAAAACACAAAGCTGATCACACATTCAGCTGCTTTATTGGATCCAGAGCAGGGCACAAGGGCTCAGAGATGGCCATGCCCGTGCTGTGGTGACAAACATCTGCACCTGGTGATGGGGCTGGCTTCCCTCCAGGCTCCATGCTGCACTTGGCTATTTTAGGACAGGTTAGGTACCAGAGCTGGGTGGAGAGGGATGGTTTATTATGTGAAAAAAGGTCAGAAGTTTGCCTGCTTGCTCAAACCAACCAAATCTGGTTTTAATCTATGAAAACACACCAAAAGACCCTCTTTGAGAAAAAGGTATGTTGTGTTTTCCTGACCACCGTTTTCCCTGGTGGCAAGTTTCTCATTCAAAATTATATCCACAGCTTTGTTTATGGGACTTTATAGAAGGCTTTGTACGGGTTAGAGAGGGGAGGGGATACTCCCACATGCAGAAACACAGAACCCTTTAAAGCACACGAGGCTCTGCTGGTTCCCCTTCCCAGCTGCTACTAAGCTTATTTGCAGGCTGCAGCCTGGAAAAGGGGCCGCGGCCCATCTGCAGCACATATGTGGGAATTCATTTCCAGCATAGCCACAGGAGCGTGGGTCCGGCAGACCCTGCCCTAACCCGTGTCGGATCCCCCTCCACGCTGCCTTAATTGGAGCCAGAGCCGGCCCCGAGTCCCGGGGCGGGCGGGTCAGGCCTCGGCCGCTGCAAACGCTGCCCCTCCGAGCCCCCCGGCATTCCCGGGGCTCAGCAGCACGGGGAGCCTTGTGTGGGCCCCCGAAAGGGGCGAGTGTCAGCCCGGAGCAAGCTGGCAGCACGCCGGAGCCTGGGGATCAGAGAGGGCGAGCATGGGCCGAGCTGGGCCTCTGCCCTCTCCGGCCGCAGCCCTGCTCGCCATCGGCATCGGCTTCGAGGGGTGCCGGGAGCGAGAGTCCTGGCGGAAATATCAAAGCCCCGTGGTGAAACTCGGGCAGGGAAAGGAGATGGGGCTGCTTAAATTAGCTCTCGTTCCTGTCTTGTCTTCTGCACAGGAGGAATAAGTTAGTTCCTTTGTATACTTTAGGCCCGGCTGGTAGATATTGGGAAGATGGGAGTCTTAAATGGGTGTTGTTGCTGTCTTGGAGTGGGAATTGCCGAGACATAATCTCTTTTAACCTTCTGTTAAAGGGAAAGGGAAGGAAAAAGAAGAAAAGTAGGAGAAAGGAGAGATGACTGTAACTGTAATCAAAAGCTCATTCTGAGAAGAAAAGACCTAAGATTTAGGGGACTCAACTCATTCGAGGATATAGGAATAAGCATCAAAAAAGCAGTAATTTGAGGATATAGGAATAAGCATTTGAGGATACAGGAATAAGCATTAAAAAAAGCAGTAATTCCATGGCTTAAGTGAATGAAACTAAGGAAGGACGCTCTTTTAAAACAAATAATTGTATAGGAAGTATGTGCAGGTCCAATGTCAGCAGGCAACCTTACTCTTCACTAAATGTTTTTAGACATTTTAGCAATTTTTAAATATCCATTTCTATCTGTCTGTTACTCAGCTGAGTATCTGGCCCCCAGGGCCATCTCTGCCCAAAAGCTGAAGTCACATTTAAAGTAAGCAGTGACCTCTGAATAAGAAAATAACAAAGTCACATGCTGAATAAGAGGTGTGATGGTGACACTGACTTTAAGCTTCAGGTTTGTTTTGTTAACAATAAATTCCTTAGGGCCTCCTTTTTTTTCTTCATTTTTTCTTTAATAAATGGGGGGGGGGGGTGTTTGTTTGTTTTTTTGTTTTATTTTCATATCAATAAATTTTTTCTCAAGAATTTTGACCAGTAATTTCCTTTGGTAAAATGCAAAGTATCCAGAAGCACTAAACTGGGCAAGAGTGTTTTGCTTTCCTTAAATCCATGCAGAGATACTGAGGTCCAGTTCATGGCTGTGGGAACTGCTGCTGTGGCCCCACATGCCGCAGCATTTTCCTGGGAGGGATAAGCCCCTGTCCCACTGCTGTCTCAGTGTTGGTATTCTAAAGAGAGCTCCCCAGGAACCCATTTAAAACTCCCAGATGTGGACACTGGGATGTGGTAGCTGCTGGGGACATCAGTTCTGTTTCAGGCTGCTACAGAGAGGAGCTGGGCTTGTCAAGGTGCCAAAAGGGCTTGCTGGGAGCTCCCCTCCCTCCAGTTCAGTGGTTTCCTTACCACTCTCAGCTCCTCCTCACTTCTGCCTCACCAGTTTTCCTCCTCCTTAAAAGAGAAGAACTAAGTATTTATTTAGGATGTGTATTTTTCCAAAATAGATGAAAAGGGAATGGTTTACCTTGGAGTCTGGGAGTTTGGCCTGTAAATAATCATCTGTAATACCTGTCCCCTTTGCTGTAATAAACCAAGGTTTAGTCCTCTGGTCCTCAGAGAGAAAACCCTTATTCACTCTGCTATTAGCCACCACCAAATTTATTTCTTTTCCATGGCTATTGGTATTGAATCAAAGTTTGTTTCTGAGGCTGAGAGGAAAGATGGTTTTAGTATTGGCTCTAATCACGTATTTTACCTCATGCCACTGACACAAACATTTATTTGCTCAAGGATCACCAGAGAAGTGGTTGAAAAGCACCTAAAGATTTTATTTGGAATTTGATTTACATTGATGTTCAAGAATTCATCCTTTTATCAGAAGAAGGAAAGCCTTAAAATACTGATTTGAAAATAACACAGGCAAAAGCTTTCTTGTGGTATTTACAAAAAATTTTGGTCAGAGCAAAAATTCCAGGGAAGCTGACTTCCCCTTGTAATTGTAACACTTCTCTGCTAAATTTGGGAACTAAAAGCAAAAGAAACAATTTTTTTAGTTTTTCATTCAGGATGATCCAAAGCTAAGTAATTTGACTTTCTATTCACTATAGAGGAAAGTGCTATTAAGGTCTAGAGTTCACCTCAACCATAACTTGTGTGACAGCTGCAAGTTTTTTTCTAGGATTCCACTTCAAGTAAATACTTGCTTTTTGTATGAATTTTTTGTAGAGATGATGGAGTCAAAATGACTGCTTTGCTGCTGTTCTATGTACCTTGGAGCTGGATTTTTCTGTGAAGTCTGTAGAAGCTTGTTACCATGTTAAATGCCCAGCTTTCATTAAATCCACACCTGAAGGGTAAGTAAATGAATCCTGAATTCCATATTTGAAGGTATGTGTGCTTTTCATGGATTTATGGCAGCTAGATTTTAGATTTAAAGAAACATTGTCATAACTTTAACCACACTGTGGCTAGGCCAAACCTCAAAGATCTTGTTCCTAGGACCACTGCCCTTTGAAGTGGCACCACTGACAGTTTTAGCTACTGTAGGTATTTATGAGGTACAAAATTATAAAGTAAACAGGCATAAAATGTTATTTTAACAGCATACAAGCATCACCAAGCTGATTATATCCTTGTGTTCCAAGCATTGGTTTACTCAATTTGATTTTGTTTTCTCTCATCTCTTTTTTCCTTTTCTCTTCTTTTTGCTCCATATGAACCTGTCCTGAGGAAACATAGAAGCAATATTTGCCAACTGCAATAGGAAATCTCTAACAGCTCAGATGTATATGTTTACTATGAATTGAACTCACAGCTCTGAAGTAGTACTGTGTGTTTAGCCTGTTTACTCCCCAAAGTAGTTGGAGAATTATCTGTGCATTTTCCACATTGTTTTCAGTGTGCTGCTTTGTTTGATGGTGGTTTATTAATGATACTTGTGATTTATTACTGTCACTTTATTAGATTATTTGCAAATGGGTGACAAAGCACTATGTGGATCATGCCTTGTTAGTCATAAAAGCACTCAAGAAGCCATGAAAATCAGTTAAGCTTGAACCTATTGAATGAAAGAGCATAGTGCTCTCTATTGATCAGTAGCCTTTAGATATGTAATGAATAGTAGTACTTTTGTAGCACTGTCAGATAGTGTTTTCCTTTGCATCTGATAAATTACACTCTTTTGTGCTAGTGCTTTGAGATTTGGCATAAAACATTCTTGTACTAGTATTTCTTTCAGCTCTAGTACTTGGGTGATCTTTCATGACCAAGGCAGATAAATGTTATAAGAAAAACTGATATTTGCTCTCCCAACACAGTTTTGACCATTGAGTTAACACTGATCTGACTTTCATATGTGGCAGGAGATTGAGGGCTCGATTGCAAATGGTTTGTAGAATATTTTTATGGCCTGTGTGCATAATACACACAGTCTCTCTCAAAGGAATACACGTATGCACGTTTGGATTGTCACTAATTTCTTTGTAAATACAGATTTATTTCTGAATTTCTGATTGAACAGGCAAATATAAGAATAATTTTGCATTTGTCATTGGTTTGAACTGTACTGTGCTTCTATTACAATATAATTACTTGACTTCCTCCTTTCTTTGCAGCTTGTACAGTCCTTTACACAAAACCAGAGTTGGGTTGTAGGTAAAATGTTACTTTTTAATTGGATGAAGTTATAGCCAGAGTTTTTGGTGCAGCAGGCCCCAGGTTTTACATTTGTGTCATTCTCTGAAGGATATCCCTATTAATACTAAAATCAGATGCTTTGGAGTTGTTCACTAGGATATTCCTCTGGATTAGAGTCACTTTCTCCTTCCAACCACCCCTCTCCCTTGTAAGAAAAAATAATCAGAAGAATGAGCTCAGTAGCCTATTTTATTAACAGAACTAGGGACAATAAATTTTCAGCAGCCTTTTTCTTTTTTTTTTTTTTTTCCTGGATGTTTTCTAATGCTCCTTCAGCTTCCTCCAATGTTTGCTCAGGTTATTGGTGTTTGAATTAATTCCTCTCAAATGAGCCTGATTTAGTACACAAAACCTCTGGGGACTGCTTGGCAGCACAAAAGAACAGTGACAGTAGTTTGAACATCAGCAGTGCCCTGGTGTGTAAAATAAGGAAAAGTTCCATTGAACTCAATATAAGATTTCTTAGCTGTGTTTGCAGCTACAGGCAAAATGCCTGTCACACTTCCAAAAAGTCACACTTCCATCTAACACTCCAAGGAGAAGCAGTGTTTGGTAAAATCTTTGTCCCAGGGTTTTTTGCCTTTCGTGCACAAAAGGATTCAGTTCCCTACTCCTCCTAAAGACAACAGCTGTGAAGGCTGAGAACTGAATTTAAAAAATACAAATATCAGTAGAAATACAGTAAGCACGGTTTTCTCTGACGGGAAAGGTTTGGGTACAAGGACAAGGAAGCTTTTATGGGTCTCTACTTAATACTATTTTTCAGTCTCTCTGGAACATCTGTTTTGTGACTGACTCTGGTGACTCCAGGTGTAACAGTTCTCTTCCAGCCAAACACCTCAGTAGGTTAACCAGCAGTGACAATTTTGCACACAAATAAAAACTGTTTGCTAAGGGGATGAACTGTGTCCTGTCTGTTGGTTTAGCCTACTGAATTCAGGATATTTTGCCCTCAGTTGATATTTTGACCCTTAAGTCTTTTCTGTTACTTCTGAACAAATGAATGTAATTAATTCTTATATTAAGCTGATTCAAAAGCTCTCTTGGCAACACTGTAACACAGTGACCACCTAAACAGTAAATGAAAACACAGCTAAAAAGGCTCAAATCTTAGTAACATCTGCAGTACATTAAGAAAGGTTTCAGAGCTCTAACACATGACCCAAGTGCCAGCATCCTTGCAGAATGTCTTTTACTGCAGCCTGGTTTTGCTCTGGTCTTTCTCAGAGCTGGCTCAAAGGGCAAGTAGTCTCTAAAGACCACATTAATTGACCTAACAGAATAGATTAAGGAGGGGGGAAGTGATTACCATCTCAAATCACTAATTTCTATGTAAATTTTTACATTAAATGAATCTAGATCAATGTCTAACTCATTTAATAAATGTTTCTTATTCTAAGAAGGCAACCATAATTAAGTTATAAAATTACAGCAGTCTGGCTGAAAATTTCAAGCTACAAAATATTTTGAGGTTAAAGCAAATAATTTCTTGCGACTATGTAGCATAGTTCTGAGAAAGAAGCTCTCTCTGGCTGCTGTCATAAAAAAAGCACTTTAAACATCATCCCATCATTTAAATCTTTAACAATAATTTCATTTTCTGTGGACAATACTGATATATTGTCAATACCTAAATGAGTCAAATAATGATACCCCCACCCAATCATGTTTTGATGAAAAAGAAGAGGTCATAGTATGACTTGCCATAGAAACCAGGTAAACTGGGCTGAAAGACAGTTTGACCAGGAAAGGTCTCCATTTATTTGCTTGCAGCTTTAAAGGTATCTGCAATCATATATCCTCACCTACTCAGAAGAATTTCATCTCTGTGACAATTTCAGAGAAACCATGTGTGTGCAGTCCCTCTCACTTATATTCACATCCCATTTGTGATATATTGGGATATATTCACATCCCATTTGAAGAGTCAGTCCATCCATGCTGCCTAGAGACAGTGAGGGGCAATAGCAAGCAGTGGATACTATTCTGTTCCTCTTGAGTAAAATCCTACTCTATGGCTTGTCCTGCAGGGAATAACACCAAAAAACTCAAAGGAAAAAAAAAAAGGTAAATGAAATCCAAAAAAGAAAGAATTTGCCCTTTCTTTTCTTCTATTAAATTGTGTCTTTTTATTTCCTCACTTTGTTTCCACACCCCAAGTTCAAAAATTTTACCTAGTCTGTCGTTACCTGCTCTGTGTGACTTAAAAGTTTTAGTAAAATTGAAACTCCGAAGGCTTCTTAAATGTGGGAAAGGGCTGCCACTGTTGGCAGTGTGACAAGACCCAGCACATTGCTGGACTTTAATAACAATAAATAGCAGCAAGATTGACAAGGGAGATGCCTGACTTGAGCACAGCTCTGTGGCCTGTGCAGCATGAACAGTAAAAGCTTCTAATGTAGCACTTTGAGTAGTTGTTAGGAGATCAGTAACAGTCCAGGAAATTTCCTTTATGGTTTCTCTCACTGAAAAAGTGCATTTACAGACACATATCTTAAAAAAAAGATTTATTACTCAACATAACCTGATCTGGCACAAAAGTAGTATTTTCTAGTAATGCACTAAATTATAGAGGTAGCAAACAGTGTGTTTGATGTGTACTGGATTACTATTCTTAAAGTAAAATACAAGAAAAATTGAGATAGTGCTTCCTCAAAACCAGAAAGATGCACTTTATATTTTATATCTTGTATATTTTCTTAGTTCTTGATCTGGGGACAAATTAAGGGTCTGACAGTGTTACCCTGGGGTTGGTCAGAGCAGGACTCTCCTAAACTGCTCTGTCCTTCTGTCTCCCTTACTCTTCATGATTTGTGCAAGCTGCTTTTTATCCAGGGGTTTTTCTCATATACCAGCTATGGAGAACCACCACCATCTCTAATGATGACTTTGCTGACATTATTTTTATTATTATTACTTGCTTGCAGTAATGTTGTAAAGTGAAAATAGATTCTTGATCCGCTTAGCCTCCACTTCTCCAGGACTAGTCTAAAGAGGAGACTTTTATTGTTGCAGTGAAAATCTCTCAGTACCAACTCCATTTGGTTAAGAAAAGAGGGCAAAACATGAATAGGGTTGATTTCCTTAAGCACAATGCTGAAGACAGATCACAAAAACAAAGAAAGCTTACCAATATTCAAGTAGATAACAAACCCACCTTTGTGAAATGGTATTTTCTTTGTATAGCAATGAGAAATAATTCCATCCACAAAACATTTACGAGAGATATGAAACTGTAAAACATCTATTGAATCTTTGAATCCAAACCTCACTATTATGTTATTACATCAGTAAAAAAATATGTTAATAATGCAATTTCTGTATATTCTACATGAACCCATGAAGTTCCATCTTAAGAATAAGGTTACATTTCTTTTGGTCTGTTCCAGTATTCCACTTTACTGAAGATAAGATAAAATCCTATCACTTAATTTTTGTCCCACTGAACATTTTTATTATATTTTTATGGCTTTCAACACAGAAAAAGACCCCCTCCCCCCAAATACAATGCAGCCATGACACAAAGTAACAATTATGTCCATTAGAAAAAACATTTGTGTTGTTGACATTGGAAAGGAGAGTTCAATCTTCAGACATCCACACCAGTATTTTGGGTAAAAACATTTTTATTAAAAGGAAAACTAGGGTTGAGTTTGCTTTGATTATTTTTGATTTTCTTTCCCAAACAGAAAGTTCCAAAAAGGAGGCCAAATGAGTGCTATAAATTATTTTATAAGATGACTGTAGGTTGTATATTACAAAACAACTAAACCAAACAAACCAGAAAGCTCTGGTATTAAGCAAATGAAAAAAACATTCCAGATGGAAAAGAGCTCAAGAGTCAGAGCTGCCCAGAGTCCAGAATGCTCTGTCAAAATTAGGTTATATTAGAGTAGTCTTGAAAAGGAGGTTTGGAAAAGAGGCAGAGTTGCAACAGGAATTAAACTGTGTTTGACAGGCTAAATGGAATGCATTTCCTAGCTCCAAATGCCTGCACAGTACTCCTGTAATGGGTGTTTTGCTCAAAGCATAATGAGAAGAGAGGAGGGAAAATTATTTCATTTATCCAGACTATAATCAATCACTTCCAGGAAAAGAAGTCTTTCATTATTTTCCAAGAGCAATAGGAGTTATGTATATCATGTAGATGTACAAATTGCTTTATGAAAGAAAAAAAGAAAAGTTATTAAAGAAACAAGATGCACAAAATTAATCTGTTAATTTTATAACTATTTATAGTCATTCTGCTGTCTTTATGACTCAATACCTGCCTTTTTTCTTTATTATCTCTAAAGTGCCAATAGTCATAAAAGCATGAAAGCAATAGAAAAGGTAGAAAAGCTTCTGAAGAAAAGGTATTTTTTCATCTGGTAACAGATCCAGCCCCAAGCCATAAAGACTTTTCCTGAAACTTTTAGGACTGCAAAAGTGTACTGAATTTTGCTGAATTACTTATTTCTGATGGAAATTCCCTAATGGTAATGTTGGTTTCTGGGCAATGATAGAAATTATTACATAACATGATGGTAGGAAAATGATCAGAAAATATTCTGCACAGCTATATTATCTAAGAATTTCTCTGTGCTTAAATTTGTATTGTCTTATCTGGTCATGAGAATAATAGCATTCCCAAATTTAAAGAGCATGAGAGATGAATCACAGGAAAGTCAGTCTTGTTCTCATTGAAGTCAACACTTTAATGGCTGGAGACCACCTTTGGTACATAGAATGGAAGACCAAACCCACAACAGTAAGGATTTGATTTTGCTTGCCAATGTGAACTTCATTCAAAAACAAAAAAAATTGAATTAGAGAAATTATCCTTTATTCTCTAAGTGTGCTGCAATGCTCTGAAAGCCTCTTTAATCAGGAAGTACAAGAACAGATTCAGTGTTTCTATCCTTCCTAGAACCTCTGGAGTCTTGGATAGAGCAAAAACCAGATGAGCCCAAACTAATCTCCCCAAGTGAAAAAATAAAAAAAATGAAAAATTCCATGAACCAAGCAAAGCCAGGAAGTTAGAGGCTGCACTAATTATTAGCTTCCAGAAGTCATTTGACATCCAGGAATTTCCTACAGGCAATATTGTGCCTAAATGCAAAGCTCTGTTACTTTGCAGGCTCTCTACAAGGGCCCTTGCACAGGTTGCTCTCAGGTAAATTCCTTATGGAAGCAGCAATGGATGGATGGAGTCTCAGCTGTGCCCTTGAGCTCTCCAGCTCTGCAGATGTCAGCAAAGTCATCTCTTGTGACACTGCTCTACTTTCAGTGCCAAATCAATCTGTTAGCTAGGAAAAGCCTGGGTTCTTTAAAATAGTGAGTCAGTTCAGAAGCAGACAGCTCTAAAGTGAAGGTTTAGGTATTATGTAGCTGTGTGTCAGTTTTATGGACATAATCCCTCAGTTTTAACTGAGCTTTTTAATTTCACCTAAAAAAGAAGCCAGCTGAATTCTTCCAACCCCTTTTAATTCCCATCTCTGTGTGCAGTTTCACTTAGTGTTTCTTATAACAAAAGGCTTTTAAAGTTGATAAATGGCTGCAGAGATTTTGCTTTACTTTGTTGCTTTTCTATTTATTTAACCAAGAGCAGTTCTTTTAGTCCTGACCTCAGCCTTGTCAAATAGACTGTGTTTGTCAAACTGCTCATGCTCCCATTAACTCCTAGCTGTTTCAGTTGTCAAATTTGATGAATGGCTCAAATGCTGTGAGCATCATTAAAAGCAGGGATACTGAGGAAAGTATTATGCTATACTGAGTCCAAATACACACCATAAATAGGAAAATTCCAAGCAAAGAAAATCTTTTATTGCATAAAGGAAATTGCAAGTGGTTTAAACTAATCTCTTTTAATGCCATCTTTCATATGTGCAGGAGACAAGAAAAGGCCGCTCAGGTTTCATGGTTAGTATTATCTCTTCATAGTTAAAGAACATTAGTAGCTTTATAACCTTATTTATACAGAGTTCATGGAAGTGTTTGGGTCTGCTTGGGGGAACAGGCCTGCTCAGTGGGAATAAAAGCGCCAGAACTGTTCCCACAGTGCTCTGTGGGTCCGGAGGGTCTGTCCCTTCCCAAAACAGAGCCTGCTGTTCCTGGAACTCTGGCTTCCCCCGAGTGAAATCACAGAGCGCAGCGGCTGCGGTTTGCCCCGCAGGACTGGCCGGGCCCAGCTCTGTCCCGGCTGTGCCCAGGGCAGGGAGCGCCGGATCCCGGCTGTGCCCAGGGCAGGAAGCTCAGCCCAGCTCTGTTCCCGGAGCTGCCTGAGCAGGGAGCTCAGCCCAGCTCTGTCCCGGCTGTGCCCAGGGCAGGGAGCTCAGCCCAGCTCTGTCCCGGCTGCGCCCAGGGCAGGGAGTGCCGGATCCCGGCTGTGCCCAGGGCAGGAAGCTCAGCCCAGCTCTGTCCCGGAGCTGCCTGAGCAGGGAGCGCAGCCCAGCTCTGTCCCGGCTGTGCCCAGGGCAGGGAGCGCAGCCCAGCTCTGTCCCGGAGCTGCCCGGGCAGGCAGCACAGGCCCCGACGCGGCCGAAGCGCGGCTCTGGTTCCGCTCCAGGAGCCTCGGAGCTGATCCCGGCCGCGGCTCCGTCTGCCCTTTGCCGTACTTAGCAGCACAGCGAGGCTCAGCGTTAGTGCTGGGAAGTTGGGCAATGGCTTCAGCACAAAGAATAACTTGTTTTTGTGGGGGTTGCGGTGTTGTTCTAGATTCTGAGCTATTTTTAACTGTTGAAGTCCACCTAAAGGCCAAAGAACGGCTCTTTGAATTGTTGTGGGGTTTTTTGGGGGTTTTTTTTGGTGTTTTTTTTGTTTTGTTTTTTTTTTTTTGCATTCTTGAAGCAGATAAAATTCTTCAGATGAATATTTATACAGAGATACATATATATTTAGATATGAAAGTTATACACTTGTAGACTGGTGACACTCCTCTGCTTATTAAGGTCAAGACAGAGTTACTGGGATATTTTTTTAAATTATTTTCGTTTTTAAAATCTGTAATCTAAGTGCATATGCATACAGGCTAGTTCTAATATTCCTGAGTGTTACTCATGTGGAATTTTCATCATGAAGAAGTACACTGCTGCAGTAGATTTTTCCTGGGCAGTGGTACAAACCATTACAATAAGGAGAGCAGGCAAACCATTACAGCAATTCTGAAACAGAATCAGAAGTAGGTCATCAAAGTTTATATTTTCCTAAACTACAGCAGCATCAATTTTTTTTCTTCTTATTAGAAGATAGGAATTATTTCTTGATCTCTTGATCTCTGTGATTTTTAGGAAACACAGAGTTGTGTCAGAAGCTGCATCAGCTAGGGTTTGCCTTCAGTGAGTGCAACTCTTCCTGGCTGCTTGAGTGCAAGCAATGGCAGAAATCCTCTCTCTGCTATTGCAGCTAACTCTAACTTTAGTTTTGAGATCATCTTTCCAAAGTTTTGGAAAGATGATGCAGGATGTCAGTTACTGAACATGAGGCACCATTGCTCTAAATCAAAGATTGTCATCACAGCCACAGCATAAATCCAAAGATGTTGAGGGAAGCATTGACAGTTAATCAATTCATGTCAGTAATTTTTCCCTTACCTAGATGCCATCAGTGGCAGAGTGCAGGGGGGAGTTGTGGGCTTCCATGACTGCCAGGGAGGGTGCAAGGGTGGGCAGTGAGGAGCCTTCTCCTGCCTGCTGTCTGCACCAGGGATATCCAAACTACCCCATGAACTCAGTGGCTGAGTGATGAAGGAATTTATTATTTTCTCCCAGGTGAAAAGGTGCTGCTTTTTGTTTGGACTAGATTTCTAGGTTTGCCTGTATTCAGATCACAGGAACTGGATGTGGAAAATACAAACTTAATTTCATCCAGAGAAGCCATGGAATGGTATCATTGTATATAATCATGAATGTGTGTTACTATGCTAGGGTGTAGCTGCTGTTTGTTGCCTAGTGCCCTAAATACATATTTGGTTTTCTGAATAGTTCTGGGGTTTCTTTAAATCAATGAAGCTCAGAGTTCTTTTGTTATTCACTGGGTGGTAATACTATTAGGAAGCAAAATACTTTCATTAGGACAAATGCTTTTTTTAAGCCTCAACTTATTCTTATTTCTACCTGTAGCAGAAATTAAATATTTATTAGGCAAAACAAAGTAGGAAAGCTGCAATCATTCCCTAATGAGGCTTCCTGCACTTTTAATCATGATTTGTTGGTGTCTCTGGATTTCTGTTACTCTCAGGAGTACTGACTTTATTTGATTAGCCACATTCAATGTGAGTCTATAGGAACAGGCTCTGTATTTATGATTGCATTCTATTGGACAGAATTATAACCATCAGGATAGCTGCATCTCTGAATTGAATGTAAGTATGTACATACACAGGTGGGTACCAAGCCCCCAGCTCACACATGCTCTCCCACTAAGATCAGTGAGACCAGCATTTATGAGAAAATAGAGTTCTGCAGGTTCAGTTGGTCTCTAATGAAACATGACCTTGACCTGGGAAAGTGGGATTGGAGACGTCAGTATCTACACACTTGTTAAAGCAGTGAAATGAGGAATTTGGCTCATAGTTCACTGAAAAGGCATCAGCAAGGTTAAAGCAAAACATAAGAAAAAGCTTGTTTGCTGTGCCCTCTTGTCCAGCAAATAAATGATACTGTCAGGAGTTTTGAAGCAGGCATTTCAGCCTGTTCCTGGAAAGCACCACTGGCGAGAAGAATAATTTTCAGTAGAACTCAAGAACTGAGAGGAAAATCATTGTATAAATCAGTAACAAGTTGGCCCCCAGGCAGCCAAGCTAGAGAGGAATCATTTCCTATGGATTTCTGTCTCTCCTGCCTCACTGTCTGCTTCCCAGCTCTCATCCACCATCAGCCCTGCCCGTCCTTTGTGCCTGCAGCACCTGTCAGGGAGCTCTGTGCCCATGGCCAGGGTGGCACTGCTGTGTGTGCAGCCATCAGCTGTCCCCAGCTTGCACAGGACTTGTCACAACTTGACTCACTGAGACCTCTGCCCTTCTGTAAAAGGGAGTTCAAACTGGGGGGAAAGAGCAAGCAGATGACAGGCAAACATTCATATGACACAATTATGTGGAAACCTCATTTCCCTGAGGAACTGTGCACTCTTTAGTGGTCAGTATTTTTAGAGATTGGATATTTTGCTTATTTTGGAAAGCAAGTAGAAAGATGCATAGAAGCAATCACAGAGGTGGCACCATGTTTTCCCTGAGTAAATACCCACAAAGATATTCCAGATTACCATATTCCACAACACACATATCCTATCCCTGCTGCTTATACCCTTTGGATTAAGATGCACCCCAGACACTGAGGACCTGAAGTGCAGAAGCCTCATATCAAACCAGCCTGCCCCCCTTGTTTGGTGGTGTCCAGGACTGCTACATTTATGTCATCTAGATATGTTAATGTTTGGAAGAGAATTTGAAATTTAACAAAGGACTCCTACTCAACAGAACAAAAGAACACCAGTTTCTCCTTGACAGTGATGCTGGTGATGTCAGTAGGATTGCAGGATTTATCCCAGCATTTCTGGGTTGGGGGTTTCTCTTTAATAATTGTTATATTTTTCCTGTAATGATGGATTAATTGCAGGACTAACTCAATGCAACTATGATACCCTCAGTACCCTGCAGCAGAATTGTCAGAGCAAGTACACACTTTTCATTTTCTTTCCTCTGTTTTATGTGCTTGCTTGTCACTTCAGTTTACCCAGGAGTGTTTGTTTTGTGCTGTTGCCACTCAGACAATGCTAGGGCTGGGCAGTAAATAAGGGACAAAGATCTTATCAATTTAGATAACAAGGAGAGTTTGTGTGTGTGTAAGAAAGAAACTTTGAAGAAATTTTGCATCACATGAAATTTTCTAGTTTTTATTAAACAATAAAAATTATATATTTTCATTTTTATAGTAATCAATTAAGCTATAAGTAGGGGGAATTTTTGCTTGGTTTTGAAATTCATAAGGTGTGACAGAAAGGAGTTATTTTCCCTGAGATTAAAATATTAAATCATCATCAGAACTTGCCTCTGGACTCACAGACAATAATATATGTATCTCCTATTCTTTATTGTACTTTTGTCTGACAGGCATAATGTAAGAGCCCTACTTTTCTCACAAAATGTGCATCTCCAGTAGTGTGTGTGTGGGACAAACTGGACAAACTTAGCTAATAAGTTACATGAGCAACAAATCCTTGCTGGTTAGAGAGTTCCTGTTATTTCTCCTTTCATTTTCCCTATCCAATGTATACATCCTACAAAGCTTGAAAGCTTTGTAAAGTACTAGATGTAACTGAATAATTTACTAAAAATTTAGAAATGTTTACTTGGACCTAAATTTTGTTCTTCTCTTTCTCTTTCTTTTTTGCCATTTCTAGATGAAGAAAAGTATTTCTAGCAGTGGCAAAAATATTAGCATTGTCCAGTGCCCAGAAACCATGTCACTGCAAATAGTAAATGAAGTTTAATCATATGGTGTGATCTCCAGCTCCCTGAGTCTCTCACCAAAGTGAGTGAGGCTGAAATTCCCTCATGTTATATCTCTCTGCTATAAGTTATGGTGTTGTCTCTTTGCTACAGAAGTTTTGAATTTATTCTCTAACACTACTTCTTTCTTGTCTTATAGGTTTGTTGTCCTTCTAGTCATGTGAATTTTCAGCCCACCCAACACTTTTCTGAGGTACCTGGTACTTGCATCTTTTGCTTCAGCATCCTAGAAATTCAAGGATCTTCTTGACTTCTACATTATGGGAGTTATTGCACCCAGATATACCACAATTCTCAATAATCAGCTGCTTGCAAGAATATTTCAGCTGACGTCCCTGTGATTGTGTGTTCTTGTTTTACTATTTCTAAACATTCTGTTAGGTTTCAGCTCCTACAATCTATTTAGAAGCATCCTCCAGACTAGCCCTTTGTCCATATTTTAAAATGATAATTTGCATGTGATGCATGAGATCACTGCTTTTTGGGATGAAGATTCACTGAAGACTTAAGTGAGGCAGAGAACCTGACCAGCTCCCAAAGCCAAAGGTATCCAAATCGTTATGGTCTAACTCATAACTGTCCTAAGAAGGAATTAAATATAACAAAGAAGTGGGAATTTCCAGGCCTGAGTTCCGCACCAGAGTTCCTAGACTCCAAATCATCATAAAGGCTTGTTTTTCCCAAAACACAAACACCCTTCTGACCTCTCTGATTTTCTGACATAAACTAAGAATCTTTTTCATGATAATCAGTCAAGTATCAGTTCCAAAAAGCCATTGCTGTGCATTATAGGCACTTATGCACATTAGAAAACAAAACAAAACAAGCTGTCTACTACTTTCCGGGATTAATGCTATGAAGGATTTTATGGGTGGTCCATAAGTGGACAGAATGTTGCACTAATGTGTGACTGCATGGCAATTAAGCTTAATTAGGGAAGGTTTTGAAAAAGACAAATGAAAGTAAATTATGGGAATGAAAGCAACTGTGCTTTTGGGGACCACACTCTGGCACACTGGTTCAGCGAAGTGTTGCTAAAAATGTCCCCCTTCTGTCAGGTTCTGACACACGTCCAGCACTTTGTCAAACCAAGCCTTTTTCTGGGGAAGGGGGAATCTCTTAGGAGCACATTCTTCACCCAGTCTCTGCTGAGCTCCCTGGTGTCATGAGGAGACAGCTGTACTTCCAGAGTGAGAGCAGCAGCAGATGACCCTGAATCCATGGCCACCCGGGTTAGTTCAGCATTGCCTCTTTTCTGCATGGAGAAACAAAGGTAACCATCAATGTGGATTTTCTGGGGACATTTTTTACAATTTTGTACTTTTAGTGCTTTCTCAGATTTACAGCTGAGCACCCCATATGGAACATCTGATTCTGGTTGAAGTGATTTTCTCTGGTGAGAAGCCCTCAGTAGGCAGACCTGGAGCAGTTTCCAGGCTTCCACAGTGCATGGTTTGAGGGCAATCCATAAAACAAGCTCCTTCAGAGCAGAGGAGTTCAGGGTCTCTGTGCTCACACTGTTTCAGAGCTAGGTGCCCTTCTTCAAAAAAGTTTTAAAGGAAACAAAACTCAAAATGCTGAAATCCTCAATGGAACAGATTTGCTTTTTTCTGCTCTGGACTAAGTGGTTGTTACTGCAGGCACTGTTATAGTATGCTATGTTATATTGGATTTTATTAAATTATGGAAAATAATTAAATAGAAAACCAGAGGAAAAATGCTACACAATCTGCAGGCAGATCTTTTTTTAGCTTGAATAGTGTCTGGTATTGCTTTCCACCAGGACATGGGGATGCTTTTTTTCCCCTAATGAACTTTTTACATCCGAAATGAAATACTGATTCTGTGGACAATTTATTAAGAAAAGCAGCAGTTTCATGTGAGGAGTTTTCAATCCAACAGGGAATTTATATGTGGAAATCATATATGGGTATAGGGAAACACCTCATAAAAAGAATGGCTACATGGTCAGCAGCTGTAATTTATGTTCATTCTCTTTTAATAAAAAATATGTGTTCAGAATGATCTTTTATTTTTTTATTGCAGCTCAGCAAGGTACCCTCAACTGTAGCTGTTTAACCTCCTGACTTTCTTTGGTTTGTTTTTGCAAAAAGCAAAGTTAAACCTCGTAATTGTGTTTTCAGTTACCAAGCTTATTCATACGTGAAAGGTGTGACAGGGACTCTTCTCTCCACTGAAGGATATTGAAGTAAGTGTTGATAGAAACATCACACATAAAAGAGTGTTAAAATGAAAACAGAGACAAGACTATGCTAAATAGAGAAAAGAAGCTGGATCTGGGATTTGATGGCTGAACATGAACAGCTGTGCACAGGTAATCCAGATACATGTCCTAATGCCTAAGCTCTCCAGGTTAGGTGGATGTTTACCTGAAATACTCAGATAAAAATTTGCAAATGAGGTATGTGTCCATAAATCACAATCTTCTACAGGTCAAATGTTGTGGAAATCTGTCAGATTAAAAATTATATTCCTAGAAAGGATGCTCCAACAAAACCTCTAGATGGGATCTAATATTTAGCAAAGTGTTGTATCTGAAGAGAGATCCCCTTAGCTGCAGAACCTTATTCAGATCCCCTACTTGCTTCTATCTCTGTAGCTGGAAAGTGAAGGCACTTCTAAGGATTTGCTGGCATGTGAGGTAATGAGAAATTCCAGGGTCTGGTGGGATCTGTGACAGCACTTGTGAGGGGAACTGGCACAATCTCCTTGGCAGAGTTGTTACCCAGCTCTCCATAGACTCACTCTGTAGTGGTGGTGATCAGATTTTGGTGGAAGTCTGATGCAGCCTGTGAAGCAGCAGGTGAACAAGCCATTTCTTCACTAGAAGGCTAAACCCAGCATTTATTACTTCCTCTTAGGTCACAGAAACATCACTCATCTTTCAGTTGGACAATAACCACACCCTTTTAATTTTCATCTGCCTAACACACTCTGTCCTACATCTCTTTTGCACATGCTGTAAATGCCCTTCCTCCAGCAGTATTTCTGCTGTGCTCCTGCTGGCACCTTCTGCAGCAGCCAGACCTCTGGGCATTCCTGGGACAGACTCGTGGGGAATTTTCTGAGTCAAATTAGCAAGGGCAAAGGTCAGTATTGCTCAGTTAATAACAAGAAAAATCCACCTGGATTAGTACTGGCTATTTAATAGGAACCAACAGAGCATCAAGATTTGGCCTTCTATGGTTTGGATACTTTCTAAATTATATTTTTATGTCAGAATGCTGCTGTGTTGCTTGTTAGAAGACTAGGGAAAAGCAAAGTTTTACAGTTTGAGGAGAGCTGCAACAGCAGCTGGAGCTATTCTGCCTACTCTTTCCCCACGTTGCAAAGCTTTAAAGCCAGAGAAAGTGAGCTGCCAAAGAAAATACACTAACAAAGCAGATGAGTCCATTATTCCCAGTTTTCTAGGAGATATGTTTCAGTCTATGAGTTCTGTATTTCAGCAAGAAATGTTTAATATTTAGAGGTGAGGGAACTCAGGCTTGCTAGTGTTTTTAGATTCCTTTCTGACCTGCTTTCTTTTTTTTTCTCCCCGTCTCCTTCCCTTTTTTGTGGCTTTCCAATGTAAGTGGCCACAGCAAACCCCTATTCGGGATCCAGGAGGAATCCTTCACTGCCAGCCTCAGGAGAATGTTGGTGACAGCCGCTGAAATGCCTTGATCACACGCTCCCAGCACCCTGCCCTGCCAGCAGCAGAAGGAAAGTCCAGCTTCTGTTAATAAGGTGCAGAGAGTAGCCAAAATATTTTGTGAATTTTCTGGCTCAAAAGGGTAATGAAGCTACCTCTGTCTCAGTGCACTGGCACAGGAGCAAACTAAACAACTGGGAAATATGTTTCAGAGGAGAAATACAGAGCACATACTTCTTGGATTTCACACTTCCACTGGAAGCTGAGCTTTGCCTCTTTCTACCTCTTTTCCAGGCTGGCTGAACCCTTTTGCACAAAAAGTGGGAGGGATGGGGGAGGGCGAGCAGGCTTTTCTGCAGATTAGCTTCAGGCAGCTCTTGCCAGACCAAAAGTTACATTGGAAAGCCTTTCTTAGTTTATACCAAAACAATTAATTGTTTAATATGTAAAGTAAAACCAGAGAGTTATTCCCATAAATTTTTTCAAATCTACCTTTCTATTAGCTTTGAGCAAAAAAAATCTCCACACTGGGAGCACAGTCAGATTCTTTGGGCTCTCTTCAAAAAGCTCTTTTTGTCATTCCTCTCTGACCTCCTCCCTGCTAGTCCCGGGATGAAAAGCAAGCCAAAGATCTGCTGAGAAATGGGCCGAGCCACTGCTGACCTTTGCAAATCCAATTTCTTCAAAGCGAGAGCTAATCGACGTGTTCCCACGCTGTGTATTGCTGAAACTTACGGTGCAATTCAAGGAATGAATTCACCATGGTGCAATCTCATTTTGAATCCAGTTTTCTTGTTATGTGTCAGAGGGTGAAGGAGGCAGAGTGTGGTACAAGTTACAGAGAGCAGTCACAACTAAGTTTCACAGAGTGTGTAAGTCTGTCTTTGAAAGATTTTGCACTTTGGATGGGCTCTTTCACTGAAAATCTAAAATACATTGGCATCCCCCCCCACCTCCTTCTACCTTCCTCCCCCTCAAAAACAGAGAGACATTTTGCAATTATTTTAAACAAAAATAAGCTAATGAGAGTTTGCACTGAGCAATCTCCAAACAGAAAAAAAAAATAGGCTCTGAGGGTACTATCTGATGTGTAACCGATGTGCCTTTTGGGGAGATTTGTGTGCACAGGAGCTGTAGGTGAATGAGATTGTGCTAGAGGGAGAGCTTCAACATTCATATTCAGAATTCATATTCTCTCACTTTGCATATCTGATCTGGTATGAGCACTGTTCTGATTTTACAGCAGACAGAGTGATCCACTCTGTGAGAAGTTTTGCAAACTCCCCTAGGTACCGCAGCTGTGCAGGCAGGATCCGTGCAGGAAAAGGACATTGGCATTCCCAACCTAAATCTTATAATCTTGTTTCAACAGGTGCCTGGAGAGTGCCCCCCTCCCTGTTTCCCAGAAGGTGCTGCCATTTGTTTCCCACTCCACTGGCCAAGCCTTGGCTGAGCACAGCCCTGGGCAGCCAGTGGACCCAGCGAGAGCAGTGGCAGCGCTCCACATCCCGCTGGCATGCTCCAAGTGGGGCAGCCTTGCGCAACGCTGCAACTCCTTGTCTGGGGCAAAAGGGACACGAGAGGACTCTCATTCCTCGTTCAGCTGCTGTGGGGCATATGTCATGGGTGGCACATCCCAAAGAGATGCTTTCAGCAGCCAAAGAGAGCAGTTATGTCATTGCCAGCGGGGTTGGACTTGGTGCGCCTCCCTGGGGATGTCACCTCTCCAGCTGGGGAGTCCTGGCATGGCAGGTAGCAGCCAGGCTGCTCCACTTCTGGTGCCTGACCACAGACCTTGGGGTTCCTGGCCAGTTTGGCCATCTAGCAGAACCAGAGATATTGTCATTTATTTTTTTAACTCATTACCTCCTTCATTGCATAAGTGTCATTCCACTATGGCTGATGTAATGGCAAGGCAAGTCCTTGGGCTAATGGACCGAACTGTGCCTTGACTGTAAACTGCAGGCTTCCAGAGGAAGCATCAAAGCTCTCATTTTGTATTTGTCCCTAGGAAAGCAAATGAAAATATGTCGTTGTTCTCAAGATTGCTGAAAGAAGCAAGTCCTTTCTTTAAATTTTATTTCTGCAGCCATGAATAGTAAATCTCCACCATTCATGAGTGGTTTATAAAAGAGTTTGCGAACTAACCAAATCTGAAGAACTTTCTCTCTCACCAAGTATTGCAGTAAGAGAATTGTTTGTGTTTTTTATTACTTTCTCAATATTTTTGTTATCCTGTTTTCCAGGACACTATTAGATTTTCCAGTCTTCTGGACATCAAAGATTTTGGAGAAGAGATTGTATAAACTGGATAGGTAACAGCTGTTACCAGATGGATTTACTGGTGGAAAGGGGAGAGGGCTAATTTGTTTTATGTGTTTCCTCCCACTGCTGGCCCTTTTCACTGTGGCACACTGTTGCTGTCCTGTGACAGGGAGTGTTCTTGCACAGAGGGAGCCCTTGTCCACAGGATTGCACCTAACTTTGGGTTTCACTATTGATTATAAGTGACTTTTCCAAGTGCCTTCTTCAGAGCTCTTTTAGCTGGCTGTCCAGTGGTTTATTAGAGAAAAAAAAAAAAAAAAAAAGAGAGAGAGCAGCTCTAATATTGTTATATAATAGCACTGATTGACAGATTTTCATTTCTAACCTTTTCAAGTCAGAAGGTGTAGTTTGCTTCACTTCTAGATATCTCAGGACACTTACAGTTGGATTTATTTTTGTAAAATAAATAATTTAATTCCTCAAGAAAGGTCACAGTACCACAGGAGAGTTTCAGCTGTATCATCTCTGTTGTGCCCTTCTATTTAACATGGGAATGAACATCTGCATGAATCCTCTTTATTTTTTCATCTAGTAAAAAATTCCCTGTGCAAGGAATTCCTCAGTTAAATTGTTAACTGTTTAAGAAAGGTCATAGAGGGGAGATGGTGATTTGTAATACTGCAAAGCACCAACTGGTAAAAGAGACTGTGTGCATGTATAATATGATGTTTGCATATTGCTATACCAACAATATCTGATCCCATTCAGATAACAGTAAAGCAGCCTACAGCTTAGACCTGATTCAAAGAAACTCACACTGCCTGTTCTTTTCTTTCTTATTTTAGGTTTGATCTACTTGCTATCACATTTGCATGTTGTGTTTTGAAGCACCTACCCTCACGTTTTTCAAGCTTCAGCGAGGGAGAGCACTTTCAATATATATCATCTGCAAAAGTGTCCCATATCCTATGAATATGCTGACATTCAATGTGATCTAAAAATTTGAGTGGGACTGGCATTTTCTCAATCTAGTCTCTTTCCTCCTGGGGTAGCCTAGATTAATACTTCGATCCTTTCCTTCTCTCAGCAACTTCAGAATCCATTGCCATTGCAGCAGAGGAGACTCTGGCTTCACCCAGTCTGTGAGGATCCTTGGACCTTTCCAAAATGCTCAGATTCTCACAGATTTTAACTCTTCTCTGCGGGTGGCCTGGGGGAGTTAGCTGGGGGAATATCACTGGAGCAGATAGTCCATGTCAATGGCTGCTGGATTGCTGTCAGGAGAATGGATCCTGTCTGGAGAGGGACAGAACAGAATCCATATCCAGAAAATCATCTCTAATTTGATTTTAGGCTTTAGGCCTTAATTAATTTCAAACTGTTTTCCTCCTTCTCTTTCATTCACTCCTTGAGTATTGCTCCATATATTTAAAGCAAATGACCAAGAAAAGAGAGGGAGTTCATCTAAAAAAGCATCTGAGCATCTCTTTAACTCTCAGAGAATTTTTTTCTGCATAACTAGTGGAGAAATTGGAACAGCTCTGCCAGTTTCAAGACAAAAGTTTCAAGTTCATCTTTAGTGAACATTTGGATGCCAATAAGGATCAAACTACAAAGTCAATAACAAAAATGTGGAGGAGGCTCAAGACTAGCTCAGTAATTTGCTGCATGAGCAGGGAAGTGAGGTCCTTGATTTTTCTTTGAAGATAACAAGTTTTCTGGGTGCAGTTCATACAAAAAGGGAGAGAAAGAGGTGTCTGACTAATAGTGAGAGGTATGGTGAAATCCAGGTTGTAGTCCCTGTTTTACAGACAGCCCTTTCCATATGCCAAGGCAGGAACCATGCAGGTGGATTAATGTTACCCTTTTATCTCTGGGTCCCTGGGCTGGGTGCAAGCACACATGGAATTCATGTAATCAATTACATTTAATGTTTGTGCAGTGACAAAAACTGGTGTCAATCACAGCTGTTTAAAGGAGTGTTATACAGGACAGTCTCTCTCATCCAGAAGAGGGGATCTTCCTGGCAAGTCTAAGAATCAGCAGGAGCTTGTACAAGTGGTCATAACAAATGGTTGCCAAGCTATGAAAGCAACAGGTAATTCAGGTGTGGTATCTCACAGCCTGCTGTTATCTTTAAAGTGAGATTTGTGAGCCTGTGTGCAGGCTTGTGCAGGTATCTCATGCCAAGTTAAAGCTACATTTCAAGAAATCACAGAATACCAGAATGATTTCTTCTGGAAGGGACCTTAAATATCAACTTGTTCCAATGCCCCTGCCATGTGCAGGGACACCTTCCACTAGACCAGGTTTCTCAAAGCCCCTTGCAGGGATGGAGCACAGGGTTTTTTTTTTTTTTACTTCTCTCCACAGGCTGTTTGCACAGGATCTGAAGGGCTGTTTTCAGTGCACTATGGATAGACACTGGTGTTGTTATTTTTACTACTTCCTTATCATGTATTTCAGGGTCTACAGTGACAGTGAGGATTAAATAAAAAATAAGTAATCATTAGCTTGACTAAGTATTTTCCACAAAGGAACATTTATTTATGGTGACACAGAAATATCATAGCAATGTTCTGAAGCAGTACAGAAACTGTGAATTTTAACCTATGTAGCCAACAGGAGATTAAAGGTCTTTGGCTCAAGAGCTTTTACTATGAAGACATAACAATACTTTTCTTTTCATGTGGTTGCATCTTCATAAAAATCTGTTAAACTGCAGCTTGCAGAGGAAGTGTAAAGCACAAGGCAAATTAAAGTACAATCACCCTGAAAGGACAAAGTGATCCAACCAGTAATATAGTACTTACAGGAAAAAGAATTGAGATTATTGATGGCTCAGTGCACAGAAGCAGCATTTATTATGATGGAAAAGTGTATACTGTGAATTAATTCTGTCAGTTTTGTGCCGGCCTGTTTCTCATTTTACATGGCAAATACTTTGATCCACATTATAATGTAGGTACTTTTTACAACCCTGGGAAATTTGCTGCCCCAATCTACAGATGAAATAATTTAATCATAAGTATTTCACCAGACATTTTTCAAACCAATTTAATTAGGTTTCATTGTTTACAGACTTTGAGTATAGCATCCAGAGATAATTTAGGAGCACAACCTGCTTGTCAACTTGAAAGAAAATGAAAAATTGGTTAGCTGTTATTATTTAAAAGTCCAAAGTGTTCAAGCTGGAATATTGGCAGGTTTTTTTCCTTTGAAATAATTTTTTTAATTAATGTCTCTCTGTAATCTTGCCATTCCTGTGCCTGTAAATACATATATTCTCTTGTAGTTTAGGAAGGAATTATGGCATTGCAGTGATTTTTTGGATGGATTTTGAGCTCTGCTTTATTCCTATAACATTTCAGAATTTCCAGGGGCCTCAGAAGGGGTTGCTCCAGATTTATGGTTGTATTACACCAGCAGAATTCTATCCCTTTATATTTGAATTCAGAGCTAATGCATTAGTCATTCAGGTCCCTAAACAGGTTAATTATCCTGTCCAGTTCTTCAGTACTGTTTCAACTGTTGCATTTATAATTTTATTAATTTCATATAACATTAGATGACGGTAAATAGGTTTAAAGATAAGCTGAGCTTCTAAAGATGGAAACTGCTGATATTTTTTACTAATTTCTAGATCTGTTGTATTACCAGTACTCTTTGGGAAAGTTCTAATGTACAAAATATGATCTCACGGGATGTTTTATCTTATTGGCTTCTTGCCACGTTGCCAGAATGCAGTGTATTCAGGCAGAGGCACCCAAAGTGCATGCTTTAGCATGCAGAGAAAGAGTGCAAAGCTGGCTTTCATTTTCTACAAACAGATCCTAGTAACAGTCTTCCTCCTGCTGAATGGCTTTTTATTGTTGATTTTATGCTTTTGATTGAGTTATGTGGGTTTATGTTTTTGAGACATGTACCATATATTCACAGGAAAAGTCCAAGTTTCAGAAGTTTTCTTAAAGTGGATTCAATGCTTTTGAAATCTTAACTGGAAACCATCATTCTCTGCCTGCTCTCAAATACATCATTTATCTATAGCTCTGCCTGCACAACTCAGGAAAGTTCCCTTACAAAACGTGTTTTTCCACCCTTTCTCAGAAGGTGCTACTCTAGAATAGAAAAGATAACTGGTTTGGTATTATGCTGAGTTTTTAAAATTGCCAAAAAATCTATTTAAGAAAATTCATTTTAAGAAATGCTATCTTGAAAATACTAACCTAGGAAATAACACCTTCTCAGTAACCCCTATGAAGAATTTTTGGTTTTCAAGCATCTATGTTGTTCAGTTGAACTGTTCATTCTCCTCCCATTAGTAATTTAATATCTGTGTTTTTCATAGAGCAGCTCAGCAGTGTGCCAAATGTTATTAGCAGAAGGGCAAAGCAAAAAAAGATTCTGATCAGAAATCAGAAGCGCTTCAGTGAAAGCCTGGCTCAAATATGCACTGAATGGAGGTGAAGTTGGCAGTTTCACTTGTGGGCAGTTCATGTGAGATCATTTAAAATTATCTGGGAAAAGGTCTGAAGATCTGCTCCTCGGTGATCTCTGCTTGTTTCTTGTGCAGTAATGTATTTTCCCCCTTGTCTTCTTTTCATCTTTATTCATCTAGCTGTATTATAAAATTAATAATTAGCAGTATATGAATACAGATACAATAATTTACTTTTTTTTTACCCTGTCCTTTATATTTTTGCTCTCTTTCTCTCCCATAGCTTACTTGATTAGTATTTTAGCTCTGTTGAAGGAACATAAATACTGTTGCACTTGGATAATTTTTCTAACCAACAACATTTGAATGAATGTAAATTAAAAACCTGGTTTTGCTGAACCTCTGGTGATGCACACTCTTCTTATTTGCATTTAGGTCCCTGTGATAATATTCTGGTAAGATCTGAGATAGAATTGTCATTTCCAAGACTGGTTTCTGAAACTGACAGTGGAACACTCAGTACAACTTGGGTGATAAGGTAGTGCTCAGTGAAATAGCAAGCAGCATTTAACAGCTTTGCAGAAAGGATTATTTCCATGAAAGTGTTCAACCCAGAGAGAACCAGAAGTTTAGAAATTGTGTAGAAAGTCATGCCCTCACAAGAGTTGGTCACTGTCTAGGTCAAGAATTAGATGAGGTTTAGACAAAGTTCATGTCCTGATGCTTTGCCATCCATAGTGAAAAACTTGATATGAATTTGAGCATCTGATTATGCAGCTGGTACCCAATTAATTTGTTGTTAGCCTCTTTAAGTACTGCATTTTAGAAATCTCATATTTTTCAGCTTGAATGGTGTTTCTCTGGCAGCACTTTTTATGGGATTTTGGAGCTGTGACCAACAAATAGTTTTGTTCTTGTTTCTGTAACATTTTCTGCAATTTCTGCCAAGGCATTGACATATGTGAAGAACTGTGCATTTTTTTTTAACTCTCTCTGTGGTTATTTTAATTTTGTAGGATTTATTCAATAACCATCAAGTACTGAGATAAAGTGATATTCCCTGGAAGAAGCACAATATGGTCAAGTGCATTGGAAGATGAAAAGATGATATACAGAAATACTCTAGGGAATTCTAGTAATGTCAGTTTTGGAGTTCTTTCACAAGCTAACATAGAAGGGGTTTGCTTTCTGTACCAGGTTCAATGCTCAGTCTTACCTGAGGAGGTAAGCTTGCCCTGAGCACAGCTGACTCCACTTAATTTGAGGACAGTGATGAGGGTGTTATGCATGCCAGAGCACCCCAGCAAAGCAGTCTCTGCACCCACTTGAAGTTTAGCAGAAAGAGGCTGCATTTGGCAATTTGTGTCCATCCCTCTCACTTTCATTTATAAAACCATTTGATGAAAACAACTCAGGTCCCCTCAGTTTTGATAGTGATGGTTAACCTCCTAAACAGCTTGCCTTCAATCATAATTTCCCATTTAGAGTCCAATTCATGTTCAGTACTCAGGCAATGTATGTTTCATGAACTGCCCTGCTGTCTGAGGAAGCTTCAGCTATTTTTCCTTCCAAAAAGATATTTAGCCTTACTTCCCCAGCTGGACAAAGGCAGTGATGTTATCACTTTTCTGAAATATCAAAGTTGTCTCTCCTCATGGCAGAGAATTCCAATCTGTCCTGGAGAAAGCAGGTCGTGTGAATATCCTTGCTGTACTCCTAATTGTTTGCTCTGGCAGTTCCCAGTGAAGCAGCTGGTTGTCTTTGGAAAGCTATGTTTGTTGTTTTGGGTTTGAACATCATGTGTCTTTAATTTTCAGCACTAGCCACAGGGATAAGTATCACAAATATCTGCTTGAAGGCCTTTTGCCCTTGGGAACCCAATATATACTTGGCAGCCTCTCTGACAGTGGGACTGAGGGGAGAATCAAAGTTGACTCATTGCCTTATATCCCCTCAGGGAAAAGAAAGAATAAAAGTGGCAATTGCTGCTTCATTCAGTTGCCTGAGGCAAGTCTTTCCTGTTTTGTAGAGAATAAACTAATGTAATTTCCAAAAAAATCTTCCTTCCCTCTGTATGAAAAAATTATTCCATCCAGTATCATACAGCTAATTCTGAAGCTTGGCTTCCTCACATCCCACTGTGGTCCCAGGTGGACTTCAGAATTCCATAAACCTGCACATAACCAGAAATGGACATTCAGTGCCTACCTCCAACAGAATCTACTGTCATGTTCTTCAGCTCAGCATACAGTAAACTCTCATGAAAATGGGTTTGTGCAGTGCTGAAAATGGTGCTGCACAATGAAAATGGGTTTAAGCCTGCAGGTGGAGAGAAGCTGGACTGTGCTTTATTTATTGTGCCCAAGCTGTTCACAGACTCTGATTTCCTACTGCATTATCATGACCAGCCTAAATGAGTATCTTGCTATGGCTTCCAGGGGAGAGATGCATTACTCTGCTTGTGGATATAACTTCCCAAATATTCCCCACTTTCTATGCCACACTGAAGCGGAACAATCATTGGTGTTGGTAACATCATGATGCAAAGGGGAAGCCTGAGCTCCAATGTGTGCATTAGCTAAAGATTACAGAGGGTGCCAGTTGAGCTCTGGCTCTGTGAAATGTGGCTCGGCAGAGCTCCAAGCTCACACCAGGTGATGCCAAGACATTTGCTCATGTCTCCATTGCCCCTTATCTCAAGTCCTGAAACTGCCAGAAATAATTTTCCTTAATAGAAAAACAACATGCATTTTTGCATGTTGCTCTTTTTTATGTAAAACTGATTAGTTTATGATTTTGATTTGAAAATAGAATTCAACTCTTGTATTTTTGATCTGAAAAAATCACCTTTCTTTAGGACAGCTTTTCCATTTTTCTAGGAAACTCATTCCTTTTATTTTATAATCAGCTCAACTCAGTACAAGAGTCTTATGGAAGATGGTGGCAATTATCAACTATGCAAGTCAAGCATTTTATTTTCCAGTCTCCAATTTTTGCTGTTAGTCCTGAAATACAGTGCTATTCTAGTGAATATGTTTTTGAGTTGATGAGGGATTTGTGATACTACTTAAAAACAAAAGAAAATTTTAGCTGGGGAAGAAACTCTCAATGATGAATGGATGTATTAGCTTAACATAGATCTGAACTTTGTCTTGCAAAACACTGCACAGCCTTTCAGTGATACAGATCCCATTGGAATCAGCTATTGTCTAACACTTTAAAATAATAGGGCTCAAAATGGTTCCAATTATTCCTGATTTGAAAGGTAAGTTGGAATGGCTTTTTTGATGCTTCCTTTGAAATATGATTGTATATTGCTTAATTATATTAATATATATATTTAATCACTGTGTCCAACACAGGGAATATGAACTTGATGCATAAGCAAGACCCTGTCTTTACACTTGCAGGAATGTGTGGCTGGAACTGATTGTACAATTAGCATTGGTTTTGCTTTGTAACAATTTCCTTAAGTTATAAGCACTTTAGTTTTCATTAAAGTATGATTCCATTTGCATTTTTCATGTCTGCTTCCAGTAATTTATTGGCATGCAAGAAGCAAAGCTCCTAAATCGGTGTTGTATACTTTATACAGAAGAGCCAGACAGAGGTGTGGCACAAGGTAAAGTTCTTCTGTTTCTCCTTCCTTCTTCCTTTTAGCTCTGCTCCACACTGAGGTATGGAAACCATCTTGCACAACATTACACAGACGTAAGAAGGCACCCTGTACTTGAGAAAGGACTGGAGTGAGAAAAACAAGTGTGATGTTAAGAGCAAAGCACAGCAGAAAATACTTTAGGAGGATCTATAAAAAGTTTAAATTGGTAAAGCATGTATGTGGGTGGGTTAGAAAGAATAAAGCATAATTAAGTTACTGAGGCCTCAGCAGGACTCTGAACATTGTTCAGTGTGCATTGCAGTTCGCTTTAAAGAAATGTCAAGAATACCACAACCTTAGAATGGGGACTTTTTTTGTAGTGCAGCATTAATTTCACCAAATGCACAAAGGCTGCCCTTTCCTGGGCTTTGCGTCACTGTGCTGCAGGGTACCGAGCGTATTACAGGAACACGTGAAGGCAAAAGTGCCACCTTCTGCAGGCTGATGACAGAGCAGGGCTGTCCATATTAGGCACAGCTGAAAGTCAGGGGAAACTTTGCCATCCTGCATGACAAAGGGTGCTGGGTCCCATCTTCTCCCCCCCAGTTAGTATAGCCCTGTCTGGGTGTCCCTGCCTGCACACTGGTACCAGGAGAAGGGCAGATGGATGAGAGGAGGTAGCTTTGCCCTCTCTCCCTCTGAACTATCAGGGAGCAGAGAAAAGCGTGACAAGCACAGAAAAGTCTCCTTGCAGCTACTGAATAGCATTTCTAATTGCTCTGTGATGTGAACAGTTTAGGTCCAATGCCCTCGTGCCATGAGTGACCCAGACACTGCTCTCTTCTGCTCCTCACCCAGCCCTGCTTGCCCTTCTCTTTCCCTGGAGCTTCCTCAGGGCCACCATGGCAGAGGAGCCAGGCTTCTTCTTTGCAAAAGGCTGTTTTGTGCCTGAGGCTGACAGAAGAAAGCACCTCCATGAGCTTCATAAAGCATTTTGGAATGGAGCAAATCAGATCTGAGCCCAGCCATGTGAGTGGCCTGATGCACACAGTGCAGGACAGGTGGGTCTCAAAACTGAAGCCAGATGGGGAGTTTGGTCCCCAATTCAATAGGTAGCCTTTCATTTAACACTCCTTCTCACAGTTCCCAAAGCCTCTGGGAGTTGGTTCTGCCCCTTGTCCAGGCCCATGTCCTGCCCAAAACACCCTCACAGGAACACTCAGCAGGCCCTGTCGTGGTGGGGGACTCCTGCACTGGCAGATTAGTGCAGCATTGTGGCTGGGAAGGTCATGTACAGCAGCTATAATTGTGAAATCATGAAGAGTAATGAGGATTTTAGCTGTTATTTTGCTCATAAATACACATTCTAATGTGCAGAAAAAACCACAGTGTTGAATGAAAGTATTGTGATCTTCAGGGGAAAAAAAAGATGTTAGCCAGAAGTGCTGTGCCTTTCCATATGGTCCACCTAAAAAAAAAAGACCTTTTTAAGGTGGCTGCCAGCCAACATTTCAGAAATATTTTCTTTGTGTTTCTGTTCAAAGTGATTTATGTCCAAGTAGTCTCTAGCTGGGTCTCAAATTGCAGTAATGATTTTGATTGTTTGTTTATAGTTGTATCTGAACATTTCTGCCTGCCATGTCATCTGTTCTGACCAGCATAAGTGTCATTTATAGGCAACTGCTGTGTCCATGTAGAGTCCATTGTTCTGACTTGTTTCTGACTGTTGACATGTATTGGATATAAGTTTTTGGAAAGAAAAAGGACAGTGTTCTCACCTTGTTGCCCAAGAAAACAAGTGTTTAAGGAAATTTTTCTGACAGATGTGTAGGGAAGTCAGGATACTTGGGCCAAGTGGCATTTTTTTCCATGGGAAAAGCTGAAATACTTTCCCATGAAAGAGGTGAGTCCAGAGCTGCGTGTCATCAACCCAGGAGCTGTGAGGCAATTGGACTGTGAGGGAAATGCAGTTGGGCCCAGCTGTGGTAAACAAGGCCATTGTGCAGGACACTGCATGGGGAACGTGCTCCAAGACCCCAGGATTGCCTACACCATGTCACAGAGGAGATTTAGTTGAGATGTTTGAGCTGAAAAGTCTGCACACCAGGCAGCTTGTTTTGCTCAGGCGAGACCCACGTGCACACTAATGGCTTGGATGTCCTTTAGGCAATTTTGTATGGCAACAGAGGGAAGGGAGAACAGATTTAAAGCAGGAAAAGAAAAGGGGGAGAAAGAGGAATTGACAGTAAAGCAAAGTAGTGTATTTACTGAATCAAAATTTAAGAACATTATGTAGTTCATATCAATATAAATATCCGTATGACAAATTCAGCTGTCTGTTTCAGTGAAACAACACCGTTTTTTTTAAATAATAAGCTCCAACAAATACTTCAATGTTTTGAGAGAAGCTGAAAATGTCCACCATCATTATGATAAAACAAAATAGTTATCTATGTGGTTAGTCTTTTGCTTCTGTTTTTACCTTGTGGGAACAAGAGAAAAGCAGTTAAGGGACAATGAAGAAATTTAATGGTTCAAAGAGAAAAACACATAGTATGCAAAGAGTTTGGTTGTTGGTTTGGGGCTTTTTTCTGCAGAAAGTACCTTTTCTTTAAGTGCAGCTATTTTTCTTTTCAAAAGACATCAGAGAGATTAAAACTAAAAAATATCTTATTCTTTTCTTTAGCTGGGATTCCTACAGATTCATACACAACAGCCAACAGTCTGTTGTGATCACTGTCTCATCTGACTCAAATAAATCAGCTTCTATAATTTCACTCAGCAATTCCTTTACCAAGCTTATAACAAGAAAAAATGAAAAGGTTGTGATCTGATCGTGTTTCCACTTATGCTGAGTTCCAATGACTTTAAAAGAACTAATTGCACCCACATTAGAGATTAAAATATCACATTAAAGTGTAATGAAACCAAAAGCATGATGAACCTACTGCTGGCACACATTCTGAGAAAGGAATCCACCTTTTTGTGGAGGTTTTTGTGCTGGAGGGAGGGTCTTGGAGGTGAAGGCTTGGTTCTCTGCTTCATCCCCTTCTGCAGCCCTCAGTTTGCCTATAGACAGCCCTCAGGGCATCCCCACAGGCTGTTGCACAGAAAACTGTTCAAGGTGGAGTGTGTAGCTTTTAAACTTAGCATCTTTGGTTTTCTTGCAAATAATTTACCAGACATTGGAGATGAGAAAGAATGTAGAGTTTTTTCTGAACAACTGTCATTCTTCATCTTCCAGACAGCTTCTCCTTTCCAGCATTACTCTGCTGAATGAAAGTCCCAAAAGCAGTTTTGCTGCTGAAGGCAGGTGTGCTCAGTGGTAAAGCAAAGCCCACAGCTCCAGTCCAACTTGTCTCAGAAAGAGAGCTCAGGAACAAGCAGGTTCAAGGAGCACCCCAGCTATCAGCAGTCAAACACTGTATCCCACATGCTAATGTTAATTTTAACAACACAGCCCTAAAATGAAATTTTTAGAAGGCACAAAAAGTACTGGGAGTGGAAAGAACAGAAGTTTTTGATGGGAGGAAGTAACATTCACACTTTGATAAGCTCCAAAAATGCCTTTTCCAAACAGAGGTGCTTTGTATTACACCATTCCCCTTGGCTGTTTGGGGGTTTTCCATTAGATGTAGGAACTTCTTGCCACAGTAATAAAGGTCAGGCACTATTGTGCCTCTTTTATGATACTGACTAGCACAAATCATGTATACAAACTCAGGAAGTATTTATTTATGTGGAATACATACTTAAATAGTGGACTACAAATCATTTAAAGATGCCTGTGATATGAATCATGCCTCAATTTCATGGATAAGTGGAAACATTATGCAACTTAGGAGTTTTTAAAGCACTAACGAATCTGAACTATACAGCAGACTGGAGCTGGACCTTTTCACCCCTTCTAATATAAGCTGTGGCTATTTAATATTCCTCACTAGGGAATAATGCTGACCTACAAGTCAGCAATATATTAGGCACCAGAGCCATGAACCTAGTGAGAACATAAACTAAACTGATTTTCAATTTTGGTACATTACAAAAAGGGCCATTATTGTGAGGTTAGAGATGTCAAAGTTGGTGACCTGGTATAATGAAGTATTCCCTGCCACATAGTCACGCATGAAAAGTAATTGGAAGCAGTATAAACTTTTAGAGGCTTAGGACTTTTTCCCTCTTAAATTAAATATTCTTTTCCACACATTTTTTTTTAATTAAAAATATAATTTTTTTTGTGAAACATCATAAAAGAAGAAATGATGCTCCTGCGAAGTTTGCTGTTGATGGAGAAATGTGTTTAGGAATGAGGTCACATCTTAACGCTTGGGTTACTTCCATAAGGCACTGATGAAAAGCAAGTTGCTACCTGCCAGCTAGGAATGACATTAAAATATTATGGCAGCATGTGACCAGCTTTAGAGCTTAAAATCCTGAAAGGACAGAGACAATGTCCCCTTTGAAGAACATTCCTGAAGATCACTTTACAGTTTCTGCTAAGCTTTCAAACAGAAAGTAAACTCCTTTATGTCTAAGCAGCAATGATTAAAGTTGTGCCTTCTTAGCTGCAAAGTCCACATCTGAAAACCCACCCCTAAAGTGTACACAGGTCTTTCAGCTTGTCCATCAGACATGTGGCCTAGCACTTTGTCTAGGGAATGGTCTTTTGATACTGTGGACTCCATGCTTCAAGAGTTCATTTATGGCTCCACATCCTGAATTTCTGTGCTGGATTTGACCAACTTATTTCTGATTTCCTCTACAGCATCATGTGAGTGGGCACAGCATCTCTCCCCAGGAACTAGACTGCAGAGGGCACTCCTATATAAGAAGGAATTGCAGTTTCCAGGCTCATTTACTTTTTGCCTTGATGATTCCTTGTAATTTTTTTCTCTTTTAATAATTAATGACACTATTATTGCACTAAAAGGAAAATCTTATTATTCTTGACAATTGGTTTTGTTATGATTATTTAATTTCCCCCTCTCCCCAAGTTTATACAATTACAATGGCTGTCAGTGCTCATATCATGTTCGGGTCATCAGTCTCAGAAATTAAACACACACAGAAGTACAACCTACAATATTCCATCCCTAGGAATAGCTTGAGCACAGCAGCACAGGGAGTGCATCGATGAGGACAGAGATGACCTTTGCCAGGTGCCTGGCAAGCAAGAGAAATGCTGTCTGAGGCAGACCATCCATGGAGCAATATGAAAACCCCTTTCCCCTTGCCCCATCTCCAGGGCAGTTTGTTGGAAGCATTACTTTGGTGTGGATTTCAGCTGTGGCTGTGAGAACAGAGGCAGCCTCAAGCAACAGCTCCTGAGCTTCCTGAGGTGGATTTCTGCCCCCTGAACTCATTGGGAGATGAGGCTGGACAAACAGGCTACGACTCAGTGTGGCCAGAGCTCTGCAGTTTGCTGGCACAGTGGTAGGAGTATGTTGGCTGGGGACTCTGAGTAGCAAACAGCTGGGTTAAGGCTGCCAAAATGCAAACTTCTCTCCAGAGCTGTGATACTGGGCCACTGAAACCCTGAGAAGCCCCAAGATTAGGAAGCAGTGTAGTTCAAACACACACATACACACACATGCACACACACTGCCCCCATCTCTATCAGCTACAGGTAAAACCTGCAGCGGCATCATCCAGCAACTCTGCCTTAAGGCTGAATATCTTAAACCTAACAGAAGTAACTCTAGAAGTTCAGATGGAGTCTATGGAGCTCCTACATTGCAGTTTAAATGTCCTTCCAATTTTTAGCTTTGTTTAATGAGAACATGTCTGCACTAGCCTTGGCTCCTGCAGGGGATGCAGCTCACGTATCATCCAGCTGACAGCAGAAGGGTCATTTTGTTTCCTGTGGATAGTGGAAAGTGATCTTCCTTTTCACACTTACTTCTGGAAGCCTGTCACAGGGAAAGTGTAAGATCAGGCTAACGCTATGCAAAAGGCTGACTGAGCA